>NW_027556291.1:28747165-29434665 GCF_003287225.1 Phascolarctos cinereus
GATGGCATAATCATACCCTTCAAAAAACAAAACTGAGACAACCTGAATGCCCAGGTGGCCCCTTTTCTGTCATCCTTTTCCTCTAAAGAGTTTTTACATGCATATATTTCTTCTCTGGTTCCATGAACCAATTAGGGCAGGCATTTTTGTACCCATTTTCCAGGTAGGGAAAATGTGACAGAGAAATTAGGTGATTTTACAAAATTCAATGGGTTATAGAGCTGGGACTAAGCTTTTCAGGCTTTTGAAGTTTTGCCCAGAATTATTTCCACCCTTTTCCTTGCCCTTTAAAAGGAGGGTGAAAAAAACAGGTCCAACTAACTCAGACATAAGTCTTTCTTCTGTGGCAGATGATACTTGACATGACCTTCTGAGTTCCCTCCACTCCTGTCAGAATGCTGCGGAGCTGCCAATATCCCCCTACTTAAATAAGCCTCTGATGCCCAGCACAGCTCCTTGGAATGGTGTATCATGGGAATGTTTTGGCAACTAGATCATCAAAGAAAGCATAATACAAGCAAGTCTGCATACTGTGAGCCCAGCACTTAGCTTCCGGGCAAGCCCAATAATTGACATGGCTGTCTACTACGGCCACAACAGGGAAGCCAATACATGTACATGGACCATTTGCATATAATAGGATTTTTTTGGAAATCTCCATTTCTATTCTCTTCTAGGAGACTTTACAAAAAAAGAATGCCACCTAGCTAAGTTTCCCAAACGTCTTCAGTGCCTTAGAACTTACATTATTTCGACCCAGCTTCTTTTATTCCCTGTAAGCTAGCTGCATTTTAGTCATAGGGAGCTTAGGGTTGAGCTAGGCCCAAGCCTCACATGTTGCAAAGGAAGCAACAGACTCAGGAAGGTTGACTTCCCCAAGGTGACATGGGTGGTAAGAGGGACCTGGATTTGAACCCAAGTCACCATGAGCCACGTCACCATCTGCACTACATGTATAATGGATGCTACTTCCTGTCAAGCATACTCATCACTCCCCTGTCCCCCAACAGGGAACATGTTGGAGGCTGTATCATTCCTGGGAACGACCAATGGTTATGACAAAGCACATCAGTGCTTAGTAGCTGTTTCTTGCTCTGATCACTTTTCTTTTCTTATATGATATAATGTAGCACAGTGGCCAAGATCTCACGATTCGAAGGCAGAGGACTTGGATTCAAGTCCCAACCTATGTGACCTTGGGCAAGTCTCTTAACATTTTTGGGCCTCGGTTTCCTCATTTGTAAAATGAGGTTGTACTAGATGATCTCTAAGGTCTTCCATTTCCAGATCTGTGCTCCTAGGAATGAAGGCTGACAACAGAGCCTCTTAGAGCAAAGTGGGCTTGGGCCCAGTTGGGGTAGGAGAAATGTTCCTGTCTGTCATTGCGCTGGGGCAGTGTCAGCTAAGAAAGCAGCCAGCAGCATGATACCAACAATGGTCACATGGAGCAGTCAGAGACTGATGTTGCCAAACTCTCCAGGCTCCCATGGCCCAACCACATGGGATTGGAGGAGGTACCTTCTGTCAAGGCTGAGTTTAACCTTGAAATCAGCACATGGAGACCATTCTGAAATATGCCCCCTGCTCCTTCCCCCTTGGGATAAGCTTGATTCAATGGGAAGGGACGGAGGGAGGGCCTCCCCATCATGGAAGGCAGCCCTATGACTTCCACGATTTCTCTCTTGTGTTGATTTTCTCAAGTACTACACTGGGTTTTATCTCCTTTGTGACATAGGACCACTATGCCCTGTGGCAGTAGGTGGAGCTGAGGAGGCTGTGTATACAAATTTCTTCAGTTTGTGCTCTTCAGGGCAGGAAGGGCAGGAAGGGGGATTGCTTTGGGCCTCTTGAACCTTTTCTCAGGTTAGAGATTTCAAAGGGAGTAAGATGCCAGCAAGTGAAGCAAAGCCAACTGGGCATGATGGGTATTTCCTGAAGCACAGACTCCGCCCCCTTTTGCCCATTCCACAGGTACACGGGTGCAGCCTTTGTTGACCATGTCTGAGGTTGGCCCTCTCTGAGCTGCGCACTCCTGACCAATGCTCACAGGACAAGCCCACTCTACTACTGCATCTCATCTGATCCTACAACACCTCTGGCAAGGAGGTGCTATTATTATCCCCACTTTCCAGATTAGGAAACTGAGGCTGACTAGGCTGTACAGCTACTAAAGTGACTGAGGCAGAATTTAAATTCAGGACTTCTAGACTTCAGGGCCAGCCCTGTCCACTACATTACCCAACTGCCTCAGAACTAGATCTAGCAAAGTTCTCCAAGCACAAGGCCTGGCTGCTGACCCTGACTCTTGTCACTAACTGGCCATGCTAGAAAACTCACCACTTTCCTGAGCCTCAATTTTCTTATCTGTAAAAGGGAGCTAATTGTCCCCAGCCTGCTTACTTTGGAGCTGGAGTAAAGATCAAGGAAGACAATGACTATCCCAGGGCTCTGAAGACCACAGACCACCCTCCAGATGTCAGGTGAAAAGCGCACCGGACTTGGGAGAGAAGGAGAGATCTGGCCTCGAACTCTATGCCTCGAGGCCTTACTGGTCACATGACCCTGGGCAAGTCACCCAAGCTCTCTGAGGCTAAAAAACAAAGATGATGCATTCATTATCTGCCTCTCAGGGCTGGGATGAAAGCTACAGAAATGGGTGCTTCTCCCCTGTTCACAATCAAGGAGCAGGCCTGCTTCAGGAACCCCAGCCTTTGGCCCTTATTCCCAAAATCAGTTTCCCATTGGCCCAGTCTCTCCACTGATGCCACCACAACATTTTAGCCAAGCAGTTAAGCATCCTTTCTCTACCTCCGGCAATGGTACTGCCTTATGAATTTGGCATCAAATATAAACAATTACTTCTTTACGCAGATTTACAAACACCAGAAATATTCTTTAATAACGTGGGTTGTTTGAATAGGTTGCACACTATGCAATCACTTCAGAAAGAGAAACCCATTTCTTTTGCAAATACACTAACATTGGGAACACTGGACAAAAATACCCACCAAAGAGCAACTATTTCAATTCAAAACAATGAACATTTACAGGAAAATGTAAAACCGACTACAGTACAACTCCTGAATTGCTAAAGTCGTAGCTGGCAGGTCTTGGTGGCCTAAAGTTGCTGCCAGCTGCAGAGGTGACCGGCACCTGGCCACCAGGTGGACTTGCACATCAAAATCCAAATGCAACAGTTTTGTTGACAAGAATAAGGATTTCAGGCATGAGTGGTGTTAAATTAGCAGCGTTATCCAATGATTTGGAAAAACAATATGGGACTGAGGTATGAGAAATAAAGCAACATATATGAAGCAAGCTATAACTTACCACTCCCTGAAGAAAAAGAGTTCTCTACATAACATTTAAGTACAATCCTGTTGCTTTGTTACAGTTTGTGTTCCAGAAGCTGGTCTAAAATTCACAGTGAATTGTTATGAATCTCCAAAGCCCTAAATTCTTGCTCGCTGAACTGGCAGGTGGTTGAGCATTTCAATGCCCGGTAGGCTCCAGCAGGATCTTCCCAAAGTGATGGGTGCTTGGCTTAGGAATGAATCCAAGCCCAGGTCCCAGGAGCTTTGGTGAATGAGATGGCAGCACACCTATGGGAATCACCTTGGCCTCTGGGTCATTAAGGACTTTGAAAGATTGACTTTGAAGGGAAAGGGATTCCCAGAAGGGCTATAGCAACTCTAGCTAGTGTTGCAAAACTGCAACATGCCTAAACCCGTGTGTGTGTGGTGTGTGTGTGTGTGTGCGCGCGCGCGTGTGTGCACGCATGAGTGTGTATGTGTGCACACGTGTGTGTGTGTGTGTGTGTGTGTGTGTTTGTGTTGGGAGAGATGGATGGTAGCTACTCAC
The DNA here is from genome assembly GCF_003287225.1 of Phascolarctos cinereus. NCBI lineage: Eukaryota > Metazoa > Chordata > Mammalia > Diprotodontia > Phascolarctidae > Phascolarctos > Phascolarctos cinereus. The sequence goes on from NW_027556291.1 coordinate 28,751,027, forward strand.
AGTTTCAAGTTCTAGGTCACATCACTGAGTAGATGCCTTTTTTTATATCATTACTTAAAGAAATGTACTCTCTAGTTTTAAATACTAAGGAAATGTTACACCAGGAAAAGAAAGCAAGTCCTGGTACTGCATCCCCCAGAGCACCCCTGGCACTTTTACCCTGTGCCAGTCTTTCACCCCTGCCCCATCCCCACCCCGACCCCACCCCCTCCCATCCCAGAGTCCCCTTCTTTCTGGGCTGGTTCTTCTGCTCCAGGAGCTTCTGTTCCCCTTGACTCGCTTTTCCATGGGCTCTAGCCTCTTGTCACCACAGCCCTGGCTCTCATGGAGCCTATATGTCGGACAGCTCTGTGTTGGGCTGCTGAGGATTCAGGAAACAGCCCATGGAGGGTGACTGTAATACTTGGGGTGCCTGGCAAATCCCTGGAGACTGACTTCCCTGGACTGCCTCAGGAGTATGAATCTGCAGAAAGAAAAATGGGGCAGGATGAAGTCTTTGGCCCAATACCTTTGGCTCCTTTGGCTGATATCTGAAGAAGCACCATCTTGGATGGGGAACCCTTGACGTACTGGGGCCATTTTAGATAAGCTAGGCCTGGAGATCATCGGAGGAGAAGAGGCAGGTTCTGCTGTCACATGCTTTACTTCTCATTCTTTGGGGCTTAAAGGTCCACCTCCCCCCCCTCACTCCCACAGCCCTTCACCTGGTCACTGCCTTCTCCAAGCTCATGGAGCATGTAGCATTCCTTGGAATTGCATTCTGGCCCTGTCACTTCCTACCTGTGAGATCCTGGGCAAGTCCCTTCACCCCCTGAGCCTCCTCTGTCAAATGGGTACAATAACACCTGGGCCATCTACGTTACAGAGTTCTTCTGATGAAAGTGCTTTGCAAACCATCAAAGCATTAGATGAACAGGTATTAACAGAAGCTATAGCACATTCACTATTGAGGGAGGCCCTTTAGCTACTGTTATCCCCTTTTGAAGATGAGGAGACTGAGGCTTAACAAGATTAAGAGACTTGCCTGGGGTAACCCAGCTAGGATGCTCTGTTGTATTCTTTGCCATGTGTTCATCCTGCCTCACTAATGAGGCTGTAAGTTACATGAGAGCAGGGCTGAGCGCACAGTAGGCACTGGCAGGCCATGATGGTGGCTTATGACCATGTTGACTGGGAAGCTGAAAGTCCACAGGGACAGAATGAAATTTCCTAGTTTGCTATCAAGGACAGTGGGATTTGGCAAGCAAAGTAAGCTTGCAGGTAGACTATTAGGAGAATAAACAGCTTTCAAACAGTCCTGTGGCAATATACTCACCAACAAACAAGAATGCTAGATGAAGAATCCCTGGTTTCTCTCATTATTAAAACTGATCTGTGGAACCTGACTTGGTCCAGCCCTTTCTGTACTGCCCTTTGCTAACCAAGTTGGTGTTAGTGGGAGAGCTGTCATGCTTTAGCATGCTCTAATTCAGACATCATTAAGGCAGACTGCCCTTTTCCACCCTGTCCCCGTCCCCACCCTGGCCCGTCAATCTTGTTTAGACTTCAGTCTGACAGGGTTGGCATGTCCAGGGACAGCAAGAAACACTATTTCTAAGAGTAGACTTCAATTAGTTAAGTGTATAAAGGCTGTTAAGTGTATAAATGTTCAGTGAGAATCTGTTGTACCCATGACAGAATCTTTCTTCAGCAGGGTCTTTTTTTGGGGGGAGGAGACCTCACTCAGGCTGAAGCCACCAGTCCCTCATGGTAGCCCCTCAGGTGTAACCTGCTCAGCCAAAGCAAATGCTCTCTTGGCAAACAGTTCTGTCTCCCCCAGAATCACTGAGAGCTGCCCCTGAAGCTCACTTGCCACAGTCAGCCTGATTTCCAAGGCAAGGTCAAACCATCAAGCTTGAGGATGGAGGAAAGAAAATTGGGAGGAAATGAGACGCCACGTTTGAAGGATTGGTTGGGGGAACTGGGGATGATGAACTGGGAGAAGATCTTCCCCATGGAATAGGAACGTTTAGGCTCGGTCTTCTTGGTCCCAGAGAACAGAACCGGAGACATTGGGCAGATGATACCGAGAGGACAAATCCCTACTCAACATAAGGGAAAACTTCCTGGCCATGTGTGTCCAAAGAGGAGATGAACTGGCTTGGTAAGTCATGAGCTCCCCATTACTAGAGACCAGTGGACCACTTCTCAGAGATGGGTTGGGGGGGGCAGACTTCTGTACAGGTACGGGCTGGACTTAATGACCTCAGAGGCCTATTCTAAAGCTACAATGCTCCAAAAACACAAGGCTGATTCCTTTTGTGCCTGGGTGTTTCTGCAAAGGTTGGAGAGCTGCATCTTATTTGAAATGTAATAGCAGGGGCTCATTAGTTAAAAAAGCCCTGGGATGAAACCTTTGGTAAAGTCATAGATGTTTAGATTTCCATTCAAGGGGCATTTGCCACTTGACAACTGTGAATTATTGGCCTTTAAAAAAAGTAAGGTCCAGATTATGAAATCTGAGTAGGTGTCTTTAAAGCAGGGAGGGCCTACCTCTATGGGAACACAAAGCTACCTTGGGGACAGCAGATTTACAGCTGCACTGAGTCCTAGAGCCACATCCACTTAGCCACTGAGGGGTCCCTTCTTCACCCTAGCCTCTCCTGCCCAGACCTCACTGCTGATCAGAAAGGAGTGGGTTGAAAAGCAGAAGGCCAGTTCGCTCCTTCTGAAGATATTACCTGAAGGCAGACCTCACTCTGGGGGACCTGGGGTGGCTGCCACTGATGGACAGGGAGCTGCTGTGTGTCGAGGATGGCTAAGTCAGTGGTGGGAATGAACATGGCGGGAGTAAATGCTGAAGGAGAAGGCAGAAGCCGATCATCCTGGAGAAACCTGTAGGAGCGGAAAGGAGTATAAGTGATATGCAGGTATTAACTCAGAAATTAAACCCCGTGCTGTTATTAAAAATGTTTCCACAAACCATCTCAGATCCCTGCCAACAGATGCTATTAAAAATAGGTTTTATCAACAACCTCAGACCATCAACCATAAATGCTATTAAAAATATGTTTTATCAACAACCTCAGACCATCACCATTGAATGCTATTAAAAAGGTTTTATCAGCGGTCTCAGACCATCACCATTAAATGCTATTAAAAATATATTTTATCAACATTCTCAGACTATTGCCAATACATGCTTGAGGCACATGTAAATTTCTCTATCTCAATGAAGGCTTGCCAGTCATGTTTAAGTGAGTCTACAAGATCAAGCTGTCCTGGGACACAAGATGTCACTAATCTCCAAGCTGTGGGTCACGGTGATGATTTGGTTCTTGGGAAAGGAGGAGATGGAACAGATGTGCCCACTGACAAGTAGCAGAGTCTCGTCCTTGAGGCAGTGGGAGAAATTCACATGGACTATGATGTCAGGCTTGCCTCCCCCGTGAGCTCCCAGTGTACTCTGGGGTAGTTACTCTGACTCCCAAGGATACTGGTTCCTTTCTCTGCAAAAAAAGGATACTAATAGCTACTCTACCCACCCCATATAGGTTGGTTAGGAGAAAATGTAGAATCAGGCACTGGGAGCCACAGGGGAACTTCGAGATCATCTGAGCCAACCCTTTCTTTTCACAGATTAGATAGGAAAATTGAGGCCTGGGAGGGTCAGTAACTTAACTCCCTATGTGACTACAGTAAAGTGATAAAGTAGAAACTCATTGAATCCAGTGTTTTTTCTCCCACACCACAGTGTCTCAGACTTTTTTGTCTTTCTTTTCAAAAATTTCTGAATTCTCATACTCCACACAAAGCCTTAGAGTCTTGACTTCAAAATAGACTCTTCCATTCTCCTAAATGCACATGAGCCTTGCCCATGAATGTTTAAATCACCCGGGCAAGCCTCTACCCCAGGCCTGCGCAATGTACAACCTGTGGGCCATAAACTCTGCAGGCCTGCTCTACACCACGGACTGGAGAATCACAGGTATATTTAAATGGCCTTAACCAAACTTGTTTCTAAGTGCTTTCACAGGAAATTCAATCACTCATTCAATGAGTTCAATTAAGCACAAGGGGAGGTGCTGGGGATTCACAGACAAAAATGAAAACAGTTCCTGCCCTCAAGGAGCTTACGTGCATCTCACTGGGAGAATACAAGGCATCCACCAACAAATGGGCAGAAGCTACATGATAACAATATATGCTCATACCTAGTACTAAGGGAATGTGGGCAGGGCTTATTGTTTCCTAATGAGGGGGAAATGATCATGGGAACCAATGGAAAGAACACTGGACTGGGAGGTTGAAGGCCTGGGTTCAGGTCCTACTCTAGTACTTACTATATGAATTCACACAAGTTACTTTGCCTTTTGAAGTCTCAGTTTCCATTTGTAAAATGGGGGTATTGATACTTGCCCTTCTTATCTCGCACTGCCCTTTGGAGGAAAGCTCTTCATGTGGGCCATGTGGGCCTGGACTTGTAATTGGACTGGGGAAGCTGGGGCTGGTGGACTGCCTGAAGTCAAGAGTTTTGAGGTCCAGTAGGGCTAAGTCTGGTATCAGTGTGAGCCCCTGGGAACGGTGGTCACCAGGCCACCCCCCACCAGGAGGGACAAACCAGTCCAGGGCAGAAACAGCAGGTCAAAGCTCTCTTGCCAATCAGTAGGGAGATGAGGCCCAGGCAACTATACTTCCAGCCTGGGTAAGATAGGGAGAGCCAGAATGAAAAGAAAAAAACCCGTTTAGCAAGCTCGCAAGCACCATATGGATGTGAGTGCTAATTAGGTATCCTCCAAGGGAAGGAGCAGAAGTTATCCAGTTACTTAGGGGAAGAGCTGGGAGCCCAAACTCTGGGCACTCCTGACTTTGGCTTCCAGCCATGTTCTTTTCAGTAGACAGTACAAAGTGTCATTATCCTCAGATTTTAAGATAGGCTGAGGAAAAAGTCTAAAAGCCTTCTGGAATTGAGCCCCAGAAAGCAGGGTAAGGAGTTGACATCGCCCCATCTCTAATGCGTAACTTCGACATGGTGAAAGAAGGTGGTAGACTCCTATTCAAACTAATGGACCAATACTCCAAAGGCCCACTGGACTTCTACTGTCTGGTAGGGGGCAGAGAACCTGGCCACATTCATTGTGTCACTCTCTAGGACTCCACTCATTAGCCTGGCTGGGTCTGTTTAAGCACAGATGGCTATTCTGCTAGTGGTTTAAACCCACTCCCTCTGGCTAACTGGCAGGGGTGGGTAGAAACCATCACTTGATCTATCCTGGTCACCAGAAGTGCATCCAAGTTTGCCTGGAGAAATGGAAGACTTTGCTCCACATACTCTGTACCTTCAGCCTGGGCTGCTATGAGCCCCAGCAGAGCAGTTTGGTTGCTATATGAAGGGCCCAACTCTGTCCTTATTTGGGGACATCAACTGGATCTCTGATAATTTTTCAAAACTTCATTGACTTGGTTAATTCTACATCTTAAAAGGATACCAATTTTTGTCTAGTTACTAATCCGCCAGATATTTTCATCCTCACTTCTTCCCATTTCTTACAGGGAGATAACTTTCAATAATTTCCAAAAGATCAGAACAAAATGGGCCTTATGTTTTGATCCAACCACCAGAAAAAGGCCACGACTAAGATGCACTTGGTCAGTTGGAAGCCTGCTAGGGCTGTTCTGGGGAGACTGCCCGATCCTGGGGGCTAGGTGTACCAATCAGAGGGGAGAAGGGGCAGCTGGACATAGCTCATACTTGGAGGATGCCTCTCCAGCTCAGCCTTGTGAATGTCACATATCAGTGATCTCACTTGGCCTTTAGAGACAAAGCCTAAGAGGGTAGAAATAAGTCACACCATTTGATTTCCCTAATAGGCAGCAATATAAGGAAAGAAACCAATTAACTTCAGGGAGCCAAATTACACAAGAAATAAGATTTTTTTTAAAAGAATGATCAAATAATAACCAAATTGTAGCTATTTCTCTTCTAAAACTTTCCAAACTCAGAGCAAACATCTTTTAGGACTGCCAGAAACAAACTAACTGTGAATCTCAAAGCTGACATGCAGTGTAATCCAAATCAACATGAATTTGGGCTGAGCTGAAGTCGTTTTGTGCATCAGTTACCACTAACATGAGTGAAGGTTTCCTTCACGAAAAGCTCTTTATCCCTGCTGGGATAAGATGAGAAAGGATTTCACTCAGCTTCCCCACTATATATGGGGCAAGCACCAGAGAGGGCCTCCATGGACCACTGGCCTGGAGGGCATAGCAAAGTTTCATGATCAGTGCCTTAGGGTAAAGACAAGGCCATCCTCTTTTTTTTTTTTTTTATTAATTTATTTTGAATTATCACCAATCACTTCCATAAGCTTTTGAGTTTTAAATTTTTCTCCCCTTCCTCCTCACCACCCTCCCCAAGATGGTGTGCAATCTGATATAGGCTATACGTATACATTCCTATTAAACATATTTTCACATTAGTGATGGTGTAAGTAAGAATTAGAACTAATAGGAGGAACCAACAGAAAAAGGAAACAAAACACAACAGAAGAAAAAAATAGCAAATAGTATGCTTCAATCTAAGCCATCCTCTTTCTAGGGTGGTCAGATACCATCCTGCTACCTTTTTTCTACCTCACTTTATGCCCCACATGTGACCCTCTAGGTCCTCGGATGTGGCCTTTTAACTGAGTCCAAGTTTCCCAGAACAAATCCTTTTATTAAGGGGATTTGTTCTGTGAAGTTGGGATTCAGTCAAAGGGCCGCACTTGAGGACTAGAGGGTTACATGTGGCCTTGAGGCCGAAGGTTCCCCACCCCTGGTCTAAACAATCAAACATCATAGAACTAGCAATTCTCAGAGCTAGAAAGGACTTCGAAAAATTATTTAGTCCCAGAGCTCATCAGAAAGGTAAAAGAACTGAGGCTCAGAACAATTAAAAAAAATCAATTGACAAGTATTTACTAAGCGCCTACTATGTGCCAGGTACTGTGCTACTATCTGGGGATACAAATAAACCAGTTCCTACTTGTAATAAGGAAGGCAACCTGAACAATAGTTGCCTAAGAATATACGAAATACATAAAAAGAAAATAAATGCAAAATAGTTAAATACAATAGGGAGGGCAGAGAGCAGGAAAGACTTCACGTAGAAGGTGGTGTTTCAGCTGAGTCTTAGAGGAAAATGATTCCGGGATGTAAACAGGAAGTACATTCCAGGCACGGAGGTAGGAAAGGCAGTATAGTGAGTGAGGAACAGAGAGGAGGCCAGCTTGGCTGGGCTGCCAAGTGCAACAGGAGGAGGAATGTGCAGTGAGGCTGGAAAGAGAGGTGGGGGCAAAGTTCTGAAGGGCTTCACAAGCTAAGCAAAGGAATTTATCTTTGATTCTAGAGGCAATATATTGAGTTACATGGTCAGATCTATACTTCAGGAAAATCACTTTGGCAGCAGTATGTAGGAAGGACTGGAGTGGGGAGAGACTTGAGGCAGGGACAGCAATTAGGAGGCCATTCCAATAATTTAAAAGAGAGTTGAGGGCTGTGTGAGTAGAGAGAAGGGGCTGGCTGAGAGGGGTGGATGTAGAAATGGCAAAATTCAGCCAGCTTCTTGGCTATGTGGGGCGAGATACTGAGGTTAATGCTGATGGCACAAAGCTGGGGGTTGGAAGAATGGTGATGCCCTAGACAGAAATAGGGAAGGCTGGTAGACAGGAGCACTTGGGACAAAAAGAATGAGTTGTGTTTTAGACATGTTGAGTATGAAATCTCAAAGAGAGACATTCAGTCGGCCATGTGGATGCCATCACCTGATGATCAGGGATGAGACTAGGGGCTGGATATGCAGGACTGGGAGTCATCTGCTTAGAGATGAGAATGAAATCCATGGGATCTGATGAGGTTGCCAAGAAGGAGAGGGTAGCCAGAAAACAGTAGGGGGTCTTGAACAAGGCATGGTTGTGGGGGGAGTGATCTGGATGACTGGATGAGAGGACAGTAGAAGCAAAGGAGACTGAGAAGATGAGGTCAGAGAGACAGGAGAGTATCCCAGCAGAACTGAAGGTAAGGGAAGAGACAGAGAAATAACCCCCTGGCTTCCCACCCAGTAACACTGCCACCAGCCCACAAACGTCTTACCCAAGGGTGATGTCTTGTTCATACTCAATCGGCTGTTGAATGAAATCAATGGGCAGTTCGGCTGAAACTGTGATGGAGTATGTCTCAGAAAACAACATGGGGTCACCATAGAGAGGCATGGAGATGCTAGTGTTCTCTTGCACACATATTTCTTGTATCTCATTTTCATTTATCACATGATGCTGCTGCTGCTGTTGCTTCAGAGACAAAAGAGATTTCTAATTATTGATGAAACAGTAGGCAAAATCACATGACGAAAGCTGACATGTCATCACGGCTTCATAACGAAATGTCCCTCTCACCTTTCTATCTATGGGTGTTGGTGCCCAGCTCAGAGACTGCATGGACCCCTACACACCTGGGTAGGCTGGTCTGGCTCCCTGTCCAAGAGCCAAATGCATACGCAAGTAAGTGTGCAATCCACGGACTCCCAAAATCCGAGCTGGAAACTACTAGTAGACCAAAGGTAGAATCGTATGCCCTGAGGCCACATCCCCACAAATACAAGGTTCACAGAACTCCTGGAAAACTGGGCTCCCCCAGCTCCCAAGCTATGTGAGTGGCTTTACCTTACCTGGCTGGGAGAAATGCAAGGCTCCCCAAGGTACTGGACTGAAGGTATAGTTGAGCTTCTGTAAGGTTTGGGCTCCACGAAATTAGGCTGGGATTTTGTTGCTGTCTTGGGTACTTTAGTTCGCCGCTGGGATGCCTTTTTTGGTTTCAGGGGCTTGGGAAGCTTGAAGTTCAATGGTGCAGGTGGCTGTAACGGCATCTGGGTGGGGAGGAGAAAGGTGGGGAAAAGCCCAAGGCTGCACTTCCAAATAGCACTAACCTTGATGTGACCTGTTACCAACCAACACTGGTCCAACTTCTCAGGGAATACATTCTGGTTATCAAAATGGGTGATGACATGGGAAATGGAATGCAATGGCTGAGAAACAGAGAAAAGGCCAATCTGGCTAGACTAGAGAGTAGGGGAAAGGTGAGTGATGAATGTAATGAGCCTGAAGAGAAAGAGAGGGCGGGCTCAGGCTGTGAAGGGCTCTAAAAGCCAAACACAGGAGTTTACACCTTATCTTAGAGGCAACGGGAGCCAGTGGAGTTCATCGAGGGTATGGTAGGACTTGGTGAAGATTTTAATGGTGGGGAGTGGGGTGGGGTGCATGAATTAGGACAGACAGTTATTAAGTGCCTACTGTGACACTTGGGTAATTTCAAGCAGAAGAGAAAGAACTAGTAGAAAAGAAGTGCTTTTAGACTGGAGGATGGAGGGAGGTGATGAAAGAGGCAATCTGCTGGAGAAGATGGGGGAGGTGATGAAAGCAATCTGCTAGAGAAGATGGGGGAGGTGATGAAAGAGGCAATCTGCTGGAGAAGATGAAGGAGGTGATGAAAGCAATCTGCTGGAGAAGATGGAGGAGGTGATGAAAGAGGCAATCTGCTGGAGAAGATGGGGGAGGTGATGAAAGAGGCAATCTGCTGGAGAAGATGGGGGAGATAAGATCAAGACCACGCGTAGAAAGGGTGGCCATGGTAAAGAGAAAGGCCAAATCACTGTCAGAAAGCGGAAGAAGGGAAGAGAGAGTATGGGGAGATGTCAAGGGGACTTGAAACAAAGAGAAGGAAAGAAAAGGAAGCTCAATTTTCTCAGGAAAGAAAGGGATAAAGTCCTCAGCTAAGAGAGTGGGAGGCTTGGGGAGGAAAGAGAAGATTGGGAAAAGCTTTTGTGGGCAGTGAGATCAGAAACCGATTAGGGAGGAATAAAAGGATTGCCTCGCTGCAGTGAGAGCCCAACTGAGATTAGACAACATATTTATAGGAGACCCCATCAGCACAGTCCTGTGACTTCTTTACTGGGTTACTGGATCATTCACCATCCAAAACAAGGAACAGAAGGGAAGTTAGGTGTCGCAGTGGATAGAGCACCGGCCCTGGAGTCAGGAGGACATGAGTTCAAATCCAGCCTCAGACACATAACACTCACTAGTGTGTGACTCTGGACACGTCACTTAACCCCAATTGCCTTGCAAAAAACCAAAACAAAACAAAAAAACAAAGAATAGGAAAACTGGTTACACTTTGCATCAGTGTAACATCAAGCAATCAGCGAGTATTTATTAGGCACTGACTATGTGCCAGGCACTGTATGGAGACACAAAGAAAAGCAAAAAACAATCCCTGCTCTCAAGGAGTTCACATTCCAATTATACATGTGTGTATATATTCTACATGTGTGTAATTTTTATACACACACACACAGAGGAAATATAAAAAAACTCTAGAGGGGAAGACACTAACAGGTGGGGGTGGGGCAGGAATGACTAAGTCTTAAAGGAAATCATACATGCCAAGAAGTGGCAGTGAGGAGCAAGAGCATTCCAGGCACAGAGAGCAACCAGGACAAAGACGTAGACATGTGGAGTAATGGAGTGCCATGTGCAAGAAGCAGAAAGGAAGTCAGTGTAGCTGGGTCAGTGTGTGGAAAGGAGTATGGTGCAAGAAGACTGGAAAGGTAGGAAGGAACCAGGTTGTGAAGAGCTTTCAAATCCAAGATTTTATATTTAATCCTGAAGGTAATAAGAATTTGAGTATATCTGCTGGAGGCAGGGGAGGGTGTGCACCATAACTGGACCTGCACTTTAGGAAGATTACTTTGGTGGCTGCATGGGGGATGCATTGGAGTAGGGAGGGACTTGGGGCAGGCAGACCCACCAGCAGCTATTTCAATAAGCAAGGCATGAGGTGATGAGGAATTGCACCAGAGTAGGAGCAGTGTCAGAGGAGAGAGAGATTTGACAGATGTTATGAAGGTAGAAACTACAAGACTTGGAACAGATTGGATATATAGGGTGAGCACAAGTGAGGAGTCGGGGACGAAACCTAGGTTTGGAGCCTGGGTGACTGGAAGGATGATGAGAGGACAAGAGAGGCACAGGGAATAAACAACTCTTTCAAGGAGCTTATCAGAGAAGAGAGATCTAGCATGATAACTTGACAGAATGGGAGGTCCAAGTGAAGGTTTTCTGAACAGTGGAGATTCGAGAGTGCTTGTCAGCAACGGGAAGGAACCAGTAAATGGGGAGAGATTAGAGATTATTAGATAGAGTGGGGATGCTGGTGGGGCAATCAGCTGGAAAAGATGGGAGGATGGAGCGTACATATGAAGGGAGCATAGCTTTGGCAAGAAGAAAGGGAGGGAGTCCATTGGCAAAGAGATGTGAGGTAAAGAAGAGGGGAGGAGAAGCTTGCTGAGAATAGGGAGCAAGGGGAGGGGGCATCATAAGAGACAGGAAGAGAGAGAACCTTCAGTGAGGTGAGGGGGCCAGAAAAACAATTTGAGAGCAGTAGAAGGATTGCCTTGCTGCCCAAGGGCCAGACAGAGACTAGATACCATAAATTTGTAGCCAATTCAATAGGCAAGGTTTCCTGACTTCCTCCAGCTCCTTTCAGTAACATGTGAGTAGGAGCAAAGGAGTCAGATAATAAGAATGATCTGGGGTTCAGGTTTGGTAAGGCACGATCAGTGATAGGACATGCCTCTTTGCTTGTCTAAAACTAAGGCAGCTAGGTGGCACAGTGGACCTTTGCTGGCCTAGGAGTCAGGGAGACCGGAGTTTGAATCCTTTCTCAGATACTTATTTAGCTGTGTGACCCTGGGCAAGTCACTTAGCCTCTCAGCCTCAACTTCCTTATCTGTAAAATGGGAATAATGACAGAGTTGTTGTGACAATCAAATGAGATAATACTATTTGTAAAGAGCTTTGCAAACCTTAACACAGACATTTAATCTCTTTGAAACGTAAGCTTCAAAGACTTAATGGGAAAAAAAAACCCAACAACATCCACCCAACAAAAGCAGGCCTCCATACCTTCCCTATACTCCTGGTGACCAGCATCACCTCCACCCTTCCCCCTACTTCATCTTAAGTGGTTTCCAAATGTTAGACCAATTCCTTTGGAGTTCATCCCCAAACACCAAATGTGAAGTTGCCAAGACACAAGAAAGAAGGGCCACCTGCAGCTTGCTTGCTGGCCTCCCTACTGGGGGAAGGCAAGTGCTTGGTAAGCCTTAGGGCACTAGGGACCTGAGAGTGGAGGTGATTGTTACTGACAGGAATATTTGCATATGTGGTAGAGTCTCGTTTGGTGCTGGAAGAGATAAAGAGTTTAGAAAAGACCCCATCCCTGCCCTCATGGAGCTTGTGGTCTAGTAAAGGGATGAGGCAGAGAGAGAGAAAGAGAGAGAGATATTCCTATCAACAACTTCTATCACATGAACTCTGAGATGACCCTGGATTTTGAGCTAATAGGAAACCCAACTGGTCCAAACTCAGTCTGGTGGCTGGGTGCTGCTCACTCACTGCTCATGTCTGCTGCTTTATCATCCATCAATTGGGGGAAAAGTCCAATTGCTTGGGTTTTCTCTCCCCCAGAAGGTTTCTGGTGGACTCAGGCCCCATCTTCAGCAGACAGAGTGCCTTCAGTGCCCACCCACTCTCCTTTCTTAGGGTTCCCCATACCTAGTGTCAGCCTGAAGCTCCCGTATTGAGGCCTCCTCCTCAGGCCTCCCCAGCCTTGGCCTTTTTCCTTACTCATTTAGCCGTCCTCATCTCCCATTCCCTGCTACATGACAGCTAACTTGTTTGAGAAAATAATCCAGCATAGTTTGTGAATGTTTACATCCTAGGACACATATATGTACATCTTTAGCCAGGACTTCAGTGAGGAGACACTGAAAGCTGAGGCACTGACCCCAGTGGTGGGAATTTCAGGCACTTCCAGGACAACAGGGGAGACTTTTAGGGGCAAGTGGGACCTCACAGTCTAGAACTACTCTCCAGTGATCTTAGAGCTTTGCTGGATGCTTTGTGGTCTTGACCTGGCTTCCTGTTTGCCATAGCTACTATTCTTTGCATTTGCATAGGAGGAATGTGGCAAAGTGGAGACAGGTTGGCCATGGGAGTCAGGAAAACTTGGGTTCCAATCCTACCTCCAAAACTTTCTAGCTGTGTGCCCCTGAGCAAGTGACTTCTCTCTGGGCTGCCACTGTAGCATGAGGGAGATGGGTTCAAAGAGCTCTCAGGTCCCTGCTGGCTCTAGGGTCTAGGATCCTATGACCTTACGAACCCTGACCTGGATTCCTGGATGTTCCCTTGCCTAGTGGTCTGGTATGCCTAACCCTGGCCCACATTGGGACTTGAGGGCCAAAGGAGATAACGAACCCACCCCAGCAGCTCAGCCGAAGAGGCTCAAGAGCACACTGCCGATAATCTAGCTGGGAGGAACCCGAGTCCCCACCAGATTTGGGAGAATGGGTTCATTTTGATCAACACGGATAATCCCACAGTGTCTTTGTGCATTATGCTGGACTATTCTCTACAAGGTAGCTGGCCTGCATTACCTTGAAACTGTGTGTCAATTTGCCCCCACATGTGGAGACTGACCTCCCTCAAAATGCAGCATTTCTGAAAAACCAACACGATTTCTTTCCTCCTCATTTCTCCAAAGCCTGTTACAGCTAGAAAGGAATTTGTCTTTGGTCACTTCCTGACCCCTCCCCGATCAGAAAGCCCAGAATGCAATCAAAGAAAGTAAAAAGAAGATAATGAGGTGTTAAACTAACTAACAGATGCCCAGCCATGCCCAGCGGCTGCCTTTACCAGTGGTAAATGAGTTCCTTGATTGAATTGGAAAGGGAACTATGCCTTCAGGGGACCCTTAAAAGTCAAACAGTTTGAAAATGACTTAGTTCAGGAGAGTCCAAGCTAGGAAGAGCTTTCTGAGATGTAACCTGTGTGCCTGGACCGCAGGGCAGCAAACCAGACTGCTCTCTCCCACAAATAAGCCCTGAACTCCCTGCCTCCATGCCTTTGATCTTGGCACTCACTGGGTCCTTAGGGGACCCATTCTTTCAAGTCTAACTCAGTTGCTCCCTCCCCTCCCATATGGAATTTTTCCTCACGCCTTCCTCAGTCCTGTTGACTTGCTCTCTCCCACCTTCTGAAGCACTGGATCTGTACTTCTAATGTACTTATCATACATAAAAGCGCTCTCTCTCTCTCTCTTCTCTCTCTCTCTCTCTCCTCTCTCTCTTCTCTCTCTCTCTCTCTTTCTCTCTGCCTCATCCCTCTACTAGACCACAAGCTCCATGAGGGCAGGGATGGGGTCTTTCATAAACTCTTTATCTCTTTCAGCACCAAACAGGACTCTACCACATATGCGACCATTCCTATGATTTGTTTTGGCCAGTCCTGACTGAAAAAGCAACACAGACAGGTTTGAAGTCTAACAAATCCCTAGCAAAGTTGCTTCCCTTTCAAGGCCTCATGCTTCGTTTTGGAAGCCCACTCTATGTGCTGCTTCCAATTTGTCAACAAACCTCTCAGAATCAGCTACACCACTAAGTAGGGAGCTTCCATGTGGCAAAGAAAGGCCAGGTGGGGGCTCTGACTTTTTTTCTCCCATGTACAGACAACCCTCCTGCCACTCCAAAGAAGAATGCGTAGTGGGAGCTAAAGCAGAGAAAGGGCTTATTTCCCAATTCTTTGACCTGGGGCTAGAAATGAGAATGCACAGAACACAAGTGAATCACTGGAGGAAAATGGAACTATACACACAGGCAGTGCCAAGGAAAGAGATGTGCTCTCTTCGGGGTGCAGGCCAGATGTTGTCTTTGCTGGAAAGGAGCCGAGCGTCCCTTGACGTGTTTGGAAGTCAGGATCTTGCACAGTCTGCAGACAGTCCTTGATTGCATGGAGCTCCTGCTTCTGGGTTTCGATGTCAGCCTGTAATGCCCGAGTTTGTCCTTTCAGGTCTTCCTTGAGCTGCTGCACCACCCCAAGCTCCTCTGGAGAGGGGAGTAGAGGCTGCAAAGAGAAGCCACTGGTTGGAAAAAGCTGGGCCCAATGCTTTCCAGATGCAGGCCAGGGAAATGGGGGGTCTTTTAGGTGCTAAGAGACAGTATGATATGGTGAAAGGGCACCCATGGAGAGGCAGAGGACATAGGTTCAAATCCTGACTGTGACACTAGGCCAATCCCAATCCCTCCAGGTCTCTATTTCCTGAAGTCTGGTAAAATGAGTGTGCTGGACTAGATGACTTCTAAAGGGGCCTTTTGGCTCTAAGAACTCTAAAATGTTGGGGCTGAGAAGGACCCTACATGTCATCTGACAGATGTCATCCAATTTCTCCATTTTACAGAGGAGGAAACTGAGGCTCAGAGGAGAACACACTTGTGAGTTGATAGCAGAGCCAGCACTGAAATGGAAGTGTCCTGCCTTGCCAGGCCAGAGGTCTTTCCATTATACAATACAGCATCCAAAGAGGCAGGAAAGAAACCCACAAAGTTTTGTTCTCGGGTGGGGTCACAAACACCACTGAGGCAAATTCAGAATCTAATCTGGCTCTCTTGTTGGTAATATAAATTATAGTGTTTCAGTTAATACCTCTCCTTTTTACTCTGAAAAATCTAACGTTCATCTTGGAAAATTGCCTCTTTGCTGAGCATTTAGATGAATCATCATGAAAGTGGCATTTTGATGGCTTGGGATGGGGGGGAAGTCTCTGCTTGCCATGTGAAGGGGCAAGAATTCTATTCTCTCTGATTGCCCCCTCTCAGCAGCAGCCTTCAGAAGCGGAGGAGGCCATGGCTCACCCCTGATTCGAGCCTGCTAATCCAGCAGGTGTCTGTTGGAACATGGCTTTTTATTCTATGCATCCTTCCAAACTGTATGTCACCCCCCCCCAAGAGGGGAGGAGAGAAGCTGCAAAAAACATTTCTAAAGCACTGAAAGGTTTATGAAATGCCAGGTAGGGCAAGTATGATTATCTGGCTTTTATGGCCCCAGATCCAAAGGTTGGGAGAATTAAGGTAATTTGCCTAAGGTCACACAGCCCCTAATGTCAGATCCAGGCCTTAAACTTAGATCTCCAGATTCCAAGAATGAAGTTCGTCCTCACTCTGACTCTAGGCCTACAAGGCAGATACCATGCTAACCCTGCAGCCTAAGCTCAGCGCCACTAGAGACTCTGATGCAGCATGGTTGTTCAAAGCCTTCTTTTCCTTCTCTCCCTCCCTATCTTCTCCTCTTGGTTCATTGGCTTACATGGTGTGAACTTGGGCAAGTTACTTAATACCAGGCTGTCAACAACATTCCCTTACTCCATCCCCTTCCCCACTTCCAAACTGGGATAACACAGTCAACTCATGTCACAATTTAAAGGAGACTGTTTAAAAACAGTTTGAGTAAGAAGAATTAAAATGGGGTGTAGAGGCTAGAAACAACTGGTGTCATTAGACCGGTTCACCTGAAGTGGAAAAGCATAAAAGGCTAAGAGGCAAAAAGAAAAAAAAATGAAAAAAAGCCCCTTCTCCAAGTGTGTTATTTCACTCTGTCTTGTGCTATATCTCATGCTATGACGTGTCTCTTCATCTGGAAGGAAAATAAGGTTGAAAGAAAAATACCATAGCTTCTGGTTGAGAGGATACCATGGGCATTTTCCTTGAGGCCACAAGGTGTCTGGCAAGATGCTCAGTGAAGGTCTGAGGAAACTGCAGGCCCTGGGGAGGGACAGAGAGCAGAGACAGGAATGAATGAGAAGCTTCATACTGCTTGCCTTTACCATTGGGGTAGCCATTTCAGAGCATTCACAATGAGGGGAGGGGGTCTGATATGTGAAGAAATAGCTTTCTGATATCAAGTCAATAGGGCAAATCAACGTGGCCTGCCTGAGCTCATACAGTATACTCAGGTTCCAGGCACACCAAAGGAAAGAAGTGGAAGCCACAGCACAATACCTGCTGGGGTGGGGGGGGGGAGGTGACGTTGTTATTAGTGGTGGTAGTTGCAGTGGTGATGGTGATGTTGTTAGTGGTGGTGGTAGTTGCAGTGGTGATGGTGATGTTGTTAGTGGTGGTGGTGATGTTGTTAGTGGTGGTGGTGATGTTGTTAGTGGTGGTGGTGATGTTGTTAGTGGTGGTGGTAGTTGCGGTGGTGGTGGTAGTTGCGGTGGTGGTGGTAGTTGCGGTGGTGGTGGTAGTTGCGTGTGGTGGTAGTTGCGGTGGTGGTGGTAGTTGCGGTGGTGGTGGTAGTTGCGGTGGTGGTGGTAGTTGCGGTGGTGGTGGTGATGTCAGTGGTGGTGGTAGTTGCGGTGGTGGTGGTAGATGCGGTGGTGGTGGTAGTTGCGGTGGTGTGGTGATGTTGTTAGTGGTGGGTAGTTGCGGTGGTGGTGGTAGTTGCGGTGGTGGTGGTAGTTGCGGTGGTGGTGGTAGTTGCGGTGGTGGTGGTGATGTTGTTAGTGGTGGTGGTGATGTTGTCAGTGGTGGTGGTGATGTTGTCAGTGGTGGTGGTAGTTGCGGTGGTGGTAGTTGCGGTGTGGTGGTAGTTGCGGTGGTGGTGTAGTTGCGGTGGTGGTGATTTGCAGTGGTGGTGATGTTGGCAGTGGTGGTGGTAGTTGCGGTGGTGGTGTAGTTGCGGTGGTGGTGGTAGTTGCGGTGGTGGTGGTAGTTGCGGTGGTGTGTAGTTGCGGTGGGTTGGTGGTGATTGTCAGTGGTGGTGGTAGTTGCGGTGGTGGTGGTAGTTGCGGTGGTGGTGGTATTGCGGTGGTGGTGGTAGTTGCGGTGTGGTGATGTTGTCAGTGGGTGGCAGTTGCGGTGGTGGTGGCAGTTGCGGTGGTGGTGGTAGTTGCGGTGGTGGTGGTAGTTGCGGTGGTGGTGGTAGTTGCGGTGGTGGTGGTAGTTGCGGTGGTGGTGGTTGCGGTGGTGGTGGTGATGTTGTCAGTGGTGGTGGTAGTTGCGGTGGTGGTGGTAGTTGCGGTGGTGGTAGTTGCGGTGGTGGTAGTTGCGGTGGTGGTGGTAGCTGCGGTGGTGGTAGCTGCGGTGGTGGTGGTAGTTGCGGTGGTGGTGGTGATGTCAGTGGTGGTGGTAGTTGCGTGGTGTGGTAGTTGCGGTGGTGGTGTGATGTTGTCAGTGGTGGTGGTAGTTGCGGTGGTGGTGGTAGTTGCGGTGGTGGTGGTTGATGTTGTCAGTGGTGGTAGTTGCGGTGGTGGTGGTAGTTGCGGTGGTGGTGGTGATGTTGTCAGTGGTGGTGTAGTTGCGGTGGTGGTGGTAGTTGCGGTGGTGGTGGTAGTTGCGGTGGTGGTGGTAGTTGCGGTGGTGGTGATGTTGGCAGTGGTGGTGATGTTGGCAGTGGTGGTGGTAGTTGCGGTGGTGGTGGTAGTTGCGGTGGTGGTGGTAGTTCCGGTGGTGGTGGTAGTTGCGGTGGTGGTGGTAGTTGCGGTGGTGGTGGTGATGTTGTCAGTGGTGGTGGTAGTTGCGGTGGTGGTGGTAGTTGCGGTGGTGGTGGTAGTTGCGGTGGTGGTGGTAGTTGCGGTGGTGTGGTGATGTTGTCAGTGTGGTGGCAGTTGCGGTGGTGTGGCAGTTGCGGGTGGTGGTAGTTGCGTGGTGGTGGTAGTTGCGGTGGTGGTGGTGATGTTGTCAGTGGTGGTGGCAGTTGCGGTGGTGGTGCAGTTGCGGTGGTGTTGGCAGTTGCGGTGGTGGTGGTAGTTGCGGTGGTGGTGGTGATGATGTCAGTGGTGGTGGTAGTTGCGGTGGTGGTGGTAGTTGCGGTGGTGGTGGTGATGTTGTCAGTGGTGGTGGTAGTTGCGGTGGTGGTAGTTGCGGTGGTGGTGGTAGTTGCAGTGGTGGTGGTAGTTGCAGTGGTGGGGAGGTCAGTAATACAGATGGAAAACAGCATTAAGTTCTTGCCAAGCTCTGCATTGAGGCATTTCTACTTCACTGGGTATATATCTAATATTGTGGAAATTCACAATCTTTGAACTTCAGTAATGAAGGTGGTCTGGGAATACCTGCCAAGCTTCCCCATCTTGCCACCAACCTTCTTTCATACCTACCCCAATCCCCCATTTCTCTTTCCCACTTTCTCCCTGGGGATGGGCAGAATGAACCTCTAAGACTGATGGAAAACACTGGCCTACAACATGATAAAACAGGAAAATCATAAATGTTGGAGAAGATGTGGAAAAACTGGAACACTAATGCATTGTTGGTGGAGTTGTGAACTGATCCAACCATTTTGGAGAACAATTTGGAACTATGCCCAAAGGGCTATAAAAATGTGCATACCCTTGACCTGGCAATAGCATTTCTAGGGCTGTATCCCAAAGAGATCATAAAAATGAGAAAAGGACCCACATGTACAAAAATATTTTTATAGCAGCTCTCTTTGTGGTGGCCAAGAATTGGAAATTGAGGAGATGCCCATCAAGTGGGGAATGGCTGAACAAGCTGTGGTATATGAATGTAATGGAATACTATTGTGCTATAAGAAATGAGGAGCAGGCTGACTTCAGAAAAACCTGGAAAGACTTGTATGGTCTGATGCTGAATGAAGTAAGCAGAACTAGGAGAATGTTGTACACAGTAACAGCCACGTTGTGCAATGACTAATATTGACAGCCTTAACCCTTCTCAGCAATACAAGGATCTAAGACATTTCCAAAAGTCACACGATGGAAAATGCCATCCACATCCAAAGAAAGAACTATGGAGTTTGAATGCAGTATCAAAGCATACTATTTGCTATTTTTGCTTCTGTTTTGTTTTGTTTTCTCTTTCTTGTGGTTCTTCCAATTGGTTCTAATTCTTCCTTACAACATGACTAATATGAAAATGTTTAATAGCAATGTTATGTATAGCCTATATCAGATTGCACGCTATCTTGGGGAGGGAGATGCGAAGGGAGGGGGAGAAAAATTTAAAATTCACAAGCTTATGGAAGTGTTGTTGATAACTCAAAATAAATTAATAAAAAAAAGTGAGAAAGAAAAGAAAATAAAAAGAGAAGGATTTAAAAAACAAAACAAAACAAAACGCTATTCTAAGCAAAACTTGTTCCCTCGCTTCCCTGGGAGCAAGAGGTATCCTTAAATGTTCTGGTTTAAAAGGTCCTTCTCCTCCACCTCCTGCTTGGTTTCAGAAACCAAGTGAACAGAAATAAGGATGATATCCAAATATCCAATGGAAAGTCTCCCCAGCCTCCTAGGCCCTGCTCTGGTGCCACTGGCCCCATGAAGCCTTCACTGGTCTGCCCTGCACTCCTCCACCCAGTCAGAAGGGTCTTCTCCCTCCTCTGACCTCCCAGACTATACAAGCTCTTACATACTTAGCACATTTTATTAGGTATCCAAGTTATTTCAGACAAGCAAGGACTCTGTATTCCCCTGCCTTCTCCCTCTCCCCAACACCTAGCACAGGTAATTAATCATAGAGAAGGGACCTGAATACATTTCTGTTGAATCAAGGAATGAACACGTACATGACTTGAGCAGGGGTGATGCCAATGCCCCCAAAGGTTGTTAGTAGGGGTGGTTTGCTAGAGGATTTCAGGTCCAACAAGACGAGTTTGTTCTCCCATAATACAGAGACTGTTCCACTACTGTGGAAGGGGAATGGAGGCTCCCCCCCATCCTAAGTAGCCTGGAGGGAGGTACCTGGCTGCTGCTGCTGCTGCTGCTGCTGCTGTTGCTGCTGCTGGCTACCTCCCTGGAGAATGCCTTATCAAATGTCTTAGCTGGTTGGTCCATGGGCAGAGCCCACCTCACCGGCGCCTTGCTGGCTCTTCTGGGCGGCAGTGACAGTTTGGCTGAGATGGAGAGATTCAACAGGTAACAAACAAAATCAGAAGATCAGTATTAGAAAAGAGAACAGGGCGATTTTTTTTTCTAATCTCATGACTAAGTCCCATCCTATTTTCTTTTCCTTAGAAGGTAGGAGAGATGGGCTGATGATGCCTCTAAGCACCTGGACTCCCTCTGCACAGCATGCAAACATCTGCTAAGAACTCATTTCTAAAAAAGGCAGCCGTGGACTGGATTCCATCCACGGAGGCACGAGCGGGGCCTTGCACCTGTCTGCTTGTACCTGGAACACAAATATCTCTAGACTCATCGCCAGCTACTTTCTGTTTGCCAGTGTTGTAAAAATGATCAACTCTCCCTTCCTACAACTCTACGGTGGCCGAATCACTGAGCTGGGGGCATGAGGCAGAGAAAAGGGTTGTTTTGAGACTTTCTGCTCTTGGAAAAAAAAAGATATCATATGATCCTCAAAAAGAGAACACTAAATCCACTTACAATCCACCTCCAGATGGCAAAGTTGCACTGTATTACCTATAATTTTAAATAAAAAGGACTCTGCCAAGTGGTTCAGGGAAGTAGGCCATAGTAGAAAAGCACGTTGGCCTCAGAATCTAAAGACCTAGGGTCCAGTCCTAGTTCTGCTGCTAAATTGCTATGGGACGCTGGGGAAATCAGTTGGCTTTTCTGGGCCTCAGTTTCTTCATCTGTAAAATGAGGGCCCTGCCCCCCTCACAAAGTTGTGAAGTTCAGATGATCTAATGCATGTGAACTCAAAGGTCCTGCAGACATGGAAGGGCAATATTACACCTTTTCATTAGCCCTCTGAAACCTAACTGTCCATGCTATTCTGCTAATACCATTCTTGGCACTTTAAATCACAGGGAAAGGGAAATCTCAGCCCTTAACAATTTAACCTGAACTGAAAACCTTAGCAGACTTGCCAACCCCTTCACCTGGAACTTGGTCCATTTCTAACTCAGCTACCTTCAGAATATTCTATTCAGTTATTATGGAGGCCCACCACCACTTTTAGAAAGCTCCACAGTTAAAGAGATCACTTCAAGGGGCTGAGTTTCTCTCTCTGCCTCCCACCAGAGCGCTTCTACTCTTACATTCATTTGGGTTTGTGAAATGTATAGCTCCTGGTCCTTTTTCCACCTTTAAAAATAACAGCACTGCAAATGTTGTAGCCCACCCACCCCTTTTTACCTCAAGCATCCTATTATGTTATCTTCAAGGACATCCTGCATGCCCCCCCCCCATTCTTTGTGCCCTGCATTGGTAAGATATAATGAAAACCTACCACAATAGTGTTGGAAAAGCCCGGGGTTCAAGTCCTGACTCTGACATGTACTAGTTGAGTGATCTTCATCTCTCTAAAACTCAGTTTCGACATCCACAAAAAGGAGACATAAATTTACCCTCCCTACCCCAAGAGGTCATAGGATTTAAAGCTGAAAGGGCCTATAAAAGCCAGACTGTATTATGTAAAGCACTTTGCAAACTTGTAAAGCAGTTCAGGAATGGGATCCCTTTGCTAGGACAGAGGTGGAGACCTGTGGCCTTTTAGGTCCTCAGGTGTGGCCTTTGGACTGAGTCCCAGTTTTACAGAACAAATCTTTTTAAGGGGATTTGTTCTGTGAAGTTTGGTTCAGTCAGAGAGCCACACTTGAGGGCCTAGAGGGCCACATGTGGCCTTGAGGCCAAAGGTTCCCCACCCCTGATCTAGGCTATCCCTTGCACCTGGGCCATGGTCTCTCCTTCCCACCACTGCCAAAAAGCCCCTGGTGGAAGGCCCAACTTCACATCTTCCTCTCCTTTTTCCCCAGTCTCAAACCTACCTGGCTCTCTTACTGACATGTATCAAAGCTCCATGTGACAAAAGAATCTCCATATTAGTCTTGTCCCATTTGGAACCAGTCCACCCTGCTTTTCTACTGCTGTCACTTCCTGGCACCTACTCACTAGGGCTCCATGACAGCAGAGTCAAGGTCCCCTGGTAGCCACGTCTGGCCTCACTGTCCCAGTAGCTGAGCCTGGCTGCCCTCTAAACATGTAGCCACTAGAGATGGAACAGTCCCAGGAGCAGAGGCATATGTGATTACCATTTCTTTTCTCATTCCTCCCTAAAAGAGGTCACATACTCCTTCTCCTACACAACTATATTTAAGACTAGTAAATTCTGAGAGTTCATTGGTTATAGAACCCCAGAAGAAAAAACAGAACCAACTTGTTCAAAGGCATCAGTGCCCAGGAAGTTACACCTGCCCAGAAGAACCTTGTGATGCCCCACTGGAATTGCACAGGATTAGGCACAATGATTTCCCCTACATTTCTACTATTTCTGAAGCAGATGAATAAACGCCCCCAGGTTCCCCAATGCTCCTCAAATGCCATTTCTTGAAAAACAAATAAAAAACAAAGAAACAAAGAAAGCAACATGCCATCAACAATTAATAACAAAACCTACAACTGGACTATGTCAACGTGTGCAACTGAGAAAACTGAAGAAACTCACACTATTCCTCCAGAGAAGTGTGAGAAATACTATAAATCCTTATCAGACACAAGTGAAAGGGGCAGCTGATAAAATATTACATTTGCTAACATTTTAACCACTGATAAAACAATTTTCGGTGTGGCTCTGGCTCCCCAGCAACAACTCTCGAAACCCAAAGATTAGGGAAATTCATAAGAGCTTTGATGGTCAAATAGAGGAGCGTTTACAGGAGCATTTTCCTTGTGACGGCTCTTACTTTGTAAATTCTGATTTCTTGGGCAACACTGTGTCAACCTTGCAGAATACATACAGGCTGAATTGGACAGGACCGAGAGGGATGGCCTACAGGAACCATGGGATGACCCAGATGCTCTCTCTCTACTCACGTCCAGGCTGTTTCCACACTGAGAGATATCCGTGAAATTGTCAGAGCTCTATTTTTTCATTTGTTTAGGAGAAAAAGAAAACAATATAAAACAACATTTCACTTCAAAGGAAAAAAATAACCTCCAAACTCAACAGACCAGTCTACCCAAAGCGGAGCTCTTTCACACATATCACATTTACCCAATCTTGGAAATTGCTGTTAACAATTTAGTGCCTACCATGGAACCACTCCTTCTTGTGTGGCACCCAAAAATGATTGAATGGGACAAAGGGCAGAGATCATGGGAATTATAAGCTATGCATTCTCAAAACAAGCTCAAACAAGGATAGCAACACAGAGCCTTTGACAACATCACAATAAACAAATTGGTTAAAGTCCAAAGGCCGAACAAAGCAAATTCTTTGCAACGGGATCTGAGTGGGATAAGCCAGCAGTAGCAAAGAATGGCAATGAGTTCTCTTTATACTGGTAGCTACATCCTAAATCCCACAGGTTTAGGGGAGAGGATGAGAAAGAGGTCTACCAAAGGGCTCCCTTTACTAGGATCACTCACATATGCTCACGCTCCCTGGCCAGAGTAAGAAGGTGGGAATTAGCACTTGGTGGTTTTAGACATACTAGCATGGTATTCTGCGCAGAGTAGGTGCTTAAGAAATGTTTGTTAAATTGAATAAATGCATATGTAATGCAGAATCATAGTGCAAGGCTTTTCCAAATTCATCTAGTCCAGGAGTTCTTAACCTGGAGTCTTGTAATGCAGTTGGTTTTTTATTTGTTCATAATACTTTGATAACAGTATGGCAACATAACTGGTTTCCTTTGAAATCATCTATATTTTATATATCTAAAAACATGTTCCCGAGGAGGTGGACATAGGCTTTTCCAGACTGTCCAAGGGGTCTACGATGCAAATGAGGTGAAGGAGCTCTAACTAAGGGAAATTGTAGCCAGGGAAGCAATCACATGCTCTTTCAACATTTCTCTCTTAATAGATCAAACCCAGCTAAGAAGGGAGCCACTAATCCCTACAGAAAGATCCCCGCAGGCCAGGCACATATTGACTTGGTTTTAAAATGTAAAGTTATCTATGGTTTACTGGATTTTTATTTATTTTGTTAAATATTTCCCAATTACATTGTAATCTAGTTCAGGCCTCACTGGGTTGTGGATGCCTGTTTGACACCTCTGTTTTAGCTCACCCTGACTTTGTAAAAGTCATCTGGAACAGGGCAAAAATGAAGTTTGCACAGAATGTCTAAAATTAGGGTTGAGTTTTCTCATCCTAAAGGCATTTGGATGGGCGTGGCCTAAGGCAAGGAGGCCTCCGTGGGGCCCCAGATTAAATGGAAGGTCTATGGACCTCAAGAGGCAGAGAGAGGCCTACGCAAATATGTAGAACTGTCACCAAGCCCCTCTCCTCAAGAGATTCTGTATAAGCTCCCTGAGGCCTGGAACCTCATCTTATTCAAATATTCTACTTCCAAAGGTAATGAATGTATATTTCCCCCATATAGAAGATTCTTAATAAATGTTTGTTGTCTTTCAGTCCCAAAGAATTTATGACAAAAAATGCTATCCGCCTCCTGAGAAAGAACTACCGGAGCCTGAATGCAGATTGAAGCAGACTTTTTTTACTTTCTTTATTATTCTTGGGTTGGTTTTTTTTTTGTCTATGTTTTGTTTTGCAACATATTTTGCAATATGGTTTTCATGACTACACATGTTAGTCTATATCAAATTGTCTGCCTTCTCAAGTATAGAGGAGAAGAGGGATGCAAATAATTTGGAATTCAAAATTTTTTAAAACGTTAACATTTTTTTGTTCATATGTAATTGAGAAAAACAAAAATAAATAAATTGAGGGAAAATAGCTGTCCTTACTAGGAGACCCAAGGCATCTGGCCCTAGTCACCTCGTAGCCAGACCAGACCTGCCCTGAGGGCAGGTAAAGATTCTATATTTTCTCAAAAGGAGAATATTAGCCAACAAATTCCATCCTGTAGCACTTTACATTTGAAATAAAGGACCTAGTTCTACTGATTTTTACTATATAGCTCAAGAAATTTCATGAACCCATATGGACCAAAGCAGCAAGTAAAAGAAATTAATATATGAGGAAGAAAGCCTTAAACAGAAATGCTTGGACATATTCTGGCTTAATGAAGTATTAAACTGCTTAAGGTTCTATTCTGAAATAATTGGGAGTGTCTGTGCATGGACCCACTTCCCATAATGCCTGGAGTTGAGAAAGCCTTCCTAATTGGAGGAAATTCTCTTTGGATGCTACCTCTTAGAAGCCACTGTGGACACTGCAGCATGGTGATATTACCCACCCAAGGACTCTGAGTGGGTAAGCATGCTTTAAGCAAAGGGAGGCTGGAGATGTGAAGACATAAAATAGACAGAAGGAAAAAACACTCACTTTATCCAGGCTGGGCCAAAGATGTGCAGCAAAAGAGACTGCAGCACCAACAGAGGTCAGTATATTCCAACCAACAAGCATTTATTAAGCACCTGCAGTGTACTAGGCACTGTCCTGAGCGCTGGGGACACAGCTACACAAGTGAGACAGTGCCTGCCCTCAGGGAGCTTCCATCCTACTAGGGATCAACAACATGTTCACAGATAAGTAAATACAAGATAGAAACAAAATATTTTGGAGGAAGACATTAATAACTGGGGGAATGAGGAAAAATCATGGGCTTCAGTGCAGAAAGGGGTCAGTGCATATGAGACTGCTACTCTTATTGTACCAAGTAAGGCCAAAAGTGATCTCCACATTGCTCCCTAGTTGTTGTGCCTAAGAGCCATGCAACTATCTGTGGATGAACTGATATGTCCTTCTCTTGCTGTGTTGGGGACAGAGAAGGATTCAATGAGATGCCGCTAGTATTTCCAGGAGACATGCTGAAGGTGGCAGCCATTTGGGAATGGGTGCCAAGAGTGCTCGATACCCAATTCGATTCCTTGTTATTTCATGAAATGTCTTTGGTTTGGATTTCTATGTCAGCAGGCTTGGTCAGGTACAAAGAAACACACAGGTGGGGGTTTGGAGCTGGGAAATGGAATGGACAATTACCCCCAACAGTACCATGAACAGTACCACAAGAAAGGGTGTGAAACTTTAACCCAGGAAAAGTCTTTGTGGCTTTCCATCTACACACCTTGAAGGGTACAGTGGCCATTTCTGTTGCCGATGGCTCTTCAAGGCCAAGTTCTTTTCTTCTTTCAGCCTGAATCTGGGCATAACTAGACAAAAGAAGAGAGAGTAAACTTTCTTCAGTGGTACTTCAGAGCTTAATCTTATTCCCAGATACAGTCACAATGATCTGACGCTAAGACATAAGATTTATGTTATGGATTTCCATTCTCCTTTGTGCCTCATAACAACCATGGGAGAGGTACTATAGGTGTCACCTTTCCTAGTTTCCAGAGAAGGAAACCGAGGTGACTTGGTCATGGTCACCCAGCTGGTGAGCAAGCATCAAAGGCAGTGTCTGAATATGGAAAGGCACAGAAGATATTGCTAAGAACACAGCCATGTGGCAAAGAGTCACCACTGCCCAGAGCTCTTCCATTCTATGTGGTTTGGGTTATTGCACAACCCACGGCATGGCACTCCCAAGGAACACACAGGGAAAATTACTGGGGGAACTAGACTCCTCATAGCCTCGCTGCTCTACCAAGGCTGGGCCTCATCTGCCTCTCTTATAACATCATCTACTATATAGTTTAGAGACTGGCTTAGGGAACAGCAGCTCCCAGGCGCAGCCAATCTCTGCTTTTCTAAGCCACCAACAGCCAGCCTTGGACTGGGGCAGAGGCTGGTACCCTCATTAGGGCTAATGACAGCAGCTGCTGCTGTCTGCCTGCTCTCACAGCTCAGCTGTCCTGCCTCCCTGATTATGCTAACGGATGGCATGTGGGTGAACTCTCCATTACTCAGTCTTTAAAAGCCCAACTACTTCAGCCCAAATTTTATTTGGTTTTACTGTAATTCTAAAAAGTCCACCTTCTTTGGTGCATTTGCAATTCATTTTCATTGCCTGAGAAATGAGAATCCCCATGGCTGTAGTAAGACTCTAGCCTCATCTTCATGGAAGACAGTTTATTTCCACTAGTCCCAGGCTCATTCAAGCAATATTTATTGGTTTAAAGTTGTTTGGAGGGGAGTGTTGCAAGCAGAAACACAAGTTTACCAACAGAGAAGGAATCATTGCAGCAATGCATTTCCATTCTAGAGGAGTTTCTGGTGAATATCAGAGAGCAAAAATCCCCGTGGTTTCCAAGGATGAGAATCTATACTTCAGAGACTGATAGGACATACATGAAAAATAAGGTCATAAATGAGCAAGCTAGCAGTGCAATGACATATGTGAGTCCCCTGATGGAGACAGAAGCCAAGAAATGAAAAGGGCCAGGGACCTAATCATTCAAAAAGGGAAGGACAACCGAAATTTTCCATTCGATATTTTCAAGATCTCTAATCTTAATTCTATTTGGCTGAATTCATACATTTATGATTTCAGAAACGTGAAGACAGTTTGATTATACATATAGATGTACATATATTTGGGCCTTTTAAAAATAGATTATATTTTAGAAGTGATTATTTACATGGCATCAAAACATCTAGTGAATTTAATTGGGTTTTCTGGATACTCTGTTTACAAATGTCAACCAAATCAATTAGACACATTTCTTACTGACCTGAAGATCTGATTTCACATTTCAGCATCATGTAAACATGACTTTAGATGGAATTAATCCCTAATAGACCCTCTTATGTAAACCATAAGTCATGGAAATCTTAATATAGCTTGTACATAGATATCTGCACATGCAAACAGCTGTTTTTAAAAGTGAAACTGATCAGTTCTTTCACAGATTCGACCTTTTTGATTCAATCAGAAAGCTTGCACCAAATGGATCGACATAGATATATCCTCAGCCTAAAGGCTGCCTATAAATTGAAATTAATTGCCCTCTGTAAAAAAAAGAAGAAGAAGAAGAAGAAGAAGAAGAAGAAGAAGAAGAAGAAGAAGAAGAAGAAGAAGAAGAAGAAGAAGAAGAAGAAGGAGAAGAAGAAGGAGAAGAAGAAGAAGAAGGAAAATCTCCAGATCTCTCTTCAGGTAATAGAGTAGCCCTGTACCCAATATCAAAATTATTTGAGAGAAAGACACAATGGATATGATGAATGTCTACATGTGACACTGTTGTTCACACCAACGGAGCATTAACAGCTGCAGCTATGGCTGATTTGCATTCCAATGACCTGGACATTAAGAAGTGAAAGCCAAGTCTGACATGCCAGTTTTCCAAGTTCTTCCATGAATTAGTTTTACAGTTAAGACCATACAGATGGTAAAATATTTACCTTCTAACCAAAAGGGAAAAGTGAATAGACAAACACATTAAGTAAAATTTCCTACCTAACTACAGTGTGTGTGCAAACAATGAATTCAGGCTTGGAATTCCACTGGTGATAAGTGATGTAGTAGTGAGTTTGCAGCCAAATCCACTGCTGGCCTTTTGTCAGGAAGCGATAGTAACAGGACTTTCCTTTTCCAAACTGCATCACTTGATTTTAAAAAAGAAAGAGAGAGAGAGAGAGATCACAAGGTGGTACATTTGAAACAAGCCATTGAAGTCCTTAAATACTTTATACACTTCTCATCTTAGACCGGAATTTTATACATCTCCAATCCTAGCTTTTGAGCTGGAAGGAAACTTGGAGATGACCTAATGAAAACCAGTCATTCTACAAAGTAAGAAACTGAGGCCCGGAGAGGGGCTGTGACTTCCCACAAGGTTAACACATGGAGGAGATGACTAGAGGGATTCAGACCCAAGTTCTTTGAGGACTCTAAACCTACCACTTTTTTTGCCACATCATACTGTATCTTGTGCTGAGGTTTAAAATTTACTTTACTATTCATTGGCGGACTCCTCAAGAGTGTTAAATTACTTTAATGTAAGGTTGTTTTGGACTCACAAAAAACCCATTTACTTCTACTTGCTATATACAAGGAACTGTAAATATCAAAAGATGTCAATCGAGCACTGTCCTTTCCTACGTTAATAGAATACAAATTCCAGGGTGTTTCGAGCATTTACTTGTGGCAGACACTGAAGGCAGCAGAAATATAAACCAAAAAGCCTTTCCTTGCTTAACCTATAGCTGAGATGCTTACCTGGAGCAAAGACAGGTAAGAATGCTCAGTCTAGTCATGATAGTGAGTTATGGCAAAAGTCAAAGGAGAATGGCCCCAGAGAGCCCCACCTTCGACTACCCCCCTGCAAGAATGCCCAAAGTCACCTTGGATTGGGAAATTCAACTGGATTCATCAAGCTGCAGGCAGGGCCTTGCCAAATCATCTCTCCTTCCATAGATGACTGCATCTCAAAGACTTCTATAATGGCAAATCTTGGAAGGAGCTTAGAGATGGATTTCAAACTATTCATTTTACAGAGAGGCAAACTGAAACTCAAAAGGGCAAATGGCTTTCCCAAAGGCACACAATAAGTTAGCAGTCCAGTTGGTATCAGAAGCAAAGTTTCTTCTCTGCCAGCTTAGGTGCTAGGACTTTGGGAGTCATTTTCTCCAAGGGTCACCAAATCTAATTAATCAGCTTAGCAGAACTGTGTTTTCCATGAAATTCTGATCTGAAATGTCCCTTTGAATTTCTTACCCTCAAACTATGTCCTTTTTTCCTTCTAAATCCATTTCAAGCACCCCAAAAGTCTTCCTTTATTGACCTCATCTAATTTTAGTCACTCTTCTTTTTCCCACACACACACACACACACACACACACACACACACACACACATGCACACACTCACAGTTCTCACTTGACCTAAGTGGACCATTCCACAGACCTCTACTTCAAGTGATTTTCATGTAATATGAATTTGCCTGCAGACATAGGAAGGGAGGGAGGGAGGCAAGAAAGCCCCTCACCCCAGGCTGGTGCTGGCCTGAACAAGAGGAAGAAGAGGTTGGAGGCAGCCAGAGAGAGACACAGATGGGAGAGGATGGGCAACAGGCAAGGCTGGGAAAAGATATGGGGTACAGGAGCACACCAATGGAAGACAGATACTCAGGATGCTTTCCAGTGGATGGATCAGAGCAAAAGTCTCTCTCCCAGCTCAGGAGGTCTTAAGCCAAGCCTATCATCAGTCAGTGGGGCAGTCTTTCCCAGCTTCCCTTCTGCTTTCACTTGGAGATGTTTTTTTAAAAGCTGTTTTGGGGAGGGGGGAAGAGGAGGGAGAGTGGGAGGAGGAATGGAAGAGGCCCAGAATGCCAAGCCAAGCGGCAGGAGCAGAGACAGCACAGTTGGGTCAAGTTCACATAAGTGGTTTTTTTTTTTTTTGGAATGTGGATTTCTTTCAGAATTCTTTATTTAAAATAGAATTTGCATAACATGAATTTGCATAAAGCAAAAACTATCTGTATGTGTATATATATATATGCACATATATGTGAAACTATACTATTACACAGTTATTTTCCATCCCTCTCCACTGCTACCACCTTATACCAGTCTCTATTCATCACCTGCTTAGATCATAGAAGTTGCCTTCAAACAGGTTGTCCTTGCTCTTCTCTCTATCCCCACCAATCCAGAGTTTAAACTGATGGAAGACTAATCTTTTTTATACATAGATCTTCTCATGCCATTACCTCACTCAAAAGTCTTCACTAGCTCCCTACTGTCAATCACATAAAATACAAACTCTTCATCCTGGCATTCAAGGACTGCCACCCAATCTTCCAGTCCTTCCAACAGATTCTGAGCTTTCTGGCCTCTGTCCCTTGGCTCACACCATTCCCCTTGCCAGAAATACTCTTCTGCCTCCCACCACGTCCTTCAAAGTCCAATTCAAGGGCCAACTCCTCCAAAAAGCCTCCTCTGAGCTCCCAACTGGTAATGACCTTCCCTCTCAAACCTCATGTGCCATCTGGTTTCCATCTTTCTAATGTCTTATCATTATTATGATATGCATACTATAGCTTTATTCTTATCTCATCCCCTACCGTATTGTAAGTACTGGGCAATGGGGGCTCATCTAAAATTTTTTATCTCAAATAATAAGTGCTCAGTAAATATTCACTGTGCTCTGGTTAATTCCAGTAGCCATGTTGTGAAGCCATGTTTTTTTTTTTCCTTTAAGCACTTCCCCCAAAGGTAGCCAAGCGATGGGGGAGGGGGGAGAGGACATGTTAACAGAGATGCTAAATAATTATCTTTCACTGCTTCAGGATACTTTCAGACATCAAAGACCTACCTGATAAGGTCAAGGCTTCCAAACCAATCTCTGGACCAACTACCCCTGACACTTTTGCAATACAGAACATGGGAAACATGCCCTCCTTGAAGCTGGCTTAGCTAGTGCCAAGACTTTTCTAAGCCATTTAAGAGAAGTAGGAACTTTGGGACTTTCAATTTATTCAAATCCAGCTGGGCACTTCTAGATTATCCTGGTCAGACTCATATAATATGCTCTCATGTGTTTTTAACATGATAACATGTAGGGTTATGGTTCCTTTTGGAAACATATGTATAAACATGAATCTCATGGTTTTCCAGTTACCCCTTACATATCTAGAATGCCCCAAATCTCTACAGAACCAGAAGCAAAGGGAAGGCAGTTTTACCCATCATACTTGGCCATTAAAGTTCTAGTGACTGGTGAGTATCCTTCTTTGACAAGGCTACCCCAAGGTTTTTGGTACAGCCCTTTCTGGGTGAGTTACAACAGAATGGCAGCCTCCTCAATGGAGGCCGGGGAGCCTAGAACTTCAGACCAATCAGCTTGTGCCAGATGCTCCTTCCCCATCCCAAGTCCCCAGGTGACCTTTGACTGGGAAATCCTGCTGTCAGGACAATAGAATCACTAAATTGCAAAGTTGGAAAGACCCTGAGAGTCATCTGGGCCAACCTAATGGCCCTGCTTTGACAAGTCATCTTGAGGCTTTCTTGGTAAAATTTTCTGGGAAGCTTCTCATCTCATGGTGGGAAAAGGAGAAGAACAGGACTTGGGATTTCACTGTCACGAGAAATTGCTCGATGAGGAAAATTCCCTCTATTAGTCCAGATCAGCATCTTCTTAGAGAAAGGCCCAAGGCATTGAAAGGTTAAGGGACTTGCCCAGGGTCACACAGCCAGGATACATCAGGGGTGGAACATGAGTCCAGGCCTTCCTCGCTCCTCAAACATAATGCCATGCTGCTTCTCCTCTCTGTGGTGGCAACTTCTAAAATGAATTCATCTGCCTAAACCAATAAAACCCAAACACAAAACTGCAAAGCTCATAGTGTAAATAGCACAAGCAGGAAAAAATTCAAGGTTAATTTTTCCTTCATGAGCACTGAAGCCTACTGTACCTCCAGGGATCCAGTCAAGATTCACATTAAAGAAGCCTGGCCCATTTTAACTTGGCAAGATTCTGATTGAACAGAATTCTTTCAAGTCTACATTTTCCACAAACAGATGCACAAGAAATCCTGTTTGTTCCAATCTCATCATTCACAGAACAGACCTTTCCTTTGGCCTTCTAGAAAATTCCAGCTTCCCTAAATTTCCTTTTGGCCTCAACAATAAATTTTACTATTGGAAAGTCTGTGTATGCAAAATATATCATTTGATTCAGACATTTTGAGTTATGGGAATGTGACAATGGCCAGTCCCTTGCTTCTGTGGAGCCAGTGCTTTCTTGGTTTTGCTATCCAATAGTTGATACAGGCATGATTACAGGAAAGTCCTAGCAATATGGTGGGCATATTTGCCTTTGAGGACCTACCACCTCTGTAGAAATGGCCACAGGCAGAGCTGGAAGTCGAATGCTTTGGGTTAAGAATTGTCCCTTCTCCCAGTACCCTCTGAAGCACCATCATGTCTAGCCCTGCCACCATGGCCCGAAGAGGGAGGTGTGAGTCTAGGATGCTTGGGGGCTGCTAAAATGGTGGGATACATTTTTCAAGCCACCAGAACCAGTGGTAGGGAGGACAATCTATTCCTCTCCTGCCCCCCCCCATCACACCTCCAGCTGTGAGGATACATTCTGATTGCTTTTAAAACCTATCTTCCAGGAGCCCTGGCTGATATTTGTGTAACTGAATCTGCAATACAAAGAGCAGTGCAAAGGATGTTACATATTATACTGTAAACATTGACAAAAGAGAAAATGTCGAGTTTAAATGATTTTGATTCTGCGGTCCCTTTTCTCATTATCTGACAGGCAAGTGAATCTTATCACATGGCTGATAAAGAAAGCTCCATTCCCATCTGGGCTCCACGGTAACAGACTGTCATCGGCTGAAGTAGGAGAGATACTCTGATCCTTTAGTGACCCCATCTGCAGCAATGCAGCACACCCTTCAGCAATGGGGATCACGCCACCTCTTCCAAGAAAAAAAAAAAGCAAATGCAAAGAAATCCTCCAATCCCCCAAAGCGAGAATTGTGAACAAACACCAAAAAACCAACCGACCCACAAGCTGAAGAAGATGGTGCACAAAGTGAATCAATCAACAGGCATTTATTGGCACTCACTATATTTCAGGCACTGCACTAAGGCTGGGGAATAACAAGAAAAACCAAAACCGGTCCCTGCCCACAAAGAGCTTGCTTTCTAATGGTGGAGATATGTACAAACATTGGTATATGCAAGATAAATACAGAAGAGACAGAAGGCAGCTTTAGAAGGGAAAACATGCAGCTGGGAGTGGGGGGGAGCCTGGAAAGAAATGGAAAATTAGAAATGAATCATTTTGTTTCCATTTCATTAAAATTCCCTTCTCACACAGCTTCTTCCTCAAGGTACAGAGGTAGCAGACTACAAAAGGGTACAGACTGTTGCATATGTCACCAGATGTGGTCATGGTGTTGGTTTGTTTCATGTCACTTTTTTTCTTTGTTATGAGATAAGGCTACATGGAGGGTGTATATGTGTGTGTGTGTGTGTGTGTGTGTGTGTGTGTGTGTGTGTGTGTATTGGCAATTAGGACACGAACATGCTATAAACATAAAGTATCAGAAAACAGAAAACCATGACTCAATCGATCAATCAGTCAATTAAAAAATTGGGAGAAAAACAAACTAGTCCCTCCCTAAAGTACCATCTCACTCACTAAATATACCAACAAATAATGTTTAATAGTCATTCTTAACAAAGAACGATTCAACAAAGACATTCAGTGCTTTCATTTTTAGCACTATTAAGAGTTTCGCAAAAACATCACACAAGGAAAAAAGAACCTAAGGGCCCTAATTAGTACTTCATTTAAAGGCTTGGAAGATGGAAACTTACATTGTTCGTGGCACCTGGCGAGAGGCTCCAAGTCATCGGCGTGGTAATAGTCATAGCCTGACGTTCCCAGCACCTCAAAGGGTAGGTAACCTATGATGGGTGGGGCTCTAATGCCAAAGAGAAAGAAAATGAGTCAATAGAATGTAGGTTGCTATGAAATTTCAGTCTCTTCTTGGCTGATCCAAGATAAATATTTTAAGCTTCCACCTTCCCTCAAAGCCCATCATGGGCACTGGCCTCTTCCAAAGAGTTCCTTCGAATAAGGTTAGTGTTGCATGCTTTGCTCCTGAATCCAGTTGGAAGGTGAGTCCCTAATTGAGCATGTCTGGCCCACTGCCTGAGGAAGCTGCTAACACTAAAGACGTTCATTAGGCAAAATGAATTTCCAGCATGTATTTGTGTCGAATCTCTGTCACCCAGGGAGAAACTCATTCATTAGAAGCAAGAAGACACTGAAGTCAACACTGCGTGTCAAAACACACCTGGGGAGAAAAAAAAAAGTTCTGATCTGAGTCTGGCTTGTAACCATCAAAACGGGAATCTGTAACCCCATTTCATTACCAGGTCTTCTTCGGTCGGGTGTAGGGTGTAGATGATGGTTTCCTGACATCAAGAAACAGCCAGTATTTGGGGTTCCCTTTAGCCTAAACCTCCTTGGGACATCTGGGCCTTTCTGTTGTCCCTGCAGCTGAACTTTTCTTTTATGTATCTCCTTCAATTAGACTGTGAGCTTCCTGAGGGCAGAGACTGCCTCAAGCTTTCTACTTGTATAGTTCTGGGTTAGTAAGCACTTAAGAAATGCTTTCTCATTCATTTAAGATCCAGCTCTGAAAATGACTCAGGAGAGATTTTTTAAAAGCATCCAGTATCATATAAAATCTTTTACTATCAGTTTTTCTTCCAGCATTGGACGACCTATAACCTAAGTTTGTGACCTGAACTCCATCAGTCAGAGTTTTATCAAAATTGTTGCCTCCACACTTAAAACTTAAAAACACACTCTTGAAGTAAGAAAAAAACACAGGAAAATGCATATATTTCTAAATAGGGTGAACTCAAATCCTTCTGGAGGACACAATTGGGCCAAGTGGGCCAGGTTTCACTTGCCACTTCATCCTTATGCTTTGTTGATTCAAGTCAGTGCTGGTTGACCCTTTTAAAAGAAGCCTCTCTAGAAGTACCTGCAGCCTGCCCTCCAGGAGCTTACATTCTAGCAGGAGAAGACAGCATATATTAAAGGAACAGGCCAGCTGAGTCACTGTATATGTGAAAAAAGGGGAAAAAAATCTGTTCACATTCTCAAGCTAATCTTTGCCTGAGCAAACTCAAAGAATGACTGGGAAATAATGAGACTGACTCCAATGTGTTACTTCCGACTTCATAATCCTGAGAGTTTACAGAGCCAGCCATGTGACTGCATTTGGAAGAACTGGGAGAGGACCACAGTGTAATCGAATGGAGAGAGAGCCGGATGGGGAGAAAGAGGACTCCGATTTAAAGCCCTTCAGTTTCCTCATCTGTCAAATCAGGGGTGGGACCAAGATGACCTTCTGGGTCAAACATGTCAGAAGCCTCAGTGTGAGCTGAAGTCCTTTCTGTACACACATTTAGTTGTAGAGAAGAACATTAACATGTATGAGGCAGACAGATGGGGCAGTGCACAGAATGCCTGACCTGAAGTCTGAAGACCCAAGTTCAAATCTGGCCTCGGACACTTATTAGCTGTTAGACCCTGCGCAAGCCACTTCACCTCTCTTTGCCTCAGCTTCCTCATCTGTAAAATGAAGATATTAATAACACCTATTGTGTTATTGTGAGGAACAAATGCACTTAGCATTTGTTAAAAAAAATCCTAGCTGTTATTACTATTATCATTGTTGGGAACATTTTACTGCCTAGTGTACGCATATATAGGTAATATATTTGGCTATATAGATTTCTAGGAATCAAGATATACTCCCTTATACCACTGCTGTTGTTCAGTCCTTTAGCTGGTGTGTGACTCTTCATGATCCCCTCTGGGGTTTTCTGGACAAAGGCACTGGAGTGGTTTCCCATTTCCTTCTCCGGTGGATCAAGGCAAACAGAGGTCAAGTGACTTGCTCAGGGTCACACAGCTAATTTGAACTCAGGTCTTCCTGACTCCAGGCCAGACAATTCTATACACTGTGCCATCTTGCTGCCTCATACATGTTAATGTTCTTCTCCCTTATCTGATTCAAATCTCCTGCCTCCCACATAGGTCCATTCATGATGCAATTTTTGACCTTGAGAAAAAAAAAACACTTCCCCCTCTTGGTGTCTGTAAACTTGAACCTGGGGTAACTGCCATCATTTGGAGCACCTCAGATGAGGAGGCATCATGGGACTCAAGGTAGGCTGTGTGCTTATCACGTGTGATATCCCACCTGGGCAAGTTGGGAGTATTTTAAAGGTTGCTCAGAAAAAGTAAATCAAAAGATCCAATCAAGCAAATGATATTGGCTACCCTAACGCTGCTGAAAACCAGTCACACTTCAAAATCTTACAGGGCTATGCAGGGCACATAGTAGGTATTCCAGAAATGCTGACCAAGCAAGTGACTTTTACTGGGGCAAGAACATACAAACGGGAGTCAGCATGAGGCCTAGAATGTTATTTCTGGGTCCAAAGCACTTTCCACAAAAAAAGGAGGCTCTGGGGGCTAACAAAGACTGTGAGCACACAGATGCCAGCTGGTACAACTTCTCACTTTACAAATGAGGAGACAGAGGCACCATGAGTGCAAGAGACTTGTCTGAAGTCACCCAGGCAGTAAGTAGCAGAGCTGGGCCCTTTGGTTCCAAAGCCAGGGTGCTTTCCACTAGAATGAAATCTCCCAAATGCTGCTCCTTACTTGACTTGACTGTATTAGTGATACCAACAAATCTTTGCCACTTGCTTCTCCCTTTTTTCCCTTAATAGTATTTTTCCCAATTACATGTAAAGATAGTTTTCAGCATTCATTTTTGTATAATTTTGAGTTCCAAATTTTTCTCCCTCCCTCCCTTCCCTTCCCCCTCCCCAAGACAGCAAGCAATCACCATTAGCTTCTTCCAAAGCTGTGAGTATTAGCTGGGCAACATTCATAAAGCATCTTAGGATGAAAAGGGATTCTAGAAAAAGAATAAAAAACGATTTTCTCAAAGACAGCTGAAGCGTGCACTAGCTTCTGGAAACAACATGTATGTGGCCAGGCATCCTTATTGTAGGATAAAAACTGAAGGACAATACTAATAAGAATAGCTAACATTTATATAATAGCACCTACTACGTGCCAGGCACTGTGCTAAGGGCTTTACTATTATTATCTCATTTCAGCCTCACAGCAAACCTGGGAGGGAGGTGCTTTTATTATCATCTCCATTTCACAGTTGAGGAAACTGAGGCAGATCATGGTGAAGTGACTTGCCCAGGGTCACACAGCTAGCAAGTAATTGAGGCTGGATTTCAACTGTGATCTTCCTGACTGCAGGCCTGGAGCTCTGTCCACTCTGCCACTTGGCTGCCCCCATAAGATGAGATAAAAATGTTAAACTTCTAGGCAGTGAAACCAGTTGCAAAACAAGTTTACCTTCATTGGTATGGAACTAGCTTCTCTGCTATCCCCAGAACACCGATATGCCATCCCCCACTTCCATGCCTTGTGCCTCATGTGTGAAATGCTCTCCCTCCTTCCCTTGGTTTCCTTGATGGCACTTCTACCAGGAAGCCTTTCCTGACTGCCTACCCCCATCCCCATATTGTTTTAGTGGTCGCTCCTTTCTGAAATGAAATTGCTGTCTATACCCCCCCCCCAAGAGAAAGTAAGCTCCTTGAAGGCAGGGCCTGTTTTGGCCTTTCTTTGCATTCTCCCTGGCCCCAGCTTAGCACAATGCCTGCTCCACAGCCTGCTTGCTGACCACAGGGCCGAAGAGGGTGCCCCATATACAACAGATGCCTCGTGAGTGCCTGTCGAATTGACTCGTTTTCCTTCCGGCCCAGATTTCTGGGAACCAGGACAATTATTAGATTCTCTTTCATTATCTCCTAATACTCAGTCTCAGTCACTTCAATATTCATTTTCAGGGGGTCTTAGTGCAAACCTTTGAACACAGCCTCTTGGAGATAATTTTTCACCTGGCTGTTGGTTTTTTAAACAAGTAATATTTTCTGATCAAATTTCACATTTCATAGAAACACTCACTGATCTGATGCATTTTCATTTAATCAAAGTGTTTGCAGTGTAACTAAAGATGGCCCGGAGTGCTGGCTAGCTGGCTGCCAGTCCTGTGAGCACACAGCAAGCATGAAAGAGAGATTAGCCCAAGTCTGGCTGCACAAACCAAGGAGCGAAGGATTCCTTGGTCAGACTTGGCTGACCTTAGGGTCTATAGGAAGGGTGGGTGTCAGCAGCAAAGGCCAAACCAAGCTAAAGGCAAACATTAGCCTTGAAAAGGACTGTCACTGATGCATAGCAGGGACTTCATTTGGAATTTGCTTTTCTGATATCTCCATATTATTTTATAGGCAAAACCAAGTACACGAGCTTAGGAAAATCGATGAACTTCTCTTCATGTGCCCAGAGGACAAAAGCTAAAAGTGATGGGCCAAGAGAAGTAGGGCTTTAGATTGGGAATCCGAGGACGTGTGTTCCAATACCAGCTCTGCTCTCTCCTCCTTGTGTGATCTCAGACAAATTGCTTCTACCCTTTGGGCCCCAGTTTCCTCTGCTCTAAGAGGTGGGGGTTGGACTAGATGACCGCAAAAATCCCCCCACCCCTTCCAGCTCTGAATCTATAATCCTAAAATAGAGAGAGGCAGGTTTCAGCTTCAATACGAGGAGGAATTTTCTAACACTTAGAGCAATACAAACATGGAATTATATCCTAGGCTGGGTAGTGAGTTTCCCAGCAGTGGCTGGACCTATAAAGG
This sequence comes from Phascolarctos cinereus, assembly GCF_003287225.1. Taxonomy (NCBI): domain Eukaryota; kingdom Metazoa; phylum Chordata; class Mammalia; order Diprotodontia; family Phascolarctidae; genus Phascolarctos; species Phascolarctos cinereus. The sequence goes on from NW_027556291.1 coordinate 28,790,909, forward strand.
AATAGGGTAGAAGGGATTTCAGTTGAAATATACTAAATAAGTCCCTTCTGGCTCTGAGATCCTTGAATCTTTCAAAGAGGACATCTGGGGCCTTTAGGAACTCTTTGGATGAATATGGGCCATCAGAGGAAATGACTGAAATATGAGTATGATACGATCACACTGTCTTTCTTCCTCGAAGTTATTACTGTTAATGTCATGCTCTCCCAAGAAAAGCTATATGACAGAGATAGCATCTCCTTCAGCAGCATCCTAGCTCACAAACTTACAGTTTTGTCATCTGCAATGCACTTTCCTCACAACCATCTTGTGGGAGGGGATGGTGAAGGAGTGAGGGTCTCAGTTTTACAGATGGGGAAACCAAGGACCAGAGAGAGATCAAGTGATACTCCCAAGCCCATCTCTCTCTCCAACATACCACACTGCCTCAAATGTTTTTCATAAAACAAAACATCATTCAAATACTATTACTAGAAGCAATTCCTTATGCTAGGAATGGATAATTCTACCAAAATTTTTCCAATGAAAGCTGACAAGGGGAATGTAATTTAATACAGAACAAGTCATTATTGGTGAAGTTTCAAAATGGAGAATAAAATGCAGGAACTGCTGGAAAAGTCTATGTAAACAGAAAGAAAGAAAGAAAGGAAGAAAGAAAAACCAACCCAAAGCCACACTCGGTATAGGAGTAAAAGGGAAGGAAGAAAAGACCATGCATAACAGTGGGGTGGGTGGTAACAAGCCTTGAGCACAGGTTAAGTCTGACAGAAGTGATCATATGGGAAATCCAGAGAGCAGGTAAGAGTGCGAGGAACTGGTGGAGGGAGCCATCACTTTGGGCTGGGAAAATCTCCCAAGTTGGGCCTTAAGGGCTGGGGAGACATGGGGGGGGGCGGGATTCTTGCACAAAGGCAGCGGGGCTGGAGAGGGGCATAATGAGATAAGAGAATGACAACTGAGCTCTGTTTGGTGAGAATGTAGACTATGAATATGGCAGTGTTATAGGAAGTTAAGGCTGGCAAGGTAGGTGTGGACCCTGATAGCGTAGGGCCTTGAATGCCAGGTGAATGAATATGCATTTGATCCTATGGGCAAGGGGGAGCCCTGAAGGTTTCTGAACAGGGAAGTGACCCAACCAAACCTGTGCCTTATTTGTGTAGCTTGCTTAAAGATGGCCTGGAGCAAAGAGGCTCTTAACCCAGGGTCCATAGGCAGTCTGTGGTTAAATTTCAGGGGAGCCATGAACTTGGACGGAAAAAATATTTTGATAAACACAATCTTCTGTGTCTTATGTCATGCATTTAAAAACATAACTCTGAGATAGGGTCCATAAGCTTTCTCCCCAAAGAGCCAGATTTGAGTGAATCTGCCCTCCATGCCAGCACTCAGGGCCATCTTCAGAAAAGAGGCCCTGGGCTGGAAAGGGGAGAACATGGAGACAGAGTAAGCAGTTACAAATCTACTGTTGCAAAGCTATTGCAATGGTCCAAGTGAGGGGGTAGGACCTGAACCAGGCTGGTGGCTATGTGAGTGAAGAGGTGACTGAGCTACTACTAAGAGATGACTTCTCTCCAAAGCAAGTGCCGCCATCTTAGGTGGCCTGGGCACCAGGTGCCAAAGCCCTGTTACACCTGTATAGGGTGGCTTTACATATATGAGCTCACCTGAACCTATTAACAGCCCTGGGAGGAATATAACAGTAATAATTATAATCATGATGGCTAGTATGTGCCAGGTGCTGTTCAAAGTCAAGTGCTTTACAAATATTATCTCATGTGATCCTCATAACAACCCTGGGAGGCAGGAGCTATTATCCCCATTTTACAGCTGAGCAAACTCAGGCAAACCGAGGGTCAGGTGACTTGCCCAGCACTCTATCCACTGCTCCACGTAACTGCATTTACCCTATTTTACAGATGAGGAAACTGAGGCTCAGAGCAAGTAAGTGACCTGCCCAGGATCACACAGCTAGTACATAACTGAGGTGGCATTTGAACTCAGGTCTTCTTGACGCCAAGTTCAGTACTCTTTCCATTATTCCAAACTGTAATGGTGGAAGACTCTGAAAGATTCAACGTGGAATTATAAGACAATGAGGTAATATTTGCAATAGTCTACTAAACCCTCTGGTAGTATCTTAGTAATCTCAGTGTTTACTGTGTGACCAGGAAGTCAATTATATGCTAGGAGGATCTGCTTGGCTAAATGGGTTAACTTAGTATAAATAGTATTTTCCCTGAGCTTGATTGATTCATATTAAACAACCTTAATGCTTGGTGTCTGTTTTTAATGAACATTAGCAATTCATTATGAAATCATTAACTATTCTACACAAGTGCTAGAGAGAAGAGCGATTTCTTAGAGAGGTCCTCAGAGAAGAAAAAGCAATTTTACAACGACCTTAGTTAAGAAACCTTTCTTCCTCCTAATGAATAACATTTGATTTTGGAGAATTTAAATGGGATGATTTCTGACCACTGAGTTCATTTTCCTCCTGTTAAACTCAATTTATTAAAATTGAAATATCATTTAAAAGTACCCACAAAATGTTCGGAGTGTTTACTTGTCCTTTCAACTTTCTCTTTCTTTTTAATATTGCCTCAACTTTATCTTTATCAAGATCAAATAAAGAGTAAGCCAGCCCTTGCTGGGTGAAATATGTATTATTCCCTTATCTCGAATTTCATTCAATTCAGACACTTGTATTTACTTTCTTTTTTTCCTTCAGGAAAATCTAAGTCTCCCTTCTTTATTTGGTTAGAAAATGATAAATCTCATTTGCCAAAAGAGGGTCAGCCAATTCTTAACTAGTGACTTTGGACAAGTCTCTTCCCCTCTAGAGGCCTTCATTTGGGCCTTGAGGTTGGATCAAATAGGCTTTAAAATTCCTTCCGAGTTAACTCCAATGACTCTGGTTAGGATGTGGCTGGGACATGACATGTTTTTCACTGTCTTTGGTTTTTAAATAATGTCTTTTAAAAATTGATATTTTGGAGCAGCTAGATGGAACAGTGGATACAGCTCAAGCCTTGGAGTCAGGAGGACCTGAGTTCAAATCTGGCCTCAGACACTTGACACTTACTAGCTGTGTGACCTTGGGCAAGTCACTTAACCCCAACTGCCTAGTCAAAAAAAACCCAAAACACCAAATTGACATTTTTTTCTAAAAAAGAGAAGAGTCTATTTGCTTCCTAAAATGTACTCATGACAAAAAAAAAAAAACCAGCTACTCACCTATGGTCCAAGAAGAGAAACTTCCACTCCAAACTATGTCTTGAGGTAAATTCTTCACCAGGTTCTTCTACAGTGCAAACTTCCTGTAGAAAAGTCGGTATATATTGATATGCATATTATAGCAATGATTGTAATCATAATCATAAGAATATTTTACATCTATATGGTGCTTTGAAGTTTAAAAAGCACTTCACCTTCCCTTCACAGCTAGGCCTCAAGAGAGGAAGGTATAACATGGACCTGAAGGGAGAAAACCTGGGTTCAGATCCCAGCTCTGCCACTTGCTAGTTGTATGACCTTGGGAAAGTCACTTCACTTTTGTGCCTTAGAAACTGTAAAATGAGGGGATTGGATGCTCTGGCCTTCAAGGCTCTTTCTTAGGCTACTATTCTAATATGAGGGGACTGTGGCCCAGGGAAGGCCCCAAGTCACACAGCAAGTAAGTCAGTCAGCAAGTAAGGATTTTCAGCTGGGCATGACCTTTGTGTTAACTAGTCTAAGCCTGCCATTTTACAAATAAGGAAACTGAGGTCCAGAGAAAGTAAGTCAAGTGAAAACAAGGAGGAGCAGACAAGGCTCTTGATGTCAGGCTAGTCAGCGGAAAGGCACTGGGCAAGTCACCTGCCCTTTGAGAACTCACTTTCCTCTTCTGTGAAATGAGAAAGTTGAACTAGACAACTTCCCCTTCCCCTCTGAATCCTAATCTATTCATACAGACTTTGAAAAATCTCCAAACGTGGATGTTTCTCACCCAAGCATGGCCATCCACTCAACTGAATAGCGGGGAACCCAAATCAAATCTGACTTCTCGTTAGGCGTCATGCCTTTTGCCATATTCTGCTGTTAATGAGGAAAGTTCCCTTCTAGCCAATTTTGGTTTCTAATCTAGACCTCTCTGAGCCTCAGTTTCCCCACCTGTAACATGAGGGTTATGCTCCCTGCCATAGCTCATCTCACAGATCATATGGGATACCTGCAAAAGTGTCTTGAAGACTATAACAACAAAATGATCTTTTGGGGCAGCTAGGTGGCGCAGTGGATAGAGTACCTACCCTGAAATCAGGAGGACCTGAGTTCAAATCTGGCCTCAAACCAAACACTTGACACTTACTAGCTATGTGACCCTGGGCAAGTCACTTAACCCCAACTGCCTAAAAAACAACGATATGTTAATTTTTTTTCTAAAATAATGGGAGGCAACATGGTACACTGGACAGAGTCAGACTTGAAGCTGGGAAGACCTGGGTTTAGGTCCTGCCTCTGACACATCCTGGCTTCGTGACCCTGGGCAAGTCACTGAACCTCTCAATGCTTTAGGTGACTTGCTAAGATTAGAAGTTATTTAGCAGGTGCCAACCCACATTAAGGGAAGGGAATAAGTATTTATATAGTACCTACTGTGTGCCAGGCACTGGGCTAAATGCTTCACAGATTTATTTAACTGGTTAAACATTACTGCCAAGTGGCCAAACTTCTCTGTAACCATTCAACTACCTTTAAACTTTGGGGAAACCTTGCCAATGCATGCCCAGCCCAAGAGCACAGTTCAGGCAATGCTTAATCTTCCCTTCCTGTACCAGAAGCATTCCATGAGCTTCTCTCCACAGGTGTTTCACTAGATCCTTCTTCTCTACCCCCAACAGACTGTAAAGTGCTCAGGACCAGGCCTCAAAGCCTCCTACTGCTCTCCCACCTGCCTGAAATACTTGCAAAAGAGAAAGAGGTAAAGGGCTGCATGGGCTGGTCCTCACCAAAGCCTTTGAGCCTTCAGGCCAGGCTGGCCAAGGAGGGATTGCTCACCTTTAAAAGCTGGGGTGAGTTGAGGCGAACCGTTGCTACCAGACAAAGTGGATCATCCGCGGCAGACTTGAATGCCTTGGCAACCACAGACTCAAAGTCGCTGCAGGATGGTACAGGCACTAAAGGAAACAAGAGTAAGGCCCACTTGTCTAATGCAAAAGCAGATCTATCTGCCCTAACACCAAGGGCTACTTCTCATCTTTAATCTGCACAGTAGCTCAGAACCCCGGGCTCACTTTCTTCCCCTGATACCCAGTTTGGGTTTATCAGCCTTCTTTGGAAGACTTTGTGTTACTGCCTGTGTTCTTGACCTGTTGATGGATGGCAGGCAGGCCCCAGGATCAACTGTTTTCCAGGCCCTGTAAATGACATATGTCTTCCCCAGAGGCAAATGCAGCCATGTAAATGTCTAGATATCTAGGAGTGTCACGCTATGATTTTTAGAACCAAGAAAATAAGGCATTGAGTGAGATTACATTTTAATTTCCAAACCAGCACGTCAGCCAACCCCCTCTGCGGTTTTTACAATCTTTGCAGCTTTTGAGAGCCCCCCTGTAATTGTTCTCATCCCTTTCAGTTATTCTTTTTTTTCATTCTTGTAATGAAAAGTGTCTAGGCAGGCTCGGGCTCACGATGCCTGGAGGTGTACTGCACTAGAGAGTTTATTTTATTTGTACATTTTTATGCTGACCTTCAGTGGTGAAAATCTTTCCAGTCAGGTGACTGATTGCAGTACTAATGAGAGAAATGAATTTAGAAACCTGCTTCATTGTTGGGTGCTCAACATAGACTGCAAAAAATAATGTTTTTTTAAAGTGCAAGCCACTAGATTTTATTCTTCATTAATACAACCCTCAGTTTCTAAAGTCTGGCGTTCCAGATAAGACAGCCTTGTCCTGAAAGAGATACTGAAGGCACCTGGGTATGGGGGGTTGGGGGGGCCGGGCAAAAATCTGAAATTCAATTCCAGAAATACTTAGAAAGTGGCTACGGTGTGCAGACAGGCACTGTGCTTGGTGCCGAGGCTAAGCAGGTGAAAAAGAGCATGACCCCAGCACTCTAGATACACACAAAAGAAGGGGAAGCCATGTCAGGTCTGAGGATCCAAGGAGAATCCAAGGTAAAAGTGAGGAGTGTAGACAAAGTGCTCTAGGAAAACATTTCATGAGAGAATCAGAGAGAAAGAAACAGAGACAAAGAAAGATGAGGGAGACAGGAGGAGAGAGAGACAGACAGAGAGAGAAAAAAGAGTGAGCTAATTTGCAGTTGAGGGGAATAATCAGGGAAGGTTTCATGGAGGAGATGTCACCAGAGCATGGTCCTGAAAGGAAGAGAAGACCAAAAGGCTGAAGGGGTGTGGATGTTCCAGGAATAGGGGACAACCTACTCAGATCCACAAGTAGGAGAATGGAACCCACCTGAGGGAGTAGGAACTAGACTGTGGAGTGCCTTGAGTGCTGGGTTAAGGAGTTTGCATTTTGTCTTCCAAGCGATAGGAAACTGCAAGGCTTGGGGGATTTGGAGTTGGGGAATTGTCCTGTCTCTCTACTACATGTTTGACCTTGGGTCAGTTACTTAACAATTCTGGCCCTCAGTTTCTTTGCCTGTAAAATGAGGGGGCTGGAATAAGCGAGTGGAATGGGACCCTCCAGCTCTAAAATGACATTCTGTGAGTTGCTGAAAAACTCCTTAAAAGAGGGAGACATATATTAAGAAGATTACTTTAGCAGCTAGAGGAAGGCTGGATTGGAGAAGGGGAGAGACTAGAGTCTGGGTAGCCAGTTAGAAGAAAACTGTTACAAAAGTGTAGGTGAGAAGCAACAAGGGCCGTGGCCATGTGGGTGAAGGATCTGAAAGGAGTATGCCAGTGTAAGTGAAGAGGAGGGGATGGGCTGGAGCCTGGAGGTAGAAGATTTCACAACTAGGGATGTGGGGACAAGGGTAAAGAAAACTAATAGACATATTCCCAGGTTTTGAGGGTGATGGTACCATCAAGAGAAACAGAAAAGTTGGGAAGAGGGTCAGGTATTGGGGGAAAGACACTAAGTCCAATTGGGGAGGTGTTGAGTATGAGAGGCCGGTGGGATGTCTAGGTAGAGATGTCTAACAGGAAGTTGGAAATGGGGGACTGGAGCTGAGAGGAGACAGTGGGGACGGGGACACATATAGAATGTGCTTACATATATAAATACACATAAGAGATTAAGGAATTATCAGCTTAGGAGTGGCAACAAGGCATGAGAATGAAGGAAATCGGCAAGAAAAGGAGCGTATACAGAAAAGAAGAGGGCTGACGCTTTGGAGCACACTCCCATTTACGGAATCAGAAAAGGAATTATTATCCAGTAAAGGAGACTGAGGAGGAGTCGGATAGGCAGTGATATGCTGAAGAAGGTTACCATTGACTCATGAGAGCCAATTGTTAAATTGCTCAGAAGAACAGACTATTCAATTTTGAAGGTGAACATCAACACTTCAGAGTGTATGTATTGTTTGGTTGATTATTTGTTTTGTTTTGTTTTTTGGCTAGGCAATGGGGTTAAGTGACTTGCCCAGGGCCACACAGCTGGTAAGTGTCAAGCATCTGAGGCCAAATTTGAACTCAGGTCCTCCTGACTCCAAGGCCACTGCTCTAACCACTGTGCCACCTAACTGCCCCTTGGTTGATTGTTTGGACTTGAGAAAGTGATGAAGAAAATGGTGACCATGCAGATTAAACATAAAGGTGTGCTGCACCTATGTTTTTTTCAGGGAGGTAGTTGATGAACGTCTGCCAGCCTGCCCCTTGCAGGAAGAGAAACTGGAGAGCAGCTGGCAGAAGAAGAATGATGGGAGTGGTGAAAAGACCTTAAGAATCAGATTTGAGGCCTATACTGAATCTCAGGATCCAACGTTCTAATTGTGTAGAAAAAGTCAGCCCAAGAGGGGACAGGATGTTCTCAAGAATGAACTCCTAAAAGCATAAGCAGAAATGATTCATTGAAGGTCACAGGCCAGCTGGTCACTTATTGAGTACAATGGAGATGGGAACCTCGTGCGTGCACAGAGCCTGCTCGTCAGCCTTGGGGAAGGGCCCTTCCAACTTGGAATTTTTTTTATTTTTATGATACTCCTGTCCTGCTTTGGTTGTGTCTTCACAATGAGCTCAAATGAAATAATGTATGCAAGTTAGATATTCATCTTCAAAAGTTCAAATCTGGCCTCAGACACTTACTAGTTGTGCGACCCTAGACAAGTCACTTCACCCTGTTTGCCTCATCTGTAAAATGGGCTGGAGAAGGAGATGGCAAACCACTCTAGCATTTTTGCCAAGAAAACCCCAAATGGGGTCACCAAGAGTCAAACATGACTGAAACAACTGAACAAAAAATCTCAAGGTGCAACATACATGTAAGTTGTCACTCTTGCTCTTGTTATTAGGAGAAGAGGAAATGGCCAGGTAGCATCTGAGTGTCCTCAATGAGCTCAAATTCTTGGACCTTCAAGCAAAGGCTGAGTTATAGCTTGTGAAGATTCTGTGACCTTTGGCTCTACCCCTTAGTAACTGTGTGAGCTTGGACAAGTCACTTTACCTCTCTCTGTGGATTTTAGTTTCCTCCTACACCAAATGAGGAAATTGGTCTAGATCTGGGGTTCTTAGCCTGGGATCCATGAACTTGGTTTTTAAAAAACATGTACTTTGATAACCTGTATTTCAATATAATTGGTTTCCTTTCCAATCCTATGTATTATGTTGTATGCATTTAAAAACACGATTTGGAGAAGGAGGCTTTTCTAGGATGCTCTAGACTGCAAAAGGGGGCCAGGACCCAAGGAAAGTGAAAGACCCCTTGGTTTAGAGGAACACTAAGGTCCTTTCCAGCTCCAGTATTCCTAATTCAGTATTTGAGGTGCTAAGAGAGATGGGATCATTGAGAAGGATAAGGCAGCTAAAGATGTTACAGAAAGGTGAAAGCAAATTAGAACCGAGGAATGGGAATTGAATCCAACAATTAAGTCAAATTACATAGATGCTAAAAAGCCATTTCAAGAGAATTTGGGGCAGCAAAGGCAATTGCAGGAGGCTGAACAGGAAATAAGGAAGCAGAACCAGCAAGTGTAGAGAAAAGGCCAGAAAAGAGGCAAGTTTATGCAGCTTCCTCCCCTGCTAGGAGTCCCCTCTCACATCCTCTTCATTAAATCCTGTCCCTCAATTTCCCACAGGAATTAATTCAGAATTGACCTCTCTTGAGAAGGCTTTCTGTTCTGATCCTGCTTATCATCATTCCCTTTGGCACTTGGTTTCTCATATCATAATAAGAATGCTCCTGTCCTGCCTCCTCCTGTCAAAGAGGAGAGACCCTGGGTTCTAAAAAGCTATGTCATTACAGTAAACATCTTGAGGAGGAACTCCCCAAGTGAAAAGGCCTTAAGTATGGGCCTAGTGATGTCATCAATGACTGGGACCAACCTGGCTGAGGTCAGAGAGACTTGGTACCAGGTTGGCCACAGAGTGTGGCCTTTTCTAGCCACAGCAACTCAGTGTAAAATATCTATGAAGGTATGGAAGGGCTGTGACCTTTGTCAGTGGAGGGACCACCCACACTTTGAAGTAATAATAAAAACTAGCATTGATACAGTGACTTGAGGTTTCCTAAGCATTTTCTCCACAACAATCCTATAAATTCAATGGCGCAAGCATCACTGGCGCCATTTTCCAGACGAAGAAACCACAGCACAAAGAGATGAAGTGATTTGCTCAGGGTCATACAACTCATAAGCAGCTTAACAATGGACTGCTGCAACTGCTTTAGAAAACAGTATGGAACTCTACAATGAAAGTTACAAAGGCACTCATATACTTTGACCCAGACATGCCATTTCTGGGTTTATATCCTAAGGAACTTAACAACAGGAAGAACGAAACCATCCTTCTATACAAAAATATTCATCATAACACTATCCATCATAGAACAAAACTGGAAACAAATTATGGGCCATAAGGAATGGAAAACATGAAGACTACAGGGAAATACTGGAAGACTTCTATAATGTGATACACAGTGAAAACTGGAGAACCAAAAGAACAATAGAAACACAGACTATGTACAGGAAAGTAACAACACAGAGCAGCAAAACTCCTGGTTAGTCCACTGATCAATGCAGGCTCTTTCTTGTAGAAGTGAGTACTCATGGGAGTTGTGTGTATATATCCGATTTTACATATGTATGTGTATATATAATATGTATATTACATAAATATGTGTATAGTATAAATATAGCTTTCTCCCATATATACGTATTTTAAGTGTATCACCTGAGGTTTGATCCCAGATCTTCTGACTTCCAGACCAGAGTTCTTTTTACTACATTATCCACTATTTCTAGTTTGCTACCATACCCTAGTTTAGCAACTGCCTTGTAATTTTCTCTAGTTGTTTAATTATTGTATATATTTTGCCAGCTAGTTTGGGAGACAGCTCCTAGGACTTTGGGGTTTTTTTTATTTCTTTGATGTCCTCTATGCCTATATGAACAAATTTGAGAACAATCAAATGCTACACTGGGTTTTCTTGGATATAAGAAGAGTGAGAGTTAAGAAAAGGGGGAAATGAACATGGATTACCAGAGAAGGCTCTTTGTGGATGAGGCGAGATGTGAGCATGGCTCAGAAGACTGGGGTAAAAATGTAAGGGAACAGCATGAGGAAAGGTTTCAGAAGAACTCTTAAGAGTCATTGTCATCATCCTGTGTGGGGGGGGGGGGAATGCCCAAGCTGGAAACTACAAAAAGAGCCACGCACTCAAATGGTCAAGTAAATGGCGTTTTTCCTGCCTGACCTGACCCCCCAGTAGGAGCAAATCAAAGAGACGAGAGGAGCTCTGTGATGGGTGCTAGGAGAGAACTGAGTTGGAAAATGAATCAAAGAGAGACTAAAAGTACAGTCAGTTGAATTACGCTTGGGGGTGTTTTTTTAAAAGGACTCTGCTTTGAGAATGATGCCATTTCCTCAGCAGTGTCCAAGCTAAGTGCTTGCTGACACTTGGTATCCCACCGAAGACTGTGCAAGTATGTTAGGGCAAGGCAAGTATATTACTCCCAATCAGAAGAAAAAACTTCCAAAGTGGGAGAATTCTCTTCCGTTTGTCCTGAGGGTCAGTGGGGCTGATCCATGTTTACCTCGTGGGGCTTGCTGGGATGGAAGCTCTATGTAAACCGAAACGTCCTATAGAAATTAGAGCTGCTATTATCGTCATTATTACTGCTATTGCTAATAATAAGTATGAATAGAGGAAGATGAGTCATCTTTTTAAAATACCCGTATGAGATGGGACAGGGAGACAGGTGGTGTTATCCTATTATCTATGAATGAGCAACTTACAGGACCCAGTCTGTGATTTTGCAAAGATCAGAGGCAGAGGTGGAAATGGAATTGCAGGCCCACGGAGCACAACTAGCTGGATCAACCATCTTCTCCCATCTACAGTTAAGTGGCACATATGAAATCCTGGCACCACAATTTGTTTGGCATCTGAGAGACGTGATTCATAAGCTTCTATATGCCCACATATTTAACTTTTCATGAGTAGATGTTTTTATCATTCCAACCAGATTGGAAATTGCTTGAGGGGAAAAATCCTCCATTTTCCTTCTCTTTGCTTTTCAGTAATTATGTTTTTTAAATTAGTCTTTTTTTACTTTATAGTTATATCTGGAAGAGGAGGCAGCAGACATGGGTTTTCGTGGCTCCATCACTTGCCAGTCATGTAACAGCAGGCGATTCACTTCACCTCAGTTTCCTCTTCTGTAAAATGGGGGGGGACATCAGGAAAGGCCTCAAGTGGCACTTTGAACCTGGCTTTTGAAGTAGGGTAAGAGGTGGTAGTAACGAAGGGGTGAATTCCAGGTATGGAGGTGGGTGGTTTGTACAAAGGCGGGGAGATGAGAGGTGATAGAGGATAAGACAGTATCCCTATTCTCTACCCTTATCAGACCATACCAGGACATCACATTTTTGGAAGGATATTGACAAGCTGGAGTCCCTCCTGATGTGGGCAACCAGGAAAGTCAAAGGTCGTGAAACCATGCCATCTGAGGATAGCTTGATGAAATAGGGGGAAGAATGGGGGACTTAGGTCTTCATGAATTTAAAGGAGTGTCACTTGAAAGAGACAAGTCTGCTCTGTTTGTCCTCAGAAGGCAAAACTAAGAGTAGTGGGTTAGAGAGGCAGATTTGGGCTCACAGAAAATATTCCTAACAATTAGAGCTGTCCAAACGTAGCCAAGGAGTCCAAATGTACTCAGGAGGTAGTGAGTTCCCCCCATCACAGGAGATGTCCAAGTAGGAGCTGGATGCCTACTTATTGAGAACCTTGTAGAAGCAATTCTAGTCCAGGTAAGAGGAGCTAGATGATGTCTGTGCTCCCTTCTGAGTCTAAAACTTTGTGATTTGAATGAATTCCTACTATTTCCTTGTTCCTAGGGTTTGTTTTAGAATATCAGCTCCTAGAAGGACTAAGTTTCTGGAAGGACATGACTTGTACAAGAATCTATTTATTAACTAATGTTTTATGGATTAGTGGGCCCTATGGAATAGATCTAAGGAAAGAGCTTGGTGGTAACAAAGGGATAGCTGCAAGTTCCCTAGGTACTGTGGTGTACCCTTGACATTCAGAACGGTAACCCAATGCCAACTACTACATATACTGAGTAAGAGATGACCTTTCCATGATATGATGAGAAATCATGAGAGAAGAAGAAGGAGGAGGAGAAAGAGAAGAAGAAGGATGAGGAGGAGGAGAGAGAAAACAAGGGGAGAGGGGGGAGGGAGAGAGAGAAAAAGAAGGAAAAAGGGAAGGAAAGAATGAAGAAATGAACAAAGGAAGAAGAAAAAGCATTTCAGTGCTTACTATGTATAGGCACTGTTCTAAGCAATGGAGATTCAAATAAGAGCACGCATATACCACAAAAAAATTCAAAATGGATACATAATGTGAAAATTAAAGATCATACCATTAAAAAATAGTAAGAGGTAAATCATATACCTTTCACAGCTCTGGGTAGAAGATGTATTCTTAACCAAACAAAGGATAGAGGCAATTACAGAAGACAGCCCTAGAGTCAGGAGGACTTGAGTTCAAATCCGGCCTCAGACACTTGACACTAGCTGTGTGACCCTAGACAAGTCACTTAATTCCAATTGCCTCACCAAAAAACAAACCAAAAAACCAATTAAGTGGTCAAAGAACATGAACAGAAGAAGAATCCAAATTATTAACTATTTAATACATTTCTCCGAATACCTATAAAAAATGGCTCTAAACAAATCACTAATAATAATAGAAAAAAACAATCAAAATAACCCTGAAGTTTCCCCTCATATGCTACAAACTGGCAAGACGGCCAGAGATGAGAACAGTCAATGTGTTGATAACTTCTGAATATGTTGAAGGCTTTGGTCCTTCCTAAAATGATTGCCTCCAGGGAGGAATCACCAATGGGGGGAGGGGGCCCCCAGGACAGAGATGTCTATGGTTGGTCAGTTGGTAGTCAAGGAGAAGGAGGAAGAATCCTGAGACCACTAGATAAAGTCAAGTTGTAAATGAGGAAAACCATGGCCAGGATTTTTTCTAAAATGGTGGTCTCAGGGAAGGAGTTACCAGGGAAGGAAAGGAGAACTCCAAGGTAGAGGTTTCTCAGGGTGCCATTTGGCACTGGAGGATAAGGAGGATGATTCTGGAGATAGCAGAGTTGTTAGTGAGGTAAAAGCAAAGCTTGGGTGCTGCCTAAAAGACGAGTCATCAATGAAGAGAAGAGGACCCCAGGTGGATGTTTCTTAGGATGGCAATGAAGCAGCTGAAGAAAATAAGAAGGATTCCACAGAGTCGGAGTGAGTGAGGGGAAGCGTGCCTGGGGTCATTTCCAAAATGGGGGTCCCAGTGAAAGAGACATTAATAAAGAGAGGAGACACCCAGGGAGGAAGTTTGTCCAGTTCTCAATGGGCCAGTTGAGAAAGAAGGAAGATTCTAGAGAAGGTCTAGGTAAAAGGTGAGTGACACTTGATTTGATGGAGAAACACTAAAAATATTTCCATTAAAGTCAGGTGTTAATAGGGATCTGCTATGGTCACTCCTGCTTAACATAGTTTTAGATATTTCAGCAATAAGGCACCAAAAAAAGGAATATGCATCAGGAATGAGAGTAAAAGATCTCGATTTAGAGTTGACATGATTGTATACCTAGAAAACCCAACATGGTCAACCTCCTCCAAATTAATGGACTTCAGGATACAAGATAAATCCATAAAACCATCTTCATTTCGATATACCTCAACCGAGAATCAGGAGGTGTTGATGTAAATAGAAATACCCTTTTCAATAATGACAAAATACAGAAAATGTTTGCATGCTGACATTTCAAGACATACAAGAGACGATGACAGCTTCAAAATGATTGGAACAGCAACAGAGGAAGAAGTGCTTCAACACAAACTTAGGAAAAGCTTTGGTTTTTAAAGTCCTTCCTAAGCTGCCCCCTTCCTATCTTCCCAGTCTTCTTACAGCTTCCTCCCGTCCACATATTCTGTGACCCAGTGACCCTGGCCTCCAACTCCTGAGTAAGCACTGGCTTTCCCTATGTCTGCAATGTTCTCCCTCCTTGCCTCCCCTTTCAATCCCTTTTAATCTTAGTCCCTTCTCTCCTGGATTACCCTCAAGTGAGCCTGTGTGTGCGTGGGTGTGTTGTTTGTACATAGGTTTTTGCATGTTGTCTCTCCCATTAGACTATTCGGTCCTTGAGAGAAAGGATTGGGGTTTTTGGTGTTTGGGTTTTTTTTGTTGTTTTATGTGTGTTTGTTGTTGTCATTTTGCCTTTCTTTGTATCACTCCAGGTCTTAGCATAGTGCCCGGCACATAATAGGAGTTTAATAAATGTTAACTGACTAACTAAAGACATCACTTTACACTCACTAGAAGGGGAAAATTTTTTTTCAGAAAGTGATAGTCCAGTGCTGGTGGGGCTATGGGGAAATAGCCATTTGAATACATTGTTGGTGAGTAGAAATTTTTCACCATGGCAATCAAAATGGAATCAGTAACAAAACTTATCACACATTTTGACCCAATGATTCCATTGCTAACACTCTATCCCCCAAAACATCATGACAGAGGGGGGAGGGTCTAGCTGTAGAAAAATATACATAGCTACTTTTTCTAAGATCA
Organism: Phascolarctos cinereus; assembly: GCF_003287225.1. Lineage (NCBI taxonomy): Eukaryota > Metazoa > Chordata > Mammalia > Diprotodontia > Phascolarctidae > Phascolarctos > Phascolarctos cinereus. Next base: position 28,806,142 of record NW_027556291.1, read on the forward strand.
AAAAATCTCTGTCCAACAATTGGAGAATAGCAGAATAGTTTGGGGTATATATAAGTCTATCAATAGAACAAGGCTTCTTCACCTTTGTTGTTCTGGGGAAACCGAGGGCCTCCTGCTCAGAATCACATATTTAAATGGCTAAAATAAAATACATAGGATTATAAAGGAAGCTAATTATATTCAAATACAATTGTCAAAATATTTTTCTCATCTAAGTTTAAATCCAGGGGTCAGCTAGGTGGCACAGCGAATAGAGCTTTGGCCTTGGAGTCAGGAGGACCTGAGTTCAAATCCAGCAGCAGACTTAACACTTAAGAGCTGTGTGACCCTGCGCAAGCCACTTAACCCTGATCACCTTACCAAAAAACAAACAAACAAATAAATAAATAGGTTTAAATCCATATCCTCTGATTTTAGATCCAGTATTCTTTATACAGGGTAGCTAGGTGACACAGTGCATAAAGCCCCAGGCCTGGAGTCTGAAAGATTTGGCCTCAGACACTTACTAGCTGTGTGAACCTGGGCAAGTCACTTAACTCTGTTTTCCTCAGTTTCCTCATCTGTAAAATGAGCTGGAGAAGGAAACGGCAAACCACTCTAGTACCTCTACCAAGAAAAACTCCTAATGGAGTCACAGAAAGCTGGACATGACTGAAACAAAAGTACAACAAGACTCGGTAGGGGGCCCTTTGAATGGAACGTTGCAAACAGGTCCTGCTCCACTTTTGCCTGGAACATCAGTGCTCAGTAAAGGCTTGGTAAGTGACTGATCGAACATTAGGGTGCTGTACAAAATGTAAACATGAAAAATATAAGGAAATACAGAAAGATTCACAAGAGGGGATACAGAATAAGATAATATCAGCAAAAGCAGACTGCTAAATTGCTATATGCTAAAACATTTTTTAAGGAGAAGAAGAAAAGAAAGAATAGTTGGGGAAAAGGTGGCAGCATTTTGGAGCTGCCTGTCGGGTATTCTGAACAAGGGTCTCTTGTTTCCTTCCCAACTGATTCTTTCAGTTTTTCCTCACCAAAGGCTAGGGGGCTGCAGCAGGATTTCTCCCCTTTGCTTTATGTACGTCTGGTAGTGTGCTCTGGGTAGTGCCTAGTTATGTTTATCGCAAAAAAGCAATAGGCCAATCTGATACACCTTTTTCATACACCATCTAATTCTAAGTTTCTATACAAATTCTAACCTTTAGCTTAAGGCCTTTATCCCCTTTGGAATCCAGATCCCACTGCGAAGGGTCACACTTTAAAATGTGGCAGTCAATCACTACATTTCAGCATGAATGAGGAATGTGAAAGCAGGTTGGGCTAGCTGAGAGAAGGGGAGGCCCAGAAGGGCCCTGACTGGGAAGGAAGAGAGGGGATTCAGTGGGGATGGCACTCGTCTATATCCCACTTTGGTCCTGGGCATGTGTCTAAAAGTCTGCAGATCCAGAGTGAAAGCAAATATGATATCGACGGAAATGTGAATAGATGAGGACATGACTAAGAGTTAATCTGACTAGGCTTGGATTTAAGATTGTTTGGCTGTTACATTACCATTAGGTTGGGCCAATAACTCATGAATGGTTGTGGCTCATGCAAGATGCCTCGGCAAGCACGAATGATCCCCAACGGCACCAGTGGGCTGGCCTCTACAGCCACTGGTGACAAATGCCATGATTAACACAAGAGTCCTCTATCCTGATCCAGAAGGATGGAGTTTAAACTCAGAACCCAGTGATTTGTAGTCACTGTTATTTCCCAAGTACTAAGTCAGCCGCAGGACACTTGACAGGTAATTTGCAAGAGGTCTGAACTGGTTAATCCATCTTCCAGAGGGTGGGCCGAAAACTCCTGAGAGGAACTCAGACAAGAAAAGACTGGCTGATGAGAAAAATCCATATTTCAAAACAATTTGCCACTAAAAGCCCTGTAATAAGCAGAGGTAGAATCAGAGCTAAAACAAAAAACTGGCTCGTTTGGTACACTGCCAGTAGAAGGAGACAGAAGTTCCTTTCTCTTTGTGGCCAAGAAAAGTATTTACTGTTTTTACAGGACACCAGTGGCGGCAAGCTAACTGTCATTGATGGCTTGCCCAGTGCTCTGAAACCAGACTGCGGCGTAAACACCGCCACCAGGGCAGTGGACCAAGGCCCGGCTGCTGCTTAACAAGGTTGGGGAGGGCACACCCGAGCCTGCCCAGGGAATGGAAGAACTCTAGCAGTGGGGCAGTGGGATACCATGAGGGAACATTCAGACCATTCCCTAGACAGTGCACTATTGGCTCCAATTCATTTCTTCCCAATGCCAGCCTTTTAAGACAGGACAAGCCTCACTGTAACACTGGTATGGAGGGGGTGATTTGGGTGACCATGGGAGATCAGGTATGTACTGGTTGCGAGCTGGGGGTGTGATCTGACCTATTTCCTGCTGAGCCATGTAATAACCACACTCTAAGAAGCTTGTGTCGAATCTGAGAGGGTCTCTGAGAGCAGGGGGTGGGGAGAGGCCCGAGGGGAAACAAAACTGTGTCTGCACAGGAGCCATGAGGGCCAGGTCTCAGTGAAGGGATGAATTGTCTTTAGAAAAAGGAAACTTACCATGAGAAAGGTATTTAAAATCCACAAAAATTTTCACAGATTCATAAATCACAGGATCATTAGGGTTCACCCTTCCTCTTGCTAAATGGCAGGAAAACTCAATTTGTTTTTCTGTTGAAAAGGAAACAAACACATAAAATAAGTTTATTTTTCGATCTTGACAAGTCCTGTCTGCTTGTTTCCAAAATATGTAAATATTCTCCGAGCTAGCTTGGGTCGTTGTTGTTGTTTGTTTGAGTGTCCTCTCAGTCTCCTCATCTATGAAATGGGAGCAATGTCTGTTCCCCTGACCTCACTGGGCTGTTGGGAAAGGGCTTTGGAAACTGGAAAGCACCATATATAGATGGGAGAGATTATTCATCGTTATCATTCACCGACATCATCATCAAGAGATTTATGTGGCATTAATTACTTAAATCGCTGAAAAGGTGAGTGGGGCGGGGGTAAGAACAGGAAAATCAACAGATAATAGAATCACTGAGTCTTAGTGCTGGAAAAGTCTGGAGATCATCTTGTTCATGCCCATTCATTTTACAGATGGGGAAACTAGGCCCCAACAAGAGGAAATAACTTTCCTAAGATCACACGGTAAGTGGCAGAATGGGGAGCGAAGATTTCCAAACCAGCGTTCTTTCTACTGCATCACCTCTTTTACATGAAAAAATGTAATATCTAAGATGAATGACGTGAGTCACACATTACCTGTAGAGGCTCTGTGGCATACAGCAGAGTCTGGGCTTGGAGTCAGGAAGACATCAGTTTAAATTCTACCTCTGACACTTACTAGTGGTAAGACCCTGGGCACGTCATTTTCCCCGTGTGTACCTCAGGCAACTTCTTAGGGCTTCCCTACTAAGTTACAGACAGGGCAGAGTGGAGGAGGCTTCCACACTGGGAGTTCCCTACATTAATTCTAGATCCCAGAAATCCCAGCTCCTTTTATCTACCCATAGATTAATGACAGTGCATTTCCAGTTAGTGACCACAAAACCTTATAATGGCTTGAAGTATCTAGTGCTTTAGAGTCCTATGAGAGAGGAGGGCCAAAGAACCATCCCCAAAGCTCACCAAAGCTTGCCATTTCTCCCTTCCAACCTCTTCTCTCTTTGTACCAGTCTCCCCAGCACCTAGAAACAGTGCCTGGAATGCAGTAGGCACTTAAGAAATCCTTGCTGATTGATTAACTGATTGAACAGCTGGTGCTCCCCTGGCAGCAGTACTTGCAACCACCTACGAGTGACCTTCACGCTCTAAGATGAGCCTGGCACTGAGCCTCCGTGGCCAGTAAGCAAATGCCCCTGAGCAGAAAAGGCCCTCCCAAGGAGTGCAAATGGGAGCAGAGGATCTGGAACAAGTGAGAGCCTTTAGTGTTCCTCTTCATCCCTTCTTTTCCTTCTCTCTCCCTCTCTATCCTTTCTCCTACTTCCCTGCTTACATTTCAGGCGAGCCAGAGGGCCTCTGGTCATTACTTATTTCCCATAGTGGCACAGTCAGGACTCCAAAGGTTGTTGCCTCTTCTTTTAAGTGAAGTTTTTACCCTTTCCATCTTAGATTTCTTATTTGTCTTTTTATCACCTCTCATAAGACCACAAAGAACTCTACTAATCCCTTATAAACTTTCACAATGTTCCTGTACGCTATAAAGCCCGATGTAATTCACAGGAGCAGTTCTGACCATCACCCATTAGAACTGAGATAATGGCGTTAGGAGCTGATTCCCTAATGTCAGTATTTTGACCAATGTTTGTGCCATCAGCTCATTATGGGTATTGGCTCTCACTGCTTCTTCTATTTCTCTCTGCTACTTTCCCCTTCACACCAAAACACTTACCATTTAGAAAATCAGCAGTGACAGGGGCTGGCAGGATTGTCTGTGGAGAGAGTATCTTGAAGACTTCCTTGTGCTCTTGCTCAGGGAGAAGGGTTAATATATTCTGGCATACCAGCTCTGACTGATATAAAAGAAAAGTCTGTCATCTACATATTTTATTACAACACAGTTAGGATATGGCAGCACTTTGGTAAATGAACTAGGATGCAACTCTTGGTAATGGTTTGTTTTTTTTTTAAACACAGAAGAAAGTAAGATATAAAGTGTCTTTTGGAACTAAATAATTTGTTTTAATGAGTCCAAAACTGAGATGGATTTGTCATTTGAATAAAGTAGCATTAATTATTTATAGTTACTCCAACATCCCAATGGATCTGTGGATATGCCCTCCAATGAAGCAACTCATACATATGTGCCTGTCCACCCTGTGTGCCTCTTGTCTATGTCCCCCTTAAAAAGTTCCCCACAGGGGGCCCACCCAATGCACTGGAGGCCTTCCACCATCAACAGGATACCAGTGGAATACTACAGCTTCAATCCCTTAATCAGCTATGGACTAGCTCATCCGCAGTTTAGCCGCTGAGACCTGCCCAAGTGAAAAGCTTGTTGGGAAGTGAGGTGAGGGGAAGGCAATCAAACCTGAATTAGTAGATAAGTTTAAAAAATTATAATCTTACTGAGCTATAAAAATATAGCTTTTTGTTAGCATTTCTGGCCTCAATGAAAATATTTCTGTTTGGTTTAGTTTTGTTCTTCAAAATGATTTAGTTTTTCTTTTTCTTTTATTTTATTGGGGCAGCACTGCCCTTCCAGTTTGCAAATGGGCTGGACCACACAAATGGGCAGTTTCTGCATGTGGGCCATTCTACATCAAACAGTGTGCCCATCCATTCATTATTTCATTTTTTGAAAGTAGAATGGGAAGTAACATTTTCATTTAAGAGAAATCAGAGTAACTCTGTCCTCATGACATTGATTCTCAAGGGGGTACGGACTATGACAATTGTTTCTAAATTAATTTCCTGATTTCACTCATATGTTAGTGTCTAACCAAAGCACCAGACTCACTTCTCAGCAAGTAAATTGGCAGACATGTTAACAATCATTCAATCAATCAACAAGGCCTTAGTAAGCACTTACCATGTACCAGGTACCCGACAAAATGTTGGAGTTACAAAGAAAAAGCCTCAACAGCCCCTACCCTCAAGGATCTTATATTCTGATAGGTGAGTCAACATGTACCCAGGATACATACAAAGTAGCTGGAAGGTAGCCAGAAGATATAGGACAGTGTTAGACTCAGAGTCAAGAAGCCTGAGTTCGAATTCCACTTCAGACACTTTCTAGCCATGTGACCCTGGCCAAGTCACCGAACCACTCACTGTCTGCTTCGGGTTCTTCATCTATGAAATGAGGATAATAATAGCTCCTATCTCCCCAGGGTCGTTGTGAGGATAAATTGAGAAAATACACACGAGGTGGTTGCAAACCTTAGGGCATTCTATAAATGTTGTTGTTAGTATTATTGAAGGTCACTTTAGATGGTAAGGCTCCAACAGCTGGAGGAGTCTGGGAAAGGCCTCCTGTAGGAGGCGGCATATGAACTAAATCTTAAGAGAAAGCCTGGGCTTCCAAGAGGCCAACAGCCAGTGCAAATGTTAATTCCTTGCTCCCCTTTTCTATCAGCATCCTGTTTCTCTTGTTAGAGCAGTAGTAATGGGCAGAATGAGACCAGTCCAGCAAGCTTTGTGAAACATCAAAAAAAAGGGGGCAGCATTCCAAAAACAAGTACACTAATGTTAGCTGGCTGTTGGTAGCTCCGGTCACATCAAAGAGAGAATGTGATCCACGTCGAAGGAGCATACCCTAGTTGATGAACTGCATAGCTAGACTGAGAATCTAAGAAAGAGGCACATCTTTAGGGGGTTCCTTCCTACTCGGGGCATGGGAACTTCATTAGGAAAGGTACTAATCTGGCCTGTGCTGAAACAGAGCATCAGCAAATCACGAGCAGATTGGAGGCTCCTGGAGAGGACAGGAGATTCCCAACATCAGTCCTCATCAAAGCACTCAAAAACCCATTAGGTACTGTTTCATATTCTGCCCTGCACCCCTGATCTCTCTAATCTTTTCTTCCCACTAGATTATAAGCACCAGAAAGGTCTTCATCAGACTCATTCCATGGGTGACGGTGCCTGGTTTCATTCATGCTTTGGATCACACACTATTCCATCCATGCCTCTATTCCAGTCTCTCCCTGTTGAAATGCCTTCCTTGCTTCAAGGGTCTGGAGTTGGAAGAGACCTAGTCCAACCTTCTCATTTTCAGAGGAGGAAACTGAGGCCCAGAGACATAAAGTAACTCACCAAGTGTTCAATCAACACTTTTGAGCTGAAGTGAAAGCAATTCTAAGGAATTCTCTAGCTAAAATAGCCAGAGTCAAACCTAGGACCTACCCCTACACAGCTCTTAGAGCCACCAGCACAGCCCCAATCATATTAAAACACAATTGGGAAATATTTAACCAAATAAACAAAAATATACGAAAACATAGATCATACTCATAAGTGATTTTCTAAATCAATACGTGGCCTGCAGGGATCCTTTTATACCCCTTAATGGTTCTGTTTCTTTTTGAGTGTGATACCACTGGCCAAGGCAGTTTGCAAATTTCACAGGTAAAGGGAGCTTACTGCATATGTCTTTATGCTATAGCCAGTTAAAAATCAACAACCTTACTTCCTTGGGCCTTTCTTTCCCAAAAGTAGGCAGTCAGGGAAACTTGTGATGGGGGAAAGTCTGCTACAGAGGAAATGAGCTGCACAAGGTAAACTAATAACTCTAACTTAACAATGTCATTTTGGTCCTTTTCAACAACAAAGGACAACACTCGACCAATGCAATAGTCTCCTTGTCTCCAATCTCTCCCTACTCCAACATATCTTCCACTCAGCTGCCCAAGTGATTTCACTAAGTTATAGGTCTAACCACATCAACCCTCTGCTCCCAACCTCCAATGGCTCCCTATTACCTCTAGACTCTAGTACAAAGTTAGGCAGTTAAGGCTCTTCACACCCAGGCCAGTCTTCTCCTCTTCCACACACTCCACGATCCAGCTGTACAGGCCTGCTTGCTGCTCCATACACACGCCATGCCACTTCCTATCTCTCAGCCTTTGCCCTGGCTAGACCTCATGCCAAGAGTGTTCTCTCTCCTCCTCACCTCCACCTCTTGCCATGCTGGGCATCTTTCAAGATTCAGCTCAAGCACTGCCTTCTGCAGGTCCCTCAGCCACTAGACCTTTCCCCTCAAAAGCGACCTTTCTTCTGTGACCCTGCCACCCTGCATTTAGCTTATATGTACCTATGTAAACCTTGTCTTCCCCATTCAAATATAAGCTCCTTGAGGGCAGGAACCGTTTTTCTGTGTTTTTGCCTTTATTTGTATGATAGGCCTCTATGACCACAAGCATTTAATACATGTTTGTTGATTAACTGAAGTCTGCCCTTTGAGTAATCTGAAAACATTCAATTAGATCTCTTAGTAGCGAAAGAAAAAAAAAATGAGCTATGCATGCCTTGGAAGAACTGGAATGCCTATGAATATAAACAGGGTAAATGATAAAAGAATATCCCAATCAAAGTCTGTGAATAAGATTAAGGATAAATTGATAACAAGGCTTCATGGAAACGGTACTAAATTATAGTTAGGGGGTCATTTCTTTAAAAGCTTGCATGGTCCAATGACTTTCAACTTCAATGTTTAAATTCAGTCATTTTAATAAGGAGCTATATTTTTACTTTCAAAACAGGGTGTGCCAAAACTATGCTAATTTCTCAATTGAGGGTGCTTGTGGTTTAAGCCTAGTAGTTTGCACCATATTAGCAAGGGTCTCACTGCCACCTGGTGGCAGTGTACCCCAAGTGCAGGATCAAGCTTGGAGGGGGGGGAGGGGTAAGTCTTTTGAAAGTTGAGTCTGTGTGACCCTAAACATATAAAGGGACAACAAACGCCATTACAATGAAGACAGATTTTCGAGGGTTAGTCAATTACAGAATCACTAACCCACTTAAACCTGATCAATAATGGAAGAATTCAGTCAACGCACCCAAACTGGCCCTACAAAGGACTATGGGTATTCCTTTGGGATTGGGTTGTTATGGAATCTGGGCTACTGTGGCTCATGTGTTCCGTATGAAATAGATCCAGGAGGATCTACTTCATTGTACCTGATCAACATGATAAAAAAAAATTAGCTCTTTCAAGTGTTCTTAGGATCCTATGGGTGTAAATGGATTCAAATAATGGAAACTACTTCTTCAAAAAGGAAACTTAAGAGAGGAAATTCCAGAATTTCTTAGGAAAGCAAAAAATGCAGGAAAGCACTGAGGGTGTCCAAGGGGGCTGTTCTCACAGGCCTTAAAGAGTGCAGGCAGCTCCCGATTTGTCTTTGCCTCCAATCCCTCGTGATGTGATGTGCCATTGGAGACTCCAAGCATTCCTCTCAAGTCTGGAGTTAGCAGTTGCCAAATGTCAGGAAGAAACCCGAGGCAAGAGTAGGGAATAGGCAGCAACAGGACTCGAGCCAGTTAGGGCTAAAATCACCATCCCAATTAGCTGGGCTGCAGAGGGAATGTGCTTTTCTATACATGAATGTGCTATGTTTATATTTTGCAATTTTTATGAGGATGTGTCTGCTCTCCCTTTCCTGGGTTGCTATGGCTAAAGGTGCTGGTGGCCAAGCTGCTAGAATGCAGAGAGGCCGGCAGTGTCTAGCAAAGGCACCAGGCTGGAAGCCCTTCCAGCCAACCAGACGCTGCCAGGGCTGGCAACTAAAGGAATAGTGATCACGTGCCCTTTCACAGACACTTGTTGAAGAGACCGTCTACCCCTTTCCAGCTGCTGTTGCCCGTGCGCCAGTATTTGTGCTCAGCCATGTAATTGCTTCTCTAAGCTTCTAAATGAGCACATAATTTGCCCTTCAATAGAAAAAGACAAGTAGCTAATTACACCTGGAAATGGCTGCCATGACCTGGCAATAAACAAATCCAGTCTTTTATTGTTTAATTAAGTGTCCCTTCACATGGGAGGTGTGGCTCAAAAGCAGGGATTCTTAGCCTTTCTTGGGCCATGGACCTCTCCGGCAGCCAGGGGAAGTCTATGACTCTCTCCCCTCCTCCAGGCTCATGTTCTTAAATACATAAAAATCAAATATATAGGGTCACAAAGGAAATCAATTACATTGCAATAGATAATCGAAATATTTTTCAAAATACAAATTCACGGACACTGGGCAAAGAATCCCTGTTCTAAAGTAATGTGACTAGTATTCTGCTGTAGTTGTTTTAACCAAGTGAACATTGTCCCTTTCAAAAGCGTTTCCTTGGGATGATCCATCCAGTCCAACAACACTGATGTTGTGTCATATGTGTTATGGGACACTCTGCAGAAATTGCCATCACAGACCACTCATGAGCCTGCCCAGCCTCATTACTTCCTAGTCCCAGCTCAGTTATATAGATTGCTATACACAATAATTGCTATATAAATAAACCCATCAAAAATGGAGATCACCTGTCAGAAGAGGGGCACACACCTATATTAAATGCCTTCTCTTCTCAATCACCTGCTTCATCCAGCTAAAAGGCTGAGAAAGTCTCAGATAGTGGTGAAACTTACCGGTAGATGGCCCAGCAGAGAAGAGACATTATCAGATACATAAATAATTATTCCCTCGGTGGTCAGGGCAATCAGAAACTCATCCAATGCCTATTGAAGAGAAAACAGTACCACCCAAATGTATTTCTAGATGCAGTTACAGAATAGGATGACAATACCGTGTTAAGCTTTATTTCTTTATTTCACCTTGGCCCTTCCCCTCCCAGAGTTTCTAGTACTTTCATGAGACCTCTCTGAGACTTCGGGTAATGTGCAAGGCCCAATTCTAGGTGGTAGCAAGGGGAGGGGGAAGGTGAAAGGAAGATAACAGGAATTGGAAAGATGATTGGAAACAGTGTAAACGGAACTCATTTTAGTCTTTGTACTTGTATCCCTAGTACCTAGAACTATGGCATATAGTAGGTGCTTAATAAATGCTTGGTGATTGCTTGATTGATTGGAAAAGTAAATGAAAAAGGATACAAGTTGTTGGATTTTTCCCCTAGTCCTAACCACACAGAAAGTGGGTTGGGGACCCATCAGGAATGAATCAGAAGGCCTTCATGGATGCATGAAGGCCCCATTTACGTGTAAGCCAGGCAAAGCTTCAGGCCTGACTAGAATCCAAGAGCTGGAGTTAAGGGGATTAGCTCAGTGGCAGGTTGACTGGCTATCCCACTAAAATCTCTAGCTCCCTCCTGAGGGGTGAGCACAGTAGCTCTTGGAGTCAGTTGCAGCAGCATGGTAAGTGCTAGACACCTCCAAGCTTTGGCAGGAGTGAGAGGCCAGGGCAATGCTGTAGAGAGGTGGGTGCAATGACGGAGCGCTGAAGTGAGAAGACATATGGGTATGGCAGGGAACTGGAGGACTGGAGGTGGAGACGGGACGAAGCAGCAACAGAAAGCAGAGCCACAAGGCCCAAACCTGGGCCTTGGCCTATAATAGGTGGAGTGACTATATGGATACCTAGGGGGCAGGGAGCCCACCAGAAGAGAAAGTGTCCTGAATGTCTATGGGCTCTGCTATGCTGTCTTTGTGCCATTTTAATAAGACCTGTCCTATGCTCCAGGCCTCGTTAGCCTGGAGTATTTGCAAGAAAACCAACTGTCCAGGGAACTAAAAAGAAGCCAAATCTTGCCAAGGGTCTAAACGTTGGGTGGGAACAAACATGAACCACCCAGATCATTTTCAGGAATCTGCCCCCTCCCTCCCCAGGTTGAAGCCAGTCTGTTAGAGGAGAGGAGTATAAGAACACCAGATGCCACAGAGGTAGCACCTGAAGATATAAAGCATTAGAATGTTCTTAAGCTAGGCCTCTGATGTCATTGGTGTAGGCGGGGAACTACCATTGAGGACATTCCTTTGGAGGCAAAGCAGTGCCCATTCCTCAACTTCCAAGTCTTAGAGAGCTGCCTAGGGCCCCAAGAGCTTAAGAGAGCTGCCTTGGAGTCCACAGCCAGGAGGGCAGGGACTGGACTTGAACCCAGGGCTTCCTTACTCGCCCAGTTTTAAGTACCAATTATACAGCAGCAGGAAGCTAAGTTATATTCCTTATCTCCTAGCACGTACTAAACTTCACGTTAAGCAAGAGATTTGTAATAAATCTTGTGTCACCGCGCCCAACTACTCCCAAATAACATACTTTGCACCATCAACTCTGCAGTGCAAACTGAACAACTTTACCCTTGTGTTTAATTTCAGTTTTACCTTAACCTCCTTTAAAAAAAAAAACTGCTGGAAGGATTTCTGGATTTCTGAGGATATTTTTATTTAGAATTATTAAAAATCTTTAAGGCAAAAATTCCTAACCGCTACTAGTCAAAGGTGATTCTCTTAACTAGGAAGGTCCCTGAGAGGTAGTGAGGCAATACTGGACAGAAGGTTGTCTAACCTTTCACTACCAGTTAGGTACTAAAAGCAGCTGGGTGGTGCAGTGGATATAGCCCTAGTCCTAGATTCAGGAAGACATTAGTTCAAATCCAGCCTCAGACACTTGCTAGCTGTGTGACCCTGGACAAGTCATTTAACTTCTGCCTTAGTTTTCCCCATCTGTAAAATTGGCATCATAACAGCACCTACCTCATGGGGTCATTGTGAGGATCGAAAGAGCTAAAATATGTAAAAGCACTTAGCACAGTCCCAGCGCATAGGGAGTGCTTAATAAATCTATGTTCGTTCTTTCCTTCCTTCCAAAGGCAACAAGGTAAGTTGCTAATTAGCATCAGTGGAGAGAGTTTCCACACTGGAAATTCCCTACCCTGGGGAAATGCCAGGTTCACCTCCACAAAGGAACACACAGACAAACGAATAAAGGTCCTCACGGAGCATGTGCAGTCATGGGGAGGGTCACTGTCCCTCCCTCCGTTCACAGCCTTATGGCAATCTTCCGACTGTGCTATTCCCATCTTCCCTATCTATGCATTTTTTCCCTTCCCAGCAATGTAGGCAAAAATTGAAACCCCTAGAGCCAATGCTTATGTTGCTGGGGAATGGAGTCAACAAGGATCATCAAGGAACCAGGCAGCTGGCAGCCTCTCCTTGCATCCCCCAGTCGCAACAGCCGTCCCTCATTACAGGCTCTGCTCTGCCTCAAGCAGATGGTGCAATCGGGAACGTGACATGAGGCCAAAGTTCCCTCAGAACAGATTCAAACGGGTCACTGCTGAGGCATGAGACCTCCGCCCCTTCACCCCAGGCCCAGATTCCACCCCAACTCCATCCTCCAGCTAGAAGCAGTTCTGAGGAGGGGAACACTGAATGTTCCCAAGAGATCTTGAAAGGTACGAGCTGGGGCAGTAAATTGACCTGAGCTCTTCTGTCTTCTTCCTGCCCAGGCCCTCCCAGGAATCCTCCAAAAGGGGTTCATCCAACATGCTGGAGAGCCCTCATCTAGACCTCTCACCAGCCTGTGACCACCAGTGAAGCATCAGGTATCCCCCGTGCTTTCTTACCCCACACCCAGCCATCTAGCTCTCTGATGGCATCCCTTCTGTTGCTCTCCCAATATAACTCTTGGGTGGTGATATAAAAAGAATCACTCACAGAATCATAGAATTTCAACTGAAAGTGTCCTCAGTGGCCAACAGATCCGTCCCACTGGGTGCAGACCCATAGGTCGCAAGCTCCTCACTACCACCATGTGCCGCTTCACTTCCACAGTAAACAGAAGCGCACCAAAATGGAAAGGGCCATTTGAGTTGTTGGGAGAATACACCGAGGGGTGTTTTAACAACCAGCTCTCTGGGCAGGGGAGCGCAATTAACATTTTCTCCATTACTTTCTTAAATCGAGGCAAGAGGACAACAGAATCAACAACTCCTAATTTGGAATATTTACAAATGCTCACAGTGAAATTTTCAGTTAGCTCTCCCAAGCCAGCTCAAGCTGGCTTGAGCACAGTCCTGGATCCACAGAAATAAAGGCCTATAACCAAAGCAGGGCATTTACAGGCCACCCAAATGTCCATAAATTAGTCCAAGTGGAAAAGCCACTGAATGCCACACTCATCCTAGGTGCTTCATAAATGCTAGCTGAACTGGGCTGGATTTAGCACATGTGGTAGAGGCAAGGCCTGCTTCTTGGGTTAGAGTAGACAAATGAGGCTGGTATCACACATGGACCTTATAGCTACATCATTCCAAACCGTTCTTGCAGTAGTGGAGCCATACTGTCTTAGTCTGTAGCCATATCATCTTAGTTTGGTTACTTACAACTTACAACTACTGACCCATAGCCCAGAACTCTGATACTTATGGCAGTGAAGCATAGTGGAAAGAACACTGGCTCTTGAGTCAAAGGGCATGGATTCAGATCCTGCCTTTGATACTTACTAGCTGTATGACCTTGGGCAAGTCACTTAATCTCCATAGGCCTCACTTTCCTCACCTGTAAAATGAGGAGATTGCACTGGCTGGCCTCTGAGGTCTCTTCTAGCTCTGGTATCTCTGATCTGATGGCTGAACAAGGTTAGGAGTACACTCTGTGACACTCTCCTCTACACAGCTGGCCTGATGCAAAACTCCACTTTGGAGCCCGAGGAGGATTTGCGAGCTTACGTGATCAAGGCTGGCTCTGTACACTGATTGAATCCCCTAGGTAATCACTAAACTCCTCACAATTTGGCCGAAACTTCCCGTTCCTATCCCAGTGACAAGGTCTATTGTATATCTTCCATGTACAATGCATACACATTTTAGAAGGTTTCTTACCTCAAACATCAACTGTGTAAATTCCTCATTGCTAAGAATTGATGGTTTCCAGGCCCCTCTGGCACCAGCAGCTTGTGCCTGGGTTTCCTTTTCTTAAAAGGAGAAAGAAGCAAGGAAGGAGAAGAGATTGAAATGACTGTAGGGAATATCTCCCCTTTTTCCAAAGTTACAATCCATTCTGGAGCAGAGGCTCCTCTGAAATCATGCTGAGGTTTTACTGGTGGCTAATTGCTTGGCACTTGAATCGACCCTGTGTTTATCTTTGACCAAAGGAAGCATTTTAGTCTATTGTCACTCTTACTGAAGACAAAGGTTCCCCCCCCCCAATATGCCTCTCTGAAGTTGGGTTCACACCAAGCTTGGCTTGGTTCATACCAAGAGTTTGCCCACCAACTAAACCACCTCTTTGGGATATAGCAGCTCCAGAAGAGAGTAGAAGGTGTCTGCACACCAACCAAATCATGGATTCTGGAAGTACCAGAGTAAGTATGGCATCCAAGAAAGTCACCGTGGACCCCTCCCATCTGTGTGGCATGTGGCCTTAGCCTACATAAGATATTGGTAGGTTACTTACTTAATAGGCTGGGAGCCAGATGTCCCTTAGTAACAATTAGCAACTGCCTTGAAAAAAGACCATCTCAGATGCAAAATTTTCCTGGCTTATAGCAGCATGGAATAGTGAGCCAGCCTCAGAGACAGGAGGATTTGGGTTCAAGTCCTGCCTCTGCCATATACTGTCTTTGTGATCCCGGGCAGGTCACTTAACCTTTTGGTGCCTCTCTAATAAAATTCTTACATTGCAGAGAGGTGCCAATGTGTAATAGGAGAGGGAGTTTCCTCACTGGGAGTATACCTCCCTCATGAAATCCTAGGGCCAGATTAAAAACAACAACAAAAAAATTCCTTATAGCAGCTTAGCAAATTGAACCAAAACCAAAGTGGCATTGCATTTAAACACTCTGGACATATTAAAAAACAGCCCCCTTTGGGGGCAGCTAGGTGGCACTGTGGATAAGCTCCGGCCTTGGAATCAGGAGGACCTGAGTTCAAATCCAGTCACATGACACTTACTACCTGTGTGACCCTAGGCAAGTCACTTAACCCCAATTACCTCACCAAAAAACAAAACAAAACAGCCCCTCTGCCTATAGCTCTACTTTAAGGAAAAGAGGGGATCATAGATAAAGATCATTTGGTCCAACCTCCTCATTTTACAGATAAAGAAACCAAGGCCCAAGAAGTTTAAGGAGCAGAGCCAGGAGTCAAACCACCAAGCTTGGGGCTTTACTACATTATAGCAAAGAATCAGTGCTTAAAGCCACAGTGTACTAAGTGGGTACATCTGGCCTAAAAAGGGCACTTTCTGAAGTAAGCACAGGCCAACTCTGCCAGAATCGTATAATGTTTAATGGCTAGAATGTATACTGACCACTTCCTCATCCCCAAATCCTGTAGTTAGGTGGTCAAATGTGGGGCTGACCTCTTTGTCTCTGCTTGACCCACTAGTGTGTATCCATGTATGAACTTGAAAAACTGCAGGCTACCCTTCTCAAGCTTCACTGATCCTGAGGGATAGCTCCAATGTTGCCATCAGTGAACCTCAATATATATTCCTTATGTGGCTACTTCCACACTCCCTTGGCTCAGAAAATACCCAATCAAAACGGCAGCCCAATAGCTACTATCTGGCTATAAAAGTTGTCTAGATAAATGGGAAAATTGGGAACAAGTTGTAGGTTTTCATGGCCCTGGACTTCTCACCCAGGAAAAGTCTCTCATGCATGCATTGCCAATTTCATAATATCATGGAATGGTAAAAGCTAGAAGGCTCTATAGGAACCATCTAGTTCAACCTTTTCATCTTATAGCAGAGGAAACACAGGCTCACAGGAGTGAAGTGACTTGCCCAGGGTCACAGGATGAGTTAGCAGCAGGGGCAGGACTAGAACCCAGGCCTCCAGACCTAGCTCAATTTTCTTTCGCCCAACTTTCCAATTCACTGCATTTCCTTGTCTTTAGAAGCAAAGAATAATGTATTCCCCCCAACAACACTTGTTAAATGTCTCACTGGAAAAAGATTCTGTGACCTTTTCAGTGTTCAATTCTGCTTACCTCTAAATGTGCCACTAAGTTAATAGTTCTCCCATGCTGCCCTTTTAACAAAGGATTAAAATCCCCAAACCGCTTGTAGTCTAACCTAATTATTCCATTACTACCTCTTAGATAAATACAATTGGAAGGTTGTAGCAGCAGCAGAGATGAGATTTTGCCCAGTTATGCTTCTAATTATTTCCACTTTATTTTTCTTCTTTTGCATTGATTACAACGACATTTAAGCACCTGTCACAAACACGCTGCTCCCATGGAGAATACTAGATTCTAAGAGCTGGACAAGACCATTAGAGGCCTCCCAAGCCTGACTGCTTCCCACCCCCGGAGTATACTCCTGGGAGAATGACCAGCACAACTAGACTGTCTAGAATGTATTTTCATATTGGAAATGGAAAACCACAGGCCTGGCACCAGGCCCCCCCCAAAGGTACCTTTCTGCTTGTGTAAAAAGTCAATGGTCTTCTGTAATATGGTAGCCTTATCCATCTTGATGGGCTGGCCTTGCCCCTGAAGCATGCTGCAAAGCTCTTGAATGAGAACATTGAACTGATCTCTCCTTTTCTTTTCTGACTTGTTCCGGGATGCCCTGGTTAAAGAAAATACAAAGGCGTCACCAGTAAATGTGGTGCTAGGGATTCAGAGGGAAGGCACTGGCTGGGAAAGCAAAGGGACAGGAATAAGGTGGTGACTCACTCTGGGGTGGGGGGGAAGGTTAACATTTGAGCAACTGCCATCCATCTTATCCATTCATTCTCTGACATACCATAGCTGACATTCCAAATTTCCTGGAAGCCATTTCATGGCCTCTGTTCCATCATGTTGTCTTAGCAGCCACCTAAAGATCATATCACAACACACTCTATCTAGCCATCACTATACCCTAGAAATGATTAAAAAGAGGGTTGTATCAAAGCCAACACTAAAGGAATTTAGAAAGAAGGCTGAACTGGAAACACACACACACACACACACATACACACACACACACACACACACACACAACCCTACATCTAAGCAGTATTTACTTGTTGATCCATGAACTTGAATCTGTCTGAGCTCTTTGGACTGGCTAAATAGGCCTCCAGGCCCAAGCAGTAATCTCATGAATGAAAAGGCTAATGAAGCTTATTTTAGAATTGTGCTTTTCATACCTCTTTAACCTGTCCTTCTCTTCTTCATCCATCACTTCCTTTAAGCAACCAGGTTCTGAAATCAAAACAGAGCAATATTTTATTGAGTTCTTCAGTTTTTATTTTCTTGGTAGTGACTAAGAGTTAAGTGATATGACTAATTGTACCTTTTACTTACCAAGCATTTTTTCCTGCAAGGAATTCTAAGTGCTTTTCCGAGTGTGATGACATCAAACTCCATTAAACCACTAATGTGGTGTGTGGATGGGCAACTAATCTTAGGTGCTTTTATTGTGAAAGCCTCACTCAATATCTATAATAATCCATTACAAATGTATGTATTTGCAAGGCTTTTAAAAGGCCATTTGCAGTGCAGGTACACAACTTCTCTTAACTTAAGAAATAAACTCATTGTCAGCCTGGTCTCTTAAATGAGTTTAATTCCTACTCTCTTCTACAGAAGTTAAGTAAGCAGAGGGAGTTGGGAAATGACCAGTTTGTTCCAAGCGATTGACCCTCCACAAGAAAGAAGGTGAGCAACGCCTTAAAGATGGGAATGGAACCAGTTAACTGAAGGGGAGGGGTGAGTTGGAAGCTAGTTTCTCTGACAAAGGTCCAAGATAAAGAAGGAATGGATTCAAACTTTTAAGTATAAGAGCCATTCCCTAATTGATAAATGGTCAAAGGATAGTTAACTTTCAAAGAATGAAATCCAAGCCATCAAGAATCATGAAAAAAACACTCCAAATCACAAATTGTTAGAGAACTGTAAATTAAAGCATATCTGAGTTCTACCCCAGACCTACCAGATGGGCAAAGATGACCAAAAAAAGGAAAAGAAAAAATGATGGAGGGATTGAAGGAAAACAGGTATAGGGATGCATTGTTGGTGGAGCTGGGAACTGCTCCTGCCATTCTGGAAAGCAATTGGGAACTATGCCCCCAAAGTCACTTACCAGCAAGACCACTATTGAGTCCTTACCCCAATGAGATCAAAGAAATATGAAAAGGATCTAGACATACACAAATATTTATAGCAGCTCTTTTTGTGGTAGCAAAAAACTGGAAACTAAGAGGGTGCCCATCAACTGGGGAACGGCTAAACAATTACTACATATGAATGTAATGGAATACTATTATACTGTAAGAAATAATGAAAGGAATGGTTTCAGAGAAACCTGGGAACTGATGCAAAGTAAAGTGAACAGAAACAGGACAGCAATTTATATAATATTGACATCATAAAAACAAACAATTGTGAAAGATTTAAGGACAGTGCTCAATGCAGCCACAACCATAATTCCAGAGGACCAGTGAGCAAACAGGTGACCTGCTTCCTGACCTAACTGTGCTGGACCCAGAGTACCTAATAAGACATGCATTTTTGGACACAGCCAATGTGGGGATTTGTTTTGCTTGACTATGCATATCTGTTACACGGGTTTAGTTTTTTTTTTGTTTTTTCCCCAGTGGAGGGGAGGGAAGGGAGGTGGCAGCAGGAGGGAGAAAATAAATGGCTCCAATTGCCTACAAAAAGGGGGGGGGCAGCTAGGTGGTATAGTTGCTAGAGCATTGGGCTTGGAGTCAGGAGGACCTGAGTTCAAATCTGGCCTCAGGCACTTACTAGCTTTGTGACCCTGGGCAAGTCACTTAACCCCAATTGCCTTCTAAGGAAAAAAAAGAAAAGAAAAGAAATGCCTGTTAATTGAAAAAAATTAATAAAAAATAAGTGAGCTCAAGGTTTATTAATGCTTTTCCAGGTATCTGAAGGAACCTGAGACTTAAGAAACAAAGGTTCTTTTTCTACTCAGCTTCTAACCTACTTTCACTTAGACCCTACTAATATCCATCAAAGCCTAAAAGTCAAAATAAATGTTAAGGACAACTAAGAGAATTCCTGTGTGCAGAGACAAAGCTTGCACGCATGTCTAAGCCCTCCATACAAACATGTAAGCTCCTCGGGGGTTAGGATGAGACCCGATTCATCATCCTAGATTGGAAGCTCCTTGAGGGCAGGGACTGGCTTTTGCCTCTTTTTGTATCCCCAACGCTTAGCACCGTGTCTGGCACACAGCAGGTGCTTAATAAGTGTTTTGTGAATGAATGAAGAGACTACCTACCACAGGGTCTTGTTCGTACACAGTAGGTGCTACTCAATACATGTCACTAAATAGGAAAAAAAATAGCTTACAGAACACTAACGAGTGACGATGCTAGGTACAGATCTTGATCTTCCTAAGCAAAGCTCTGTTAGGCAGGTAAAGAAGACACGGGATTAATCTAAAATAATGTAGCAGATCTGGAAAGTCATGGAGTCTGACATCCCCCCTCCACCATTTTACACACAGAGACAACCAAGATGAGGAAGTGAGCGGCAGGATGAGGATTAGAACTCAGTTCTCCTGATCCCACTGCACTATGGCAAAGACGCTACCATGATTATGAATCCAGAAAAAAAGGAGGAGAAATGTAGCACCCAACATTGCAGGTGAGGTAGCAGGCAGCTCACCTCCTCTCTCCTGCAGGGCTCATTAAGTGCTGAGGTCTCTCATGCAAAGTAATTGATCCCAGACAGGAAGGCGGTGCTCCAACTCCTGTCCCTCCCGCCCTCGACCTCCAATTGGGGAATCACTGAGGAAGGAAATGTACACCCTTTCTCTTCCCCCTCCAGGCTACCAGGGTACCCTCCACTTCTCCAGTGCTGATCTCTATTAGCTGACAATGCTCTCACCCTTGGGATGATGGGAAGCCATCTGCTGGACCTGGAAAATCCCAGTGCTGCCAACATAAGTAAAGAAACACTCCCGGAAGGAGGCTCTGGGCTGGCTGCCCACTGGGGGGATAGGAACCACTAGACTGACCTTTTTCAGCAAACTGGATGAGAACACAAGGCTCGCTGCTAAGGACTGGGACACCAAGGTGGGTGGGGTAGTAGAAGCCATTGGGCCACGTCTCAGCCGTGGGCAGAGCAGACCTGTTTGGAATCAGTGTCCTAGCAGACCAAGCTCCCCAGCTGAAGCCCAAAGCTGCCTGCCTACCATGCTTCCTTCCAACTT
Source organism: Phascolarctos cinereus (assembly GCF_003287225.1). Classification (NCBI taxonomy): domain Eukaryota; kingdom Metazoa; phylum Chordata; class Mammalia; order Diprotodontia; family Phascolarctidae; genus Phascolarctos; species Phascolarctos cinereus. Next base: position 28,826,728 of record NW_027556291.1, read on the forward strand.
AATGCCTGACAAACTGGAAAATGGCACACTGAGAACAAGAGTTTGAAATTATTCTGCAGAAAAATTAAAAACAGAACCACAACAAAATTTATATTAAAAAGGCAATCTTTTCTCCCCACTTAATTCATGGGGAGAAGGCAATGCAGACCATGATCTGGGAATGGGCACCCAGAGGTGCAAAGCACTACTGAGCTGCCTGCCTGCAAAGCTCCCTGACCTTTCCTTCCCAGAGTAACTGGAGACGGCCACTGGCCATCACAAGGCTCTCCACCAAGAAGGCTGAACAATAAAGAGCTGATTTCTCAACCAACTTTCTCTAACCTGGACAGCTGATTCTTTTTGTACTTCACACGGAAAGCTCTGGAAGGAATTTCCCATGGACAATCTGCCTTCTGTTTCTTAAAATCTGCCTTTTTATTTGCAAGCTATCGTCCTCATTATGTTCAGCTTGGCTGGGAGTGCCTGAGGTGCCCGGGCCCCTTACCCTGGGAGATGCAGCGTTTACATTTAATTAACCAGGACAGACAGACAGAGATAAAGACAGACAGACAGAAAGACAGAGACAGACAGAATGAGATATAAGGGGAGACAGAGAGACAGACAGAGACAGAAAGAGAGAGACACACACACAGATAGAGACACAGATAGAGAGGGAGAGAGAGGGAGGGAGGGAAAGAGAGACCGAAACAGAGACAGAGAAAACAAGAGAGAGAAACAGAGAGACAGAAACACAGAGAGAAAGAGAGAGAGCATGACACAAGAGATAGAGAGAGAGGAGGAGTGATAGAGACATAGAGGCAGAGACACAAAAGAGACAGAGAGACAGAGGCACCAGAGGGACACAGAGGGTGACAGACAGTCAGACAGAGACACAAGAAAGACAGAGAGAGAGTGACAGCAAGAAAACCAGCGAGCCAGAGATGGCCTGCTGTCCCTGCAAAGTCTACCTGGTGGCTTGGCCTCTTTGGATGTGGACTGGCCTGCTTCCAGGACAGCGTCCAACCCAGCCTGCTCCTCACTTTCTCTTGTGTTAGTCAGTGGCATGGTTTGTACTCCTCCTTCTTGTACCTATTAAGAAAAGAAAACAGAGTTATGTAAATGGTAGTAGCAGTAGCTATATCTGGGAGAGTGATTTGCACATTGTATGTTGTTAATAAATACCTGTCAAGTCACTGAATGGACAATACACAGACAAAAACATTGCTCTTTAAAGATGCTGGCATATGATAATAGTAGTAGTAGTAGTAGTAGTAGTAGTAGTAGTAGTAGTAGTAGTAGTAGTAGTAGTAGTAGTAGTAGCAGCAGCAGCAGCAGCAGCAGCAGCAGCAGTAGTAGCACACATTTATTTAGCATCTGCCATATGCCAGCCACTGTGCTAAGCTCTTAACAAATATCTCAGTTAATCCTCAAAACAAACCTGGGAGGTAGGTGTTATTATCCCCATTTTACAGATGAGGAAACTGAGACAAACAGGGGTTAAGTGTTAAGAAAAATTCTTTCTGCATGTGCTCATTTGGCCTGGTTGTTTTACAAACAAGACCCTCCATCTCTCAGTTCTGGGCAGTCTCTCCGGCTGTCCCCCCCATGCCTGGATTGCTCTCTCTCCTCCTCTTCAACTACTGATCTCCCTGGCTTCCTTTGTTTTATTTAGTCATTTCAGTCATGTCTGACTCTTTGTGACCCTATTTGGGGTTTTCTTGGCATAGATACTGGAGTGGTTTGCCATGTCCTTCTCTGGCTCATTTTACAGATGAGGAAATTGAGGCAAACAGGGTTAAGTCACTTGCCCAGGGTCACACGGCTAGTAACCATCTGAGGCCAGATTTGAACTCAGGTTCAAAGATGAGTCTTCCTGACTCCAGGACCAGTGCTCTATCCCCTGCACCACCTGGCTTCCTTTAAGTGCCCAGCTAAAATCCCACCTCCTACACAAAGCCTTCCTCAAGCCCTCTTAATTCCAATGCCTTCCCTCTGTTAATTATTTCCTATTGATCCTGTATATGGCTTGTTTGTATATATCTGTTTGTACGTTGTCTCCCCCATAAGATTGTAAGCTCCTTGATGGCAGGGACTGTCTTTAGCTCCTTTTTGTATCCTCATTGCTTAGCACCATGCCTGGCACACAGCAGGCATTTAATAAATGTTTATTGATTGATCCATGCTTATGAATAATATTTTCCATACAAAACTGTCAGATTTATGGCATAAGTTTCTAATCACAGCATGATCAACTCAGCTGGCAGGGACCTTAGAGGTATTTTAGGCCAAATCCCTTAGTTTACAGATGAGGAAACTGAGACCCTGAGGGTTAAGTCACTACTCTAAGATCACACAGGTGGTAAGTGGCAGAGGCAATCACTTTGGTGATCAAAATATTTGTGTGTCTCTAAAATCACAAATCTATCATTTTGGGCAGGGGTCCTTAACCTTTTTGTTTGTCATGGACAAGTTTGGTGAAGCCTATGGGCCTCTGCCCAGAATAATATTTTAAATGCATAAAATAAAAATATGTAAGAACACACAAAAAAAACCCAGATTACACTGAATACAGATATCAATTTTTAAAAGCAAACAAACTCAGGTTCATGGACCCCCTAAGTCCTTGATTTAGGGATGTTAGCCCTTCTTCTGACAGTATGCTTTAGGGAATTTTGGGGTGACTAGACTTAACTAGATTATAAGTAATTCACAGGTAAGAAAGAGCCATATCTTCTATTTTGAAGCACCTTAGCTCTTGCCCATAGTAAACACTCAAAGACTGATAACTCCTTGAACCATTTTTTCTCCCATTGGAAAAAAAGGATTCCCAAAACTAAACTCACTCCAGCCGCCCTCCATGTGCTCATCTCTTCTGAGAGAAAACAATCAGAGAGAAACTACTCATAGAAAAGGCATTAAAAACATAAAAGAGGTTGTGGGTCAATACTATCAGATATTCCTAAGTGCTCAGCACTGCTAGGTGCAAACTAACATTTAATTAGAGCAGTATAATTTTAAATCGAACAATGAGAAAGCTTAAAAAGCCTTGGCTCCCACAATGTGGTTATTATTAAAATGCAGTAGAGGAATCCTCCCCACAAGCCCCCCTGTCTGATACCTCTTTGTGTTTGTAGGGCTGATCCTGGGTATCACGTTCAGGCCTGGGGATGGCCTCTGTCATTAGCAACAAGCATGGCTAAGTTCAACAAGAAGCTTCATGCCAGAAGGTTGGGGTCGGGGTAACTCTTTATAAAGCCAATTTACCTGCACTGCCTACCTCATAAGGCTGGTGTGGGTGATGTGCTTTGGAAACTCTCACACCCTGTAGATCAAAGCCCTGCTGTATCAATGGGTGGAGTGCCCACATTCACAAAAATCATACATCTTTTAACATACTGAAAAAGTATGGGAAGGCTCAAAATCACCTTTTAAAGTGACTCATTTGGGTTTTTCATTTTGTTTTTATTTTTATGCCTTTTTGTTTTGGTCTTTCAATTTTCTGGAACGTTTTCCCTTCATAAGTCAAGACCAAATATAGAGAGGAAAAAAAACGGGCTACGGGAATGGAAGATGAGATCATTTCATAATTAACAACTGGATTTCTTTATTTCAGATTTAATCACTCAGACATGGCTAACTTGGTCAATTGTGATGAGATGTATAATCAAAATGTAATTGAGATAAGGTGTATAATCAAAGAAGTCTCCACTCTTAATCCCTCTGTTTCAGTACTGCCAGGACATAAGCCTAACAAGCCAGGCCTCAGACTGAGCAGGATCGGCTCTGGACACTTGCTGAGCAAATCCCTGGGAGTTCTCCTGAGGCTCCTACAGCATCCTATCTTAGGTTGCACCAAAGGGCCAAAGCAGTCAAACAATCTATATAAGATATATCCAGTCACATCTAGTCAGACAGACAAAATTCTCAACACTTAAAGATGTCAAAGGCTCAGTGCTGAATTAAGCTAATTCAAATAACAAGCATTTATGAAGGACATACTGTGTGCCAGGCACTGTGCTAAACATCTTTATAAATATTATCTCATTTGATCCTCACAGCAACCCTGAGAGGTAGGTACTATTATTATCCCCATTTTACAGACAAGGAAACTGAGGCAAACAGCATTTCATTGACTTGCCCAGGGTCACATAGCTAGTAAGTATCTAAGCTCACATTTGAACTCAGGCCTTCCTGACTCCAGACCCAGTGTTCTATTCACCATGTCAGTAAGCCCACTAGACTGATGTTCTAGGCCTCACTGGTTGGGCAACTACCTAGAACTATTGTGCGCATGCCCTGTGGCTAGTCAGCAGGCTGATTAACTGCCAGGCCTGGGGTCAGGAATAGTGCCTTGAACATAGTAGGTGCTCATTCGTTATTTACTATTATTATACTTATAACTATTGTCTGGGATGGGGGGAAACCAGAATGATTCATGAGAGAACATCAAGGCTCCGGTTCGCCCTGGAGCTAACTTTACTGGAGTAGCTAATCTTGATGATTGTACTAGATAGATTCTCTCTCCTTCTCAACCCCAATTGAAGAGAAAAAAAAAAGAATACATTTCAATTAGCTGTTCGGGAACTATTGTAATAACAATTTTAATATTAAAACACATTAAATATATAAAAAGAAACGTATTAATGATTCACAAATTCAAATGAACATTTGGAATTGTTAACTCATTCACTTTTTCTGCAGAAAGTTGAATTTCAGTAAGGTTTTACGCGCTCCACATCTCTCTCTGCAGCACCCTACATTAAACAATGGAATAATGAGTGGACAGGTGATGGTTGGCAAAGACAATTAAAGATAACAGAAGTGGGAAGAGTTATTTGAGAGAAAACAGAAGGCCCCAAAGTGATGGGATCACTGCTCAGGATACATGGGACAAGAATAAAGTAAGACAGACAGATGAACCAACTGTTTCATTTTTCTTCCGGTTTCTCTGACAATGGTCTTTGGACCAGAAAGGACAGGAAGAAAAGGTTGCTATGAAGCTGATGGCTAAGATAGGGAGAGAGACAGCAAGAGAGCCCCATGCTTCTTGAGACGAGCTCAGAAAAGCAGGCCCAGAGGATATTCATCCCACAGTATTGAAAGGACACCTGGATATGATTACTGAACACTGTCAGTGATCTTTGAAGAAATATGGTGACAGGTGAAGCAATACAGGACTAGAGAAGGGCTTGGCTCTCATTAGTTTAAAAAAAAAAAGGTGGTGGGAGTAGGGAGAGTGATAGTTTGCAAACCACAGGCTACTCAGCATATCCTTGTTTCCTGGCAAATTATGTAAGTGGGGATCTCAAAGCACCAACTTAAATTCGAGAAACTAAGTCCCCACTTTTTTTAAGTCTACCTTTGTGAGGTGTGAGCAATACCATTCAAGTGCATTTAAGAATAACCAGGCTATCATGTCTAAAATATATAGAGAAGGGGCAGTTAGGTACACAGTGGATAGAGCACCAGCCCTGAAGTCAGGAGGACCTGAGTTCAAATCCGGCCTCAGACCAAACACTTGACACTTAACTAGCTGTGTGACCCTGAGCAAGTCACTTAACCCCAATTGCCTAAAAAAAAAAAAACCCAAAACAATAAAATATATAGAGAATTAAAACAAATTTATAAGAACACAAGCCATTCCCCAATTGATAAATGGTCAAAGGATATGAACAGACGGTTCTCAGATGAAGAAATAAAGCCATCCATAGTCATATGAAAAAATGCTCTAAATCGTTATTGATTAGAGAAATGCAAATCAAAACAACTCTGAGGTACCACATCACACCTATCAGATTGGCCAACATGACAAAACAGGAAAATGATAAATGCTGGAGAAGATGTGGGAAAATTGGAACATTAATACATAGCTGGTGGAGTTGTGAAATGATCAATTTGGAACTATGCCCAAAGGGCTACAAAAATGTGCATACCCTTTGATCCAGCAATAGCACTTCTAGGGCTATATCCCAAAGAGATCAAACAAATGGGAAAAGGACCCATATGTACAAAAATATACATAGCAGCTCTTTTTGTGGTGGCAAAGAAGTGGAAATTGAGAGGATGCCCATCCACTGGGGAATGGCTGAGCAAGTTGTGGTATATGAATGTAATGGAATACTATTGTGCTGTAAGAAATGATGAACAGGCTGACTTCAGAAAAACCTGGAAAGACTTATGTGGTCTGATGCTGAGTGAAGTGAGCAGAACCAAGAGGCCTTTGTACACAATAACAGCCACATTATGCGATAACTAATATAGTTAACTGAACCCTTCTCAGCATTACAGAGGCCTCAGGATGGAAAATGCTATCCACACCCAAAGAAAGAACTATGGAAGTCAAATCACTATCACTTATTTTTACCTTCTGTTGAGTTTTGTTTCCTCCTATTGGTTTTAATTTTTACTTACAACTTCACTAATGTGAAAATATGTTTAACAGGAATGTAAATGTAAAGCCTATACCAGACTGTGCGCACTCTTGGGGAGGGGGGGAGGAAAGGGGGAGAAAAATTTTCAACTCAAAAGCATATGGAAGTGATTGTTGATAAATCAAAATAAATTAATAAAATTTTTAAAAAAAGAATAACCAGGCTAACCCTTTATTCCTCTGTACTACTAGCTCATTGCATTAATTTCCTCTAGGATAAAGACAGGTATAGCCTGAAACAATCTCAGTAATTACCCAAATTCTCAAAATTCTCTAATTGGTTTGGCCTTCAACCTGGAACAAAATTAGGAAAATTTCTTCTCCCATAATATTGTTTCACCTAACTCTCAAATTACAAACTTATATACTTGGTCAAAAATTTAATGGCTATTCAATTTACTAGCGGTATCAACAGCATTAAAAAACAAATAAATATTCAAGCAAGTTACAGAGGCCTACAATGAGGCTTGTAGCCAGGGTCACCCCTTTCTCTGCTCCTCCAAAGTACATAGGGGTAGGGGGAAAGGCGAGGCTCCATTGCTAAAGAATGGGAATAAGACTGAAGCTCTAAATGAACTTTTCCCAATACCATACTTTGGGGAAAGCAAGGAGAATAATGGAAGTGAAATAGATATCACTCCCACGAAGTGTCCCAACTACAAAATAGGCCCAAGTTTAGTTGCAGTCCCCAAAGTCCCACCATACCTGTGGTTCTTCCTTCTGCTCTCCTGTGGCACTCATCACCTCAAATTGCCTCAGCCTCTTCCGTCTGGTGTCTCAAAACTCAGGCAGGTGTCCTTTCCACAAGGACACTGAAACCCCAAAATGAGCTGAGTTCTCCCAAACGCCTCTCTACAATCTAGCCCAAGGCTTCTGTGCAGGCCAAGGGAGGCTTTTTAAAGTCTGTGACCCTGGGGAGGTGTTTCAAAGATTTTATGACCCAGGCCTCAGCAACGAGGCTTCAACAAGTTACAAGACTGGTGGGTAAGTGGTATGCTATAGATACAATTTACCTAGATTCTAGCAAAACATCAGCTTTGCAAAAAAAAATCTTGCAATTCTTAAGGGAAAAGTAGAGTCAGACCTGGTTGCATGGTCATTAATGATTCAATGTCAGTTTGGAAATAGAGTGTCCTAGGGATTTGTGCTGCTTACTGCTTTTAATGATAACTTGGAGAAAGGTATACAATTGCATAATTATCAGATTTGCAGATGGTATCAAGCTGAGAGGTACAGCTAACACACTGGATGATAATACATTTGGATCAAAACAAGGGTCCAAAAATGTATCAACAGGCTAGGCTGTTAGGCCAAATCTAATAAGATTAAATGGAATAGTTATTAGATTTAAGTTTGGTTTTTTAAAAAAATCAACTTTGCAAGTACAAGGGTGTGTCTAATTTGTGCACACTGTCTTCCCCATTAGAATGGGAGCTCCTTGAGGCCTGGGATTATATTTTTCCCTTTCTTTCTATATCCAGTGCTTAGCACAGTGTCTGGCACGTAGTAAACACAATAAATAAATGCTTGTTTACTGACTAACCTCCTACCAGTCAGCCAGCTTCTCAGCCTCGATAACCTTAACTCCTCAGCATCACTCAGCTCCTGTATCCAGTTACTGCCAAATCTTGTCATTTCCACCTTCACCATATTTCACATATATGGCCCCTTCTGCCCCCTCACTCAGCCACCACCCAAGTTGAGGCTCTTATCACCTCTCACCTAGACTACTGCAATAGCCTTCTAACTGGGCTCTACACTTCAAGGCTCTCCCATTCCAATTTATCCTCCACTCAGCTGCCAAATTGATTTTTTCCAATCCACTCCCCAGGGGGCAGCTAGGTAGCACAGAGGATAGAGCACCTGCCTTGGAGTCAGGAGGACCTGAGTTTTGTGTCAGACCAGACACTTGACACTTACTAGCTGTGTGAACCTGGGCAAGTCACTTAACCCCAACTGCCTTGCAAAAAAAAAAAATCCCCTCCCCACTGCCCTGTTCTCTCCCTCTCCCCAACCCCCGCCCAACTCCAATGGTTGCTTATTACCTCCAGGATCAAATATAAACTCATATGATCTACATTAAAAGTTCTTTATAACCTGACCCCTTTCTACCTGTCTAGTCTGCTTAGACTTGACTTCCCTTTACTACTCTACAACACAGCAAACACAACATTCTAGCTCTCATTTCCTGGACTTTCCTGCCCCCCCCACACACACCTGGAATGTTCCTAAACACCTGGGTAACTAGGAGGATGAAATAAGGAAATTATGAAGAAGAGCAAGTTGAAGGGACAAGAGGAGTTCCATGTTCAGTTGCTGAGTTTAGTGGGGTGGTAGGAGGATATCCAGATAGAGATGTCAAAGTAGGCAGTTGGAGAAATGGGTCTTGAGCTCAGGGGAGAGATTGGAACTGGTTAAATAGATCTGGAGTCATCTGTGAAGAAGTATAACTGAATCCATGGTGGTAGATGAAACTACCAAGGAAGAGGGAGTAGAGAAAGAAGAAAAGTAGGCCCATTACAGAGCCCTCTGGAACACCCTCACTCAGGGTGAATGAATGATGGCAAATCAGTGATAGAAATGAAGGACTGAGCAGTCAAGGAAGAAGATAACTAGAAGACAGTTGGGTTGAAGAAGCCAAGGAAAGAGTGGGGGTCAGTTAGTGCTGAATGCTACAGAAAGGTCAAGAAGGATGAGGCCTCAGGAAGGACTCATCAGTGTTAGCATTGAAAAGATAGCTCATTGTTGACCTTTGAGAAAGCAGTTTCAGTAGTAGGTAGGAAACCATATTGGCAATGATTTGAAGGTGGCACCAGGAAGAAGAGACACAGAGATGGTTAGGCCTCATCACTGAAGAGGAGAAGAGCTTTCAATTACATATATTCCAAACCTTATCCATATTGCACAGCCACGTAATGAAAATGTGAGTCCAGAATAAGGTGTGGAAATGTATGGCTTAGTCTTCAGAAAATGATGGGAATCCAGACCTTCTTTTATTGATTAAAAATAGAAGTGTCTTCTCACAAAACAGGGGGGTGGAAAGGTCCAGCTACAAAATGTAAGGGCAGCTGGGTGGTGCAGTGGATAGAGTACCAGGCGTGGAGTCAGGAAGACTCCTCTTCCTGAGTTCAAATCTGACCTCAGACACTTTCTAGCTGTGTGACCCTGGGCAAGTCACTTCACCCTGTTTGCCTCAGTTTCTTCATCTGTAAAATAAGCTGGAGAAGGAAACGACAAGCCACTGCAGTATCTTTACTAAGAAAATTCCAAAAGGGATCATAAAGAGTTGGACATGCCTGAAAAATGACTCAACAACACCAAACTGTGATGGAATATTAGCTTGCCTGCTAGTATGGACCTCAACATTTCGTAGGAGGCCACAGAAATTCCATGCCCCCAAAATGTGTACCAATTTCCCAATTATGTAAAAAGCAGGGCAAAAGGGGTACTCAACTCATACAAATGAAAAGCTTTTGGAAGAGAAGGTAGATCTCAGTTTGCACTCAAGTCAGACAGGACAAGGAACTTGATTTTTTTTTTAATTTTTAGGCAATTGGAGTTAAGTGACTTGCCCAGGGTCACACAGCTAGTAAGTATTAAGTGTTTGGTCTGAGGCCGAATTTGAACTCAGGTCTTCCTGACTTCAGGGCCGGTCCTCTATCCATTGCGCCACCTAGCTGCCCCAAGGAACTAGATTTTGCCTAAAATAAAGGAGATGGTCATGGAAAAAATGAACCAAATGAAAGATGGCTTTAAAAAAATAAAGATTCAGTAATCCCAGTCATAGTTTTGTAGGGGAATGCAGCAAATGAAACATAGCAAACATGAACCAAAAAACCTTCTATGGTACTGAACTACCCTGAAATGTCTAAGAGGTTTTGTATGTCCAATAGGAGGATAAACATTTATTAGGGCAGTAAGTGCCTTAATTCTGAAACTAGTTTCCCTCAACAAATTCGTCAATAAAACGTTTCAGCTAATTCAGCACATTCTGCATAATTAAGGCAAGATTTCTTTGCTATCATGTAAAGGCTTGGGCATGGTATCTGACCTTCTAGGTCAAGCCCAAACTGGGTGGGAGGTGGAGGTGAAATATAACTATGTTGTGAGTTCAGCCTGGGAATATCGGCTACTGTAGGTAGCTTGCTACATTCTGCTCAAAAACTAGTTTTAAAAGAACACAGAGAAATAGCAAAAAGACAAACCTGTTTTAGCACAAAAGGCACAAGTTAAAGACGTTGGGAAAAAACAGCCCCCTAAGAGGAGAGGTCAGAAAAATCTGGGAGCGACCTTAAGGGGACACAGTGTTTGCTGATGTGATATTCCCAATCCTATCTTGAGGCAAATTGAAAAGACAAATGGTAAAGGTGGAAGGGTATTGTTTGTACCCTGAGGGAGGGAAGAGGTGCATAAAATTCAGTTGCCCTACATTGAAAGGTCTGCACAGCCACCCAAAGGACCCCTGTGTACCTAACAAAAGAGCCAAAATCAAAGAGGGGAACAGAAGCAACAGACTGAGGAGGGAACCGACTGTGGGTAGGGGCAGCAGGGGCAAAGTAAAGGTGTAGGTAGGGCTTCTTAAACCTGGAGGTGCAGCAGGCAGAACTTAGAAACGATGGATCACAGAGCTATAAAAAGAGGGGAGGAGGTGATGAGGGGGACTACCGTGTATAGTAGAAAGAACACTGGGTCAAAGGGCCTACCACATCTGTGACCTTGAGCAAGTCACTTTCCCTGTCAGGGCCTGGACTATAAGTTCTCTGAGAGCCCTTCCAACTCAAAATCTGTGATTCTAGTGGACTTGGAAGCTTATGAGCTGGGAGTCCTGACTTCTATTGTGTCATAGAACCCTTAGGCAGTCTAATGAGGCCTGGGGACTTCTTGTCAGAATCATGTTTTTAAATGCATGAAATAAAAATATATAGGATTACAGAGGAAACTAATCATATTTGAAATAGTTACCAAAATATTAAGAAAAAGCATTCGTAGACCCCAGATGAAGAACTCCTGGTCTAATGGAAGAAGCCAATTCTTTAAGTGACCAGTTTCATACCTCATTTATGAGGACCTGAACACCAAGGTGATATTATTAGATTGTAAAGACTGTATAGGTCCCTGGGGGAAGGGAAAGATTTCGTGAGTGCCTATGAGTTTCCATATGAGGCTCTTCCTGCATTCTCTGTTACATGTACTAAATTTGTCCAGTGTCCTATGCCTTGTCAGCTTGGTGCTTGTAAGTAAAATGTGGACGCCTGTTCTTGTTCCGTCATGTCTGACTCTTCATGACCCCAGTGGGGTTTTCTTGGCAGAGATACTGGAGTGGTTTGCCATTTCCTTCTCCAGCTCATTTTACAGATGAGGAAACTGAGGCTCACAGGGTGCGGTGACTTGCCCACAGTCACACAGCTAGGAAGTGGCTGAGGCCAGATTTGAACTCATAAGGATGAGCCTTCCTGATTCCAAAACTAGCATTCTGTCCATCGTGCCACCTAGCTGCCCTATGGACACCCAGATGAGAACTAGAAATGAATGAAATTCTGGTATTTCTCTTGGTTTGTATGAGCCAAATACAGTGATTATACAAATATATAAAACAAAAACAAATACAATACAAAGAAGTCCCTAAATCTTCACTTGGGTGGATGTGAAACCAAGGCTTTCAATTATGGGCTACAGGTTATATCTGGGGATCATACTTCCAAGCTCCTGCCTGCCCTAGTGTTTGCAAGAGTGTGTATGTAAGGGATCACTAGTACCCCTCTAATGAAGGCATCCTATCCTAGACCTCTAAAATATCAATGCAGCCTACACTTTAGAACAACAACAACAATATTTCTTTAAAACAGGCCAGGCAGATTCCCAGGACATAACTGAATTTGCTACGAGCTCTTCTCTACCATGGGGGCAGCTAGGTGGTGCAGTAGATAGAGTACCAGGCCTGGAATCAGGAAGACTCATCTTCTTGAATATAAATCTGGCCTCAGACACTTGCTGTGTGACCTTGAGCAAGTCACTTCACCCTCTTTGCCTCTGTTTCCCCATCTGTAAAATAAGCTGGAGAAGGAAATGGCAAACCACTCCAGTATATTTGCCAAGAAAACCCCAAATGGGGTCACGAAGAGCCAGACAGAACTGAAACAAAAACAACAACTTCTCTACCATGACAGGCCATATACAAACCATGGGGATTCTCAATGTTAAATCACCTTTATGTTTCATTTTGCCCCAACCTAGATACCTCAGGTTAACTTCTACAGTTAATTCACATTTAAGGCATTCCATTCCATGCCTACTAGCAAACCAATTAAGTTAAGAAACATAAGCCATTTATGCAGGACAGAAATTAATTGTAAAACAATAGAAAATCACCACAGCTCACATTCTGGTGAGTATAGACTCATTCTGTTTCCCCAGGAGTAACTGAAGTCTTGAACCTATACGAAAACTCACAACTCCAATATGGGAAGGCTTGGCTCTGTTTGGGAAAGGAGGGCTGTGTCAAGGGTCTATAAACATAAGTGATGGCTATGTTTGAATCCCTGCTCTGATCTCCAGCCAGTCTCTGCAGCTTACCACAGCCACGTAGCTAGGATGTCTCATCCAGGGGAAGTATATATTTGGAAATGAAAGTAATAGAAAAACAAAATGTGCCAAGAAAACACTTTTTAATAAATATATTTTAAAATTGTGACACTACCAGCATTGATGGCTGCTGGTTTTTTTCTCTCTTCTTTGATGTCATTTCTATCTCTTCAGCTAGCATATCAGATATGGAAGTGTTAGGAGTCCAAATGGAATGGCTATACAGTCAGTGATTTTTAGAAGAGTTTGTTACAAAAAATGCTGATGGCTTATTGCATTTTTTTATCTGTTGCTTCTGCTCCTAGGTTCATCGTAAATGCTCTTGGGGCAATCTGACTTAGTTGGATTTCAGATCAACTTTTCTGCACATTCTTTTTCTCGTCCATCACTCTTTCCTCACTCATTCTCCTCTGTGACATTTGGCAAATAAATTTTATTTTCTAAATTTTTTTTTTCTCCTACACTGCCACATGTCTCCATTAAAGTAGCTTCTAAGCTCTTGTAATTTCATCGTGATGATTACTTTACAATGATTGAACTTCTGTAGGAAACAGTACATGTTGATTTCTTTTCCTTTACTTATTTCCCATTTTTGAGCATCAGTTGTTTCTTTGGATATGTGAGGGTGAAGACCGTAATTGCATACAGTGTCTTCTTATCTTTATCTTTTCACCCAATTTGGTGTTCATATTGACCTCTACTCTAATGAGCTGATAGTCTGACTACACCCGGACATTTGATTTGGAAATAATTTCCATATTGGTAACGAGTTGTTTGCTTGTCTACTAAGATAAAATCAATTTAATTGTCCATGATGTTTGGTGTTTGTCATGTCCAATATCTTCTGACCATATTCTTAAAGAAAGTATTCATGATATATAGTTATGAGGCTTCTGAGTAGTTTATAAACCTCCGGTCTTTTTCATTCCTTAATCCTAAGCCATTATTTTCCAACACATTTGTCATGGCTTTCCACTATGTTTACCTTCACATTGAAGGTGCTGAACAGCAATGGATATGTCGACTTGGTTTGGAGGACCTTAGCAAATTCATGATGGCATCTTTCTACATCATCATCCTCTGAAATTGATATTGGTACCTAAGTTGCAACCTGCAAATCTACATCTGAAGAGACTTAAGTTGTCTGGTCCACATTCAGGACAAGGCACCAAAGTGGTTCTGCACCTGAATTTGTAGGTATAGTCAATAGGAAGAATGTGATGACATTTTTAGCAGATTTAATCCTATCTGAGTGGCCAGTGTCCTAGCATTCCAGAATGCGATTGTACTATTTGGTCCAAAATATGTCCCATTTGTTAGTTAAGTATATTAGCTATTTGGAGACAGGAGGAAAGCTTTTGGAAATAATAGTAACAACTGGAAAGTGGTTGACTGTTAATATTCTATTTTGTATTTACTTACATGTGCACATATTGTGTCCCCCAACAGAATGCAAGCTCCTTGGTAGCAGGGCCTATTTCATTTTTGTCTTTGTATTTCTAGTGCAGAGTACAGTGCCTGGTACACAGTGGGCCTTTGATAAATGCTTATTGATTGACTGAACAAATTTTCAAAATTTCAAAGCATTTTGAAAAATTCATGATATATGAAATTAAGCAATCTTCACTTTAAAAACCAGATCATGCCTGATGAAAAGCAGGCTACAGAGAAGTGATATACCCTTGATCACATCATGACAGTGCTTCAAATCTTGCTCTGATGCCTCTTCATGATGACCTGGAGGTAACTCTGGATTGTCCAAGGTTATGCCAATGGACCTCAAGCATCAGCAGGTCCTACCAGGTTGGAAACATTTGGATTCTCTCTCTGTCATCTGAAGGCCAGCCTGGCTGAATGTGGAATGGATCATGGCAAGAAGGGCGATCAGTCAGGTGACTAGCTTTATTTAGCCACAGAAACTCCTGAACTTGGATAACAAAAGCACTGGGAGGGAAGCCATACTTGTCAATGGAGGAAACACTCACATGGATAAAACCATGCATCTTTTGAACTATGAAATACCAAAATCATATTGTATTTTCAACACTCCATACTGAGGTAAATGGATTTCGAGCGCAAAGACTTGGGTTTGAAACCTGGGGCTGCCACTTGCTCTCTAGATAAGCTCAGGAATACTACTTGCCCTCTTTGGGCTTTCATTTCCTCAACCATAAAGTAAGAGAATTGGACCAAACTATAATTACGTGGCACATTAGCAGGTCTGGGGAAAAAATTGCTGTAGGTTGTCATAAGGGACCAAGTTTTTTTAAAAATAGTTTTCCTTTTTAATGCAATTTTTCATAAATAAAGGAAATTGGTCTTTGCAGTCTAAATATGATTGCTGCATATTTTAGAAAGTTTGTGGGGAGAGTAATCCATTAATGTTGTGCTTCATCAATTTGAATAAAGTGATTTCTTATCTTCCTTTACTCATATAAAGTTTATTAAAGGCTTTTAATCAGTGAGAGACTGAAAAATTTATAATACCCGCATAGACAGTAATGATGTTAAATGTGTATGGCTTAAATATATCAACCAACTCATATAATTTCCAATTTATTTTTAATCAAAACTTTATTCAAGAAACCATGGTTCTTCTAAGATTATACTTCATTTTTCATCCATTTTAGTGTCCTAGGGAAATTTTCATTCCTGTATCAGAAATGCAACTTAGCCTAGACTATGACCATCTAATGTCCATGACATGCTCTCTATATGATGAGTTGGTAACTTGCCTTTGATCGACCCATGTTTCAGCTGGAAACCAGAAAATGCTGACATCATTGTGATGTCAGCACTTCCTTGTCCCCCTTCCTTGGTTATCATCAGGTAAGCAGATTTTTTTCATTTCCTAGACTTTCATTCATTCAACAAACATGTACTGAACACCTACTGTATGTATAGCCCTAGGCAAGGACCTGGGAGGGATAAGGAGAAACTAGATGGTGCAGAGGTTAGATATCTGGGCCTCGCATCAGGAAGACTTTAGTTCAAAGCTGGCCTCAGATACTAGCTGTGTGATCCTGGGCAAGTCACTTAACCTTTATCTGCCTCAGTTTCCTCATCTACAAAATGGGGATAACAACAGCATCTACCTCCCAGGGTTGTTGTATCGAATGAGATACCATTTGTGCCTGGCCCATAATAGGCACTATATAAATGTTGGCTATTATTATTATACAGAATCACAAAATATCAGTATTGGAAGGGACCTCAGAAACAATTTAGTACAACCGCTGTCTGAAGAAGAGCTTCCTCCTACAACATCCATCACCCCTGACAACTCGTCATCCAGCATTTGCTTGAAGGTTTCTTCTAGTAAAGGGTAGCCCATCACCTCACAAGGCAGTCTATTCCACTGTTGACTAGTTCTAATGATTAAGATATTTTTTCTTGCCATCAAACCAAATAAAATTTGCCTCTCTTCGGCATCTACCCTTTGCTACTCTTTGGAAGAAGAACAAATTGGATTCTTCTTTTACATGAAAACCCTTAAAATACTTGAAGACAGTGGTCACCTCTCTCCTGAGTCTTCTCTTCCCCAGATAAGCATCTCCACTTACTTCAATTGGTTCTCATGGGGCATGATCTCAAAGCCCTTTATAATCCGGGTTTCACACACACACACACACACACACACACACACACACACACACACACACACCCTGAATGTTCTCTAGCTTATCAATCTCCTGCCTAAAATATGGCGTCCAGAATGAAAGAAACACTATACTGTCAGCCTACGGAAGAGTATTATGGGCCCAACACCTCTTTCGCTCTGAACTTTTCATCTCTCTTACCATAGTCTTAAGGCTGCACGGGTTTGGCGACTGTCACATTACACTGTTGATCTATGTTGACTTTGCAGGCTGCTGAAATCCTCAGCTTTTTTCAAATGAACTACTATATACAAAGACTTTGAAGACATGGTCCTTCTGCCCTAACCGGGCTTGCCCTGCAATTGGGGAAGCAGGATCAATACATATGACATAACTTACAAGGCTCCCCCTGACCCAGGTGGCCATTGGCCCCCCTCAACATGAATCTTTAATCCAATTTCTGAGACTCGTTTCCAGCTGGGGCAGTGAAGATGCCATGTTGCCCACCAAAGCTGGCAACCAACATACTACTATTTGTGAGAGCTGACCTCAATTTCTGTTGCCCCATAAGGAACATTAGAGAGGTCCTAAAACAAGCTAAGCAAATATTCTCAAAGAGGAGCTCCAATCTACTGACAACTTTTTAGTATTGGGTTTCCATGGGGATTTGTTTGGAGGGAATTTTGTATATCAGGTGTTCACCTAGTCTGGTCCTATGGGGGGAGCAGTAGGTGGTAAAATACTGAAAAATGAGAAAGGCAGTGGGAAATGCCAGAAGAGAAATGCGCATTTTTATCAGCTGATGATACTTTTGAAAGTCCTGAGACTTCTTGAATTAATCAGTCAAATTCCTCTATGTAGTTTTATTTCCATGGGCTCCCAGCAGCTCTCACAAATGCCTGAATTATTCATTCAGCTGTAATAAGAATAATTTGGGACAGCTAGGTGGAGCAGTGGATAGATAGTGCCAGGCCTGAGGTCAGGAAGACTCATCTTCCTGAGTTCAAGTCTGCCTCAGACACTTCCTAGCTGTGTGACCCTGGGCAAGTCACTTTATCCTATTTGCCTCAGTTTCTCATCCATAAAATGAGCTGGAGAAGGAAATGGCAAACCACTCCAGTATCTCCGCCAAGAAAACTCCCGATGGGGTCACAAAGAGTTGGCCATGACTGAAAAATGACTGAACAAGAATAATTCATGTTTACATCATGCCTTATAGTTGGTTCACAAAGATCTTTACTCCCCTAGAAAATAAGTAATATAGTATGATCCCATTTTACAGATGTGGAAACTAAGGTTTTGAGAAGCTCCAAGACAGAGCTACTAAGTTGATCACCTAGGACTTGAAATAAGGTTTTCTGACTGCTAGTCAGTCCATTATGCCGATTCTCATCATGTGGCTGTCATTCCAGGCAACCACAGAAATAGCATGAGAACAACCCTATGGCCAGGATTTTCTGTTTCTGTGCCTTTGTTTCATCATCCCCTCTGGACCTCATTGATTTTTTTCCCTACTACCTTGTTACACCACACAATTTCTCCCTCTGCCGTAAAACTCGCTGATATTACTTATGGCAGCTCTCTAAATCATTTTGGAATATACTTGCTAGGAAAGAATATGAAAAAAAATGAAAGTCTCTTGAATACATTTTTAACCTTTTGATCAAATACAGACTTTAGTTACATCAGCTAAGGAGCCCTCACCTTTCACTATGTCTCAGTGCATACCCTGCGTTAGGGCCTGGACATCCTTCAGTATGGGGATATGTGACTCAATTCAATTTAACAAACATTTAGTATCTATTGTGTTAGGACCTGGGGATGCAAATGTAGAAGACACAGTCCCTAGCCTCAAGTGGCTCTAATACCAGAAGCAGGGGACTCAGAGAGATACACAAATAACTCTAATCCAAATTATTCTATATGCACATAGACATCCAGGCAGAGTGCATGAAGGGAAGTAGAAAACAAATAGGCTGGAAAGTCAGGCTAGAGACAAATTACAGAGAGCTCGGACCACCAAGCTTTAAGATGCCCATATATCAGCCTGTAGGCAATGGGGAGGTATGTGGTCAAAGCTATACATTAGGAATATTATTCTGGCAATGGTGGGAAAGATGGGCCAGATAAGGAAGACATGGGGGGGGGTCAATAGGGGTCTGTGTTAAAACAGAACAATACAAACAACTAACTAACTCAATCAGTCACTTTGTGGGTAAAACATTCTTATCTAAGACTTTTCAGTCCTGGAACACATTGAGCACTATGTTATCTGCGTTTTACTGAGTTTGTTGTTCAGAATCTCAGAGACAAATCTGCCAGGATTTTTGGATGGTAAATGTATTTAGTTTTGTTCAGGGAAATAGTCCATCGTGTTCCCTAGAATAGAAATTACTCAAAGGGAGGAAATTAAATATTCACTCTTTGACTACAATTTATTTAGTAAGTTACTGCTTCGGTACACAGTAAAACCTCACTATACATGGCTGCCGTGGGTGCGTTATCATCTCCTTGTAAGCAAATGAGGGTTGTCTAAAGTGATTAAAGAGCCTTGAAATGTTTGTTATCAGAAATAGATTTGCTACAAGGCCCAACTCATGAACTGCCTCCTCCACACAGCCTTCCTTCCTGCGCCCAGCCAGACCAACCGAATGGGATCTCTCCCTCACCCAGTTTCTTCTAAGGCCCCTGTCTGCACTGATGCCATTCTGCCTTGCCCTGACTATAGTGCCTTGTATTATAAGTATGTGTATAATGTGTTATGCCATCCCACTATTAGGCTGCAGCCTCCACCAAAGGCAAGATTTGCATTTTGGATTGTCTTTGTAGCCCTAGCACATTGCCTTGTACATAGTAGGTGCTTAATAACTGCTTATAATTTTGCTTATTCAGTTAATCAGCACAGCAAACAATGTTTTCATAAAGAGTGCAAGGGTATTAACACCTCAGACATGTCCCCTTTCTCCACAAAGTTCAGGGTGACATTTCTAAAATTGTGATGACTTAACTCCTCATTTGCCTATTAGAAGAAAGGAAATGAAAAAAGCAGAGGCCTCCAACCAAAGGCCTGATGGCTCCTGGGAGTCCCAGGTACTATGGCATAAGCGCTGCCAGACAAGCCTGCCTCATTCTACTTGCAAAGAGGGTTGCATTTGGAGCCTGCCAACCCCTCTCAGTGTTTAAGGTTGTTTCAGGGGGGTCATAGGAAGGGTAATGGCATTTAGAAGCTTTTTATGAGATAAATGGACATACGGTTTCTTGCATCTAATAGGTAAAGTGTTATATCATACCATCTATAACTTTATTATACTCCCCTCCCAGTGACAAGGGGGAAAAAAGCTGCAGAGTAAATTTGGATTCCCACTAAGTTGTACAGTGAGAAGCTGAGTGCTTAGGGTGGTGAGCACCTGTACCCACCGGGAGTCGGGAGATCCGGCTTGGAGTCCTGGTTCTAACACTAGCTGTGTGGCCCTAAGCTAGTCCTTTCCCCTTCTGCAGCTCCATATCCCCCTCTCTAAATTGAGGAGGATAATGTTTACACCACCTACCGCCCAGGTTGTTTGGGGAAAGTGCTTTAGAAACCTTCAAAAGCTAGAGAAATGGGAGCTATTACTCTAAGTGCACAGGTATACCTTTCAGAAGAAATGGATTTGGCCTAAAAGCAAGGAGCATCATAGAGACTTTTTGGGTGCATATATTGCCATGACAGCAGAGCTTAAGGTGAAATAATCTTCTGGGTGAGTTTGGGGTGGGGTAGGGGAACAGTCATTTTATTTTACTTCAGGACAGGTGAAAAACCTTCTGGAAAATATATGTGTATGTATATATACACATAGAAGTATATGCATATGTGTATATACATACATGTGTACATACATATATGTATGTGGGAAGAGAGAGAGAAAATTAGGGGATGCAGTGGATAGAGCACCACGCCTGCAGTCAGAAAGACCTGAGTTCAAATCTGGCCTGAGACTAGCTGTATGATCCTGGGCAAGTCACTTCACCCTGTTTGCCTCAGTTTCCTCATCTGTCAAATGAGCAGCAAACCACCCCAGCATGTTTGCCAAGAAAACCCCAAATGGGGTCAGGAAGAGTTGGATGTGACTGAAATGCCTAAACAATAACAAAACATATGTACATACATATGGATGTATATGCATATATCCACCTGTATACATATATAAAAACAAATATAGACATACGTTAATACACACATACGGTTTTTTAATGCCAGAGTTTTGAGTTCCTCAGGAGGCCTTTATAAACCGTCCCTTGGTAGTCATGTCAGAGAACAACCACTACTCTAGACATGCCATGGGTCTGACTGAGTGTGGCCATCCTCCCAAGAGAACCAGGGATTCTGGATGTGGTTCTCGTGTCCCTGACAAGATGCTCATGTTCTTATAACGACGGTAACTCTAGCATCAAAGGGGGTCCAGCACTTACTCTTTCTTGGGCCCAAAGCCACAGGAAGCTTTCTCTGAGATAAATCATGTCTCCTACCCCCTTGCATTTTATAAGTGAGACCTATTTCATGGATCCCATTGTTAGAAGGCAAAATGGGTGCTGTCTTTGCCTTTTCACTCCCAGCTTGCTGTTCTCTCCTTCCCTCTTTCATCATTAACTCTCCAAAATGCCCAACTACTGGGTTTTGTTCACAGAAGGAACTCTAAAAAATAAAGATGAGTCAAAGAGAAAAGGGGAAAAGCCAGTGAAACAAATGCATTGGTGGCCTCCTGGTGGTTTCTCCTAAGGAAATGCTCGTACACATGCAGATGTGCCCCCTTCTATGTAGAAGGTAGAGAGGAACAAGGCCCTGGAGCAGGAGGATCGATGTGGAGGGCAACCCCCCTATGCCTTAGTAGATGATCTTTGGGAGTTCCTCTGACTGAAAAAGTCATTACCTTAAGCCCCCTTAGTGAGGAGCCTTTCTGTACTAAGCCAAGCTAGTCATTAGATAGAGAATCCATCACTGGGCTCAGACTTCCCAGCCCTGTGGAACCTGTCAGAGCTTGGCCTCCAGCGGCCCGGCTTGTTGAGAGCCCAGTATCACCTCTGTACCTCAATCAGGCCTAAAAATTGTGGGGGCTTATTTTTTTTCCAGTGGAAGCTTGCCAAACACTTCCATTTCATAATCCTTTCCCAAAATTCTAGAGGAAATGACCTGATCTCACTTACACAGTGCTTAGATGGAGGTGGAGTTGGCTAAACAATCATTTGTTTTTTACCTCCACGTATGACAGACCCAGGTGAGATTGGTTGAACCCGAGAGACCTAAAGTACAGTGGAAGGAGAGCTTCCTTTGGAGGTAGAAGATTTAGGTTTGAATCCTGGCTCTTCAACTGTGTGATCTTGGGCAAGTCACTTGACCTTTTTGAGCCTCTGCTTCCCTGTCTGTCAAATAAGGTGGCCAAACTAAATTTTCTCACCTGGCTCTGATGAGCTGTGATTTAAAGAAGGAGCATCTGATACTAAGAGTAGTTGAAGCTGGACTGGGTGACTGCAGAATCTTCTTTTTGGTAGATGCTTAATAAAAGAGAAACTTATATTTTGTGGTCAGTTGATTTTATTTTCAAGATAAGAATAAGGAGATTGACTATATGACTTAAAAATCCCTTCCAACCCTTGAACTGAAGTCAGAAGACCCTATCTCTAAGATCTCTATAATGTAACATACTATTCTTAATAGATCATTCCAACCGATAACAAGCTGGAAGAAGGAAGATCAGCTCCTCATTTCTTCTAGAAAGATCTATTTGAAAATAACCTTAAAGACCACATGGACTGGGGAGTCAGAGAGCCTTGTTCCAATCTCCATTTCTCAAGTTTGTGTGATATAGGGCAAGTCAGTAATTTCCCCATGGCTCAGTATTCTCATCCTCAGAGCATGAGTGATAGCTCCCACTGGTCATTTGTCAACATGCAGAGACCCCAAGACCAAATCCATGTAAATATCAGGAGGAAAAAACAACCCTACATAGAAGTTTGTAAGAAAGTTACATCATTGTGAGTGACCAAAATAAAAACCATAATCATATATGGCCTTTCACTTGGGTTTGACATACTTGAATGTTACTTTAAAGGGAAAAAAATCTTTCCTAGCATGATTAATATTTGATTTTTGCTTTAAACCTCAGCGGGGTTTAGACTTGGTCCATAAATAATGCTTTCTAAATTGTCCCCTTGAGAATTTGGCTGTTGAGAATTTACAAAAATTAAGGGTCATTCTCTTGCCAAGCCACTCACCTAATGCACACATTTTATAATAATGACTGAGAAATGCCAGATTTAAACGGACCAACTGATTTATGGCCTATCCTTAAGTTTTCATTAATGCAAGATTTTCAAAATCTTACCCTTTGGCATGAAATTTTCCATTCACCTATTTACCACATATACAATTTGGGAGGGAACAGTTTCAAAAAATGCTGACTTTCTTCATTATCAATTTATTAAATGGAATTACAGAAATATGGACTGAATAGAAAACTGATTCCCAAAAAGACTTCAAATATTTTAGGGGATGTGAAAATGACATCTAACTCTTTCCTTAAAACTAACGTTCAACCAACTTTAGTCCAGGGATTCTTACCCTTCCTTGTGGCATGGACCCTGTTGGCAGTTTGGTGAAGCCTATGTATGTAGCTCTCCATTTAATGTTTTTAAATGCACAAAATAAAATACATAAGATTGCAAAAGAAACCACTTCTATTGAAACACTTTTATCAAAATGATTTTAAAAAAAAGTTCCAGGTCCCCTTGAAAACTACGCATAGACCCCTATGGACCCTTGGTGAAGGCCCCATGCCTTAGACATAATAATTCTTTTTACAATGAAATGAATGGTAGTTCCTTGTTAAGAATAGGCCCTTTTGGCCTATAACTCCAATGACTCCAAAGAGGAATATTTAGAAAAGAGAATTTTTTAAAAAGGCACATGTGTTGTTTTCATTAGGATCCTCCCTCAATGACCTTTTTTATTTTTTTTTAAAGAAATGGCCCTTCAAGATTTTGTAGGAGTGTCTCCTCATTTCCCCTGTTCCAAGTGTGCTACCTTTTCCACTTCTGTCTGCCTAAAGGTACTCTATCCTTTGAGCTCGTCCTCTCAAAGCCTGCCACTCAATAGAGTAGGATGCAGTTAGGAATCTCTGGGGAATCCCTGGACAATGTTAAAGGGAAGAAGGAACTCCGCTGACAAATCTCCCACTCTGTTTGGAGTGGCTGTCTCTGTTCTCTCTAAAGCCTAGAAAGCAATTGTGCCAAGAAGGACAGTTTCTCAACACACTGGAGTTACAGAAGTTTTCACTGGCTTCAGATGCAGTTGGCATGGAACCACTTAAGCAAAGCTGTCCTGCAGCTTTGGGGCATGGGATTGGCTACTGTTATTCTTGCCTCCAAAGGATTTGGAGAATGCTACTCTTAGCATCTTGAAGAAGAGCTAGTGAGAGAGGGACAGGGAGAGGGTGGAAGGGAGAGAGACAGAGAGAGAGACAGAGAGACAAACAGAGAGACACAGAGACAGAGAGAGAGAGAGAGAGAGAGAGAGAGAGAGAGAGAGAGAGAGAGAGAGAGAGAGACAGAGACAGAGACAGAGAAACAGAGAGACAGAGAGACTGAGACAGACCCAGACCTGGGCCAGTCATCTTCCCCAGCACACATACAATGCTTAGTTCTAAGTCAACAGACCTTTTCTAAAATATCATTTTAAAGAAACTCAGTCTAGGCGATGAGCCTCTACTTGGATTTTGGCTTATTTACCATGTACTTAGTTTCTTGTTTTTATGGTTCTCCACCATGTCCTGCTCTGATGCCTCACCCTAGTTAGGAAGGTGACCTTGAGTTCTTCCATAGAGCTAGAAAAGCCTTAAGCATCAGCCCAATGATAGCTCAAGTTCAAATAAGCTCATCATGAGGTTGGCCATAGACTGATGAATGTTCTCTCAACAGAAACTGGCCAAAGGTCATAAACTAAAAATTGTAAAGGTAAAGTTGTAACCAAAGATAGGTGAAAGGATCTCTGTCTGACCCAAGGCACTAATGTGAGGGCAGTCTAATGGGTGGGAATTGCTTCCTTCCCACACTTCTCTGGGCACCCCCTTCCTGTGCTTGCCTTCTCCTTCAATCTCCTTCGAATGGTCCTCTGAATCCAGCCCAACCCACCTCGTAAAGGAACCTGCCCCAAGCACAGTTTTATCTGGTTGTGCCCCTGTAGTAAGAGGCTGTGGGTCACATCAATGAAATTGCTTGACTTTTAAGTCATATTTCATTTGACATGTGTTCACTCTGCACTGACTTCTGTCTCCAAATCCTTTTGGGGAGTAGGGAAGGGCTAACACCAATGGCCACTGTCATTGACACCCACAGTACATTAGAGTGGAAAGAGCACAGGGTTTGCAGCCAGAAGATGTGGACTTGAGTCCCAGCCCAGCCACATACTGGCCATTTGACCTTGAATGATGGAATCTTTCTGAACCTCAGGTTTCTCATGTATAAAATGGAAATAATGACCACACTACTCAGTGGATAGGGCTGTTGTGAAGAAAGTACTTTGTAAACTATGTAAACGGAGGTTTTAGTTAAAAGATGTTCTCGCCCCTCA
The DNA here is from genome assembly GCF_003287225.1 of Phascolarctos cinereus. NCBI lineage: Eukaryota > Metazoa > Chordata > Mammalia > Diprotodontia > Phascolarctidae > Phascolarctos > Phascolarctos cinereus. The sequence continues at coordinate 28,851,920 of NW_027556291.1, forward strand.
ACTCCATGTTCAAACCCTTCAGTGGTCACCTGCTGTCCAGTTAGGCAGCTTTTGGTGGCAGGGTAGACAGAGGGCTGGTCCTGGAGTCAGGAGGGCCTGAGCTCAAATCCAGCCTCAGATACTTATGAGCTGTGTGGTCCTGGGTAAGACACTCAATCTCTCTGTGCCTCAATTTCTTCAACTGTAAAATAGGGATAATAATGGCACCTGCCTCCCAGGGTCCTTGTGAGGATCAAATGAGATAGTATTTGTAAAAAGTCCTTAACACAGTGCCTATGTGGCACACTCACAGTGACTGACACCCAGTAAACTCTTAATAAATGCTTGTGGACTAAATGACTGCTTCAGTAAGGATCAGCTTGACAGGACACCCTCAAATACATTTTTTACCAACAGGTATATTCTGTTTTTACTCCACAGCCCCACATCCGTGTACACACACACACACACACACACACACACACACACACACACACACACACACAGAGTGAATGACACAATCACACACTACCTTCTAGGGGTTTCTATTTTTCTCCCTAACAGAATTTGAGGCTCACTAAAGGCAAAGGGTGTGTTTTTGAATTTTCTATCCTTCGAGGCACCTAAAACAAGCTAGGTCCACAGAAGACCCTCACTAAATACTTGCTGAAAGACCCTAATTATAATCTGGACAAAGTGGCCTTTTCATCAGCCAATGTCCAAGTGGCCTTGAATGCTGCCACCAGATGGAACTGAGTCAGTCCCTACAAACTGCCATCCCTCCACCTACCTCTGAGCCGTTGCTTCTAGTCTCCTCTGCGGGCTGTCTGTTGGCTGCACTTGGTCTCCTCGCAGAGGGTGAGGAAGGGGAAAGGCCACTCAGATGCCCCCAGCACACTGGGAACCCTGCCCAAGTCAGAGAGGGGCCCAGAGAGAAGAGAAAAGGAATCACAGCTCCCAGCACTTGGAATGATAACAAGGAATGGGAAAAGTTCGAGTGGCCGCGCAACAGGTCACACACATTCCCGGCTGAATCCCTCCCTCTGCCAGGTAGACTTTAATGAGGGCCCTGGCTCCGCATCCCGCCCAGCGCTTGACGCACAGTAGGCGCTTCAATGTAGCCAGGGCAGCCAGCCTGCGGGGGGCGCGGCCTCCCTCCCCAGCGGGGAGGGCCGGAGCAGAGGCCAGGGCGCCCCCACCCGGACGCTCCTGGGGGAGGGGGCGCGGGCGGGGAGTACTTAAAGGGGGAGGGGGAGGGCGGAGGAGGAGACGGCTCGAGGACCGGGAGTTGGAGTTCGAACAATCCGTACTGGCCCAAGCATGAAGCGCAAGCGAGAGCAAGGTCCTGAGGTTCAGTGGCTGCCCGAGGGCTCCTGCGAGGGCGAAGCCAACGGCCCCCGGGCCGCGGCCCCGACCCGCAGCCGGAGCCGAAGCCGGAGCCGCAGCCGCAGCCGCAGCCGCAGCTCCAGCCCCTACCCGGGCGCCAGCCCCAGCCCCTCGGGGCTGTCCGACCAGCCCCAGATGCCCCCGAGCTCGCTGTTCAACCTGTCTCTCCTCAAGCTCCACTATGGCCTCCAGCAGGTCGAGCCCAACCTCCGGCACATCGTGCTGGTGGTGAACACCCTGCGGCGCGTCCAGTCGTCCATGCAGCTGGAGGCGGGCCCCCCGGAACCCCCCGAGCCGGCCCCTCCGCAGCCGCCGGCCCCTGCCGCGCAGGCCACCCCGCCGGGCAGCCCGCGCTCCCGCCGCCGGGCCACCGTGAGTCAGTCCCCGGGCACCAGCGACCCCCGCAGGGCAGCCACAGAAAAGCGCCCCTCCGCCTGAGGCTCCTGCCGGCCGGCTGGCCCCCCATGGCCTCCACGGGCCGGCCTGCCTCTGGACGTGGACGTCGCTCCCCAACCAAGCCGTCCCGTCCCGTCCCGTCCCGTCCCGTCCCGTCCCATCCCGCCCCATCCTGCCCCGTCCTGGCCGGTCCGACCCATCCCGGCCTGGCCGGGCCCGGCCAATCCTGCCCTGCCCCTCCCCGGCCCGTCCAGTCCAGTCCCGTCCCGCCAGCTCCAAACCTACCCTGGCTGGTCCATGAGCGGGACGACGAACGAGGTCGAGACCAGCCCCGGGGGCCCCGGGGAGGGGGGGCGGTCCTGCGGGCCAGACCAGACCCAGCTGGCAGCTGGCTTCTGGGACCCGACGGGGAGGTCTACCCCGGCCGAGCGGTGGGATGGAGGGGAGGCCGAGAGGCAGGTTGCCTGGCCGCCCCCCTACTGTCCCGGGCCCACACGCTGGCACAGGACGTGGGCCAGGCCCCGACGGGCATCTCTGGGAAAGGAGCTGGAACGGAGGACACCCAAACGCAGCGAAAGAAGACGACCTGAGAAGTGTGAGCTGGTCTGTGACACCCCGCCCGACCTACCCCCGCCTACCCCCAACACCGACCCGGACACTGACATCCCCATAGACGGCCTCCAGGCTTGGAGGCAATGGCCTGACTGAGGAATCGAGGCTTTGGTGGCGGCTGCCACCATCATGACCCACAGAGGATTGGTCACCCCCCCGCCCCGTTCCAGTGTTCTGACACACCGCAGCAATCGAGGTCACCAACTGTCCCAGCCCAAGTGGCAATGGATTGCGATCTGCGTTGGTAAAGGGATTATCTAAACCAACGATATCACAGATCTTTTCCCCATTGACTTAGAAGTAGAAAAACACAAATAGATAGAGATACCTTTAAGTGTCTAAAGCTTGCAAAAATGTTTCAGGGATATAAATGGTTAAATGCTGCTGTAGATTTTTCGTCCAAATTTGCTATTTATTTTATAGGAACCGATAAGATTTAAAACTTTTTCTTTTTGCTACTCTTCTTCAAATAGATGTAATGATAAAATATTGGTTGAAATTTTGTTTTATTGTTAAAGGCTGTATAATAGATAAGGATATCTAATGTTCTCAAATTAAGAAAACAAAAATCTTGGGATCAGGAAAAATTGAAACTTACAAATAATGTGTCAAAAAGGCTGAATTCGATATCTCTCTGGGTCCCTCTACTTACTATACCTGGTTTCAGCTTAATGGAATACCAAATGATTATAGACACTGCCCACCCAAACTCTAATGATAAAGTATTCTTTTGCTCCCCCTTTCCTTTGAAGAACAGCTGTAATAATTAGCATCCATGAGAAATGTGGCTCTCTAGATTATTTCTCCCCTATGCCAACAGTGGGACCATACTTTACTACGCCCACAATCCCTAAAGTCTGAGTAATTTTTGAAACCAGCAACAGATTAAAATCTGTTCACCATGTGCACCACCAGTGTGGAATTCCCATACTCAAAATTATTCTGAGAATTGCAGCAGAAAGAAAATTTGTGTTTGTGGTTAAGATAGCTTGGAAATGAGCAACTGGGTTTGGGAGGGATGGTAGCTCTATGTATTTTTTTTATTAACAGCAGTAGGAACTGCACACCTGTGAAAATCCCCCCCTTATTATTTTTAAGACAGGGGAGAATTATAAATAGTTATGCTAGTTACATTTTAAGAATTGTGACCATAAGCTATAGATCTTTCTTTTTGTTGTTTAAATATCAAAGTGTTCACAGCATCTGAGCTAACTCCAAATTATATATTTTATAAATCCAATAAATAAATAAGTATTGTATTTGATTTTATGCATTATAGTTCAAAAGATATGCGTTGTTATATGGCTTTGATTTTCCATTTGAGAGAGAGAATGTGCTTCTAAGTATTAAATTAAAAAAAAAAATTCAGTCTATTTGCATCTGTTCGCCAGCTGAGTTCACATACATGCCCCATTGGCCTAACATCTTCAATTTGTCAAAATGTGGCTTAGGGGAAGGAGCCCAGGACTTGGGGTCAGGAGATCTAGGTTCTTGCCTTAGCTCTGCTCTGTGCTAGCTGTGTGACTGTGGGTAAGGCTCTTCACTTCTCCACTTCCATTTCCTTATCTGTCTAATAGTGGGGTTCAGACTAGATAGTCTCTAATGACTCTTCTTGCTCTGATATTCTGGGGGGGAGGGGTGGAGATGGGGGGGGGGGACATGCTTTGTCTGTCTTCTGCCCTCATTCTGTATGTGCTGTAATCTGCTTGAGGAAAAAGACAAGAATCAATTTCTAGAGCAACCAATACAGTCTCTCCAGGTGGAGTTGGAGAAGATTTCAAATAATGAAAAATATCATATCACAGGATCACAGCTCTGGAAGGGACCTCAGAGGCTACTGAGTCCAGCCCATCCCTGACTCAGAATTCCTTCTAAAGCAAAGGTTCTTTGCCCTTTTCTGTGTCCTGGACCCCTTTGGCAGTCTGGCAAAGTCAGAATTATGTTTATGATTAACTGAAGGAATTATTTGGTCAGTTAGAAGTTAGTGAAATAAAGATATAATTTTTTTTTCCATCCCAGTTCACAGACTCCCCCCTGAAACCTACCCAAAGGACCCTTAGTAGACTCAGGGTTAAGAACCTATGTTCTATATTATACTAGACAAGAAGACAATTTGGCCTTTACTTGAACCCCCCCATCCCCCTAGTGAGGGCAAACCCCAAACCTCCCAGACTGGTAAGCCATTCCATTTTTGGATAGCTTTAAATATTAGATCATTTGTTCTTACAAGGAGGCCAGATATGCCTCTAGAACACTCCCCCCACCTCTGCCCCACAATTGCTCCTAGGTCTTTTCTTTGGGGCCAAAAAGAACAAGTCCAATTCTTCTTTCAAATGCTTGAAGAAATGCTGCTATCTCTACCCAGCACCCTGCCCCGCCACCCATCAAGTGGCCTCTTCACCCACCCTAATATGGCATGGTCTCAAAGGTGAACACCAAGGGAATTTGCTAAGACAAAATGTTTTAGTGATTTGGAAGTTTCTTTGCTGTACAATTTCACATTTTTCCACTTACCTACTGGTAAGCTCAATCTATTTCAATCAAGTCATTCCTTGGCCTATACTTTAAAACCCAACAAGCACTTTTTTTCAGAAAATAATCTGAACCTACTTGTCTAAGTGTATGATTCATTGACAGACTCCAACATTATTGTTAGAAAACGCATTTAGTTACTCGGAATTTCCACAATCGTCGGCAATTCCTGTGACCAGAAAATGGCCTTCTTCCATCTCAAGCCACATAAGAGTCCTACATCCACTAGATTCTAAATGTATAGTACAGAGATACTACATGATGTCCCAAGGATGGAAGGACTCTCCCCACCGTGAAGGGGAAAATCAGCAAACCAATCAGAACTTTTTAAGGAGAGAAGATAACAGATCATTACTTGTCTTCCCCTGTACAGATCTATGGTAAATTAATATAAATTATGCTAAGTTTCACTTTAACTACTTTCATTATAATCCAAGGAGTTGTGACCATATTCATCTAAATGTAAGCTCTACTCTAAAAATTAAATCTCTCTGAGAGGAAAAAAAGATATATAGGCACAAGCTAAAAAACTTAGCAATCATGGGCCATACTCAAATTTTATATGAGCCAGATTTGGGGGAGGGGGGGATGCAGCTTATTTTAGGACAAAATTGAGCACTGAAAGAGCAAACCAGTGCATTGGAAAGTCAGAGGATGAGATGTGGGTGGGAATATTGGCTCTGCTATTTCTTATTACCTGTATGACTTTCAGCAAATCACTTCTCTGTTTAGACCTCAGTGCTTCCTCTGTAAAATAAGGACAAGCTCAGAGGTTCCTTCAAGCTTTAAATCCATGATCTTATGATTCTTTACAGCATGTAGGAGGTGTGTGTTCCCATTTGTATATTTAAAATATTGTAAAACTTTTTAAAACTTCTGTATCAAGCTGTTCTGTTTTCAAAATGATATTACAAATAAAAACATGCAGTTATAACTTTACTATATGATAAAATTTGTTGCTGATATCCCAAAGAAAGCAATAAGCAGATATTATGAGCATATTTTCCAAAACAAAAACCAGGAGATAGGATCTGACAAAGGATATTACATTTCAAAAACCTTATTAAGAGTATACTTTACTTTCCTGAAATGGGGACCAGTCCAGAAAATTCAGGACTGATGGTAGCTGAATATATATGCTGTTCCTGCATAAAGCTTTCTCACTAAACATTTGCTTTAGCAAATAAACATTTGATTTCTTTCACTGGTAGTGTTTGCCAAATGTAACAGGTTTTTGGGTTTTTTTTCAGCTGTTGCAGCCAAAACAAACGTTTTTTTTTTTTTTATAGCACCAAAAATATCTATAAAAATTTCCCAAACATTACTTCCAATGAAAAAGTTCTGTTTGGCGGAAATGTTTGCAAAAAATATTTTGGTTATTAGGATGTTGCAAACACTTTCATTATAAAAAAAAAATTACACATTCTCACTAAACCTTTGGGAAAACACTAGGTCTTTCCAAACAACACTTATTTATCTACTATATATGTGGTCCAAATGTGCTATATAGCAATACCTTGATTAATAAATATATTGGGAACAGAGCTCCTTATAAAAATGAAGAACTAGGCAGTTGGGGATGTGGGGTACAATAAGATATATAAATGTTTTATAAACATAAAGGACCAATACATAAATATTAAATGTATATATTATGTATATATACATATTTATATACACATTATGTGTATATGTATATATACAAATACATATATATGCAAATGACTTGTATTGTCAAAGAATTCATGACCTAGCAACCAAACTCAGGGTTATGAGCTTTTCTGCTGTCAGCTGGGGTGGTCCTTGGGCGGCAGATAAAGTCTGTTACTGAGACCACCCTCAAAGCCAGTCTCAATTAGGTAACCTTTCCAGAGTGTGCATTCTGTTGGCATAGCCGTAGAGAAACCCAAGAGCAGCCACGTTCCATGATGAGGCATCAGAGGATCTGCTCCTGACACAAAACCAGGAATTACCTGAGGAGATGGAATCATGACTCTGGTAACATGCAACGGGTGTACATGGACTACAGCATATTATGGCAATGGCATGGGGGGGAGGGGCGTTATACTTTGCTCTGCGTGGTAGAAGGAATATCTACATCACTCATATCAGAAACCATCAAAGTATTGAAGAACTCCCAATCCACTGACTTCTGACAATACCTAGCTACATGGCCAGTTTACCTCCCTGCATCTCTAGTTCACCTTGTTTATTATTCATTTTCTGGCCACCTCAGGCTATGAGTTATTACTGCCTCTCCTTTTTTTTTTTTTTTGGTTAGGCAATGGGGTTAAGTGACTTGCCCAGGGTCACCCAGCTAGTAAGTGTTGTTATGTGTCTGAGGCCGGATTTGAACTCATGTCCTCCTGAATCCAGGGCCGGTGCTCTATCCACTGTGCCACCTAGCTGTCCCTACTGCCTCTCTTTTTGACCACTGTCTTTTGTGAGGCAGCTGGGTAGTGCAGCACAAGGCCTGAAGTCAGGAAGAACTGAGGTCAGATCGAACCTCAGACACTAGTAGTGTGACCCTGGGCAAGTCACTTAACCTGTCTGCCTTAATTTCCCCATTTGTAAAATGGGGATAATAATAACACCTACATCCCAGAGTTGTTGTTGCCTCAGTTTCCTCATCCTTAAAATGAAGATAATAATAGCGCCTACCTCACAGAGGAGTTGTGAGGATCAAATGAGATATTTGTGAAGCACTTTGCAAACTTTAAATCGCTATATAAATGCTAGCTAATATTATTATTAATCATTGGTCCTCTCCACTGATACCTTTTTTTTCATGTAGTGTACCTGTGGTATCTAGCTTGGTGGCCATATATGTGGAAATTTTGCTTTTATATTCCCCTCTTCCATTTTCAATTTAAATCTTTCTTGATTATATTCACACAAGCTTTTGTTTAAAAAAAAAAGCAACAAGAAAAAGGGTAGGATGGAATAGTGGCTAGAGAGCCCACGTCAAAGCCAGGAAGACCTGGGTTCATGTCTTGCCTCTGATACATACTGGCTGTGTGAGTCTGAGCAACTAAGACCATATAATGCAGAGAAGATGCCACCTTTCACTAGGAGAGGAAGTTTCCTTACCTGAAAATCCCCCAAACCAATGAAATAACAAGCATATAATTCATATCCAGGTCAGATTCATCAACCCAGGCAAATGTATGCTTACCCATTTTTGTATTTAAATGTACTCCATCCCTGTCCAAGAGCCTGTCTTGCCTACATCCCTACCTATGGTCCCCAAATCTGAATTCAGTTCTCAGACACCATCGTCTTTGGCAGATTTGAGAAGAATTCTCCCTTGAATATATCAGGACCAAGAGGTTGTTGTTTTTTTTTAAATTTGGTAGTTCATTTACAGCCAATTCTATTTAATTTTCTGATATTTGACTATTTAAGATCTCTATTTAGTGTTGTTAGCTTGGGCAGCTTATATTTTTGAATATAATTTTTCTTTTCTGTTCCCAGTTTTCTTAGTATATAACTTAGCATAGTAGATTCTGATAATTCTTTTCAGTTCTTCATTTTTTGTTGTGATTTCACCATGTTCATTTGTAATTTTGCTAGTTTGATTTTCTGCCTCCCTCTTTTTTTTTTTTTTTACTCAGGATGGCTATAACTGTCAATTTTTTCAATGAACTAGCTTTTAGTTTTATAATTTTTACATTCTTTTTTGGTTTCCAATTTATCAAATTCTCCTTTCATTTTCAATATCCCCTCTTCTGTGCTTATTTTGAGTTTATTTGTCGGTTTTCCAACTTTTAAAAAATGCATATTCAATTCATTAATCTTCTCTTTTTCTAGTTTGTTCATATATTTTTAGGGATATAATTTTCCCCTGAGGATCTCTTTAGCTATATCCCAGAAATTTTATCACATTTTTAAATTATGTCTATGATTTGTTCTTTGACCTACTTATTTAAGATTTCATTAATATCTCTCCATTTTGGTATGTGTGTTTGGTTTGTGCTACCTAAATCAATTAATATTTTTATTGTATTATGATATTTAAAAGGGTTTTTTTTTTACTATTTCTGCTTTTTAAATTTTATTTTCAATATCTCTGTGCCCTAATACATGGTCAATTTTTTGTAAAGTTTCCATGTATTTCTGAGAAATATGTACAGTCTGTAGTGGTCCTGATATCACGATGATATCATAAATCCTTTCCCCTGTCACAATTTCCTCTGTTAGATTTTTTTTTGCCTCCTAAAGAGGTACACTAAAGTCTCCTACTATTACTGTATCAATCACTATACATCTTTTGCAATTTAATCAATCTTTCCTTTAGGAATTCAGGTGCTATGTCACTGTGTCAAATATGTTTAATATCAATATTGTTTTGTTGTCTGTGGCTCCTTTCAATATAATGTAATTTCCTTCTTTATCTTTACTTATGTTGTGATTTTTTTTTTGCTTTGTCTGATAACATGACTGAAATTTCTGCCTAATTGGATTTATCTGCCGCATAGTCAATTTTGCTCCGCCATTTCATTTTTGTTGAATGTATGTCTTTGGTTTGTACATGTGTTTCTTGTAAGCAGCAAACTGTGGAATTTTGTTTTCTTATTCAATTGATCACTCTGTTTTATTTTATTAGATTGTTTACTCCATTCACATTTGAAGTTATGAGATTAGGCCTATATTTAATTTAAATTGCAAGAAGACAGAGATAATGATACTTTTCTAAATTATTTTTTCCCTTCCTTTTCTTCTTTTAAGACAGTAGGTTTTTTTTTCCACGTAATTCATTTTAAGACAATCCTATTCCCACAGGCTCTCTTCCTCTCATTCTTAAATCCCTCCCCTCCTCCCCATTTAAGAACCTTTCCCCTAGTTTAAACGTATTGTTAACTTATTATTAAGTTTATTAATATTAAGTATTAATTTTTATTTCTTGATCTTTATTAAGATTATTAATAACTTATTTACTTAACCTATTGATTATCTTTTCTTTCTTCCTTTTATTTAGTTATCTAATTCTCTCCCTCTTTTCTCTCTTAGTTAAATGGTTAATTCAAAATACCCCCTCCTCCTCTCCCACTTCTTTTATCTGTTAGGTTTTTTTTGGCTTGTTTCCTGTGCCTTTTTCTAAAAATGATTTCTTTGCCTTGTTCTCTTCCCTATCTATCTACTATCAACTTAAATCTTTGGTTTTTGATCTTTATACTTATTTATTTCTCCTTTTCTAAGCAATCTCTGTTATTCTCTTATAAATCATGTCCTCTTCCCCTTTTTTCTGTTGTGCTTTTTTTTCCTACTAGGCAACGGGGTTAAGTGACTTGCCTAGGGTCACACAGCTCGTGAGTATTTTGTGTCTGAGGCCGGATTTGAACTCACGTCCTCCTGAGTCTAGGGCCACTGCTCTATCCACTGCGCTGCCTAGGTGCCCCATGTGCCTCATTCTTAGAAGTCTCAGTTCCTAAGAGAGGTGAAGAGGATAGAAGAATTGCCCCGCGGTAGAAATTTCCCTGTGTCCCAAATAATTCAGTCCAATTCTACCCCTTGCCCTACGCATGATCGTTTTCCTCTCATTTCACATGTTGTTTCCTCTCTTGAGTATATTAAAGACACCAGTGGCACCCAGGAGCATTTCCTCTCTCCTGAGTCAGGTTGTTGTCCATGGAGGCACAAGACTCTCACAATATCACAAGCGCACCAGAGCCCTGCAGATTAAATCCACTGGAAGGTTTCATCCCTCGCTAAAGAATATATCTCCTTCTCCATGGGATGGCTGTTTAGTAGGACCCCTGCCCCTCTCAGCTCTCCCTTTTTCCCCTGTTAAACTCTCTCTTTTGTCCCCTTAATCACTGTCCTGTAGTCCTTCTTCTTGCTAAGAGACTACAGAAGTTATTTTTTTCCTTCTTTTTTACCATGGACTTAATTAGGATACATCACACTGTCTTCTCTATCCTACACCTCCCCTCTCCCATTTTATGCATCCTCCCATTATGCAATTTTGTCCCACAAAATACAATGACTCACCTGCAGGGGGCATTGCAGGGTTTTGTGTATGGTATCTCAGGCCAACCTGCTCCTCCACCATCACTTCTATTTTTAACATTCTGCTTTCATCTTTATCCCCTTATCTACTTTGGGGGAAAAAAATTCTTAATGGCCCCTTTAAAAATATTTCTTTTTTTTTTTAATCCCATAAATGTCTGTTTAGTTTTCTTCCCCTTCAGTAGCCTCTAGAGAGGGGCAGCTAGGTGGCATTGCAGTGGAAAGAATTCCAGGGCTGGAGTCTGGAAGACCTGAGTTCAAATCTTAATAGCTGTGTGACCCTGGGCAAGTCACTTCATCATGTTTGCCTCAGTTTCTTCATCTGTAAAATGAGCTGGAGAAGGGAGTGGTGAACCACTTTGCCAAGAAAACGCCAAATGGGGTCACCAAGAGTCAAAAACGATTAAACAACAATCTAATTCCATCATTTGGGGGGGGGGCTGCTAGGTGGTGCTGCAGTGGCTAGAGTGCTGGGTATGGAGTCAGGAAGACTCATCTTCCTGAGTTCAAATCCGGCCTCAGACACTTAGTAGCTGTGTGACCCTGGACAAGTCACTTTACCCTCTTTGCCTCAGTTTCCTCATCTGTAAAATGAGCTGGAGAAGGAAATTGCAAACCACTCCAGTATCTTTGCCAAGAAACACCCCAAATTGGGTCATCAAGAGTCAGACATGACTGAAAAGGAGTGAACAACAGTTTCTAGAGATAGAGGAATTTATTTCATTTTTTTGTTTTCCTTGGTAGTGTGTTTATTTACCTTTCTTGTATTTCTGTTGTTCACGTCTGCCTGGTGGTAGTGGTGGTTTGCTGCCAGTGCTTCTCTTATATGGAATGTCCCTCTTTTTTCATTACTGATTAGGTTCAGGCTTACAGGGTATGTCATTTTGGGTCGCATGCTGAACTCCTTTGCTTTTTGAAATTTATTATCCCATTCTCCTCTGTAGTTTTTAGTTGAAGGCACTTGGTTTTTGGTTTCTTATCTTTTATTATCTGTATCAGTTAAGATTAGGTGTGTCATTTAATGTCATGCACTGATGGACAGAAGAGAAAGAATAGGGGAAAAGGGGATAAAGGAAGGGAAATAGGAACACTTGTGAAAGTCTGTAATAAAAATGATCTTTTCTTAATTTAAAGGTAAGTTTTGGCATTCTATATCCAACTCCCTTTCCCACCCCTCCCTCACCAAAGTTCCATCCAGAGTGAGAGAAGGTCACTATGGTAACTTAGATGTTATGGCCTGATGCTCAGAGCTCCCTCACTGGCTGCTGTTACATGCAGCATGTAGATTTTACTTTTGTATATGTGTATGTTTTAAAATTTTTCATGTTTCCTTAAATAATTTCTTATTGATTCTTAGATGTTCCAATTCACTGTAAAGAGGGCTGGACCTGGAGTTAGGAAGATGAATTCAAATCCAGCCTTTAGACACTTACTGTGTGACCCTGGGTAAGACATTTAACTGCTATCTGCCTCAGTTTCCTGATCTGTAAAGTGGAGAGAATAAAGCACCTACCTGTCAGGGTTGTTGCAAGGATAAAATCAAATAATATTTGTAAAGTGCTTTGCAAAAACCTTAAAGAACTATATAAACACTAGCTATAGCTAGCTATTCCTTGTAGTCGTTCAGTTGTGTCTAACTTTTCATGATCCCATTTGGGGTTTTCTTGGCAGAGATATTGGAGTGGTTTGCCATTTCCTTCCCCAGATCCTTTTCCAGACGAGAAAACTGAGGCAAATAGGGTGAAGTGACTTGCCCAGGGTCACACAGTTAGTAAATGTATGAGGCAAGATTTGAACTCAGGTCTTCTTGACTCTAGATCCAGAGCTCTATCCACTGTGCCTCTGGTGGTTGTCAAGTAATCCTATCTTATTTGATTTCTCTTCCTTTATATTTGAATGTCTTTCTCTTGGTCACTTGCAGTGTTAGAGTTTGAAGATTACAGAATTCTTCTGGAAGCAATGTGTAGATTCTTTCCATTGGGCTTTGTTTTCTGTATTTAGAAGTTCTGGACAATTTTCATGTATCATTTCTTGTTGTTTGTCATTGGGATTGTGAAATTTAACCATTATGTTTCTTGGAGTTTGAAGAATGGTGTTTTGTTTTGTTTTTTTTCTATAGGCAACCTGCATTATTTCCATTGGTGTTTTGGTTTTTTGTGTTCTGAAGTTCTGAGAAGCGTCCCTGTATTATTTCTTGCATTATGAGGCTCAGGAGTTTTTACTTATAATGTTCTTCTGCGAGGCCTATGATTTTTAAGCTGTCTCCATGCATCCTGTCTTGGAGCTCAATCAATGTGCCTTGATTGTATAGAGATCATGTATTCTTTAATATGATTGCTTTTTGCTTCTCTTCCGTATTGTCCTTTGCTTAAGTCTATTTGAATTCACAATCTGTTGTTTTCTCGCTTCTTTGGAGAAACTTATTACTATGGATCAAAGGTTTTTCTCTATTAATTATTATTTCTCTGTGCAAGCCAGAAATGTTGCCATTTCTTCTCGCTCACAGCCTTCTGTTTACCCCTGGGACTAGACCTTTAAGATATCTCAGCCTTTTCTCATGTTGGAGAATTCACTTTTCACTGACCTCAGTCTCAGTCCCAGGTAAATTCTGGGGGGATAGGAGTGGCCTTTGCTGGGTGCCAGTCTCCTTTCCTTCAGGCCCATTGCAGCCCCAGTTTCCTCCCTGGCTGAACCAAATCCGTATTTGCTGCTATTTGTAGGCTTGGAGGGGAGTGGGTATTCTGAACAGTCACTACTGCATTGGGGTTCCCTAACCTAGTGGCCACTCCAGGCAGAGATGGGTTCTACCCTCTGCAGAAAGTGGTCCACTCTGCCTATACCTTTACCTTCTTCACACATGGCTGGAAAGAGTTGAGGTCAGCTGCTTGTTGCAACAGAAGTCTGGGTAAGAGCAGGGGTGGCATGTGCCAACAGAGACTAAAGCAGCAGGGAAATTGCTGAGTGGTTCCCAGAGCACAATCTTGTGGGGAGGTTTCTGTGCCATGCTGGGTGACCATGTGAGTGCATTAGGGATTAGCATTCTCAGCTGTTAATTCATAAAGCTGTTAGAGGTATAATTGCTATACCTCAGGCACATAACTCCTCTTTTGGGGGTTTTTTGAAAGTTAGTGGGACCTGGAGAAAATGTCTAGTCCTCCATCTTGTTCCAGATTTGGGAAGAGAACATCTGGTTTTCACTTCTGAAGCCTCTACCTTTAATTAACAGCAGTAATGAAAACACCAGCTGTGCCCCTAAGGTTTCTGGTTTCTTGCCCTGGACTGACTTACAATACAGTATATTAAAGATTATCCAGGAATGAAGAGTGGGAGGGTGGGGGGGGGAGGAAAGGAGCTTTTTCCATAACTCAAAAATTTGTCATCAGTGATAGAAATAGAAATGATTTGTGGTGAAAGCCCAGACTATGTTGTTACTATGGAACCCTGGCCTAAAGAAAGATGACTATATTTTCTAGTATTGAGGAGGTTTTGATGAGCACACATCCCACTTATCCTAAGGGTCACTCAGTCTAGCCTTGATCCCAGCCAAACTGCACTGGTCAATATTAGATTTAGAAAATAAATCGAGAAAAGTTCATTTACATAAAAACAATGGAACTGGAGTTAAGTCTTTGAAAGTTCAAGAGAGATGTGGCCATCCCAAAGAACAGAAGCACTAATACACGGTTAGGCCTGTGTTCCATCCAACCCAGGATTTTGTCAGAAAGTGCTGTCAGGGTTGGGAGGGAATGCTATTCAGACATTCCTAAGTGCCTCGCCAGATCGAGCAATCATCTACGAATTTAACTAAAGCCTTCTTTACCATTCAGACTTTTAAAAAATATCTGTAAGCCTCCTACCCACCATGTAAAGCTGTCATTTCACTTTGTTTGTCCAACATCCTGCAAGGTGAGTGCCCTCAGCCCTAGAAGGTTGGGATTTGTTGAATACGTCCATGTCCAACCTCTCCGTGCCCTTCATACAAAATCAAGCCAGCAGGTATTCCTAGCAGGTAAATGTACTATGGTATAGAGGCTGAAAGCTATATTACAGCTGGTAGATTATAATTTGCATGGGAAAAAAGAGGATGTACAGATCAAAAGTGGAAATGAAAAATCTTTACTTCAATTTTCGAGTATGATGGGAGAGGAAGATACAAAATACATTTTTGGTCTCAAGCAGGCAGCCCAATTAACAGCATCATAGCCACAGCAGTAGGCTCAAGGCCGAAACTTCCCTCTCTCTCATAAAGTAATCTCTGCTGAAAAGGCTTCAATTATGTGGGTGGGATCACACATGTGGCTGAAGATAATTTACTGCTGTTTGCACTACTCAACCAACTTTAAATCACCACATTGTCAGCCAACTAGGATCTCAGAATATACAGACTGATCAGGACCAGACATGATCCGGAAATTTAAAAAAAAAATTCACAGAATATAAAGAGTTGTCTTAAGAGCTAGCTCATTGATAGAGGGACTGACTTGGGGTCTTGTTCAGGAGATATCCAACTAAAGGAAATGCCTCTTCTAACCCTGGGCCTTCCTCTTCTCTATCAAATAAGATTAGATTTGTAAAGTGCTCAGCATGGTGCCTGACACACAGTAGATGCTTAATAAACATTTATTCCTTCCTTCTTTGCTCCCTTCCTTCCCTGTCTCCCTCCTTTCCTTCCTCCCTTCCCTGTCTCCTTCCTTCCTTCCTTCCTTCCTTCCTTCCTTCCTTCCTTCCTTCCTTCCTTCCTTCCTTCCTTCCTTCCTTCCTTCCTTCCTTCCTTCCTTCCTTCCTTCCTTCCTTCCTTTTCTTTCCTTCCTCCCTGCACATGGACATTTCAAAAGGCATAGTCTCTCTGCCCCCATCAACAGAGTAGCAAGTTTTTGTGTCAGTAAACTCACACAGAAAAACAATGCAGACAAATAGGACTTCCAGTAGGTGGGCTGATGAATGATGTAATGACATCAAGGTCATTGCATGATCTCATAGCACTTTGTACTTCTCTTAGTCAAATCTCTATTATATTCAGCTGTGTGTAATCTTATTATCCCGACAAGACCATAGGTTCCTTGAGGGCAGGAAGTATTTTTTTTCATTTGCACACAGAAGAGAAGAGAGCCTTCCACATAATAAGCACTCAATAAACATTTATCAAATGACTAAATTGTGTCTCTGTTTACACAGATAAACCTCTAAACAATATATAATCATCCCCAAGTTTAGCTGTATCAAATTGATCATCTCAGTCTGGTGTTCCCCCTGCTGCCCAGCTAACTCTCAGTGCTCAGGGATCGGAAATTAGCTTAATATTTAAGCAGAGAAATCTGCTGGTGCAAAAAAAAAAAAAAGGAGGTGGGGTGTTATAATGCACTTTGAAGCTGAAATAGAAATCTGCTGCATTGGGTTAAGGACTTTTTCCATATTGTTAACATGGATAATCCAGAATTGGTAATCTGTGTGGTTAAAGTGGTTCCTTCCTAAGATTAGCATATTGAGAAGAGAAAAAAATAACATAGTAGTGGAACCCTGATTGAAAAAGGAATCCTCGGCTCAGATTCTTATAATCTAGCCAATAGCTCACTAACATTCAGACTCCTTAAGAGTCTGCCCAATATGACAGATGTTCTAATAAACCTTATCTTTGACTGAAAAAAACAGAAAAGAAAAAGGAATCTTGAACTACAAATGGATATATGCATAGACAAATTTGTATTTGCCACAAAACCCTCTGAGAATGAAACTTATCTTCATTTTGCTGGAAGCCCCAAATGGACTTCTTTATAAATAACAGAGGAAATCAAATAGATTATCTCTCGAAACTTCCTGATTAGCAATATTTCATAACACAGAACATCATTTCTAAAAATAGTCTAAGATTACACCAATTTATATCAAGTTCTGACGTGAAGTAATTGTTTGTAGTGTGAATTCCAACTTATATCACTGCATTCCAGACCTATTTTCACATTAACAGAATCAGAATTGATCCAGTTATTCAGTGTCTTTATCCCTACAGCCTGATGAATACAAACAAAAAACCCCTTGTACTTTTTTTAAACAGAATGAACAATTTTTTTTATAGCCTACAAATGGGTGTCTTCTACTGATTCCTTTGAATCCAAATGATGGTGTTTTCTATTTCCAAACTACCAGATGATGTCCCATTACAATTTGAAGGGAGATGTTTCAGGAATACTGCAAAAAATCTGATCTGATATCAGAAAGTAAACAAGATAAGCAGGAAGTTATCTGGGACTTCCTAGCAATGTTCAGTGTCTGCCCAAATGGGCTACTTTGCAACCATCTGCTTTACCTCTCAGACAAATAGTCTTGTTGCCTCAGCAAACCTATTAAATCATTTTAAATGATTTCCATGACTGCTAATTCTCATTTTGACAGTACTTTCAGGTCTACAAAGAGTTTTTCTAAAAACAACCTGGTGAGTTAGGACAACTCTGATTAGCCCACTAGAGGCTCAGAGAGGTCAAGTAATGACAGTAATAGGAGTTGATGTTTATATAGCACTTTAAGGTTGACAATGCACTTCATATACATTCTGTAATTTGGGCTTCATAATTACCTGGTGAAATTGGCAGGTATAGTAACTGTTCTTATCCCCACTTTGCAGAGGACAAGTCTGTAACTCAGAAGTTCACATAGCTGGCTGGTTTCAGAGGTGGGATTTGAATCCAGGTTCCCTGACTCCAAACCCAAAGTTGCAAGACAGAAGTCCTAAGATCATTGATGGCTTGATGGCTCAGATCTGTTGTTCCATAGGAAGAGATGTGAAAGCAAAATAAAATTATTTGCCTTCTAATGAAGTCAGACTGGGCACCTGTAAGGACAGATTTGACTCAAATCTGGATAAGAAGAAACCCTTTGAGACCCTTCAGCTTTTGTGCTGGGGTTCTTATCTTCTTCTGGGCCCAGAACACCTGCAGCAATCATCCTACGGAAGCCTAGGGACCCTTCTCAGAATCCTGCTTTTAGATGCCTAAAATATGCAGAATTACAAAGGAAACCAATTCTATGGAAATAGTTGTCAAATAATTAAAAAAAAGTTCACGGAGTCAAGAATCTCTTACATATATATGATATATATATGTGTGTGTGTATATATATGTATGTATGTATGTGTATATATATATATATATATATATATATATATATCTACCTATGAATGACAGTTGCTATGCCAAGGTCAAAGAATCAAGGAAGAGCGAAGTATTCTTGGCAATAGATGCCCTTGTTTCTGAAGTGCTTCCTGTGAGCGTGTACCAGTGTGTCAGCAGCTTGCTGAATCTGCTGAAATTCTTGTTTATGGCATGATAGTGTCCCCCTATAGATACTAAAGGAGAAAATTTTGCCCAAATCTCTGCTTCCAACATGTCTATCACCTCTGTGCCTTACCTGCAATCCAACCTGGAACCTTCCTTACAGATGTGTCATGGAATTTCTGCAGTAAGCAACCTGTGCATATTATACAGGCAAACACATACCCTGAAACTAGGGAAAATCAAGATGAATGCAGCCTGACCAAAGTTTTCTGCCCCAGGACAAAGGTCCAAGTTTGGGGAAAGTTTCCACATCTGAGGTGTCATGTTATCAAATCCATTGTCTAGCTGTTTTCTTTTGGCTAACAGGCCCCACACAGCGACAAAGAATGCTCCCATTGTGGTCCTCCACATGACATAGACGACGTTCCCCTCTTTAAGCAATATGCCATCTCATTTCACTACCTGAGTAATATCAGTGCAGAAATAGAATGGAATGATCCCCACACAAAATTTCATTTCTAATGTTTACAAAGATTCAGTTCAACCCAGCAAACATTTAGTAAGTGCCTGCTGTTTTCAAGGCAGAAAAAAGGGCAGAGGGTACGAAGAATGACAGTTTTTAGACATAGTGCTGGAGAACTGAATCATGACAATCTTGGCATTCTCACTATAAATGAAACCACAAGATGAAAGCAAGTTGTAGGTAAAAGAAAGACTGGCTCACAGGTTTGCTTTGGAGAACCAAATATTGGAGGTTGCAGAATTGGTATTATTTTATGTCCAAAGGCAAAAATAACCATCCTTCCATGGGACCCTTAGTCATCTCATACTGCAGGGCTCATGATGAGCATTTGCAAAAGGCCCTCGCAATTTATATTGCAGAAGATGAGAAGGAAGAGAAATTATACCAAGAACTCGGTACAAATATCCAACTTAAGTCAATATATACTTGGTGACTTCAGTGCAAAGGGGCATAGTGAAGGATGGTAAAAATAGGGTAGAAAATATGATCCAGGACTAAGAAACAAGAGGTCAAAGACTTGTAGACTCTGCAGATACCTCACGTCTCTATCTCATGAAGACGTTCTTAAAAGCAGTTGAGAGCTGCTTGGGGAGAGTGAGCACTGAACGATGTCACCAAACATAAAGCTGTATCTTACTGAGACCAAAAAAGACCAGTTAATGATGTGAGTTGCTGTTGTTGTCGAGTCATTTTTCAGTTGTGTCTGATTTTTCTTGACCCCATTGGGGGTTTTCTTGGCAAAGATACTGGAATGGTTTACCATTTCCTTCCCCAGCCCATTTTACAGATGAGGAAACTGATGTGATGTGACTTGCCCAGGGTCACACAGCTAGGAAGTGTCTGAGGCTGGATTTGAACTCGGGAAGATGAGTCTTTCTAACTCTATTCACTTTGCCATCTAGCTGAGAGTCATTTCCAAATCACCTGACTACACAGTCCGATTGCCAAGCAAAGATTGGAATCAATAGCAAATTAGAAGAAAAACTAGAGGAGAAGGAATAGTATGATTTGTCTCAGTTGTGGAGAGGGAATCATTTTTTATCAGTCAAATAAATAGAAATCATTAGCGGTAAGACTGATGGGTTTGATTACAGAAAGATAAAAGGATTGCACACAATAAAAAAAGCAATATCTTTAAAATGCTGCCTTGAAAGCTCTCCTGCAACATGGTATGTCCCATGAAGTCCACATTGGGCAAATTCTTTGAAAGCTCCAATGGCAAAGATGACTTTTTAATGACATTCAATGCCAAAGGTGACATCAAAGGGGGAGATGAATGCTCACCAAAGCTTCCACATGAGTATTCCCTTCAAGGGTGCAGATTGCAGCACTTTTATGCCTTCTCATCCTGTATGACTCTTAGCCATGCTGTCCAATCAGTCTTCCACCTGGCTTCATGAATAATGTCTAGTTAATGATCTACATAGAAGAGGGATTCCCTGTAGGTGAGCTCTTACACATGTTCTGGTTTACAGGTGAGATTGTGCCAATTTCAACACATCCTGGGACTTTGTAGGACCTGCTAAATGAGTTCCAACATTGCTCAGCAGAGTTCAGCCTAGGAATCCTCAAAGGAAACACCACAGTCATGAAGGGTGCCTCATTTCCAGACTCCAAGACGTGCAGGCTCTAGAGCTGGTCCATCAGCACATCTCTCCTGGATCCAGATCTCCCAACGGCCACTGGAGAGGCACGTGGTAGATGCCGAGAGGCTGAAGCAAATGACCCCTGATGAACTGTGCACAAGAGCAGCAACAAGGAGGGTGCCAGTCATGTAGTGAGAGTGAAGAATAACTGACGAGAGCAAGCTCACATGCTCCACTCATACACAGGCAACGACCAGAGGTTTAGAGGAAGGGCTTCCACGTGTTGGGTGGAAGCCAGGTGGAAGACGGATTGGACAGCAAGGCTGAGAGTCCTATAGGATGAGAAGTCACAAAAGTGCTGCAATCTGTACTCTTGCAGGGAATACTCATGTAGAAGAGAACATAGCTTCATGGAAGTACCGAGTCAATTGACCAACAAGCTTTTATTAAGTGCCTAATGTGCATCACATAGTGTGCTAGGTTCTGAAGATAGAAGGACAACAGCAGCCAGTCAACAAAAACAGTGAAGTGCTTACCGTTTGCCAGGCACTGGATTACATTGTGCTATGGATACGCCCGAAGGCAAAAACAGTCCCTGCCCTCAAGGAGCTGACTGTTAGATCAGGGGATACCATATTTAGCTCACAAAAGGGATCAGGGCCCAGACGCATGGCATTTACACATTCAAAGCTTCAAATGTGACTTTATTCTATAACTGCATCAACTGAGGTCAGGAGAACCTCCTCTCTGAAAATATATGAACAGATACAAAAGAAAGCCCAAGTAGCCTTAGAGAGGAAGGCTGTAGGAGCTGGGGGGACCAGTTAAGGCTGGGTTTCATGATCTGTTTTGTGTCATAGACCCCCATCCCTTTGGCAATCTGGTAGAGACCTTTGCAGAATCACATTTTAAAATTCATAAAATAAAATACATAGGATTACAAAGGAAATCAATTATATTGAAATCTTTTTAAAAACAGATTCACAACTCCCAGGTTTAAGAGCCCCTGAGTTAAATTCTCCTGCAGAAGGTGGCAAATGAACTGCATCCTAAGTGAAAACAGGGATTCTCTGAGGCGGAGAGAAACAAGGAGGGAGGGCATTTCAGGCATGGGGGACAGCCAGTGCAAAGGCATGGAGAGACGGAATGAAGTGTCATATGAGAAACAGCAAGAAAAAAACCAAACCAAAAAGCCAGTTTAGCTAGACCTTGGAGGGGAGTAAGTGTTATTGTTGTTTGTCCTTTGTTTTCAAAAGGATGATGTCTTGACTTGCCAGTGAATTGGATTTAAGTGAGGCAGAGGTGCACAAAGTCCTCAGCCTCACTTTCTCTTCCAGAGTCATCAAAGTCCAATGGCAAGACAAAAAGAAAGACGTGGAGCAGCTAGGTGGCACAGTGGATAGAGCACTGGCCCTGAAGTCAGGAGGACCTGAGTTCAAATCTGCCTTCAGACCAAACACTTCACACTTACTAGCTGTGTGACCCTGGGCAAGTCACTTAACCCCAACTGCCAAAAAAAAAAAAGTCGAGACGACTGGTAATGGCTCAGGATGCAGTAGATGACTTTGGTGTCTTCCATGTCTGACTGAGCTGTAAGCATTCTACAGTGCCTGCTTCAACTGCCTTCATGGCCATCAGAACAAATTGTTCTCATGCGCCCATTCCACTGGGGAAGTCTTCACATGCTTGGGATAGACACCCCACTAACTCACCGATGGGTTTAGCCCATCTGCTGAGACGGTTTTACCGGAGTGTGGCTGTTGTGCATGCTACGGCTTCTTGGAGTCACAGGTGAGACTTGGGGGGCAGGTGGACACCAAAGGTGGATGAGCAGCCCTGAAAAGGGCTCAGCAAGCCCTCACACCAGAGATACTAGTCTTCATGAATACCCCATTCACTCTGGGAGTAAGTGTAATAAGAATAAAGGCAGGGTCAAGGCTAGTTATAAAGAGCTTCACCTGAAAATAATGGAGTTCATATCTAATCCTAGAGGTAATAGGGAGCCACTGGAGTTTACTGACTAAGTGAATGAAATGGCCAGACTTACACCATATGAAAATCATTGGTGGCTATGTATAAAGGATGGACTAGAATAGAGGGAGACTTGAGGCAGAGAGACCAGTTAGGAAGTTATTGGCTATTGTAATCATCTGGGCGAGAGGTATGAGGAAGCCTGAACTAGGGCAGTGGCTACGTGGGTGGAGGAAAGGAAATGAATGGGAGACATGCAACGGCCACAGAAATGATGAGATGAGGTAACTGACTGAATGTGTGGGGAGAGCAAGAGTGAGGCATCAAGGATGGCATGAGGTTGGGTGACTGGGAAGATGGTTATTAAGTTGCCCAGTTAGTAAGTGTCTCAGGCAGGACTGGAACTCAGTTCTTCCCAACTCCAAGTCCACCATTCTATTCCACGAGCCAACTTTTGGAGGTAGCAAAGACTCAGACAGTGTCTTCAGTAGAAACAGGGAAGTTTGGAATGGGGTACCAAGGATACAAAGACAAAACTTACATTCTGCTGGAGAGAGACAATCTGTACATGGATAAGTAAATAGAAGATAACTCGAGGCTACAGAAAATCCTACCAATTGGGAGAGGGAATTGGGAAAGTCTTTCCCATCAATAAGCGTTTCTTCAAATACCTACATGTGGATCCAAGACAAAGTGAAATGGTCCCTGCCCTCAAGGAACTTACATTCTAATGGAGGAGACAATCACTAAACACATACAAAATGGATATAAGGTCATTTTCAGAGGGAAGCATTAGCAATGGGGAGGTTCAGGAAAGACTTTGTATAGGAGGTGGCATTTGGGCTGAGCCCTGGAGAAAAGGAAGGATTCTAAGGGACAGAAGTGAAGAAGGTATGCATTCCAGGCATGGGAGAGATACTTAGGTTGGCAGTGGAGCTCTGCTTTCTAGAGATTCTACACAGTGAAGGTAAAAAGGGAGGACATTCTAGGTATGGGGATAGTCCGTGCAAAGACTTGGAGATGGGAGATGAAATGTCAAATTTGACAAACAAATTTAGTTGGGAGATTGGAGTTCAGGATAGAAATTAGGGCTAGATATATCAACTCTAGAGTCATTTGCATAGAGATGATCATTGAACCTATTGGAACTGATGAGTTCACCAAGGCAGAAAAGTGAAGAAGGCCCACAAGAGAGCCCTAGGGGGAAGCCCATGCCAAAGGAGGATAGAGTACCATGGAGGAATGGATAGTCATCATTGTCAAACACTGCAGAGAGGTCAAGAAGGGTGAGGAAAGAGGAAAGATCGTCAGATTTAGCAGTTAAGCAATTATTGGCAACTTTGGAGAGTCACTTTAATCAAGGCCATACTACAAGGGGTTGAAGGGTGAGTGGCTGACCAAAATCATGGCCAACCGTGATTCCAGAGGACTGATGATGAAGCATGCTACCCAAAAGGGCAAAGAGCGAGACAGAAACTTTCAGGCCCAGCAACACGGACGTTTATTTTGCATGATTAAGTATATTTGTTATGTGGCTTTTTTTTTCTTTTATTTTAAATTGGAAGCGGTGGGTGGGGGAGAGAAAATGAATGCTTGTTAATTAAAATATGAAATCAAATGATAGATAAAAAGGAAGTGTGTGGGAGGTAAGAAAGTGAAGGCAATGAGATTAGAAATGAAGGTGATGAGAGTAGGCAATGTTTTCAAGTTTGTCTGTGGAAGAGAGGAGAGATTCTAGGATGATAGCTTGTTGGGATGGAAGGGTTTTCTAAGGCTAGGGAAGGCCTGGGCATGTTTGGAGACAATATCTGGGGAGAGATTGAAGATGAGAGAGAGAAAGAAAGATCAAAGGAACAAACACCTGGAGGAGATGAGATGTCCTATTTTGCTGAGCACTTCCCCAATTGTGGCAGCTATTTATTGTTATTAGCAGCAATAATAACACTAATAATTGCTAGCATTTCTATAGTGTTTTAAGGTTTGCAAAGCACTTAACATTATCTCTCTTGATCCTCCCAATAACCCTGTGAGGTAGATGATATTATCCCCATTTCATAGATTACAAAACCAAGGCTGAGAGAGCCCAACTGAATTGTCCAGTTAGTAAGTGTCTCAGGCAGGATTTGAATTCAGTTCTTCCTGACTCCAAGTCTACCATTCTATCCAATGAGCCACTTTCCATTTGGAGGTGGCAAAGACTCAGACAGAGTCTTTGAGCTAGAACATTTGTTCATGGTCTCTAGCTTGAGCTGAATGGGATTCACCTCAGTCAGACTGAGACCTGGGAAAGACCTTAGCTTAAAAAGGCCAAGGCTTCCCATTGCATCTTGGGCCATCTCCAGTCATCCTGATCTATATCTTGCCACTGGGCCCAGATGGTTGAGGAGGAGAGAGTGAAGCTGGTGACTTTGCACAGACCTGCCTCACTTAAATCCAATTCACTTGCAAGTCATGACATTACCTTCTTGATGTCATGGTGCTCCTCAAGAATGAAGGACAAACGACAATATAGGAACATAGGCCTGGCCTGTAGCAGTGGTACGATCCCTGAGGGCCACTCCCCATATGTTAGGGCCCCCATCTCTGCTTCCTTTCCCATTAGCCTCTTCCCATTTTCCTTCACTCTTCATTACAATCTGTCCAAAGCACTTAGGGAAAGCCAAAGGCATTACTTGGCTTCACTAGGAGGGCTGAAGAATAAGGGTATTACAGATCCTGGGCCTAGAGGAAGAATCTGTACAAGATACTCTCCTGAAAGCCACCTCAAGGAAATGAACCAAGATCATCCATACTTGAAGGAAATTGGGGGTAGAGGGTTGGCTTTGTTGGCAAAGGTAATCTAAGAGATTCAAGCAGTGGATCTCTGATTTAATTCTGATGTTCCATGCTAGTTGAACAGCACAACATCTACTAGTCTTGTGGCTGCAGCTTTTAAATATGAATGTATTTCATCAGCTAAACAAATTGGTGAGTAAGGAGAGGAGAATTTGAAGACCTCCGATCCCTGCTGCGAATGGTATAGGTATGTTAGCTTTGAAGTGCTGGTTTTGCATCTGTATATATATATATATATATATATATATATATACCACACACACACATACATACACACACACACACATATACACACATATATATATATATATATATATATATATATATATATATATATATATCAGGTGACAGGCCAAATGTGGGCTGTGGGCTGCTGGATCTATAGGCACTCAAGCTAACTGCCCAGATTCAACGAAGGACCGGGTCATCTACACCAATGATTGGCTGCCCCTAGGCTGGACGCCCCAACATCTCATTGCTCTGTGTGTCGAAGTGGAACTTTTCATGGGCCTTGCCTAGTCCTCCCATGAAAGGGTGATGAGGCTAAGAATAATGAGAACAATGACAACAACAGCAGTACCTCACATTCGTATAGTGCTTTAGGCTTTACAAAGGAAATGAAATCAGTTTCCAGGTCAGGAAGTCTGCCCTGTCAGGTAAACTTAGGAGTAAACCATAAACTTAGTTTCCCTAGAAAGCAGGCCATCTCTAGGTGATCTCAAAATGCACTGATCGATCTGGGGCAACTTTACAAAAACTCACCAGCACAACCAGGGAATCTCAAGTTCTGTGTCCTGGGAGCAGGCAGGTCTCCGATTCTTGGCTTCCTTCCTGTGCACCCCTAGAATCCTGCAGGAAGGGAAGGAAGGAGGAAGTCAAAGAGCATCCAAGAACATATGATCTGGCTCCCTTCCATCAGTCCTGAGAAGTTCATGGTACCCTGCCTTTGGCCAATTTCCAATCCCCACTTCCAGGGCTGGGTGTACCAGCTATGGCAGAAGTAGGTAAGCAACTTGGAAAATTTTCCTGCCTGGAGAATCTGCCTCTTCTAAGACTGGCTCATTTATTCTGCCCAGTTAAGTATAGAAGTACAGGGTCAGTTCTTCACTTTATGCAACAACAATAATAATGACAATAATTGACATTTATATTTTGTCGTTCAGTTGTTTTTCAGTCATGTTCAACTGTTTGCGACCCCATTTGGGATTTTCTTGGCAAAGATACTGGAGTGGTTTGCCATTTCCTTCTCCAGCTCATTTTACACATGAGGAAACTGAGGCAAATAGGGTAAAGTGACTTGCCTAGGATCACGCAGCTAGGAAGTGTCTGAGGCTGGATTTGAACATTTGACATTTATATAGTGCTTTACAAACATCTTCACACAGGAGCTTCCCTAAATCTCTATGAGACTAATGAGATACTAGAGGTATTATTTACCTCTCACTTTACAGATGAAGAAACCAAAGATCTGAGAAGTTTGGTGAGCCACCCATGGCCACACACCAAGGAAAAGGAAAAGGCACGATTGGCCCATTTGAACCAGGGTCTTCATGAGCCTGACTTCGGCCGTCTAGTCCTTACGCCATAGTTCCGCTAGGGGGATTGACTGGAAGAGGGGATGGATTAGATGGGCTTTTGGGGGGCTAGCTGCTTCTACATTCTAACAGCACCTCTATGCTGGGCAGTATGAAATGGGGCATAGCCTCTTACAAGAAAGCTGTAAATTAACCTGCATCAATAGGTGAAGAGCAGGAAGTAGTTCCCCAAAGTCACCTGAGAGATTTAGGGTCCAGAACTCCTGTCTAGGTACCAATTTCTCTCCAGGTGAATAACGCTCAGCTCTCTCGCTCTGGTTTGGGCACTCTCCCTTTCTTTTCATCTTTCCAGGATAACACTGAGCATAAAGTCAGGTATATAACCCCACTCACCATAGAAACTTTGGGTGGGGTTTACATAATAATAAGCCAGCTCTCTACTTTATTTGTGTTGCTACCTGTCTGTACAGGGTATTATCCTGGGCATGCCCAGTAATGACAGCAGTTAAGCCAGATTCGATCCCTGGCCTCTAAAAGCAGAGCTTAGGTTGTTTTGTCCCCGAACACTTTGAACCCCCTACCTTTGTCATGAAAATGTCACAGAATTCATGTCCTCTTCTTTCTTAGCAATTCGCAAAAGTACTTAGGAGTGTGACCATTACCACATTACCACTCAGGAAATATGAACTCACTAAAAGTAGAATGAAAATGGACTATTTTGCAAAGTGTTTTAAGAAATAATTAGGGAGAGGGGTGGTAAATAAAATGCCAGTAACACACAGATGCTTCCTGTGGACCATGATAATTACACAAAGTGGTTATCCAGATTTCTTGGAAGAGAAAGAAATGAATTTTAATAGTGATTCTCATATATTGCATCTTAAATAAAAGCTGTCTCCAAATGTGATCTGCAATATTCTCAAGTACTCAAATCAATTAAATTTGCAATGCACATGCTTAGAAAATATCACATCGCAAAAGCCTGAAACACTGCTGTGAGATTTTCCAATATGATTCTATCTAGTTTGTTTACCTGATAAGCTGATGGTGAGGGAAGCTAATAATGAAACTGAAGGCAGAGCAAATCTAGCTACTATACTCTTAATTCAGTGAAGCCCCTTAAAAGGTTCACTTGAACATATTAGGCACTTTGGGGAATTGATATGGTTTCCATGACACTAAGTCCAAATCCTGGTCTTATGTCACCCTGGGTGTCTCCAATCATTACTATTACCATTGCTTCAATGGGGAGAGAAGTTAGAAAATTATTCAAAAATTTAAGTCATTCAAATTAAAAATATATATGTTACATTCTTTGTTATAAAGAGGTGACTCTCTGGGAGAGGAAGAACATGGAGGGGGGGAGAATCTAAGTGACAGAAATAGAAAACCTATCAAGAACAAATATGCATTATTCTGATCTGTCTTTTTGGGGTAAACGGACAGAGGAAGGAGATAGGATGGTAGAGAAAGTGAAACAAAACCAAAAAGACTTGGAAAACACAAAGAGCCAAATCTACAATAAGCCCATAAAGGAGAAGATGACAAAGAAAATAGATTTAAAAAAAGAGTGACCAGAGCCAAGTATAATCAGTCAGAAAAGGCTTGGGAGGAGTGTTTGAAAGGTGTCAAAAATGAATCCATGGCTCTCTGGGGGAACATGAAGGACGGTTGTGCCACTAACAGATGGGAAATGAGGATAGGATGAGGTTCTGACAAGGAAGATAATGAATTTTGGTTTTGATGGGCTTAGTTTTAGTTGTCAATAGGATACTCCAGAATGGATGGCCCCTACTCAAGGGAGGAATAGTAGAATGAAGAGATGGTAAGGGGTCAAGGCTGAACATGCAGACATGAGAGGCATCTGCATACAGGTGGTAGCTGAATTCACAGAAGCCAATAGACTCCCCAAAGGAGTGACAATAGAAAGAGAAGATAAAACCTTGGGGAGAGGGGGGAAAAGGGGGATAAACATCCAGTTAATAGATGGAGAGAGCAAGTTATTATCAGCAAAGCCCAAATTAGAGGTTAGAGAAATACAGGGAGAGCCAGGAGGAGAGGTTGTCCTGAAGCCAAAGTTAGCAATGGAGAGGGTAGGCCAATATGGTCAAAAGTCGCAAAGATGGCAAGAATTATAGCAAGAACCTGTTAGCTTTGGCCAGCTTTAAGTTATCAATGGCCTTAGCAAGACAAGTCTGAATAGCGTTAGAACTAGGGAGGAAATGAATTAAGAAGAAATGACAAGAGAGAAGAAGGACATTTCTTTTGGATAATTTCTGAGGGGGATGACTGGGTCCTCCATAGCCAGTCACCCCATGACACGGGCAACAAGGGTTCACCACATTCCATCTAGAGCCATACACCTCAAGCTGTCCCATTCGATGGGGCTATTTGATTTCTAAAGAAAACCTGAAGAGTTCCAGACGTGTCTAAAGAAAGTATTTCTTTGTCATTGTTTCACTTTTGAAGAATGGATCTTACAAAGTCATTTTGAGAAGTTTCCATGACACCCCCCCCCCAAACTACCTTTACCTGGAAAATTTCCAGCACAAGATAGAAAGCTGTCTGCCTGGAATGGCTTAGCCCCCAAACAAGATGGCTTCTAGTCACTCCTTCCAAGCCTAGGGTCCTACAAAGAAGTGGAATTTGCATAAAGGTGGTCCACTTATCCCAGTCCCTATTTAAGGCAAGAAAGATTTTCAAAGCCCAGTCTCCATAAGCAAGGCTTCTGTCTGGTGTTGTTCTTTATTCAACTGACAATCCAAGTCAAAAGAATGCCTAAATAGGCCCTGCTTAGTAAAGCAAAGGCAGCTGGGAGCAAATCAGACTGGCAGCTTAAAGAGCAAGAGGCCAGATAATTGCCAGCCTCCAGAACTGCCACCAAAAAGGTACCCGTCCAGACCCTGCGTGGCAGGCTCCTTCCTGCCCCAAAGCTGGGCACTTTGCCATCACAGGGGCAATGGTAATGTCGCAGAGGATTGCCGAATTGAAATTTGGGGCTCAATGTCGACCTGAGAAATGTGATTTTCGAGTCGTGATAAATCATCTCCCTAAGACTTTCCTACTGGATAAGAAAGCCTTTCATTATTACTTAGTACCTTTTCTCCTAAGGAGTTTAAAGAATTTTGCAATTATTCCCCATAAGGAAGCTCACTGGGGGAAGTTATTAATCCTTATTTTTTAGCTAAGGAAACCAAGTCATTTAGAAGTAAAGTGACCTGTCTACATGCACAGTGACTGTAAAATGTCATTAAAGCCCAAATCCCTTTCTCTGGAATCCTGTCTGGACTGTCCCTATATTACACTATGCTGCCTCAATCCAAGTACAAAAGGAAAATTACCACAGGATCAATTTGCTAAATCAAATCAAGCAAAGATTCAAGTCAGCTTTGAAAATCTATGTTAAAAGCATGGTGATGGAATAACATGCAGTCAAGACTGTCAAGTCCAAGGAATATGAAGAAATCAGGAAAGACCTCTAAGAAATTATGAAAAGAAAAAAAAAGCCAAACCAGAAGAACCTAGTACCCTCAAGTATAACCATATAAGAGGAAAAGTGAATGAGAATGAATGGGCTGGAGATCTAGAGGGAGTAATGGGAAAAGTAAGCTGTTTTATATGTTGAAATGAATTTATTTACATGTAAATAGTTACTTAAAGAGACAGCTAGTGAAGGGTAGTGTCCCATTCTGGGGCAGAAGGTGCCTCAGTCAGCAGAACTAGTTCCACTTCTTAATTTCTCAGAGCCTAAAGCAGCCCCCCTAAGTCTCTAAGTAGCAGAAGAGTCCCTGAACTGTGTTGATAGGGGGAGTTCCCTCTGTAGGAAGTTCCCTCCACCAATAAAATCACAGATTTGGTCCCCCTATCCTCTCCTCTCCTCCAAAGTACCAAGAAACGCTAATTACTTATAGTGACAAGAAATAGTAAGTTTATAATAAATCACTAAAAATAGATTGGTTTCTGACCCAAATACCAAGGTCACATAAGCAGATTTTTAAAAGAAATTATTTTAGCAAAGTTTTTTAAAGAATTAGTCATGGTGTGCCAGAATGAGAAAGATGGGCCAAAGAAACCCTCGATTTCCTGAATGAAAGGGTGTGGATCTTGTCATTTAAAATGTTCTCCTTAATTGTTATTTATTCTGCTAATTCAGTACAGAGCCAATGACCAAACTCTGTTCTCCATTCCTTTATGGACATCTACTAACGATTATGATGCTTCTGGATTAAATCTATCTCCAAGTCCCCCCTAGTTCACACCTAAGAACACCCGTCCGTCATAATCACCTTCAAATAGCTTTTATGGCCCACATGGGTCACACTTCGCATGAAAGGTTTCAACTTTGTTCTCCGAGAACGTGCAAGAAATCCAAACCGCTGAGCATTTCCAGATTCCCTCCCCTACACTGTCTGAAGTTGTTGGCAAACTCCACTTCAGTGAGACACAATGTAGGGCGAGGGCTTCTAGCTTGTTCCGATCGAAACTGTTGTGCCTCTCACTTGAATTCGACTTTATTTAAAAGCTTTGCATAGTTCTTGTCCTAATGGAGTGACCTAGACTTCAAGATGAGGAGGAAATCAGATCGCTCATAGACCAAGTAGAAAGCAAACAAATCTTATTAAGTGTGAGTGGGTATCTGGGAGGATTTTAAAACTGGTGCTGATGGACTGAGAGAAGAGAGACTAAGACTGTGACCAGAAATCGACTGAGGATTATCTTGCCAGCCTTCTACTTGTAAATAGTAGGACAGGTTAAATAGCAAGTTGAAGATGCCACTTGGAGATGGAGGGCTCGAGCTGACTCAGTCTACTTGCCTGGCTCCTTTCCTAGAGCTACGCAGTCTCCTGCTATGTCTTGCTCTCTGCTGCCTTTCATTTTATTTCTTACCACTTGTAAAAGAGGTTGACATCGGGTCTTTGTACAATAACTACTGGGGGGGGGTAGATCATGTGTAGCTGCACACAATTTGTGGGGAGTAATGAACCTTTGGTTTTAAATCAAATGACAGGCAAAATATAGAGCAAGGGGACTGAACACAGGGCAGACAGGAGGGCAGATTGTGTGTGTGTGTGTGTGTGTGTGTGTGTGTGTGTGTGTGTGTGTGTGTGTGTAGGAGGGGTTTGAGTGCTACTTCAATGCTTCATTCTCTTCCTTCTCTTTCTCCTCCCCAAAAAGGGGAATGTTCTGAGAGAATTCTGTATGGAGCTGAAGCCAGAAGAATATTTAGTAAATTAATAAATTACCCTTCAGCTTACACTTCAATTTCAAAAGCCAAATGTTGGTTTAAGCAACACTTTCTACCATGATCACAGGTATTCTGTATGAAAATGTCAGCTGCTCCTGGCTCCTCCCTATGAAATACAGGACTTAGGCAATCCAGCCACCAGGTAAACTTATTAGTGACCACTAATGACTGCTAATCAAAGCACAACCTATTCATTAGACAAATGGTGTAATTGCTTGAAACGTAAATGGAAAAAAAACAACAACAAAAAACCCCATGAATCACTTTGCTCAATGTTCTTTTCCTGGTGGTACATGAGCTATATTTGAGTCAGAATCATACTATATAAGCCCATCTCAAATTATTGAGTACAGTATTCCTAATAAACATCTTTGAGTAAACTGACTGCTTATGAGACGACTGGAAAGGGTTGATGGCCTCAGAAAAATTAAGCTTCTGGCCAAAGAAAAGGAAGAAATTGCAAAGTGTCAAAACAAGCGTTTCTACACCGTCAACTTTCGATCAATGTGCCCAAGGTAAAAGGCTCTGCTCACTGAACTTATTTATTACTGACATAGCCCCTGAGACACAGAGCTGCCTTTCTCCACCCCAGTGAGATTATTAAATTACTCTTATTGTGCCTACAATTTCCAAAAGACTTTAAGGCACCCTCCATACATCTACCCTTAGGTCCTTGAAATACAGCTCTTAGAGTGCTGGACTTGGATTCGGGAAGATCTGGGTTCCAGTCCCATATGCAAAGGCATTAACCTCCCAAGTGTCCCTTTGGCAGCTCTAAGATGAGAAGCTACAGATGAGTTACAGATATGGATTAGTAGGAGTTTCCATACCAAGAGTTCCTCACACCAATAAAAACAGCGACTCAAATACATTACCTATTTTTTTCCAGGAAAACTCCAAAATACTGCCTTTTGCTTTCCAAGCAAGAGGAAATTTTGAATCCCTAAGAAATCATGCTTTTCCACACATCTTCAATACTATGGACATGATTCTAGGATCTCAGATTTGGAGCTGCAAGGGACTTTCAAAGCTGTCTAGTCCAACCTCTCCATTTTACAGATGAAGAAACTGAGGTCTGGAGAAGCAAAGGGATTTTGCCCAAGGTTTCACAGCAGGGGGCAGCAGGGCCAGGATTCCAATCCAGATCCCCTAACTTCAAACCCAGTGTGCTTTTTACCATGAGGGTCCTATTGGCAGAGAATTTGAACTCCTTTGGGGATGGGAATTTTGCTCTTGCCTGAGGCAGGTCACTTAACCTTTACCACTACATCCAATGGACTAACAGTCCCTCGAGTGGGAAAAGACTAAAGGAGGGCAGTTCTCACCAGTAAGACTAGATGAATGGAGGTGTTCATCCCCTAATTTTCATCTATGGAGCTTACGTGACCCATGCAACTCCATTAACTTGCCACATTCAAACCTTCCCAAAGAATGTTTAGAGATGTAGATCCTTGTAAAAGGTGCCCAGGAACACACTGATTTAACAGTCAAATAAACAGTTCCAGAATATCCAATATCATGCCCATCCTATGGAGATGATCTCAGTGTCCAAAGCTGTGAACAAAATCATCACATTTCGAGCCTGAAGCGACCCTAAAGGTTCTCTGACCCAACTCTTTCCTTTTAAGGGGTACTTATCTGCCCCAAGTCACACAGCTAGTTATAACAGCATCCCACATCCCATGTTCCTTCCACTCTGAGACCATATTCCCCTAAAGATTTGAGATACTGCATAATCCAATTCCACACATATTGAGGTGAGTACCTACACTGGTCTGAGCACTTTACTTCAATTATGGAAAGGACAAATAGTACCACTGTTAATGAGTTAAATGAGTTTACCGTTAATGAGTTAAAAGCTATGCATTTTACCTATTCATCTTGTTGGCCAAATAAAAAGCACCTAGATCTATGATGTTCATTACTTGCCATTTTATAGAACAAATTTTACACACACACACACACACACACACACACACACACACACACACACATAGAGTATTCTGAAAGTCTTGGTGTAATGTTAAGCTATTAATGCTTAAAACTGTACCAAGACTTTTGGGACACTGTGTGTGTGTGTGTGTGTGTGTGTGTGTGTGTGTGTGTGTGTGTGTGTGTGTGTGAGTGATATCTATTCAGAAGGATGGCTTTAGGTAGAGATTAGACTGAAGGGCCTCTGACATCTTTCGAATCCCATGATTCTGTGAGGGTGTGACCAGCAGAACAGCTGGGTTCGTGGTCTATCACCTTTTTTCCCTCCTGGGTAGTTTGAAAATGACCAACTTTCCTTATGGAGTGCAATAAAGAAGCGATAGCTGCCCTCAGTTTCACTTGCCATATTTCAGAGTAGAGCATTACTTACCTATGGCTTAATAATAAGTGATACACAAACTGAGCCATAGGATCCCTGGGCACAACAATAAAGCGCATGGTGGACTATATTTTATTGGACTACATTAATTGTCCCTTGCTGCTAACTGCTTGAGCTGTTGAATCCAGGGGACAACCTTTTTACCTTTAAGCTCTTTGCTTCCAGCTGTGAAAAATTTACAAGTGAAGTTGGTAATTTCATGTTTAACATGTATAGAGAAGAGAATTCTGTGAAAGGACAGCCCGACAATACCAGCTTTCACTGGTTTGCTCCCAACAGGCAAACCACATTTAAACCACACGCCACCTCTTAATCACAGCATCACCCTAGTGTGTCATCTCTGCACAGCCAAAAAGTGTATCCACTCTCATTTTTAAAAGTACTAAAAACAACACTGACCAACTGATGGCATTTAAGTAGCATCTTGTCATGAGCCGGTTGGAGTGCCCCGTTCACAATAGTGGCATGTGTTTTTATGGGACTTTCACCTCCAGACTTCTAGAGAAAGCAGCCGCTGCTGCAAAGCAGGGGCTCCTTGTATATAGAATACATTTACATAAAAGCATTTTGGAAGCTGTAAAGTGCTACGTAAATGGGAGTTAGCATTATTATTACAACCCAGCTCCATGAGGGGAGTCATTTAATAGCAATTCATTAAACTCCATTGGCTATGCAAACAGATCATCTGACCTCGTTAAATCCAAAAAGTTCTATTTCTTAAGCCCACAGACAAATCAAGCTGCCTCCAAGCCCAGAATATCTTCCACCCCTTATGTTGGCTGAGAAAGGCTGAATCTTAATGCTTCTGATTTTGATTATTCTCTGACTTCCTTCCCCCCCCTCCCCCAACACACATTTACTTTTTATTTTTCAAATGAAGAGACTCGCAGACACCACGACTTTAAAAACATTAAAACCATTTTAACATCATTTCTATCTCCCCACATACCAGAATAGAGGGCATCTCCTAAATTGGTTTACTCTTTTAAGACCTCAGCATATATGCCAGATTTGCATTATGAAGTTTGACCAGAGTAGATGTTTCTAGGTAGCTATGAACATCACAAAAGGCACATGCCCTCCAGTTCGATGCACACTCAAATCTTAGCCCAATGTTAGCAACTCATCATCTCAATGACTTCTCAGAAATCACCAGGGGAGTCTTTAAAAAGTCATTGCTATCATACAGCTCCCAGAGGCCTGATGTTTGGGGGTTCACAGGAGTTGGCCAAACATCGAATACATCATGTGGATGGCTTTCCTGACATTTCACCCCTATCCATCACACCAATCCCAAACCTGGGCTAGCTAATCCCATCCAACTCTGCCAGTATCTGTGCCCCATACTTCAATATGGTCACTTGAAAACTTACAAAAAGGTAAACTCTGCCTTTGCCAGCGCCTTCTGCTTACACCTTCAGCTTCCTCTCCTTTCTCAGGGGATTCAAGCTGAACAGATGACTATATCTAGCAGTGTCTTGGCTTGTCAAATTTCCTGGAGAGATTCAAGCTGCAGCATTGATTGGGTTCCCATGTTTCTTCTTTTTCTGCTGCTGCTGCTGTGGTTACTTAACTAAACATGCCAGTCAGGCTTCTTGAGATGGATGCCTGCTCCCTTCCAACTTTTAAGCTACCCTTGGGGAGCTGCTACCAGTCTAAGAACTGGGGAATGACTTGAGCTTGCCCAACAAGTCCTAGCTGAACCGGGTCCTTAGAAGAAGGTGGAGTTTTTTAGCGAAGCCCACACAATGGGCTTGAGTGGTCACAGAGGCACACTCAAGCTGCGTTTCAAAGAGCCTTTCATTACAAGAGGAAAGCTAGCCAACAGCATCCCGGCAGATCCCCAAGAGCCCTTTCTCCTTGAGACATTCTGGGGCTCTGGCCCCGTGGCGGGCAGACCCCTGGTGAAGCCCCCGTGTCTTCCCCCCTCCCCTCCCGGCAGCCCCCAGCCCCAAGACGGGTTCCTTTCAGTGCGTGGCTGCCCAACGTGAGCGGGGCTACTCACCCAGCGCGCTGCGGGCGGGCGGGCACCGGCAGTTCTTAGTCTCGTGCCAGGTTCCTGCCAGGGAGGGAGGGATTCTGAGACTTCAGGCAGGGCTCCCCGTGTCTTAAGGGCACATGGCAAGAGGGGGAGGGGGGCAACTGGCCCCTACTTCTCCCCTCACACCCCGGCCCCCCTGCCCCCTGCCTGCCTGTCCCACTGTCACAAAGCCCGGGCACCCCGGGGCCAAGACGAGAGGGTGCTTCTTTTTTAGAAAAATACTTAGAGAAAGAGAGGGAGAAAGAGAGGGGGGGAAGGCAAGAAATGGGCTCCCCGCTGCCCAAGTGTTTTTACTTATGAAACTCCACATTTGCGACGTAATCTGCCCGGACCGGTTGTGTAACTAACTCCCGCCCATCCTCCCTCCCTCTCTCCCTCCCTCTCTCCCCGCTGCGCGCTCTCTGGCCCTCCTGCGCGTGTGCCCTCCCCCTCCACCCCCAAGCCCGCGGGGAGCCCGCGCCGGCAGCACCCCAGGGGGGCGGGGAGGCTGCGGGAGCACGAGGCCACCGGCAGCCTCGGAGGCCGCCCGGGGCGCTGCGCCTGCCGGGGCCTGGTAACGGTAGCAGGAGGCTGCAGCTCCCCGGAGCTTGGGAGTGGGTGGGGTGGAGTGGGGGTGGGGGTAGACGGGGGCGCCTTAGCCCTGGGGCCGCAACCGTCAGTGCGCTGGGAATCCGAGGAGATGGACCCAGGCAGCAGGCTTTACCCTCCTGGGGCGCGAGGGCCGGGGCAGAGATGCCAGCCCAGAACTGGACGGCCTTTGGCCAGACACTCCCGGAGGGCAGTGGGGGAACTGAGACCCCGCTAGGAAAGAAAGTCAAGCAGTCACTCCAGTCCTGCACCTGGCGCCCGCACAGACCGACAGGCGGTTGTGGCTCAGCGGTCCAGAGCAGGCTGCTGCGGGAGGTTGCCGTCCAGGCGGCCAGCGGGTCCCTGCCGTTGAGCCTGGCCTTTAGCCGAGCGGCCGGCCGGCACACACTGAAACCTGACTAGCGCTGGGGAAGCGGGGCTGGACTCTAACACCCCACTTCTTGTTAATTGCACGGGCAAGGCAGCAGCCGCGAAGCAGCCCCTTCCAAACCTTACCATGCACTGCTTGCAAGAGTTGGGCGCTGACCATAGTTCTTAGGAGGGCGGGTGGCAGCCCTCGGTTGTAGCCTGACCTCCTTGCCGCCCCCTGCAACAACCCCACCTGTGCCACCAGGGCAGGGTGAAGGGAAGACAGGTGCATTAGGTGCCCCCAAGGCTGGCCACTGACATAGGCTGGGAGACGTGGTCCTCCATGCCAAGTACTGTCCTGCTCACTGCCTTGACAAGACTTTCGCACACATTTCCATCTTCAAAACAAGCTCGTCTTGGAGGCGATTAGTCATATAATACCATGAGTCATTGATTTAACATTTTCTATTTCCTTCCTTTTTGCTCCCCCCCCTTCTATAGGGATATCAGATTTCTTCTTCACCCACTTCTTTCCATTTTCAACAATGACTGTATTTAACCTTGGTCTCCATTTTACTTCATTTTCTTTCACTCTTAAATATTAATCAGAGAGGGCATTGCAGGGTCATAGACATGTAAGCTGTGCCAACAACAGGTCTGCTCAACTTTGAGGAATTGTGGGTAGGCCACACACTGACACCCTTATCTGCTTTTCATGCTTGATTACCATGCATTGTTTATTTTCATTGCTGTTACTGGAAGTGCAATGTCTGAAAGGTGTTGGCAGAAGTGTCATTTTCTAGGGAAATTAGACATATAACCTGTAGATTGGTCTATAGTCCTTACTTGGAGAGACTGAAATATGCATTGGGGTGGAGCCACAGAGATGTACAGACCTGATTCTTGATATACTCTGGAAATCGTTCCTTTATAAGAAAGTATTAATGTTTAGAGATTAAATACCCAATGAAGAGTCTCTTTAGGCTTCAGAGTGTGGACTGAGTAACCCTATGATAGTAAGCTATTCTTAGGAAGAGATAATGATCCCCATGACTGGAAAGGAATATGACCAGCAGAAATCACAGAATCTCAGAAGGCATCCCAAAGTCACTTTCTCCCCAAACCCACTCCTCTTTTGAATTTGCTATTTCTGTCAAGCATCCTTCTAGTCACTCAGGTTTCAAAACCTTGGTGTCTCTTCGCCTCCCCACTCTCCCTTACTTCACATATATAATAATCAGTTTCCAAATCTTTTCAATCCCCCCTCTATAACATCTCTCCTTCCTGTCCTCCCATCTTCTTTCTCCTCACATAGCTACACCTTTAGTCCAAGCCTTCATCGCTTTAGGTCTGGAGTATTGCAAAAATCACCTAATCAGTCTGTGCATCTCTCCCCACTCTAGGTCATTCTCGACACAGCTACCAAAGTGATTTTCCATAACTGTAGCGACCATGCCACTCCCCTACTCAATAACACCAGTGGCTCCCTATTGCCTGTAGGATCAAATATAAACTTCTCTAGTTGGCATTTTTGGCCAGCTTGGTGACATAGTGGATAGAGTGCCGGGCCTGGAGTCAGGAAGACTCATCTTCCCGAGTTCAAATCCAGCCTCAGACACTTACAAGTGGTGTGACCCTGGGCAAGCCACTTCACTCTCTTTGCCTCAGTTTTCTCATCTGTAAAATGAGCTGGAGAAGGAAATGGCAAACCTCTCCAGTATATCTGCCAAGAGAACTCCAAATGGGGTCATGAAGAGTCGGTCGTATATGTATGAAATGACCAAATAAAACAAAGGAAGCCAGGGAGGTCAGTAGTTGGAGAATTTGGCATTTAAAGGTCTTCATAATCTGGTTCTATTTTACCTTTCCAGTCTAATCATATCTTATTGTCTTTCCTGTATTATCTGGTTGCCAAACTGGCTTTCTTGATGTTTGTCCATCTCCCATCTCCATGTCTTTGCACTGGCCGTTCCCCATGCCTGGGGTACTCTCCGTCCTCACTTGCACCTCTTCAAATCCTTTGTTTCAGAACTCAGCCTGTGACAAATTACACACATGAATGAACCTTTCCTGTGTGTGCTTCTCTCCTCAAAATTACCCTGTATTCATTTTTTCTATATTCTTATATTTAAAAGTTGTCTCCCTTGATAAAAACCTAAGTTCCTTAAAGGCAGAGACTATTTCATTTTTGTCTTTGTATCCTCAGTGCCTGCCACGGAGCCTGGCACATAGTAGGTGCTTAACAGATGCTTATTGCTTGACTGGTGGATAAATGGATGTCAGAGGCCATCTGGTCCAACCTGTGACTGAACAAGAATCCTGTCTAGGTCATAGTGGACCAAAGGTCATCTAGCTATTATCTGAAGACTTCCCATCAGGGAAGGCAAGTCATCACTTCCCACTTTTGGATGGCTCCCTCTTTGCAACTTGTACCCATTGCTTTTATCTCTGCTCTGCTCCCTCCCCTCTCCATTCTTAGTATCTACCTTAGCTTTAGGGTCCCTTTCAGCCATAGCTTTCTATGGTTGGTGTTTAAGGATTCTTACCATGAGTTAAATGGTGAATCATCATCTATGATACTAGGGAAAT
Organism: Phascolarctos cinereus; assembly: GCF_003287225.1. Lineage (NCBI taxonomy): Eukaryota > Metazoa > Chordata > Mammalia > Diprotodontia > Phascolarctidae > Phascolarctos > Phascolarctos cinereus. Next base: position 28,891,734 of record NW_027556291.1, read on the forward strand.
TGTCTTATTAAATTAGGAAGGAAAGAGTGCATCCGTGCCCACTCAGATAGCACAGAGCTGGTGAAGGCACAGAGCTGGCTGATAATTCAGTTTTAATTGTGAATGCCCACATTCCTAAGAGAGCAACAGGGAAGCAGTTTTCCCCCCTAATGTGTGGTATTTGAATGTATTAGACTGCTAATATAATCAACATGGGTGGTAAATATGATTACTGGTACAAAATGAAGAGATCTTCTTTGGGAAGATCAATAGGCTAAAGAAAGACCATTGGGTTGTTTTGTTTGTTGGTTTTGTTTTTATTTTTAAATTTATTGTTTATTTTTAACATTCTTTTCTTTTTAAATTTTGAGTCCAAATTCTCTCCTTCTCATCCCCTCCTCCACCCACTGAGAAGACAAACAATATATCAATTATACATGTGAAATCATGCAAAACATATTTCTATATTAGCCATATTTCCAAAAAAGCAAGAAAAATAAAGTAAGAAAATTATACTTCAATTTGCACTCAAAGTTCATCAGTTCTCTCTCTGGAGGTAGATGGCATGTTTTCATCCTGAGTCCTTTGGAATTGTCTTGAACCACTGTATTGATCAGAGTTGCCAAGTCTTTCACAGTTGATCATCATTACAAACTTGCTGTTACTGTGCACAATGATCTCTCTGTTCTTCTCACTTCACTTTGCATCAGTGCATCTAAGTCTTGCCATGTGTTTCTGAAACCACCCCACTCTGATTTCCCACAGCACAACAGTCTTCCATCACAATCATATGCCACAACTTGGTCTGTCATTCCACAATTGAGGAGCATCCCCTTGATTTCCAATTCTTTGCCACCACAAAAAGTACTGCTATAAATATTTTTGTACGTATAGGTCCTTTTCCTTTTATCTCTTTGAGATATAGATCTAGTAGTGGTATTGCTGGGTCAAAGGGTATGTACAGTTTTATAGCCATATGGGCCTAGTTCCAAATTGTTCTCTAGAATGTTTGGACCAGTTCACTACTCTACCAGCAGTTTATTAGTGTACCTATTTTTCCCTCATCCTCTCCAGCATTTGTCATTTCTGACAGGTGTGAGGTGGTCCCTCAAAGTTGTTTTAATTTGCATTTCTCTAATCAATAGTGATTTAGAGCATTTTTTCATATGACTCTAGATAGCTTTGATTTCTTCTTCTGAAAACTGCCTGTTTATATCCTTTGACCATTTATCAGTTGTGGAATGGCTCTTATTTTTATAAATCTGACTTAGTTCTATACTCCGTATATATTTGAGAAACTTGCTGTAAACTTTTTTGATCTTACTTCATTGTCTATGGTACCTTTTAGCAAAATGTAATTTCCCTCATTATCTCTTTCAATTAGGTCCATTTTTGCTTGGCTTTGTGTGAGATCATGATTACTACATTTGCCTTTTTTTTTTTAAGTTTAGCTGAAGCATATTAGATTCTGCTCCAGCCCTCTATTTTAACTCTGGGTGTGTCTTTCTGTTTTAAGTGTGTCTTTTGTAAACAACATTATTGTTGGATTCTTGTTTCTAATCCATTCTGCTCTCTGCTTCCATTTTGTGGGTGAGTTTATCCCATTCACATTTACAGTTGTGATTACTGTGTATTTCCCTCCATCCCATTTTCTTCTGCAGCCATGAAATTAAAAGACTCTTGTTCCTTGGAAGGAAAGCTATGGCAAATCTGGACAGCATACTGGAAAGCAGAGACATAACCCTGCTGCAAAGGTCTGTATAGTTAAATCTATGGTTTTTCCAGTAGTATTGTGTAACTGGGAGAATTAGACAATAAAGAAATCTGAGTGCTGCAGAACAGACATTTTTCAAATTGTGGTGCTGGAGAAGACTTTTGAGAGTTCCTTGGATAGCAAGGAGATCAAATCAGTCAATATGTAAAGAAATTAATTCAGACTATTTTTTGGAAGGACAAATACTGAAGCTGAAGCTTAATTGCTTTGTCCACATAATGAGAAGACAGGACTCATTGGAAAAGATGTTGGGAAAGATTGAAGGCAAAAGGAAAAAGGGATGGCAGAAGATGAAATTGAAGAAACAAACATGAGCTTGGGCAGACTTCAGGAAATAGTGGAGGACAGAAGGGCCTGGAGTGCTCTGGGGTTAAGAAGAGTCACACATAACTGAATGACTGAACAACAACATTTTCTTTTGTTTCTTCTTCTTTCTGTCTTTTTATCCAAAAGTCTATTTTGCTTCTGACCACTCCCTTCCTTAATCTGTCCTCCCCTTTTATCATCTTCCCCTTTCTTTTATCCCATGCCCCTCTTATTTTCCTATTGGGCAAATTGCATTTCTATGCACAACCGAGTGTGTATATATATTCTTCCCTCTTTGAACCAATTCTTATGAGAGTGAAATTCAAGCATTGGCCATCCTCCCCATTTTCCCTTCCATTGTAAAAGCTCTTTCTTGTGTGCCTCTTGTATGTGAGAAAATTTGCCCCATTGTACCTCGCCCTTCCCCCTTCTCCCAGTGCATCCCTCTTTCTCATCCCTTCTTTTTTTTCGGAGATCATTCCAATGCAATTGACTCACACCCATGACCCCTGTCTATGTAAACTTCTTTTAACTGCCCTAATAGTGATAAAATTCGTTATGTGTATCATCTTCCCATATAGGAATGTAAACTGTTTACCTCTATTGAAACCCTTTTGATTACACTTCCATGTTTTGTTTTGTTTTTTTTTATGCTTCCCTTGAGGCTTGTGTTAGAATGTAAAGTTTTCTATTCAGCTCTGATTTTTTCATCAGGAATGCTTGAAAGTCCTGTATTCCATTTGACTCTTCCAGGAATTCTTGTTGGCCTTCAGTCCAATTAGCATTTTTCTTTGAGGTTTTGTTTGTAGTTGTTTTCACGTTGTTATTATCTTCTGAGTTTGTGTCTTGGTCTTTCCTGCTACCATGGCAGCTTTTTATGGTCAAATTCCTTGCTCATTTTCCCAGCCTATTTCTTGACTTTGAATTTTATGTTAATGTTGGGCTCTGCTCATTTGGGGATGGGGAGACACTGTCCAAATGTCAGGATTTTTCATACTGCTGTTTTCAGAGCTAGTTCTAGGGGTCTGCAAGTTTTCCACGTTTCCAAAGTGGTGTGATCATGGGAGAGGTGTGATCACTGCACTCTGGTCTTTACCCTACAGCCTCTTTGCCTTGGAACTGTGATCAGGGCCCCTGCTCCCTTGTGACTAAACACCAGCACTCCCTTCCACCCTGGAACTGTGATCCAGAACTGCATGTGGGCAATAGAATTGCCAATCAGTGCCAACTATATCCAATTCCAGTTGTCTGACCCCTTACTGTCTCTGGGCTGAGAGCTCCTGAAGCTGCTGCTGCTGCTGTTGCTGCTGCCACAAGTGTAGGCTCCAGACAGGCCTCCACCTGGTGTTACAAACTTCTGCTGACCTCCTACATTTTCTTAGGCTGGAAAAACATCTCATCTTGACCTTTTGTTGGCTCTGTCATTCCAAAATTTGATTTAAGGCTTTATTTTAAAGTTGTTTGGAGGGGAATGTTGAGAGCATTCAGCTGGATTGCCTCTAATCTGCCATCTTGGCTCCAAGACCTTTGTTGACCAAGGAAAATTAGTGAACAGAACTGAGTATGACTCAGTATCAGTGGAACTACTACCTATTTTAGGATAACCAGAATAGTTATAAATTAGAGGAACAGAAATTTCATACAGAAAGGAGAATCAAAAAAACTTAGGGGAGATGACCTGTGGGGAGGAGTAGTGAGATAATGTATATTAGCTAAGGAATATAGGAAAACAATCCTTGAAAAAACAGTATGGCAGTATGCCTTATTAATCTGCAGTACCTACTTCTGCAGTGTTGAAGGGAAAACCTTTTGCACACTTTAAGGTACTTTAGAAACAGGGGTGTACTAGAGCTTACTCTCAGGAAAGCCAAGTATTATATTTTTAGTGTGAGCATTTACACCTGAGAAATCATGTTTTGTTGATTGTCTAGACTAAATGAAGTACAGGAGAAAAATGCCAATAATATACATTAAGCTTAAAAGTGTGTTATGGGTATGTTTTTTTTCTTCAGAGAGCTAGTTGTTAAACATTGCCAGCGTATCACTGGTAATAGAAATGTAAGTTCATATTATTAGTTTTCTTCTTCCTGAGTACATCAATATCTCAAAGATCTTCTTGGTGTGGCCATTTCCTCCACCAAAGCAGACAACAAGCCTTCTATACCTTCTGTAAGATGCTGGTCCTTACCTTCCAATAAATCCTCCACTAGGGAGCTATCGAATGAGCTGGAGTCCTTGTTTTAGTATTGCAGGGCTACCAGTGCAACACTTAGGCCATCTTTATTTCTTGATTAGGCATGTTAATTCATGAAGATGTGAGGGGATACTGGCTCTCTGGTATGAAATGACAGACTTAGGAAATTTGCTTATTGTTAGAAAAAAGCCTCAAACATATTTTCATTTCCTAATGTTTGCACATGAGAAAAATAGTTAATTTGCCTCCTATTACTTACTTACTGTAGTATATATATGTGTGTGTGTGTGTGTGGTGTGTATGTGTGGAGAAAGAGAGAGATGTAAATATATCTGCTATATTTTGACATGACAACTCACATTTGTAGAGGTGCTTTTTACCTGTATTAGACACGGTCTCATCTAGTATCTAATTTGATCTCCACAAAAGCCATTGGGCTTAAATAGGCCAATTTTGCCAAACAGGGAAAAATTGGGGCACATAGAGATTAACAGTCTTACCAAAGCCTATACAAAAAGTCCAAGATAAGGATGGAACCAGAGCTCATGTCGCTCAGTCTTGTGGTTCCCAGGCCGATCTTCTTTATTTTCATTAAACCATATTGCAAAGAAAAAGGCTACAAGGTAAGGGGAGGGGAGGGGAGGGAAGGGGAAGTGAAGGGAAGAAACATTTATTAAGTGCTGACTATGTGCTGGGCACTATGCTAAGTGCTTAACAAATATCATCTCATTTGATCCTCACAGCAACCATGGGAGGTTGGTACAATTATTGTCCCCATTTTATGGATGAGGAAACTGAGACAAACAGATGTTAAGTGACTTGTCCAGGATCAAACCCTAGGCAAGTAAGTGTCTGAGGTTGAATTTGAACTCAAGTCTTCCTGACTCCTAGCCCCATGCTCTACCCACTGCAACATCTAGCTTCCCTCCCTTTTTCTCAGATTTTAATTTGTAGCCAAGGAACGGTCAACTATCAGCTCATCCATGCTACCTCTTAAGATGCTGCCACAATTTCGTTTCCATCAAGTTTTCTAAAGTTTCTCCTGATGATCACAGAACCATAGGACAAAAAGAGCTTACAAGGTGGCTTACACTTCTCTGGCACGGACATTACTGTAGTCAAGACAGGATGATGAAGGACAGGCCAAGGAGCAATTACAGTTAATGGAAAACTTGACTTTCAAGAGAATGGGTCTCATAGTATCATCAGATTTTGAGCTGAAAGGGGCATACAACATCTGGTACAAGGCCTTCATTTTACATGGAGGAGAATGCAGCCATGAGAAGGGAAAGACTGTGCCCGCGGTCCCCCAGACATTCTTGCCACTGGATCAGCACACTCAGGCAGCTCAGACAGATGGCATTCTTTCCTTTCCTGAAGAACTCACCAAGGATGAGATTCTCCAACTTCTTTCAATCATTCCCTCTAGTGTTTAATAATCCTAGCCAAGGTACAGTTCTCACAGGACACATCGCTTTCTGTACTCGGTCAATTTTGTGACAAGATGCAAAGGCCATCAGCAAGTTGAAAGAGTGTAAAGCCAATCTGATGCCTGAGAAAGTACTGGGCCATGGAAATGCTATTTCACATTCACTGATATTAACAACCATCCACAATATTAATGAGGACTCCTTCCCCTATACCAACGGTGCTGAATTGACAATGGGAAGGTATTATAGCTGTCAATCTCTAGTCGCACAACAATTCAGCTTCCAAAGTCTGGCTCTCCCTGTAATAGCGGCACCTTCACAGTCCTTACTGTGTGCCCCGCAAGTTGAGCTACATCCATGCCAAACTCAGATCTAAAGCCCAGATCAACATACTAGCTGGAAACTCTTCAGGGCCCTAAGAAGAACAAGTCACCAAATTCCTTCATTCAGAACACAGTGGTTTGTTCTTTTAACAGTGCAACTCTGTGGTGTTGGTTTTCAATGGACCACACGGAGTGGTAAATACTGTAACCTTCAAGCACTTTCAACAGGCTCTCCTCATTCAATTAAAACACTTCACCAGAGAGTGCCATCTGAAATCACCAGGAAATAATCATGCAAAATAAGTTGTTTAACAAGAATGGACATGCACAGAAAACTTCACAAAGCCTGCTCCTAAACACAGAAGCCCAAAGCCCTCTCCTCTCCCTGCCACTGACTCATTTTTTAACCTTAAGCAGTTTACTTAGCATATTTGCTTGGCAGTCATGCATGTTAAAAGGAGATGCTACCATGTATATATAGAATCGTTGTCATTTGTAGAGCATATTACAAGTCATAAATTAGCTTTAATCATGTAACAATTACCAAGCGCTCAGTGGAGACAAAAAAAAGAAAGAAGGGGAGAGAGAGAGAGAGAGAGAGAGAGAGAAAAGAAAGAAAGAAAGAAAGAAAGAAAGAAAGAAAGAAAGAAAGAAAGAAAGAAAGAAAGAAAGAAAGAAAGAAAGAAAGAAAGAAAGAAAGAAAGAAAGAAAAACCCAACCCAAACCACTTTGGGACTGTTCAATGCATTAGTCCAAAGAACCCAAATTATTAGGGTTGCTGTTTCAGTTACGCACTGCATAGACACAACCCAAACCCTTTCCAAAACCCACTGAGAGGTCAGTGCTAAAACTTCATCTCCTACTTAAAGCTCTGAGTACCTTAGCATTGGCCCTTGGTTATGTTTCCCTAAGCTAATATGATAATACTTGGCCTCAAAGGAATGCAGCTTTTGCTCAAAGTGCTTTCTTGTGCTAAACAAATTAATCAACTCATTTAATCCTCTCCCAAGCCCAGCTATTCAGGAGAGTTCTTGGAAACAGTTCCCAGGCTGCACTTAACAGAATACATGGAAGTTTGCCCTTGAATCTGCTGCTTACTTATAGTGCTCATCGAATTGCCCAAATGAAGGCTTCCAAACTGCAGTGCGGTACATTTCCTCACTCGGGGTCATACATAGGCAATGGGGACGGTGGCTCCAGAGAGCAACACTCCCAAAATATAGGGTTGATGGGAGCACCTCTCATTAGGAAAGGATCATAGGGTCACAGACTGAAAGATGGAAGGGACCCTACAGGCCATCTGGTCAAACTCCTTTGTTTCACAGAAGTGTAAAGTAAAACTCAGAATAAAGGAAGTGACTTGCCCAAAGTCACACAGATAGAGAGCTAAGTGTTTGAGCCAGAATTCAAACCTAGGTCCTTTGACTCCAAACCCAGCACTTTTCCATTATACCAGGCTGTTTCCCAGTGCTGCGGCACTTCTTTCTCTGTTCTATTTTGGAAAATGGGGCACTGCCAAGGAAGGGAAGAGAGGAGTGGGGGGGGGGCGGGGATGAGGATTCTGGCTCATTGAGAGAAGAGGAAGGAGAACATCCCAAAGCACGTGATGGAACCTTGAGGTGGCATGAAAAACGTACATTGCGGGTTGTTGTTGAGGTTGCCACATCTAGGAGAGAATTTGAAAAATTACCAGATGAGTTGTTTTCTTTCCCTTAGGGTCCAACATTATGTCCTCCTTAGCTTGAAAGAGAAAATTGGGCTCATTAACTTGAAGTAACAGCTCTCTTCTGCCTTGATGCCTTGTTGTTTGGCATGGTATGCAATGGCGCAGGAGAGATAAGAGTCAGCTTGGTTGTTTTCCATGATAAACTGGTACAGATGCCAATTGTTCAGATATCTAGGCTTTTAGACTTACAATGGTTTATTATGGGTGGGCAGCACTATGTGAATAAGAGTACTTCTCCTTTAAACTTGAATAAGAGCAACATGTTAGTACATTAGTGGGTGTCTAGCCATGGCAAATTTTCATTCAAATTTCTCTGGGCAGGGAATGGAAGGTACATAATGGTCTGAGAGGCGGTCACAAGCCCAGGAATACTTGGAGTTGCTGTTGTCATCCTTGGTTTTGACTATCTAAAACAGACAGACGACTAGATCTGTAGTTGGATGGCATGAATTTGAACCCTGGTTGTGCTAATGACTACTTATAAGACCTTCAATCAACAGGTACATCCTACTATGTGCCAGGTATTATGCTAAGTGCTAGGGATATAAAGAGAAAAATGAAATAGTCCTTGCTCTAAAGGAGCCTCACTTTCCTCGTCTGTAAGATGAAGGGGTTGGGCAGACTTGAACATTAGGCCAAATTTCATAAGATGAAATTTAACAGCAATAAAAGAACTTGAATTCAAAAAAAATCAACTTTAAAAGTACTGGATGAGGGAGCTCTGATTAACTAGCAGTTCATCAGGAAAGAATCTCGGGGCTTTTGTGAATTGCAAATTCAATATGGCAGCTCCAAAAGGTAATGTAATCTGAGGCATTCAAAGCAACAGTCCTAGGGAGATACTAGTCTCACTGTCCTCTACTTTCGTGGATCTCATTTGGCGTAATGTGCTCAGTTCTGGACACTATATCTTAGGAAAGACATTAAAAAGCTGAGAGTTTCACAGGAGGGCAACCAGGGGGAGGCAAAGGGATTCGAGGTCATGTTCTATCAGAATCAATTGAAGGAAATAGGCATGTTTAGCTTGGAGAATCAAAGACTTGCATGATAGTTGTCTTAAAGCATTGGAAAGGCTGTCTAGTCCACACCCCCCCTATGGGGTCACAACCCATAGTTGAAGAAGTGTCAAAGGGGTTGCAAGTGGAAAAAGTTTAAGAAACACTGGAAGAAGGAATACCCATTTAGTTTGGCCCCAGAGGACAAAACTAGGAGTCATGGGTAGTAGCTACAGAGAGGCAGATTTAGGGTTGATGTCAGAAGTAGCCACCTAAAAATTACAACCATCCCAAAGGGAAATGGAAGGCCTTGGAAGGTCATGGGTACCACCTCACTAAAGTAAAGGCCGGGATGACCACTAGCTGGTAGTATTGGGAAGATAACAGCTGGCCTAGATGGTCTTAGAGGGTCCCTTCCAACTCAGAAATTCAGTGGCTCTATGACTAGATAACTTCTGAGGTCCCTTTCAAGTATAACGCTATGCTCCCTTGACCAACACACAAGACCAAGAACAATAGGTATGGCAGCAAGCGAAATGCACCCTGGGGTTCCAAACAGAAGGCACTGAGAACTGCTCTTCCAAACAAAAGGTATCAGTTGTCCTCTTTGCTCTCATCTGCTGGACTTAGAACAAAATCCCAACTTCTTTTTTTTCTAGCCTCCCCTATAGAGGCGGGATACATTCAGTATGCACAATGAATAGACTTAAGAGACAATTTCTTAAGACAGTTATGGGACATAAGTAACTTCCCTATATTTCCGTTTATAAAATGCTTAGATGACAAGCTACCAGGGTGACTCATTCTGGGAACTGAGACAGGAAAAAGTAGTGACACTTCTGGGAGGTCATTAACTTTAAACGGGTAAAACTCCACTGGCCTCATGTTCTTCCTTCCTTCTATTATCAGATTATTGCAATAAGCTGAACATGTTAAAAGCACTTATGTTTTCAAACCTGGAAGCCTAGAGGGCATCAGAACAGTGGGGACCTAGCCTTCTGCTACAACCACATGCAAGTGCAGAAGTTGGCATCACTCTCTGGGGTCATGCTCACCTCTTTATAGACTTAGTGAGTTCTGAAGGCTGTTAGAAGAAACTGAAGCCCAGAGAAGGAAAATTGCTTACCCAAGCCCCCCCACCATGGTAAGTTAGTGGCAGAAACAGGAACTGAATCCAGGGAGGCATGTGCTAAAGCCAGCTCCAACCGAACTGTTTGTTAAATTTCCAGTGTGGGCATTTATACCTCAGTTTTCAGCAGATGTTACAAATCAGGGCTTGATTTATTATTTTGTTTATTACTGCATTTAAGAAAGTGATGGTGAAAATATTAATAATAAAGATTAAATGTAAAAGTATCTCCTGCATATATATATATATATATATATATATATATATATAGAGAGAGAGAGAGAGAGAGAGAGAGAGAGAGAGAGAGAGAGAGAGAGAGAGCTGGTTGTTAAACACTTACCAGCAAACCCTTCATATCCACGTCTCCTGACTCCCAGTCCAATGGTCTTTTCCTTTATACAACACTGCTTCTTTTCCACCCACACATGGAAGGCTGCTTCAAATTCCTGTCCTAGGATGAACAATCAAAACCTGATTTTACTACCCAGTTTTCTTGAGACACCTTTCATGGGCTTCTAGTCCACAATTTATTCCCAACCCAGAAAATTCACGAGAAACAGTGAAATCCACTAACCAAGAACTATATTTGACTTCAGTGGAGTTTGCTGTCACTTAGCAGGTGAGACAGCTGGCTGTGGGTTCTGAGCAAGCAGAAATCCTGGGAGGGGGAAGTAACAAGGGGCCTGATGAAACAAAATGACTACACTGGCTAATTATGGAAGTTTACGCTCCTGAGTAAATCACTTGTGGTAGCTCCCTCTTTCTACATACCTCGAAGGGAGGAAAATCCCATGAAATTACATTGCCCGAAAATTCTCCCACCAAATTGCATAAGTTGAGGCTCTGGCCCAAAGGTCTGACTTGCATCAACAAGATTAATATATTCCAGGACCCAGTGATACTTTTACAATGTTCCATTATTCCACAAAACAAATAATATTTTTATAGGTTATGTAGCACAGAGAAAAAAAAACCCTCATTAGGACAAGAGAAACATTCTTCATCTAACAATAACAAATAAAAGCTGGAGGTATTTTCTTCCCCTGCTTCATCTGATTATGATCTGAAGGGAAGCGGCCAAGCACTAATGGAATCAGCAGCACACAGCATACATCTCCATATCAGCGGGTCCTGAGGGGCTCCTCAGAGTCTCAGGAGGGCATAGAGAGGAGATAAATTGAAAAAAAGGAATGATGGCTGTTGATTGAAAATTTGGGACTCAGAACATTAGGCATGAAAGGGCCTTGAGGCTCAGCCCATTCATTTTCCAGAGGTGGAAATGGAGACCCAAGAGAGGAAGTAACTTCCTCAAGGCCTCACACATCAAGACAAAGCTAGGAGTGGAACCCAGGTGTACTGCCTTCTCTGGGTGGTGCTACCCACTCATCACATTTGCCCAAAGCTGCTGGGAGAGTCTCAGTCTCTGCCTCCTTCCTCAAATGTTCTTACTCTTTTTGAGTGTAACGTGGTATGGCGTGATAGGACCGTGTCTCTGTGTGCTTGTGCCATCTGGCTCTCTGAGGATCATCTCTCCAAGTTGGCATCAGTGTCTAAGTCTGAGATTGTATAAGATGGTGGCTCATGTCCTGAGGCTATGCCCACTTAGGGGCTTGGTGAGGAGGCAGGCTTTGCTCATCCTGGCAAACTAGGTCATCTTTAGGAATTGCTCAATTTGATTAATCTCCTCCCTGAAAAATCGGTGCTTCTGGGAAGCATCAAGTATGAATGGCAAGGTCCTTTGCTTGGGGGAGGGGCAGGGTGCAGGTTCAACAAAATGATCAAATGAGGATGCTAGGTTTATCTCAATAGCAACTTGAAGTGATATTTCTTTCAACACATCCTGTGAAGTTGGCTCTTCAGCGCTACTTTCATTCACATAAAACTTGTTCAACCTATTTTGTGTATTTCATCACTTTCAGGGAAGGTTTTTTGGAGACAGAGAAAAAAAATCCTTTTAGTTCATGTGCCATGTAGTTGGCTCACAACTTTGCAGTTGGTATGTGGTTGGGTCATATGTATAGGAGAAAAAACACAATTCTCCACTTAAGTGTGTAGTGGATGTTCCCTGCTTGAACTGAGTAAGTGCTCAGAAAGTCTCAAGGAAATGAGAAGAAAAGGGATCTTGGCAATCTCTGCCTCCAGTCTTCAAGGGCAATTCCTACCTATTACAAGCGACCTCTCTCCAGTCCCCACTTCCTATTGGTCCCTTCTCTCCCCCTCTTTGGAGGGTCCTATGTTCGGTTCTCTTTTATTCCATGAGAACAGGTCATGCTTGTCTCCAAGCCTCAAAGCTCTTGTTACATTTGACCCCCACATCAACCCTGGGAGGGGTTCTAAAGCTAGAACATAGAACTGGAAGGGACCTTGGAGGTCACCTAGTCCAGGCAGATACTGAGGTCCAGGGAGGGGAAGTGACAGAGGCAGAATTCACACCAGGTCTTCTGGCTCCAGGGCCAAGGTTCTTTCCATCATAACACAACACACCACATACTCATGGTTATCCCAGAGCGGCATATGGTTAATATGTGGCAGAGAATTGGACTTCAAGCCCAGTTGGGTGACGCTGGCCTTCTAGTCGGGAAAGGCTTGAGTCTGAATCTCTACTCTGACATTCTTTGTGTTGCCTCGACGTCCTTCAATCTCTGTCACTCATAATGGCTGCAAGAACCTACCTCCCAAGGTATGAGGAAGGTACTTTCTAAACCTCAGAGGGATTGAGAGATGGTAGTGCTCTTTCTACTTATTGTGCTGCAAACACATTTTGACTGGCCCTACTTGGCTTATAAAATAGTAGCATGTAAATCAGTAGGGCAAAAGCTTCTTTCTGTCTAGCCAACAATAGGTAGGGTTACCTCCTGACCATCAGACCTGAGACCAGCTCCGGATCCCGATGATAATTCCAACCTGTGTCCATCTTTTCACAAGGAAGGAATCTTGTGTCCAAAAGAGCTTGGAGAGACTTTGGCTAGCAGCCTTTGGCTTGCCATCTCTGTGTTTACTGTTCTCCAGGACCATGGACACTATGGAACAGGGGAGATTTCTAGTCCAGAAGGCCTACACTCAATGTGTTGGGAGTAAAACACAGTGGCTTCATTTCAAGGGTGCCATTTATGTTGCCACAACACCCGGTAAATGGAGTCATAGATGTGATCGCTCACAGCTAACATGATTTGGTCTAATCTACAGAGTATTTGGGATCCCCATCTGGACTACAGAGAGTACATTTGATAGATGGGCTACACTTCAGTGAGTAAGTTTGGTTTACAAGATTTATGCTGTAGAAAGTATGCTTGGTATGCAATCTAAATTCAAAAGAGGCTTTTTAGTACAACATCTACCTTATAGAGGAGATCTCCATCTATGAATCTAGGTTCCTATGATCTGTGCTATACCAGTGATCTCAAATATCATGGTGAAGTTTATTATACTCATCTTGATTCAATTACATTGTCCAAGCATTCATTAAGTGTCTACCATGTGCTACACACTGGGGACACAAACACAAAACAAACCATCCAGAACCTTAAGGAACTTACGTTCTGGGGAAGGGGGAAGAAGAGGATGGATTTACAACATATACACCACTTGTCATTGTTGTTTAGTCATTCATTCATGTCTGACTATTTGTGACCCTGGGGACATACTGTCCATGTAGTTTTCTCGGCAAACCATTTCCTTCTCCAGGGGCTTGGGGCAAACAGAGGTTAAGTGACTTGGCCAGGGTCACACAGCTAGGAAGTGTCTGAGGATGGATTCGAACTCAGGTCTTCCTGACTCCAGGCCCAGTTGCTTTATCCACTGAGCCATCTGGCTGCCATTAAACAATACACCTTTAAATAAGTTCAAAATATACTAAATCCTTAACACTCCAATGGATCTGCAATCTCACCAATCTGCACGTTCCCTCCAATGACACAGATTGCAACTCATCAACCTCTGGCCATGGTGCACAACAATTCTTGGCATCCAGCCAAGGTGTTCGGTGTCTTCCTTGCTTTCTCCTGACATTACAAGGGTAGCAGTTGAGCATTCAGGCTGTCTGCCTGGGAGCAAGTCAGTTGATAAATATTTATTAAGTTCCAGGCACTGTGCTAAGTGGTGGGGATGCAAAGAAAAGTAAAATGCCTACTCTCAAGTCCTGTTCTCAAAGAGCTCACAGTCTAATGGGGGAGACAACATACAAAGAATTCTATACAAATGAGCTATAGACAAGACGAACTGGGGAGGATCAAAAGAAGGGAGGCACTAGAATTAAAGGGGATTTAGAAAGGCTTCCTGGAGAAAGTAGTATTTTAGCTGGGATTTGAAGGAAATCAGGGAAGCCAGCAGGCAGAGATGAGGAGGGAGAGAGTTCCAAGTGTGGCAACCAGTCAGTGAAAATGCCAGGAGTCGGGGTGTGGAATGTCTTGTTTGAGATGTCACTGATTCACAAAATACACGGGGTGGGGAAGCAAGAGACTAAGGTAGAAGAAGACTGAAAAGGTAGGCAGGGACCAGGTTCTGGGAGCCATCATCCCTTATTTTCTCCATGAAACCAGTTCATCTTTCTCTGTCATACATTTTCTCTGATGACATCTTTTACTCCTGTATTTCTCTGAAGTTTTAAATTCTTCAAAGTATGTGGTAGCCTGGCTCCCCCCCCCCCACCAGGAGCCTCTCCATTGACCTCTGTATGATGTTCATTTTCATTTCTTTGAAGATTGTTATGTTCTATACCTCACAGCCATAAAACAACACTAGTAGAGTATTGGTATTAAAAAGATGAGCTCTCTTCCCCCTCTATACTACTTCACCTGGTGATCTCATCAACTCCCATGGATTCAATGACCATCTCTATGCTGATGATTCTCAGATCTACTTATCCAGCCCTAACCTGTCTCCTACCTTCCAGGCTCACTTCTCTAAAGGAGATGGGGCCACAAGGAAGAGGCTTTTGCCGAAAAAGGCACTTGAACTGAACCTTGAAGGATGCTGGGGCTTACAAGAAGCTGAACTGAGGAAAGAGAGCATTGCAGATATAGGAGACAGTCTGCCAAACACTGACAGATAGGAGACAGAGATCAGCTCGGAACATCTCCCTATTTCTCACCTGGCTGCACTGCTTTGGGATTTCTCTGACTTTCTCACCATGCCCTAGGAAGTTCATCATTGGGAAAACCTCACCATCCTACAAGATCCTTCCTAGCAGCCTCAGGGTGCCCACTGATCAGCACCCTGCAGCCTTCTGACTGAACTCCAAACTCTCCATTGAAGGGCAGCACTCAGCTTGGAACATCTCCTTATTTCTGACCTTTCTTTGACTGACCATGCCCCAGGTGCTTTTTGGGGGGAGCCCTCCCCAAACTTTTCAGCTTGTCTTTGTGTGTATCATTTCCCCCATTAGACTGTAAGCTCCTTGAGGGTAGGGACTGTCTTTCTTTTTTTTTTTTTTTTGCATTTGTATCCCCAGCATTTAGAAGGATACCTGGGACACAGTAAACACTTAATAAACATGTATTGGCTGATTTATTGAGTGTAACATAGCTTATAGGGGACAGCAAGTACACCAGTTTGAATGGAATACACAGTGTGTAGGGGGGAGCAAAGTAAAAGCAGTCTGGAAAGGCAGAGCAGAGCCAGACTATGAAATGCTTTATATCTTAAGCAAATGATTTTGCATTAAACTGGTCTCAATCATTTGCAAAATGATTTGCATCCTAGAGGCACTAGGGAGCCACTGAAACTTCTTGAACAAGAGTTAGTGATATGGTGAGATTTTAGGAATATCAATTTGGCAGCTGTATAGAGGACAGTATAGAGAAGGTAAACAGAGAGTTCAGTTAGGAAGTTATTGTTCTAGTCTAGGTGAAGTCATGAGAACCTGACCTAGGATCCATGCTGCCTGTGTGGAAGAAAGGGGAAGGCCACAAGAGATGCTGTGTAGGTATGGAAGGCAAGACTTACCAAGGGATTGGCTATGGTTAATGAAGGAGAGGGGAGAGTCAAGGACGACACTAGTGCTTTGAACTGGGGTGATTGGAAGGGTGATTATACCATCAACAAAAAAAGGGACATTTGGGTGAGAAAATATAATGAGTTCAGGTTTGGGTATGCTGATTCTGAGATGTCTACAGAACATCCAAATAAAGATTCCAGCAGGTATTTGGTCACAAGAGGCTGGAGTTCAAGAGTTCAAGCCAAATGTATAGATTTGAGAGTTGTCTGCATATGCCAATTAAATACCCATTATTCAATAATAATTGAACCTACACAAACCAATGGGCTCACCAAGGGAAAGAATATAGAGAGAGGAGAGAAGAAGGCCCAGGAGAGATCCTGGAAGATTTAGTAAGTGGGAAGAGAAGGATAAAGTGGAAGAGACTGAGAAGGAGTAGACTGGAGGAAAACCAAGAGATATCAGTGTCATAGAACCTAAAGGGGGAAAAAACTGTATCCACCAATAGAGGATGGGCAATGGTGTCCAAGAGTGGTAAACAGAAGGAGGACTGAGAAAAGGCTATTGGATTTAACAATTCATAGGATAGTAGATTTTGAGCTGAAAGGGACCTTAGAGATCCTCTAGATATAGAAACTGAAGCCCAGAGAAGTTCAGTGACTTGGCCAGGGTCACACAGCTGGTAAGTTTTTGAGGCAAGACTGGAACCCAGGTCTTCCTGACCCTGAGTCCAGTGCCTCATACAACATATATTAAGACATCATTGGTAATCTTTGAGAGAGTACTTTCAGCTGAGTGGTGGGATCACCACTATAAGAGATAAAGAAGGGAGGGGGCAGGAGAGGTAAGAAAATGAAGGCAACAAATATAGACAACGCCTTGTTGGAGTTTGACTGTGGAAGAGAGATGAGATAGAGGGTGATGGCTTGGAGGGATGTCGAGTGAAAGTTTGTGTAAGGATGGGGAGACCAGGCCTGCCTATTTGTGGATAGCAAGAGGAGCCAGTAGATAAGGAGAGGTTGAAACTGAAAGGCAGGGAATGATGGAAGGAGCAAACTCTCCAAAGATATGTGGTGGGTGGGGGACAGAAAACATAGAGAGCACAGGTTAGTTAGCATCACTGAGGAGGCTGGAGCAAAGGAGGAGAGGATGGGGGATGATAAAGCCAGGTTTTGAGTTATGCAGTGAGGTAAATCCAGACTAGTAGGCAAAAGAGTGCATGAAGCTATTGCCGTTAGCTAGATCTTTATTTCTCTTCAACAAGACTTGTTATTCCTATTAAATAGCTTTTTGAACAAAGGGACAAAATGTGGCAAAGCATAGCTCTGTTGCGGGTATCAGGGAAGGAGTCTGCAAGTAACTGAGCCATAGCAATCACTGGAGGCTACTCCGGGTTGTACATTGAGTTTGGGGAACTATCTATATCTTTGATTTGGATTCAGTCAAAGGGCCACACATGAGGACCCAGAGGGCCACATGTAGCCTTGAGGCTGAAGTCTAAACTATGGAGAGAATGAATGATGTCTAAGGTCTTTGCAGAGTAGCACCCTTCCCTGGAAATGGCCACCCTACGTGCAGGTGAATAGAAATTCACTTCCTCCCAAGCTAAATTTTCCCTGATCAGTCTGCCAGCTGACTTTAACATCTGGATTGGTGGGTGGCTGGATTTCACAGCTACAAAGGAGATAATGGATTCTGGGGCATTGCCACTGGTATCACCTGAATCGTGGCATAATTGACACTAATCTCTTGGGTTTGTACACATTAGGCCTGCCCTTGGAATACAGCTTTTAGGACTGGGCCATCACTCCTCAAAATGTACCCAATGAATATTCTGTTACAATATCAAATGTGGAGGACTTCCTAAAAGAGCATGAGGGATATCAGTCTGAGGAACAGGCAGAGAGTTGTTTCCAAATCCATGTCCTCAGGTGCAGATTTTATTTGCTATTTCCTATGTAACACATTCTATCACCTATCTTCGGGGCTTTTGCAGATTGTCCCCTATATCTAGAGGGCTCTCCCTTCTTACCTGCGGATCTTATTTAAATTATTATCATAGAACTAAAGGTTAGTATTAGAGGGCATGGGGAAGGGGGATCACAAGTGAGAGAGAAACACCCTGCTCCCCTCCCCAGGTTTGTAAGCAGCCTGGCAGGGGGGTGCCGGAGACACCTCTAACAGTCCCCGAGGGTTGGTGGTTAAATTTTCAGTGTGAGGCTTTACACCTCAGAAATCAGCCAATGTCACAAATCAGGCCTTGACTTACTGTTTTGTTGATTGTCTAGACTTAAGAAAGTGATCATGCAGATTAAGCTTACAAGTGTGCTGGTATAATTTTTTTTTTTTAAATCAGAGAGTCAGTTGTTAAGCACTTAACAGCATACCACCAGCTCCCTGTGACAGGGCTAACACTTTGAGAAGCCTCAAAGAAAATCCAGAATAGGAGTCAGAAGAAAGTATGAAGAATGAAATATCTTTACCAACTTCACCCCATTTCTCTCCACATTCTTATCCACTCTATGCATCTTTTTCCATTGTGTCAAAAGTTTTCAGTGGCACTTTGATCTGTGATAAGACAAAATTCAAACTCCTCAGTTTGGTATTCAAGCCCCTCACTCAGTTTCCCCTTATTTCTCCAAATAAACCCTCCACTGCAATTGAATGGGCTGTCCTTAGGATAGTTCTTTGGCTCTCTAGAGGCTTCGAATGTATTCCCTCTCCTTTTCTGCCTATCAGAACGCCTCTCATTCTTCCAGGCCTGCTTCCAAAAGTCACTTAATCCATGAAAACTTCCCTGACCACTATAGATCACATTGAGTGTTCCTTTCTCTGAACTCACAGAGATTTTTCTCATCTCCTATGTCTATGTCTAGAGTGCACCGCCCTCCTCACCCCCACTCCACAGAGTCCCTTTCTTCCTTCCGGATACAGCTTAAACACCACCTTCTACACTAAACTTTTCCTGGTTCCCTCCCTTTCAAATTACCTTTGTATTTAGCCACTTTACATATATGTGTTATATGTATATTTAGTCTCACTCTGTTTAGGCTATATATATTTTTTATGTGTGTAACCCAGAATTCAAGCTTGGATCATTTGCATATGGCTCTCCTCATTGGTAGAGAGGATGATGACTCAATGTTGTGTGCCTGAATGGGGGCAGAGTTGGCATGAGAGATTGGAAGAAGAGAGATTTACTTGATTTCAGCTTCAAAAGAGGACATGTGGTTCCAGATTCTTAGGGGGAAGAGCCAAAGAGAAGACAACTGACTTTGGAAGCTATAGACATGTAGGGAAAAGCCAGCCTCCCAACATGTCTCTGATTTCCAGTTTGACTCCCTAAATACTTTAGGGAATGATTGCACCCTTGGATAAGATCAGAGGACTCTCTCTTGTCTCTCTCTTTCTGAAACATCTTTCATCTCCTAAAGGGGAGCTCATTCACCTTGTGTATTGTCTGGTGTATTCTAATCTGTATAACTCCTCTTTTTTCAGGTTTGCTATCTGTTTGGATAAGTAGTTCTATTTGCTATTCACTATTTGTGATGGGTGCAACTAGCATGCGGTGGGCATGAGACCACACATTAAGATTTAGGCTATGCTGTGCCTCTTTCTGTTTAAGAGACAGTAACCAAGGAAGCGCTTGAAATTAAAAATCCTACACAAGCAATATTTAGAAGGACAGACATACAGAATTCTAGTCTGAAACTCCTCTCCCTGAGAAGAGCAGAGAAACCAGCCCCATGACCCCATCTCCTATTCTCATCCAGGAATTAATCAAAGGTTCCCTTGGAGAGCAGAGTGAAATTCCAGAGACACCTATTCATGCCTCCCCATAAGCCACATTTGGACAACCCATATGGACACATGCATAACCTACATGGGCTCTCTCCCATGGGAATGGGGATAGTGTCATTCAGCATATTTGTGTCCCCAGCCTCCAGCATAGTGCCAGGCCTGTAGTAGGTACTGAATAAAGTATTTGTCGATTGATTGACTGATCACGCAACATAAACTGAATGTCCATGGTATCATCGATTGCCTTGGAGTGGAAAGGGCCTTAGAAGTTACCTAGTTCAGTCCCCTCACTTTCTTTTCTTGTTTTGTTTTATAATAACTAGAGATAGGGACTGGACCTTTGATTTTCTTGTCATATGGAACTCTCAGGTGAGGAAGCTACCTCTACCAATGCAGGTTGGCATCTTCTTTGCAGAGCCCTGAGAGGTTAAGTGACTTGCCTTGAGTCACATAGCTTGCATGTATCATAGAGGGAACTTGAACTCAGGTCTTCATGGCTTCAAGGTCAGCTCTCTATCACCATCACTTTACAGGTGAGGAAATAGAGGCTCAAAGAGATCAAATGACTTGGAGGGAAAAGAGCCAGAGCTAAGATTCAAACCCAGGTCTTCTAGCTGCAAATCTAGTGTTTTTCCACTGGTAGATTTGGGAAAAAAAATGTTTCTATGTCATCTACCCAGTGTGACTCTAGACTCCTAAAGGGCAGAGACCATGTCGTCTTCTTTGTATCCCTCTCAATAGCCAGCACAGTGAGTGACCTGCACATCATCAATGGTAATGGAAATGCTAGGGAGGCTAATGATGGTGAAGGTGATGGGGGTGGGGGTGGGGGGTGGATGCTACAATAGGATAGAGGAATTACTCCCTAAGTTACTACATCATTTATTTTACTGGGCACTATAGTTTCCATATTGTCTATATTATAATTTATTGATGCTATCATTTTATTTGAGTTTTAAAAAAAGATTTAACAAATCCAACTAGCATCTCTGATCCATTTCAGACTTGGAAGTAGATTGCTGTAAGTCATGCATGTGGCAGCCTCTAAGCTTTGGGGATTTAACTGAATTCGATGTGAAATCATTAAAATGGCGATTTTGCTCAAAATGAAGACATGGATAAACTTGCTACTGCACCAGCAATATTCAAATTTTTTTAAAAAGAAAAATGCCCAAGACCTTCTACAAGACCTTCTTTTGTTGACAAAAGGACAAAACCTCTCTTTCCCTAAGGATAGTAAGGTAGTGGGCTTTTGTCTGCTGGCCATTTATCCAGCATTCATGTAATTATTCACCTTTTCAGTTGCTATGGGGAAACCCCTACTTGCCATGACAACTGCAACATTTCATAGTGTGCCTCATGCCTAAGGCATTGCTTCTCCCCACCACGCACGGAGCATTCATGTGCCTTCTTTCCCCCAAACAAATCAAGGGCTCACTGCCCAAGTTCTTCTCCCAATGCCCACCATAAGAAGATAGTAGATATTTAAAAAAGAGAAAATCCTGGGGGGAAATCCAATAGCTTTCCAATATAAGGGGCGTGGTTCTCTTTTGCCTTTTTGTTCCACAGAAAAATCCTCCGACCTGATAGTTAAGTTCTATCAGGGCAGGGATCCATTATAAACAGCAGAGTTATCAAATATGCTGCCAGCAGAAGGCATTGCAGCTAGTGACATTCCTGAGTGCCCAGAACCAGATTAAAAGCTAATTAGGAAATAGTCAACAAAAATTAATAAAAATATAATAGAACATAGATATTGTTAATGTGTCGAAGTCAATACGTGGCCACAGGTTTAGTGGCCCTGTTTCTATTTGAGTTGGACACCACTGGCATACAGGGCTTCACCGAACATAGCAGGCACTTAATAAAAAAGTAAAGTCAGGCCAAGGGAACAGGCAGAAAAGGAGCACAAGAAGGAAGTCTGAAGGTCTAGGGCAGTACAAACTATTGTGAAGCTGTAATTGATGGGTATTAGTGGACCTAGCAGTGATGGGGGCCTGCTTGGACCAGGGCTATATGGTTTGTCATTGTCACTGGGTTCCCTGGCAATCCCACCTTCTCCTGAAACTTTCTGCCAAGGACATGGGAATGGAGGGAAGGCCAGCTACCTCACCCAAACCCAGTAGCACAGCTGGAAGTCCATTGCCCACTCTGGGCTAGCCACTTGGTATACTATCTGCTGCTGCTATGGAAGCCCACGTTGGTTTCCTCTTGCTATCCAATTGGGGTGAGTTTTGTTGAGCATGCCTAGGCTACTTTTTTATGACTCTTTCCCTCTAGGGTAGACTCCCTTCCCCATCAAGAACCCAATAACTTCTAGTTTGATCAAACAAGCAATAAGCATTAATTGAGCACTTATTTTGTGTCAAGTGCAGGGGATAAAAAGCAAGGCAAAACCCTGAAGGAATTCACATTCTAGTGGGGGAGGCAACATGCAAACAACTATGGACACAGAAGATAGGTACAGAGTAAATTGGAAGGAATCTCAAAGGGAAGACAAGGCACCAGAATTGAGCAAGCCCAGGAAAGCCTTCTTTCAGAAGGTAGGACTGGAGTTAAAACTTGAAGGTTGGAGGGAAGTCAGGAGGTAGAGACAGGGAGAAAGAGCATTGCAGACATGGAAGCTAGCCAGTGAAAGGACATAATGTGGGGAGACACAGCGTGAGTTCTAGGAGCTTCGGAAAGAAGGCAGATCTGGTTGGACTGCAGAGTCTATGGAGAGAAGTAAGCTAGAAGAAGACTGAAAAGGTAGGAAGAGTCCAGGTTGTAAAGGGCTTTAAATGCCAAAGGATTTTCTATTTGATGTCAGAGGTAACAGGAGACATTGGAGATTATTGAGTGGAATAGTGACCTAGTTAGACTGAAGACTCTGACTAGGAAGATCACTTGAGGCAAGCAGATCAACCAGCAGCTTAGTGTTATAGTTCAAAAGTGAGCTGACTTAAGGACTGTATTAGGCTCATAGCAGTGTCCAAAGAGAGAAGGGGATATATAAAAGAGATGTCACAATGGTCAAAACAACAGGACTAAGTGATCTCCTCAGTTCCCGTGGATTCAATGATCATCTGTATGCTGATGAGTCCCACATCGACTTATCCAGCCCTAACCTTTCTGCCGAACTCCAGACTCTCATCTCCAGTGGCCTAGTGGATATTTTGAACTACATGTCATGTAGACATCTTAAATTCAACATGTCTAAAACTGAACTCATCATCTTTCCCCAAAAAAACGCTTCTCCCTCTTCCTAACTTCTCTATTGTTGTTGAGGGTAACACTATCTTCCCAGTCACCCAGCTTCACAACTTAGGTGTCCTTGATTCCTCATTCTCGTTCCCCATATCCAATCTGTTGCTAAGGCCTGTCAATTTCTCTTTCCTAACATCTCTTGCATATGCCCCTTCTTTCCTCTGACACCTCTACCACCCTGGTACAGTCTCACACCACCTCAACCCAAGACTATTGAAATGGCCTGCTGGTTGGTTTCTCTGCCTCGAGTGTCTCCCCACTCTAGTCCATCCTCTGCACAGCTGCCAAAATGATCTTCTGACCATGCCACACTCAATAAACTTCTGTGGCTCCCTAGCGCTGCCAGGATCAAATATAAAATCCTATTTGGCATTCAAAGCCCTCCATAACGTGCTCCCCACCTTTCCAATCTTCTTACACCTCCAGCCCCATACTTTTCGATCCAGTGATATTAGCCTCCTTGCTGTTCCTCAAATGAAGATAATGGATTAAATGAGACATCTGTAAAGCACTTAGCACAGGGCCTGACATGTGGGTTATTAAGCATTAAGAAATGCTTGTTCTTTCCCCTTCCTCGAACAGGACACTATCTCCAGCCGAGGGCATTTTCACTGTCCCCCATCCTCCTCTGTCTCCTGTCTTCCCTGCTTTCTTTCAGGTTACAGCTAAAATATGACCATCTGCAGGAAGCCTTTCCTGGTCTCTCTTAATTCTCATGCCTTCTCTCTATTGATTATTTCAAATTTATCCTTTATATAGCTTGATTGTATATAGTCGTTTGCATATTGTCTCCCCCGTTAGTCTGTGAAGTCCTTGAGACTTGGGACTATCTTTTACCTTTCTTTGTATCCCCATTACTTAGCATAGTGTCTGGTATGTAGGAGGAGCTTAATAAAGGTTTATCGAGTGACATGATAACACATTAGATGTGGAAATGGGAATGAGCGAGAGGGAAGAGTCAGGAATGACACTTAAATTGTAAGCCTGCATTGCTGGAAGGAAGGTGGAGCCCCTTACAATAATAGGGAAATTCAGAGGAGGGAAGGAAGAAAATTAGTTCCATTTTGGACATGTTGAGCTTAAGATGTCAATGGGACATCCAGCTCAATATCCAATAGGTAGCTGGCCTGGAGATTAGGAGAGAGGTTAGGGCTAGATAGATAGATCTGAGACTCATTAGCATAGAGATGATCACTGAATCCCCTAAAGCTAATAAGATCACCAAGCAAAATAGTACAGAAGAAGAGGACCAGAATAGATTCTCTAGGGATCCCCTCTAGGGATACTCATGTTTAGAATGCATGGCCTATATGAGGATACAGCAAAAGAGACTGAGAAGAAGCAGTCAGGGAGAGAACCAGGATAGTGTCACAAAAACATGGAAAGAAGAGAGTGTCAAGGAGAAAGTGATAGATAGTGTCAAAGACTGCAGAGAAGTCCAGAAGGGTGAGGAGTGACAAAATGCAGGGATGTGCTGCTGGTTGTTAAATTTTCAGTGTGAGCATTTACACTTCAGAAATCAGCAGATGCTACAAATGAGGGCTTGATTTATTGTTTTGTTGAGGGCCATCTCCCATCGTCCTGATCTATGTCTGGCCACTAGACCTGGATGGCTCCGGAGGAGGAAGTGAGACTTTACAGAGCATGTCATGGCATCACCTCCCTGATGTCACAGTCCTCTTTGAGAATGAAGGACAAAGAGCAATAACAACAACAAGAAGTTGATCATCTAGACTTAAGAAAGTGATGACGAAAATGCTAATAATCCAGATTAAGCTAAAAAATGTGTCCTAACTACATTTTCTTGTCTTGGAGAGCCAGTGGTTAGAAATTAAGGCTAGGGTTAGGCACTTCACTTAGAAAAGGCCATTAGATTTGACAATCAAGAGTTGGTTGGTAATTTTGGATAGAGCAGACTCACATTAACTATCCCTCCTGGCTTCATATCGCCTGCAAATTTAATAAGCATCCCATCTAAGCTTTCATATTAGTTATTGATAAACATGTTGGACAGAACAGGGCCATGAAGACATCACAAACCACAGAAGCTGCTACCTCTAAAGGAGGAACTCAGCACTGCAGAGGTTAACTGATTTGCCCAAGGCCCAAAATGACTATATATCTTCAGGGAGTTCATTTCTGCTTGTCTTCCTCCATGCTGCCTTCATGGTAAAGCCAAATGTCAAAAGCGCACCTATTGTTCCTATTTTTAGCTCCATAAGAATTTTTTTAGGCACAGTGAAATGATGCTGATGCTAAGCTTTAGAGCTGCTGGCCCCATCCGTAGAATAAGTGGCTTTCAGTCATGGAAATGCTCAAAATGGTCATATTCCGGAAAATAAACCATAATTTCCAACCAATTGTATTCTTACTAATATGAAACAGTAATTGTAAATTTGCATCCAGTTAGGTGCAAAACTCATCTGTCCATGTGACCAACAAAACTAATGTACTGGACAGCAGAATGATGTCATGTTCAATGCAGGCTCCTTAGAGGAGGCAGCATCCGAGCTAGTACCTATGCATTTTTTAAAAATGCATATGGGGGCAGCTAGGTGGCACAGTGAATAGAGTACTGGCCCTGGATTCAGAAGGACCTGAGTTCAAATCCAGCCTCAGACACATAACACTAGCTGTGTGACCCTGGGCAAGTCACTTAACCCCATTGCCTAACCTCTCCCAAAAAACAATAATAATAATAAAGTCTCTTTAAAAAAATGCATAGGAATTGAGTCTTTATTCGAAACCTCGATAAAAATGAGAGCCCTAGTTTCTTGGTTACCACTGTATGCCTGCCAAATCTGGTCTACATGCATACATAGGCTGGTGCCCCAATTTGTGCATGTTGAAATAGGAATTTAAAAAGCTGCCCCATAGAGTTGGTTCCTATTAAAGGCATAGGCATGAAAATCATTATCAACACACATCATTATTATCCACAGTTTGGTTTTTTTTTTTTTTGCCATCCTACTGTTGTGAAATGTGTTCTAAAGAGCATTGTAAATGGCTTTTTGTTTCTTTTATTAAAGTTTAGCCAGCAGGTGAACTTCCATTCTCCAGAAGAAGTCCTATTTGCTTTGGCTCCAGGTCTGGCTGAGTAGCATTTTCTGAATGTTTCATTTATGTCATTCTAGTAATTAAATGTAAATCTCCTGGATAACAGTGCACATCGTTAAGAGCATTTTCTCATTTTCCCCCAATGCTTTACAATCAAATTGCTCTCTGTTGGCCAAAGAAGACAACTCACCGGTAACGCTGGGCTCGTTAGTCATGTTGGCAGGACCAGAGTAGGAAGGCATCATTTCCCAAGTCTCCTCGACGTGTGCAGACAGCACCTGCATTTTAAATCTCGGGTTTTTCAGCTGTTGTTCCTGGTCTCATCAAATCCACTAACTGGTGACATTTAGCTTAAATCTTTAGACCACAGAATGGAAGGGTCTTCGCTAATCTGAAAATGTCAGGGCTAGGAGGGACCTTAGCACTCATCTCGGCCAGCTGTCTCATTTTGCAAATGAGGAAACAGATCCATTCATTAACCCTCACGAAGCATTGACCAAGCCCTTATTAAGTATCCACTGTGCTAGGCTCTGGGAGAGATACCAAGTTTGTATAATGCATTGTCTATCTTGATCTCACATAGTCTACCAGCTTTAGCTTCCGTTGTTCTTCTCCATGAATTCTCCTACAGGCAAGATGTATTTACTCTCTCCTCACCCCCCCCCAATTAATATAGCTTTGAGGTTTGCAAAGTATTTTCTAGACATTATCCACTTTGAGTCTTCCAGGAACCCTATAGTTAGGTATTGTAACCCCCATTTTACAGGGAAGAAACTGAGGCCCAGAGTGGTAAAGGGATTTGCCTAACAAGGCCAATTCAAAAGTGGAGTTGGTTCCCAGGGGTCTTCAAGTTGGGTATGTTGCAAAGGAGGGTTCTTTTGGGAGTGTAGGTTGGACAAGATCACTGGCTGAGGTCCCTTTTGACTCAAGTTCTGTGATTCTGTGTGATTCTGGTCACACAACTAGGTGTCAAAGGCAGGATTTGAACCTAGTTCCCTCCTAACTACATGTCTACTAGCCCATACTGCCCCTAACACTCTTCCCTTTTGAATTTCCATAGCACTTCGTTTGCAATTCTCCAATCTACTTAAGTAGCTTTATTTTGGGTCCTATCTCTGTCACATATTGACTGTGTGACCCCTGGCCAAGTAATTTCATCTTTCTTTCAGTGGTCTAAGTAACTCTCCAAGACTCTAAGTTGCAGAACAGGAACTCATCAGCATTGGTAGAAGGACTTTCCTTATGGGGGAGCTCTGAGCACCAATGAATTCATAGGGTTGGACCAAAAATAAAAATCTGGTACGTACCTACGTATGTAACATATGTGTCTCCCCTGATGAAATAGAGTGTCCCAAAAGTCTTAGTGCACTTGTAAGCTTTATACTTCAGAAGCATAAATACTACAAACTTACAAAAGCATGATTTAAACATTTAAGACTCTTTTACTATTATTCAGTTTTGTGAGTTTTGAATAATAAATTTTTAATTTTAATTTTAACAGGATGGGAGTACCCTGTCATTATGCATTGCATGTGTGATAGTTTCTGGATGACACTTTCCCCAAACTGTAGTTTGGTAGAGGGCTTCTTCATGCTGGGACACTTTCACCTCCTGATGTTTCTCCAACAGACCTCACATATACATTACAACCCCCTTCTTTGGATGATCTTAAGGATAAGCTTGCAAATGCAGCTGATGAAAGTTTTATACAAAGTTCAAAAATTGACTAGAGCAACATATGTAGCATGAGATAGTGGTTTCTGTCGAATTTTCATAAGAAATGCTGGAGTATTTTTAAAACAGGAACAACCCTTGAATTGTTGCTGCTTTTGTAAATTTGTAGCATTTACACTTCTGAAGTTATTAAAGCTTGCAAGTGCACTAAGACTTTTGGGACACAATGTAGCAGGATCATTTCATTTTTATCTCTGTGTCCCCAATGCCTAATACCTGGCACACAGTAGGCACTTAAAGTGTAGTGTTTGGGCTAAACTTTATATCTCCCCTAACTCCAAGCACAGCACTTTGTATAGAGCAGGCACTAGTTAAATATTTGTTGTATCATTCTGCAGTTTTTAGAGTGACGGGAAGGTCATTATTTGATAACAACAAGGGGAGAGAGGATGGCATGGACTTGACCGAGGGATGAATGGAACCAAATGATCTGGAAGCGGCAGCAGGGATCCCAGGGACTCCCTGTGGCCTCATCAGTTTCTGGGAGTGAAAGAAGGAGTGACTTCTAGAAAAAAGAGTATAAGGGATCTGGTAGCCTTAGGGGAGAGCCAGGTCCCTGTTACAAGGCAAAGATTAACAAGAGGAATGTTGGCTGGAAAGATCAGGGGTGCTGAGGAGTCTTGTGAGAATTGAGTAAGGGTTCCAAGAACACAGAAGAATGAGCTAAGAGATATACCAAGTGGCTTGGAGTAAGAATGGGGACAGAAGTAAATATTAGAATATAGGATATATAAGAATATTAGAATTAGAAAATTAGAATAGGGATGAGGGTTTAGGAGGGGGTAGAGTGGTCATACAGCAGGCATCTAATGGGGACTAAACTAAACCCAGATGACAAAACTTGGGGAGTCAGTTGGAAAGGGGGTAGATTGATGTAACAGGCTGTTAGGACAATTTAGAGTACAGAACTAGACATACTGATAACATCTCAAAGTTTGCAATAAAACTTGAAATTTAGGGGTTTGGGTGCCTGAAGTCTCACCCTGCCTAGGTCAGCTTCTAACCCCTTGAAAACACTGTGGTTCACATACCTAATAAGCAACTGGTCCAGGATTTGAATCCAGTTCCTCTGACCCCAGATCCAGTGTCCTTTCCACTACACCTTCATGGTGAGCTCCTAATGGTGGCCTTCACTTGACTTGGGTTGACCTATTCCTTCTCAATCTCTTCAGCCTGGCCTCTATGCTACTATAATGATCTTTGAAAATCTATGCTTTTCCCTTGGAGTTTCAATAACCCCACATCACCATACACTGGTAGCTTGAAGATCCTGTTTCCACCCATTCTCTGCATGTCCAGCGCAGCTGAGCTAGATTAGGATGGCCGTCAGTCTAATGGAGGCAAATGACACAAACCAAACTAATGGCTGTCATTAAATTTAAAAAATGATGTTCACATCTAAAGGGCAATTATGGAAAATACTTTTAGTCAGTGCTTTTGTAGAGAAATTGGAGCCTTGCCTTGATTTCAAAGTTCCAGGAAGGATGGAACAGATGATGTGTTGCGTTTTTTTTTTTTAAGGGCTACTTTTCAGCTTTTTTCCCCCTCTTCCCAGCCTTCCTAGTGACCTATGACATTGCCCTTAGAGG
This sequence comes from Phascolarctos cinereus, assembly GCF_003287225.1. Lineage (NCBI taxonomy): Eukaryota > Metazoa > Chordata > Mammalia > Diprotodontia > Phascolarctidae > Phascolarctos > Phascolarctos cinereus. Next base: position 28,920,952 of record NW_027556291.1, read on the forward strand.
GACAATTTGATATCACTTCTTATTTTGTTTCTCTGCTTGCCAGAAAGTACATTACATGGACAGATGTTGAATGATATAGTCTGTGAAGCCTTGCAACTAGATGAGAGGTAGCCCATGAAAACAAAATCATGGCATGATTGTAGCATTTTGAAAGCTAACGTAATATATTTTGTTCAGCTTTATAACAGGGATGATCATTCTGGCACTATTACATTCTCTCTTGCTGTGTTGATGTAATTCAGAAAACATCAAATGTGTTTCCTTATCAGATAATAATTCAAGAATACAGGTTTGGGGTTTTGGGGGTTTTGGGGTTTTTTTGTTTTTTTTTTTTGTTTGTTAATCATAGAATCTCCAAGCTGGAAAGGCCCTCAGAGCTCATCTTGTCTAATCAGTTCCCTCCAACAACCTCCCCTACAAGTGGTTTCCCAACCTCTGCCTGGAGAATGCAGTCCATTCCACTTGGAGCTGGCTAACATTCAACACTAGACATAGCTTATTAGACAGGGCACTGGCATTAGAGCCAGGAGATTGGAGTTCAAACACCAGGTTGGCCACCTATTAGCTATGCAATGGTAGGCCAGTAAGTCCTCAGTTTCCTCATCTGTAAACTGAGGTAAGTGGCCAAGATGATCTCTAAGGTCCCTGAAAACTCTAGAGCATGGCCTTCTAGGTCCTCAAGTCCAGCCCTTTGACTGAATCCAAGTTTTCCTTTTATTTAGTGACTCCTGCCTGCCAAATGGAGTTTCAGCTTCAGATCCTGGCATTCAAGGCTCTCTCCACTCTGGCTCTACCCTATCTGTCCAGCTTAAGCAATATCTACTCTAGTTTGCCTAGCCTGTCTTCCAAGGCACCTAGACTACCATCCATCTCTTATTGTGACTGTGCTTTCTCCCATATCCATGCCATTGCTCATGCCATCCACCATGCTTGTGTTAGGCTCTTCTTTATCTTATAGGATCACTGATCTAGAGCACGAATGGATCATAAAGACCAAGTCTAACACCCTCATTTGACAAAGGAGGAAATGACTTGCCCAGGGTCACACAGCTGGCAAGTGTCTGAGGTAGGATTTGACCTTAGGTCTTCCTGAGTCCAAGGTCAGCACTCTGTCTACCAGGAGACTTATCCCCTCTGCTAAGGTCCCTCCTTTTCCTCAAGGCCCAACTCATATGCTGCTCCCCAACTCTCTTCTTGCTTTGTTTTCATTGGAAATAAGGAACAGTGGCAGAGCCAAGATGGCAGAGTAGAGGCAGCAACCCAGCTGAACCCTCCCAACATGCCCCTCCAAACAACTTTAAGGCCTCAAATTTGAATTCTGGAGTGGCAGAGCCAACAAAAGGGCAGGATGAGACATTTTTCCAGCCCAAGACAACTTAGAAGGTTGGCAGGGGAAGTCTGTGACACCAGGGTGGGGGAAGGCACACAGTGGCTACGATAGTGACAATAGCAGCTTTAGTAGTTCTCATCCCAGAGACAGTAAGGGGGTCAGACAACTGGTCAGAAAGAGATTACAGGGAACCCTTTGCTGGCATTAGGTGTAGGGCCTGGCACTATCTGGTAACTTTATTGCCCATATGCAGTTCTAGGTCTCAGTTCCAGGGCAGAGAGGAAAAATTATGGTTGGTCACAAGGGAGCAGGGACCCTAGTCAAGGTTCCAAGACAGAGAAGAGCACTAGTTCTTGTAGCTGCAGGGGAACGAGGGCCCTTCCTGGATAAAGACCAGAGTGCAGACCAGGAGAGCAGTGACCACACTTCTCCCAAGATCACACCACCTTGAAAGCACCAAAAACTTATAGACCCCTAGGGGGAAAAGAAAAAAACAGCTCTCAAAAAGTAGCACAAAAAAGCTAGAATCTTGAGTCAGTACTTCACCCCCAGGTGATCAGAGCCCAACTTTAACCTAGATTTCAAAGTCAAGAAATAGGCTGGAAAAATGAACAAATAACAAAAACAATAAAAAAGAACTTGACCATAAAAAGACTACTATAGTGGCAAGGAAGACCACAACACAAACTTAGAAGAAGACAACAAAGAAGAAAACAGCTACAAGCACAGCCTCAAAGAAAAAAATGCTAATTTTACCTAAGTCCAACAAGAATTCCTGGAAGAGTTAAAGAAAGTGATAAGAATGGTAGAGGAAAAATTAGGAAAAGAAATGAGAGTGATGCAAGAAAATTATGAAAAGAGAATTAATAGCTTGGTTTAAAAAAAAAGGCACCAAAAACACTGAAGAAATAGCACCTTAAAAAAAAAAACAGAATTGGCCTAATGGTAAAAGAGACATAACAACACACTGAAGAAAATCATTCCTTAAAAATTAGAATTGAGGAAGTGGAAGCACTCCATGAGACACTGAAAAATAATAAAACAAAGTCAAAAGGATGTAAAAACAGAAGAAAATGTGAACTATCTTATCAGAAAAACAATTGACCTAGAAAACAGACTGAGGAAAGATAATTTAAGAATTACCAGACTACCTGAAAACCATGATCAAAAAAAGAGCCTATGATAAAAAAAAAAGATATCTTATTTCAAGAAATTATAAAGAAAAACTGCCCTGATATCTTAGATCCAGAAGGTGAAATAGAAATCAAAAGAATCTACCTCTCACCTCCTGAAAAAGATCCTAAAATGAAAACTCCCAGGAATATTATGGCCAAATTCCAGAGCTCTCAGGTCAAGGAGAAAATATCGCAAGCAGCCAGAAAGAAACAGTTCAAATATCATGGATTCACAGTCAGGATCACACAAGATTTAACAGCTTAAAGGAGCAGAGGGCTTGGAATATGATAGTCTGAAAGGCAATGAAGCTAGGATTACAACCAAAAATAACCTACCTAGCAACACTGACTATAATCCTTTATGGGGGAAAAGTGGTTATTTAATGAAATAGAGGACTCTTAAGGATTCCTGATGAAAAGACCAGAGCTGAATAGAAAGTCTGACATTCAAAGAGAAGACTCAAGGAATGCATAAAAAAGTAGATATCAAAGAGTAATCATAAGGGACTCAATAAGGTCAAACTGTTTATATTCCTATATGGGGAAATGATACATGTAACTCTGAAGAACCTTTCCATTATTTGGGAAATTAGAAGGAATCTACATAGACAGAGGGCATACCCTTTGACCCAGCAATACCACTACTAGGTCCGTATCTCAAAAAGATCAAAGAAAAAGAAAAAAAGACCTATATGTATAAAAATAATTATAGTAGCTCTTTTTTGTGGTGGCAAAGAATTGGAAATTAAGGGGATGCCCATCAGCTGGGAAATGGCTGAACAAGTTGTAGTATATGATTGTGATGGAGTACTATTGTGCTATAAGAGATGACAAGACGGATGGTTCCAGAAAAACCTTGAAAGACCTATATGAACTGATGCAAAGTGAAGTGAGCAGAACCAGGTTATCATTGCACATAGTAGCAGCAGTATTGTAATGATGATCAACTGTGAAAGACTAGCTACTCTAATCAATGCAATGATCCAAGACAATTTGGAAGGATTCATGATGAAAAAATGCTATCCACCTCCAGAGAAAGAACTGATAAACTCTCAGCGCAAATTGAAGAAGAATTTTCTCATTTTCTTTATTTTGTTTTTCTTGCTTCTTTTTGCAACATGGCCTAATATGGAAATATGTTTTGCATGATTCAACATGTATAATGGGTATCATATTGTTTGCCTTCTCAGTGGGTGGGCGAGGGCCTGGAGGGAAGGAATTTGGAATTCAAAAATTTTTAAATGATAATAAATTCAAAAATATTTTAAGTTAAAATTTGACCATCTGTAAGAAAATTTTAAAAAATAAATGAAAGTCAAAAAATAAGTAACATCAAAAAAAAATTTTAAAGGAAATAGGGAACAATCTTCCATCAGCTGTCTTAGGGACTGAAGCTTAGTTGCCCCAAGTCACACAGGCACTAATGAACAACAGAGTAAAGATTTGAACTCAGGTTCTCTGCATCCAAATCCAATAGTCTTTCCTCTCTACTGAAGGTCTGCCTTCATCCCAGTCAAAGATTAAATATGCTGAAGAGCACAGATCCAGGTTCAGATCCCTGGTATATATCCCAAGAGACCTCCCAACATCTAACTCAGCATTGGTCCATTAGTAGCTACTTGAGGTCTGGTCATTCCTCCAGTTACACATCCACCTGACTGTCCCTAGCTGGATCATTCAGCTCCCATCTTCCCATCTTCTCCATGTAGATATTGTGAGAGAGTCTCCTGTGCCTTGCTGAAGTCCAGAGGCAGGAGGTCTCTGGCTTTCCTTTATTTTGCCAGTATAGTAACCTTATTCAAACAAAGGGGTAAGATAGAAAGTAAAACTGGCAGGACCTAGGATCATAGGTTTTTGAGCTCGAGAGGGACTGAACCAGTGAAGGAATTGTGAATGAAGTGATAGAGGGAATTCTCAAGGGAGGAAATTCCCTCTACCAGTGTAGGTTGGCACTGTCTTTGCAACTTTTAGCTTTAGTTGCCTAGAATACCGAGGAGCAAAGTGAGTTGCCAATAAATAACAGAGACAGGACTCAAACTTTTCTAGGTCTCAGTTTCCTCATTTTTAAAATGAGGTTAGAGGGTAGACCATATTATCTCTTCCAACTCAAAATCCATGATCCTATGACCTCTACATGCTCAGAAGCCATCCCTTTTCATAATGTAAAGCTAAGTCTACGTGGCCACTTTTCAGGGATGTTGTAAAGGGGATTCTAGGAGGCAGCCAAGTGGTGCAGTGGCTAGAGCACTTAGCTTAGAGTCAGGAAGAACTGAGTTCAAATCCAGCCTCCATTACTCACTAGTTGTGTGACTCTGGGCAAATCATTTAATCTCTGTGTGTCTCAGTTTCCTCAACTGTAAAATGGGGATAATAATAACAACAGCTACCTCCTAGGGCTGTTGTGAGGATCAAATTAGGTGACCTATGTTAGTGCTTTGCAATCCTTAAAGCTCTATGTAAATGCTAGCACAATTCTTATTCTCAAGCAGGAATGATTTGGATCAGATGATCTTGAAGTGCCTTCCAACTCTGAGATTCCCACAGTCATAGAATCTTAAAAGTTGGAAGGATCCTTAGGCATTATCATGTAATCTAACATCCTCATTTTAGAGATGAGAATACTGAAGCCCAGAAAGAGATGGGCTCTTCCCAAGTTCACCCAACTAGTAAGTAGCAGAGCTGGGGCTTGAACCCATGCCAAGCCTTCTAACTCTAAGGCCAAAGAAAGCTCTGCTACCACTGAAACAGGTTGTGCCCTAATAGAATGCCTATTTAGGTGCTAAGATGGCACAGAGTGATAGAAGCCAGAATGGTCAGAAATGGCTTCCCAATGGAAATGGAGCTGGTGCAGGGCCTTGAAAAACAACTAGGGATCGGAAGTGGTTCTGAAGGAGTAAGGGGAGAACAGTCTACTGGTCTATCTGGGTGACAGCTATTGTGGTCTGGCCTAGCCTGGTGGCAGTATGCATAAGTAGAGAGAAGACTGGGGTTTGAGATGGTGCCAACGATACTTGCCAATTTGGATCAGAAAGATTCCTGGAGAGAAAGCTGCAGAGAAACTGAGTTAACTTCCCCCTGGCTCCCAACTTGGACATTAAGGATTCTTTGTTGCATCTAAAAGTTGGTCTAGAACCTAGAATGGACTGCACTAGTAATACCCTTTTCCCTGAGCCAAATTCCCCTAATTCACATCTATTATAATCATTTTCTTCTTGACACAAAAGTTCAAGAAACAGTCCATCAATTATTTAGCTGTCAATAGCTGTTTGTAATGCATTGTCAGGGGGTAACCACAGGATTCCAAGAAATAATTATAATACGAAAATACAATAATATCTCATTAGCATTCAGTGCAACGGTAATATTATATCCAAACTTAATGCCTTAGGAACCAAGGCTTGCCCTAATTTCAGCACCAATGTTGAAACACAGAAATTTCTGTGGCACATTAATAGGCTACGAGGGTGAATTAACAATAGTAATTAACAGTAAGCATCCTTTAATTAAGCTATTTCAGAAAGTCTGACTCCCACTGGGCTTGTTGTAAGTGTGGCAAATACTTTTAATTTATAATAATCCAGTGTACAGGTTCCTTGTGTCCCTGTGGGAGTAGAGAATTACCAAGATTATTTTAGTATAATTAAAAGATGGGAGCATCTTGAAAACTGAATTGTGACCAGCCGGTTATTCCTCAAAATGGGTGAAGGGTGCTTATATTTTCTGGAAACTGGAGCCAATGTCCTTTCTGCTGTTGTCAATTATGATCTAAAAGCGTTTCCATGAGCCTATTCAATAGGACATGATTACTTTTCAATAGTTCCTTTCAGCCTTATAATGGCCTATGTATAGACTTAGAGCAGCTAGGTCGAATCTAAACAGATTCTATTTATCCCTATTAAATTTCAAGCCTGACATTTGGGCTCAAAAAGATCACGTTCACACATGCAAGATGGGGAGATGTGGCTTGACTGCAGTTTATTGGAGGAAAAAGACCAGGATGTTTCCATGGACTGGCAGCTCAGTATAGGTCAACAGGGAGAGATGGCATTGCAGGTAGGCTCAATGAAGAGGTCCGGCTTCCATGGATAAAGAGGGGATAGTCCCACTCTCCTCTGCCTGGGTCAGACTACGTCTGCAGGACTGTGCTCATTTCTTCCCATTGTTGTTTGAGGAAGGACACTGGTGAAGTGGAGGGTAGAGGGTAGAGAAAGGTCCAGGATGGTAAAAAGCCTCCAGATTATGTTAACATAAAGATTGGGTGGATTAGAAGTGTTCCAAAGTAGAAGGCACTGCCTTGCTGGAGTATGTGGTAGAGGGCACTCTTGTTCAGATTGAGGGCTTAGCACAGTGCCTGGTACAGAGCAGGTGCTTAATAAATGTTTATTCATTGATTGACTGATTGTTACAGGCTAAATTAGATGATTTCAGAGGTTTCCCCAGCTCTGAGATTTCATGATTCTTTGAAGGTAGTACCTCATTGTGAACAATCCCCAACTCCCTTCCAGTAGCAGATCTTGGGCAGGGCTATCTCTTCTTTCTTCTTCTGCTGTGGTTTAGTTTAAAAAAGTGGGGGGGTATTAGGTAATGCAATACAGACAGAAGAAAAATTAAGGGGCCTGTGAAATCCACAAACTAGATAAACAGTCCCTGAATGATCTGAAATTGACCATCATGAAATCATGGGATATTCAAGCTGGAAGGGTCCTTACAGATGTGATGTGAATACCATTGGGTTACTTCCTCCAGGAACCCCTTCATTGCCAGTAGATTAGCCACTCATGTCAGATTTATCTGAACAGTTGAGAGTCAGTCAGGCAAGAAGCACCCACGTTGTGCCAGGTATTATGCTAAGCATGGGAGATACAAAGAAATGCAAAAGTGCAAACTGTGCCATAAAAGGAGCTCACATTCTAGTGGGGATACAACACCCACACAACTATGTGCATTCAAGATATTTACAATATAAATGGGAGATAAGTGGGAAGGCATTGGGGGTGCATGGCAAGGGGAGCATGGAGAACAGGCCCTTGCATAAAGTGGGCTTGGACCTGAGTCTTGAACCAAGCCAGGGAAAGCAGGAAGCAGAGGTGAAGATGGAAAACAGTACAGATTTCAGCATGTAGAATATTATGTTCAAGGAACATGAGGAAGGTCAGTATCACTGGATCATAGAGTATTTGGGGGGGGATGATGGGTAAGAAGGTAATTACAAAGTTGCCACAAACTACAGGATGACCTTGTCCCTAGGAGTTATGCCTCACAAAATCAAAGTGCAATTTAGAACCCCTCATAGAGGACTTAAGATGAAATGGGCTCAAAGTAAAAGATTTCCATTGTACATAAGGAAGTCCTCCCAAGCCATCAAGGCAATGGGAATGAGTAAGAGAGAAAAGTCGTGGAGTCTCTGTCCTGGGATATCTTCAAGGACAGGAGAGATACCCATATGTCCTGGATGGTTCAAACACTGATCTCTCTGAAGGCAGGGAAGGCAGTTATCTAAAGATCTCTTCACACTTTAGGATTCTATGAACAACAAATGAATAAATCTTCATTGGAGCCTTAGCTAGCTCTAACTATGATTGGGGCAAATTCATGCGAGGGCTGGAGGAGAATGTAGAGAGTTCAAACATGAGTACAGTAATGACAAGTGAGAGGGGAGGTTCATTCCCCAGAGAGTCTGACTCTTGTCCCTGAAAGGGTTTGCTGGTGGTAGGTGAGGCCCTGGAAGATGGGTACCACAGCAACAAAATCCTGGATCCAAGAAGTATTTGCAGGTAAGGCATAAGGACAATAATTACCATAGGAAAGTAGCAAACCCCTTTGGAAAGGACTCACTGCCCCATGTTGGTACCCTGAGGGCAAACCCCTGTTCTGCCCCATACTAGTTACAGTTTGGATTTTATTAAAGTGATAAATCATTCAGCGAATAGAATGTTGCACAAATGGTCTAATCTAAATTCTGAGATGATGGGCTCAATAAATAATAATTTAATATTTAACCATAATACTAGGTCTTAGGAAGCAGAGGGTATCCATCTTTCCAGGAATGTGGACTTCAGATTTCTAGCCTAAATGTGCATGGAGGGTTACTCTAATCACAGATGAGATCATTTGAAACCATACTTGAGGCAACTTGGTGGCGGCACATTGGGCCTGGAATCAGAAAGACCCCAAATTCTGCCTCAGACATTCACTTGCTGTGTGGCCCTGGGACAAGTGACTTAATCTCTCTCAGCCTCAGTTTTCTCATCTGTATAACAAGGGGTTGAACTCAGTGGCTTCTAAAGTTCCATCTAGACTTAAATGAGTTTATGAACCTAATAACCCACCAGAGATGGTTATCTCTCTTGTATTTCTGGTGCACTTGATTTAGCATTCTCCTTATCCATCTAGTGGCTGGTCTAAACGTGTTTGTTCTTTGTTTTCAGACAGAGATGATCAGAACCAAACATCCAAGTCTATTGTATTAACTTAAATGCAATAAAGAAGGTATAAACAAATTGAAGGCAAATCACAGGAGTTCCAAAAACTATACAAGAAATGAGGAACTCACCACACTAATGTTTAAATTATTCTCTTTGTAGCCAAGGTGACCAAAAGTGCTGGGGCTAAAACCAATTTTACATATCCAATAACATAAGATGAGATAGTAAGTGAAATTGTCAGCTACTGAGGTATATTGGGACACACCTGGCTAAGAGCAGATGAGTACATTATTACACCCTGAACTCATGCCACCAAGGGGAAGGAAGTTAATTTGATGTCAGCTTGGATGGAGGTCTCCAGTGGAGTGCCCTGGGGATCTGTGCTTGGCTTTGAGCTACTTAACATTCTCATCAAGGACATAGAGAAAAGCACAGATGGCATGCTCATTAAATGAGGAGATGACGAAGAAAGTAGGGATAACTAACGTACTGGATATCAAAATCTTAAGCCAAAAAGATCTCAACAAGCTAGAACACGGGGCCAGAACTAATAAGGAGAAATTAACAGATATAAATACAAAGTCTTACACTTGAATTCGAAAAAACAATTTCACCAGCGAAAAGATAACAAAGGCATAGCTAGAAAGCAGTTGATTTTTTTTTTAAATCTGGAGAGTTTATGATCATAGACTTAGAACTCGAAGGGTCTTTAGATGTCATGTAGTCCAACCCTTTCATTTTACAGATAAAGAAATTATGACCTAGAAAAGTTAAGTGACTTGCCCGAGGTCACATGGCAGCAATCAACATAATTTGGATTTGAACCCAGGTCTTCTGATTCCAAACTCAGGACTCTTGCCATTGGGCCATAGTTAGTTGACTTTAAATCCAATGCAAGTCAGTAGTGACATGGAAGCTCCCAAAATTAATACCACTTTAGATTCCATTAAGAAAGGCATAATGTGCAAGTGTAGGAAAGTCATTGTCCTACCACACTTTGCCCTGGTCAGATCATATCTGAAGTACCATGTTCAGTTGTGGGCACTGGAGCTTAGGGAGGACATTGATAATCTGGAGAACATTTCAGAAGATGATCAGAATGGTGAAGGGCCTGGAGGTCACACCATATGAGCAGCCACTGAAAGAACTGAGGAGATTTAACCTGGAGGAGGAAAGTACTGTCAGGTGCAAGAGGGACTGGATTCCTCTTGTTTAGCTATAAGAGCAAAACCAGAATTAATGAGTGAAAGTCACAGAGAGGCAGATTTAGGCTTAACAGAAGGTCAAACTTCCCCTAAATCAAACTCTTTCAAAGTAGAAGAGGCTGCCTCCAATCTTCACCAAATGCCTCCATGCAGCAGCTAGATGACTCCTTGCCCAGCTATGTTGTAGAGGTGACTTGTGCTCAGGGCTTGACTGGAATCGCTGGCCTCAGAGACCCCTTCTGAAATCTGAAATTCAGAGAAGCGAGAGTGTACAAGAAAGCTAAGGGCAAATTATCTTCAATGCCAGAAAAGGGATTCAAAGAAAACATGGCCCTGACAGTGAGTCAATAGCATCATCCCCATTTCTAGATAGCAAAGCTTATTTTTTTTTATTAGGGTTATAATTTTTAAGTGGTTTCCATTTGATTTCCTTTCTTTCATGTCCAATTTTAGTGCCCGAATTGTGAGCAGGATGTTATAATTAATTGTCCAAATGTGTTAAGTATAAAATCCTATGTGTAAATAAGGAGTAGTACAGTTAGACAACTGCTGTGTTCGTATGAACAGCCCAGGCTAATTGTGCTTGTGGTTAACTAATTGCAGGTATGAAGATTTCAGTGTTTCTTCTTAAACACAAAGCCATTCATCTTCTTTTTAAAAGGCATTTGTATCTCCAAGAGGAAAGTAAAGGAAAAAAACCCAGTGAGCCTGCCCAAGCGGCTTTTATGAAACATGGGGTGGGGGGGGATATTCAGTGTGAGCTCCAAAAGCTAATGAGGATGGAAATTAGTGCTCCACTGAGAATCTGGGACTGTGTGTACAACTGTAGCAGACAGATTCTGTAAGATGCATGTGCTCCTATGGGAGAAGCAGAAAGAACATGTGTGATAGGGAAAACACAGAGGAAATAATCAAAGTATTTGAAAATAAATTAGTAGAGGTCCAATGGTTATGTATGCCATGAATCTATAAATAAATTAGAAACACAAGGGCAGTTTAGCCAAGGAAGGGAGAGGAGGGAGGAGGGGGGGAACAAGAAGGGTAGAGGAAGGGTGAGGGAAAGGGTGAGGGGTAAACTCAAACCACTGCAGTTTGCCTTTCGTGAGGGACTAAGATGATGGATTCCTCTGGGTTTTCAGCTCAGCATTGGGTGCCCCTAGTAAAAAATGGGCCTGAATTTCTCGTGCAGTTTGGAGCTAAGAGCTGGGAAGCAGGGCTTCATATGTGTAGTTCAAGCATGCTTTATTCGACCCTCCAAATATATCTAAGGCAGACTGCAAGAGAAAGGACATTTCATCTTCCTAGTTTCTGGTCAGATAGTCCACTGGAAAGTAAATACATTTGCATCACGATTTCTGCTTGACAATTGGGTGTAAAAAAGAGGAAACACTTGGACTGTAAAAGCAAACTGATGAAATGTGAGGCGGTGGATGTTAAAGTAGGGGTGTGCTAAAGCCAGCTCATACAGTCTTAGGAGAGTCAGTTGTTACATTTTCACTGTGAAAATATAACCTCAGAAATCAGAAAATGCTACAAATCAGGGTTTGCTTTATTGTTTTGTTGATTGTCTAGACTTATGAAAGTGATGGAGAAAATGTTACTAATGCCGACTAAATTCAAAAGCGTGTCCTATGTACATTTTTGGGAGAACTGGTTGTTAAGCATTTACCATCACACCCCTATATTAAAGCCAGGAGTCCTGGCAGTCACTGGTGGAGTCACTATGCGGGGAAGACATCAGAGCCAAATTAGGAGACCTGGGATTTCATTGGTGTAGAGAAGTCCCAGATTGAGGTCATTCACTCTACTGATGGAAGTCAGAACCTGCTCTGAAATTCAGAGTTTTAAAGAGTTTCCTAGGGCACTGAGGGGTTATGTGATTTGCTCAGGGCCACACAACTAGTATGTGTCGAAGGTGAGACTTAAATCCAGTTCTTCCTGGCTCCGACACCAATTTTCTATCCTCTCACAGAAAAATCAATATTAATAAAATACAAGAGACAAGGATCCTGTGAAGATCTTTGGACACTTAATCATTCCAGCAAAGCTATAGGGTCAATGCTGTTAAAATGGACAATACCACCAGGGGCAAGCTATAGAGCTCTGCTAAAACTTTTTCTTAATCAGGCAGTCCTGCTATACATACAAATCTTTGGATATACCCATACAACATGCTTGGTATATACATGAGGTACATACTGACTCTACAAGGTGCTACTACTGCTACTAAGGGGCCATACCTGATGGGAGCACACCTAGAGAAACAATAAAAACTCTAGACAAAGATGAAAGAGTGCCATATTGGAGCCCTAGAAGAAGTGAGGAGACTCCTTCTCCCTAGCCAATCCAAGATGGCTCCAGATAGGGCACTCCTGCCAATCCTTGGGTGTATTATTTAAAAAGATCATGTGAAGATAAGGCAACAGCTAAATCAAGAACTATTGCCCTTGTAACATCATTTGTCGGTCTTTGGCCAGAAATTGGAAGAGCCATTCCCTATGGTAGACATATTACCTAGAGGCCTCTAGCTTCCTGGAATTTCTGTCAAAAATTACAATTCTTAGCAATAACTTTTCAAATACCATGACTTTCATTAACTTTTCCCTTTGAAATGGGAAAATACAAAGGGAAATGTAGGTTTGCCAAAGCACTACATCTATCTTGGTTGGTGAATATCTTAAACAATATGGGTATAAATGGTCATAAAGCATCATCATATCTTAAGGGATTCTGGAAATGGAATTTTCTGGGTTGATCACTTGGCTCTAAAGTTTTATTATTTTTGTGTTTATAGAACAAACAACAAAAAAAACTTTGGAATATAGGAAAAAATAAAAACAGACCAGATAACCAAAGAAGTGATTCTTAGATATACCCCCTCAAAACCTAGTGTGACTATCTCATTTCAGCCATGGTAAGACAGCCACTTTGGCTGATGTTCCCAGACTTGATTTTGGCTGAACAAGTTGTGGTATATGAATGTAACGGAATACTATTATGCTATAAGAAATGGTGAACAGGCAGACTTTAGAAAAACCTGGAAAGACTTATATGGTCTGATGCTGAGTGAAGTGAGCAGAACCAGGAGAACGTTGTACACAGTAACAGCCATGTCGTGCGATGACTAATATTGATAGATTTAACCCTTCTCAGCAATACGAGGATCTAAGATATCTCCAAAGGCCTCATGATAGAAAATGCTATCCACATTCAAAGAAAGAATTATGGAGTTTGAATGCAGATCGAAGCATACTATTTGCTATTTTTTTTCTTTTGTTGTGTTTTGTTTCCTCTTTCTGGTAGTTCCTCGTATTGGTTCTAATTCTTACTTACAACATCACTAATGTGAAAATATGTTTTAATGGGAATGTATATGTATAGCCTATATCAGATTGCGCACTATCTTGGGGAGGGAGGTGGGGAGGGAAGGGGAGAAAAATTTAAAACTCAAAAGCTTATGGTACAAATGCTATTCCTCCTTCATCCTTACTTTTTTTTTTCATTGTTTCCCTTGAGGACCTAAATATTTTGTTTTTCCAAATCAATTCTGCTGTTGTCTAGTTCTATATCTCCTTGGTAATTTAATTGACATAGCACTGAACCTGTAAATTAACTTAGATATTATCATCATTTTTATTACATTTGCATGGTCTGGCCATGAACATTTAATATTCTTTGAGTTATTTGTCATTCTTTATGTCTTCAAGGAGAATTTTGTAATTGTAACTATACTATTCTTGAGTATGCCTTTTAGATGGACGACCAGATATTGTGTGCATTTCACAGTTCTTTTTCATGGGGCTTCACTTTCTATTACATTCTCCTATACTTTATAAAGATGGGATTGATTGGTCAAATAACCCCATTCCATTTAAAATAAATGATAAGATCATTTATCCATTGAATGGATATCAATGAGATTGACTAAATGAAATCAATCCATTTCAATTTGAGGCCTTAGACTAAGCATGAAAAGTCTTTGAAAATCAATTTGATGAAGTGAATGATACCAGACAGGAAGTCTGTTCCAACTAGCTGAGGGATTTCAGTATGTCCTGTAGGTCCAGTATAAAAGCATCAAGTTAGCTAGAATGGGTAGGGAGGGGACTATGTTTCCATAATATCAAGTCATTCCAGAAATTTAAGCAAGTGTAGTCATTCTAGCTAAACCCCTGAGAAGGAACTTCCTAGGGAAAGAGGAAAGGAGAGACTTGAGCTTCAGCCCTTGGGTAACCTTTCTTCCTCTCCTTTAATTGGAGGAAGATCTTAAAAGCTTTAAAGGGTCCAGAGGATTTAGGACTTCCCATTTTCCCACTGGTTCCCAAATGGTATCTCCAGATCAGCTGATGGAATTGTATGTATTAGAAGCCAAGGACAGACTGAACAATGCCCAAATGGGAACAACCAGGAGCTTTAAGTTACCTTTTTGCCATATGTGCTCTCTAGCACAAATCCACTTTCTCAAAGACTCCATGTACTTGTAGGAAAGCATGACATAGACTTTTTTTGGGGGGGGGGGTGTCTGTGTTTGGTGTTTTTTGTTTGTTTGTTTGTTTTACCAATTGTTCTTACTCTAGATCATAGTAAATATCCCCTTTCTAAAAGTATCTTAAGGCTGGATGGTTGATTCTCAATTGGTAATCTAGTGGGGGCTTGACACAATGACATTAAAGAAGACTCCCCAAGGGTGCCCTTAGAACCCTGAGGGGGGAGATATAGCCTTACCGTAGGACACAAGATTCATCTGTGAAAGGAGGGAGTTTGAATAAGGAACTTTAGAGCTTATGTGGGCTACATATTGATATTATTATAGTGAAACATTTTGGGGTTTTGTGGGTTTATTTTGTATCCTGATATTTTACTCATGCTATTGTATCAATTAATTTCTTTGCTGATTCTCTAGTATTTTCTAAATAAATCATCATGTCATCAGCAGTCTCTTTGTCTACCTTTATGCATTAATTTTTTTCTCATCATACTGCAATTGTTAGCATGTCTATAATTATGTCAAATAACCATGGGGAGAAGAGGATTTGGGGGAGGAAGCATCTTTGCTTTACTCATTCATTTATTGGGAAAACTTCTTTTGTTTCCATATTGTATATATTGCTAACTTTGGGTTTTAGATATTTACTTTTTATCATATTAAAAAGAAAGTCCTTCTATACCTAAGTTGTGTAGAGTCTTTAGCCCAAAGGACTGCTGAATCTTCTCAAATATTTTTCTCCATTTATTGAAACAATCAGGGGAAGCTAGGTGGTACAGTGGATAGAGCACCAGCCCTGAAGTCAGGAGGACCTGAGTTCAAATCCGGCCCCAGACCAAACGCTTGATAGTTACTAACTGTGTGACCCTGGGCAAGTCACTCAATCCCAATTGCCTAAAAAAAAAAAAAGAAACAATCATGTGGGTTTGTATGTAACTGAGTTCAGTTTTGAAGGTTTACCAATGACCATGCTGTGGCTTGTAGCCCCCATACGATATTTTCTTTGGGAACATCAGAATTTGGCTCCCGGTTAGGTCTCCACAAAAAAAGAAAATAATCCTCAGCTCTGTTACTAGCACTCAGGCTACCAAAACATTGGCTGTAGGATGCTTAACCTAACAACAAATGCAAAAGACTTGTACGTGAGCTCATAAACAATCAATACAAGTCAGTCTCCCTCTCCAGTTGGCTGCTGCTTTCAACAGCGACCTATATAGTCCTCCAGACTAAGAGTACAACTGTGGGTGGGACTCCCTGTGAGGGGAAAGAATTCAGGACTGCTAGAAAGGGGACCCTTATCTCTAAGGCCTGCACAGTCCATATAACTCACACTACTATGAAAGGAAAGATCTAAGTTTGTTCCTCCTGGCTATGACTCTGTTGTACCTGAGTTCCAGCTCCTGTAGCTCCTAAGTTGGACCAGGATTTTGTTGGGTCCAGGAACTACTCTACAATTCTACGTTACTATTTGATGCCAATTCCTCTTCTCCTAGGTGGCTATATGCTTCCTGGAGGGGCCACAGAGATGAGCAAGTCTCCGTTAGGGAACCCAGTCTGTGTTTCTGTATAGCCTCTCTCTCTAGCATTTCATTATTCTCTACATTTCTTCAATTCACTACCCTCTAGAGTCTCTATAAATATCTCTATTAAAGGTGAAGTCCAAGGGAAGAAAGAATATTCAGTTGAAGGAGCAGTTAACAGTGTAGAAAGTTACAATGGTCACACAGTATGGGGACTGAAGGACTGGAGGTAATGAACAGGTCATTAGAAAGAGCAGGTCCAGTAGAGTTCTGAGGGTAGAAGTCCAACTGTAATCCCAACTAGTTATCCCTTCCACATTGAGGGGGTTAGGGGCATGGCACCCCTGTGATCTGGAAAATCCTCAGAAAATTTTTTGGCCATCCTTTCATACCAGATATCTAGAAGTTTGGATTTTTTTCTTTCTCTTTTATGGAGTGTTTACAATATGTTATTGTAAAATTTCAGTTAAGTATTTGGTCCTAGGCTCTGTGTTGTTGGCTGGCCTTTGCATGTCGTCTTCAGCTTTCATAAAACTCCCCCAAAATTCCCATTTAATTTCTTATGCTGATCTGCGATATAGTGAAACCGCAATGGGGAAAGTTGTGATGTGGAAGGGATAACTGTACAAGTTCTTTCAGTACCTTGGGATGTGATTTATTCTGGCCTAGTAACTTGAACTCACTGAGGGCAGTTAGATATTCTTTTATCATCTCCTCTCTTACCTTTGCTTCAGTTCCCCATTAACCATTTTTTGTTCTCTATCAACTAATCTGATTCATCTTCCTGAGTTCAAATCTGGCCTCAGACATGTCTGAATGTGTGACTCTGGGCAAGTTACTTCACCCTGTTTGCTTCAGTTTCATCAGTCGTGAAATGATCTGGAGAAGGAAATGGCAAACCACTCTAGTACCTCTGCCAAGAAAACCCACATGGGGTCATGGAGAGTCAGACAGGACTGAAATGAATGAATAACAACAACTAATCTGAAGATCATTGTCCTAATTATACAAAACAGAAGCAAAACAGTAGCTAAGATAGCTGACATTCATATAGCACCTACTATGTGCACCCTGATAAGCACTTTACAATTATTATCTTATTTGATCCTCACAACAACCGTGCAAGGTAGGTGCTATTATTATCATCCCTATTTTACAGATGAGGAAACTGAGGCAAACAGAGGTTATATGACTTGCCTAAGGTCATACAGCTAGTAAGTATCTAAGGCTAGATTTGAATTCAGGTCTCCCTGACTCCAGGCCTACCACTGCATCCACTGGGCCACCTAGCTGTAATGAGATTTGACTACTTCTGCCTTCTCTCTGTTGTTTATTATCATCCTATCTACTCTGAGTAACTTATCTGTCTTTGCTCTTCTACTTGTACCCCACATACTTATGAAAAAGTGTTTTTGGTTTTCTTTAGAATTCATCCCAATAACTAATTTGTTTCGAAACTTTAGCATTCATGACCTTACTGTTACAAGACCATGCTATTCTTTGTATTCATTTCGGTTATCTCACTTAGCTTTCCTCTTTCCACACAGGTCTTTAAAATGTGAGGGCTTTTAGATTGTTGAGTTCCTTGCACACATCAGTCCCTTTAGATACTTCTCCTTTTCTGTTTTTATTCAGTATGGAGAACCTCAGTGAAGAAACTCCTTCTAAAGCATATTGGTATCTGCTCTGCAATTCACAGTCTTGGATAATTGCCTCAGGCACTAAGGGTTAAGTGAACCCAGATTTGGCTGACTCCCAGGCTGGCTCTCTAACCATTATGCTAGGGTACCTCCTTATCCGACAGCATTTCTAAGATGTAGAGGCCACTTCCTCCAAGGATCCCATCACTTTTACTAGGGTCCAGAATAGCAGTTTCCCATATCATTTCCTCTATTTTTTGAAGAATGAAATGATCATTTAAGCCAGTCAAGAAGTTATCACTTGGTTTGCTTTTAGCAGAATAGCCGAAACCCCCTATAGTTATTATAGAATGCTTCTATGTCAAATTTTCCATTTTCTTCTAAAATTAACTATGTATTTCCTCCTTTGGCCTAGGTGGTCTCTACTCTACTTCTACCACAGTATTGCTATTTCCATTGAACTTCATCCAAATTCTGTCCACTATGGGTCTCCCCTCTGATTTTTTGATTTGCTCACAATATGTACCCTTTTCATACCACTTTGATCTAACCTCTTTTTGAATAAAATATCCTCATCTATGCCCATATTTCATCACCACCATGACTACTTTGAGAAAATTGAATGGGAAGATGTTGTTGTAATTTAAAAAAAAAATCAAGTAACACTCTTCTTTCCTAGTAGTTGTTACTTATAGAATCATTGCATCACAAGAGACTGATCTGAGAGGCCCCCTCCTGGTGTACAACCCCACCCCACCCCCAGCCCAGGCCACCTACAGGAATCTTGTCTGTAACATCCCTGGCATTCAGTCATTAAGTCTCTGCTTGGGCACTTCTAACGGTGAGAACCACACTTGCTCACAAAGTAGTTTATGCCATTTCTAGACAGTTCTGGTGGTTATTTCATTTTTTAAAGTTTTTGCTTTTGATTAATTAGATCAAATTAATTAGTAAACATGTGACTTTCAAGCTGAGCATGAGAATTTTTCTTTAAACTTTCATATAGTTCAGACAAATTATATATTTAGGACATTTCTCATCCCCAAAATAAGATTGTAAATGAAAGAAAGGCTTTTATAAAATAAATTACATTATCTGGGAAAACAATGTAATTCTGGCTATAAATATATGCTGCCTGCTTTAATGCATTCTATTTTTCATTTCCTTGTCTGAGCTGCTTTTAGCTTATTTATAACCATAGAGATTAGGCTAGTGGTTTTTTTATTTAATTGGGAGTAATTTAAAGTTATCATGTATGAGTGCTCAGAGGATACCTAACAACACTGAGTATCCCTGTTGTTCCAGAAACATCTCCTCAGAAAAATGCAGTTAGACCAGTCAGCTTGTCATTTATCATATGGGAGCCCTTCTGGGGCTAGTAAGCTGAGGGGCGTTTATACCTTGAACAAACAAATAAAACTTCGACTCCCTTGTCTTTAGTTTTTCTGCTTTTGGTCAGAACTAACAGCTTTGGGAGATGAAGGAAGGATGTTTTTCTTTTCTTTTCTTTTCTTTTCCCTTTGGCTAGGCAATAGGGTTAAGTGACTTGCCCAGGGTCACACAGCTAATAAGTGTTATGTGTTTGGGATCGGATTGGAACTCAGGTCCTCCTGAATCCAGGGCCGGTGCTCTGTCCACTGCGCCACCTAGCTGCCCTTTGGGATATTTTTCTAGACTAAAGCTCATGAAGTAGTGACTGCCTCTCAGCCTATCCAAATTAAGCCCATTCTTGGGGACAAAGCTTAGATATCACCCACCTCATCCAGGAAGCTTTCCCTGGCTATTCTGAAAGCCACTGATCCTTTTCATCTCTAATTTCTTGTAAAGTATTCATTCCAGTCAATCAACAAGCACTCATTACATGCCTACTATGTGCCAGGCACATTGCTAAGCTCTGGGGATATGGAGAATTAAGGATTATTAGAAAGGGGACCCCTCTCTCCCAGCCCTGCATAGTTAACATGACTCATACTACTAGGGAAAGGAAAAGGTCCAAGGTGGTTCTTACTGGTTATGACTTGCTCCCCAGTTTCAATTTCTATAGCTCCTATATTGGCCCAGATCCTTACACTCTAATGGGGGAGGGAGGGGAGGGTAGCATGCACACAACTATGTACAAAGAAGATACACCGTATACAAAACAAATTAGAGATAATCAACAGAAGTAAGGCACTAGAATGAAGGGAGATCTGGGAAAGGCTTCTTGTAGAAGGTGGGATTGTAGCTGAAATTTGAAGAAAGCTAGGGAAGTTAGGAGGCAGGGATAAGGAGTTCCTACGAGCTAGTGAGAGCATATTCTTAAATTTTCAGTGTGAGTGTGATTTACACCTTGGAAATAGGTCAGTGCTAGGATTCAGGGCTTGATTGTCTGGACTTGAGAAAGTAATGGAGAAAATGTTAATGATGTAGATTGAACTTAAAAGTTTATCAAGCATCTTCCCCTTCCCCCAGCTGGTTGTTAAACATTTATTAGCATACCCCTGAAGGAGAGAGTTCCAGGCATGGAAAACAGCAAGTGAAAATTCTCAGAGTCTAGAGATGGAGTATTTAGTTCCAGAAATAGTAAGGATACCAGAGTCATTAGATTGCAGAATACAAGGTTGGGGGCAGGGAGAGCAGTATAAAGAGTAAGAAGACTGGACAGGTAGGCAGGGGCCAGGTTATGGAAGGCTTTAAAAGCCAAATAGATAATTTTTATTTGATCCTGGAGGTGATAAAGAGCCAGTGGGGTTGATATGGGTAAACTTGTGCTTTAGGAAGATCAGTTTGACAGATGACTGGAGGGACAGACTGGAGTGGTGAGAGACTCGAGTCAGGGAGACCAACCAGCACATGGATAGGTAGGGCAACAGACAAACAGCTAGCCTAAAAGCTCAGAAAGATCTGAGTTCAACTCCCACTTCAGGGAAGTGAGCTTGATAGCTCTGTGATCCCTGTCCTTGGCTGCTCCAGGTTAAGATCTATGATGCTATGACTTTAATTATTTGTGTCATATATTTTGTCTTTTTACATGTGGGTCTATATACTACATTTCTTGAGGCAGGGACAGTGTCTTTTCCTCTCTTATATATAATCCCCATAGTTCTTAACCCAGTGCTGGGCTCATAGTAGGTTCTTAACCAAGATTTGCAGACTGATTGATCGATAATCCTGTGGTTTAATTAGTGAAATGTTCCCAGTTTTTAAGGAAGGTGGATGTAAATGCCTCAAACTTCAATGAATCCAAGATTCAGAAATTTTAACATATTTTTAAAGTTCTCTAATGCTAAGGAATGGTGGGGAGAGGCTGGGGGTAGGAGGGAGATGGTAAAGAGGGAAGATGATGGTATTTGAATTTGCAAAAAAATCTTGATTATGGAATATTTGTAAAGATCCCTCTCAGTGCTCTAAGCAACTCTCCAGATTCTAAACTATAGAGAAAGTGTGGATTTGTATTGGCAGAAGGAGCTGTGGCGGAGGGCATGCCAATGAAATCCCTATCCCCATACATAGATTTAGAACTGGGAGGCACCTTAGGGACCATCAAGTCCCACACTCTTATTTAACAGCTGAGGAAACTGAGATACAGAGAGGTTAAATGACTTGCTCAGGGACACATAGCTAATGAGTCAATAAAAGGCAGGATTTGAACTCAGGTCTTTTTGACTCCCTGGCCAGTAGCCTAATGACTGCTTTCTGTTTCAAGTCTACCCCACTTCACAAACTAAACTGACAAATTAATGCCACAGTATTTTTCCTGATAAAAGGTCTGTGACTTGATTTAATGAAGAGATAGCACATTGTTCACATGGAAATAAATGCCTTTATGTTACTTTAAAGCATTTGGCTCTCTAAGTAAGAGAAATAGTCCTGCACCACACTCCCTCTCCCCATCTCAGCTCCATTCTTCATTACTTAGCAAACCCTTTCTCCAGACAGTGACAGCCAAAAGTTCAGATTGAAGTTTATCAAACTCAGAATGAGTGGAGTCTGTATTAATTGCTGTAGATGAAATTCACGATCAGATCTCCTGAATAAACATTGCTGTTCCTCACTGAAAGTAAACTAATTGAATGCTGGCTGGAAAGAAAAATTAGTGAACTCATGAATTTTCCTTCCTTTTATACATCAATTTCAAAAGCCAAATGTTTAAGTCACGCTCTATGTCTCCATCCAAAGTGTTTCCAAACTAAAGCATTGGCCAAGATTGGCTCCTTGCTGTGAAATTCAAACTCTGTTTGGGTTATTAATGGTCACTAATAGCTTGTAATCAAGGTACAAACTGTCAGGTAAACAAACAATTAACTTGTTTGCTTGAAGTGTTAAGAGAGCATAATTAATGAACTTGCTAATTGTTGAGGGGGATGGGGAGAGAGACAGGAATTAGTATGCAGTCTTTAACCACACAGACACCCACAGGAGCTCACAGGCAGGCAGTTATGTACCTTGACCCACACCAACCCCCATCTCAGCAGGGAGCAAATCTCTGAACCAGCTATAGATGATTGAACATTAATAATTAATATGTGTCCAAAGCAAACGGTTTCCATACCTATCAATGATTAGAGAATACTTAACAGCTGGGCTGTAGTTATAGTGGGATAATCTTCGAAATACCCGACAGCCTTCTTTCCTAAAACTCCACAGGATTACACTGTGTTACCCATTGGGGAGTTGAACGATTTTGCCCAGCACTGGGACAGGTGCCATTTAAGTCATGTTATTGTAGCTTGCCTAATCTTCAGTACTGGCCTGACGTTGGCCAATGATCAGCAGAGTCCAAACCCCTTCCCCAAATCTTCCATTTGAGTTTCTGATCATACCCTTCCTGACTGACCTGGTAAATCAAGCTGTTCCCACCTCAGGGAGGGGAGTTGTCTTATATTTTCATCCACCCTGAACACTGAATGTTAAACCAGGACTGGAACTAATGTTGGAGCAGAATGATGTAGTGGGAAAAGTCCTGGATTTTGAAGCAGAGGATCTGGGTTTGAAGCCCAGCTCTGCATTTAGTCCCTGTGTGACTTTGGGCAAGTCACTTCCTGCCTCTGGGCATCAGTTTCCTCAGCTATAAAATAGAGAGGTTGGACTAGATGACCCCCAAGATGCCTTCTAGCTATATTGTCCTATGATTCTGTGGATACTAAGTGTTGTTAAACATTCCTGAATCAATTTCAATACTTTGTTTATTCGAACTAGTCTCCTGCCTTCAATGAAATCACAGCACCTGTCAACAAATAATAATGTATTTGAATATGTACAAATACGTTCATATATGGGAAGTTTTGTGCTTTGCTGCAGAGTTCAAATCTTGACCAATAGTTTCTTCTGCTATTTATTTTCCAGGCATGGGGTTTTACTTAAGCTAACAAAAGGATTTGTAGGAGGTTCTTTCCTTTGGTAGAAATCAGCTTTTGTTCAATATTTAGCTAATATGTTATGACTGATATTCTGATTTCTAATATTTGCCCGATGGACTAACTCAAGTTAAAGCAAACCAAACTAGTGCCTTGATATATGAACACAAATTTCCCAGATCTATTTTAAAACATTCAAGAACAAAATCAAAGGCAAGATGCAGAGGCTGTTAGAAGGGGATTTATGCCTATGATACAGGAAATCTGTATTTATATACGGGCACTGGTGATCCATCAACTGAATGGTGAGATATTAGGTCAGCTAGAAACATAACCTAAGGAAAGGAAGTCTATCTTTGAGTAAAATAAATTCCTGTTGATTTATACATTAAGATACTGATCTCTATTTTTTCTACACTGAATGAAATGCAGTAATTGTACCTACACATATTTTAACCATTTTTGTGATCATACTTACAAAGGCTCTCAGCTGTGGTGGTGGAAGGGCAGCAGCTGTGGACAAAAGTCCTGAGGACTGAACCAGTTTCTCTTCTATGCTGGGGCTGCCTGCAGGCAGCAGATAACGAAAAGAGAATTAGAATTTCTTGTCTGGTGTTTATTAGATTGGTCCATTATATTTCTGTTGCAGAATTGATTCTCTTGGAAGAAATGAGAGTAAGCCAGGTGAGACCTCTTTGGCATGAAGCAGTGGGGCCATGGAGGTATGTTGCTCCTTGGTGGCAATCCCTGACTGTCCCAGTGTTCCTCTGTGTTGTGTATTGTCCCTGAGGAAGTTTTCTGAGCCAAGCTACGCTGCTGAGCTACCTCAGGTCTTGGGAACACAGAACAACAAATGGTCTGGAAGTGATGATTGCATCAGAAAGTTATGTCCCTGACAACACCTTTTGAATCCTTCCCTAGTTTCTCAGGTGGACCTGAGTAAGAAGTTATGGCATTATGACAATTTCAAATTTTGAATTTAAAATTCAAACATTCACAGAGTGCTTCTCCAAGGTCAATTTTTAAAATTCAGATACAGTTTAAAAATCCCCTCATGTGAATGAGATCAGAAAGCATGGACTGAGTGGGAATTGTGTTGGGTGATTTGTGAAAGGTAAATGAGCTGTTCATGGGCTAATTCCAGTAGATAGAATGGCCTGTGTAGACATACACAGGGGAGATCCAGAAATATTACTCCTTGCTTCTACCAGCAAACAGGCTATAGTAGACACTGATATTTGAAAGCAGGTGCTTGTTCAAATGACCTTTAAGAAAATAGTCTTGCTACTAAGAAAATCAATACCATTTTCAATTCCTTTATTATTGAAATAATTGACCATGACATCAAATTATTTTACTTAGTTACCTAACACTACCTGCTTCCCCTATCGTGAGTTGAGATTTACAAATAGTCAATTGTTTAATGGATTCCTAAAGAGCTAACTTTGTGGTCAGCCTTGGAGCCTTGGTCAAGAAGAGAATATATTGCTCATCATTTTAAAATGCAGTTGACTAATGTTTTTGTTTGTTTGGGTGTGTGATATCAAACATTACTGGGCTTACTTATTTGTTCATTAACTTGTCGATTAGACTGCAACTTCTCTTCTTTGCCTGAACCATGGGCAGACAACCTATGACAATGTGTTACCACAGTCATGAAAGCAGAATGGTTGCTCTATGGGAAAAGAAAGGCATCATCTGCTTCCAATAACATTCAAGAGGGCATTAGGGTCTCTCCCTCTCAGTCATAAGGCAGCATGATAAAAGTAGAGAGAGCCTAGGTCTCCGAGCTGGTATTCCCCATCCTAGCCCTTAGGACGGCTACAGAGCTGAGTATGTTGGAAAGAGAGAGAACATGAGGGCTGGGTAAGATCTTTTGGTGACAGTGCTATGTCTCTAGATCAGGGAATGTCTGTGTTTCCTGGGTGGCTTCCTCAGCATGGGTGTGATTGTGTTTCTTCATGTTATGAGTGTCCCTGGGGAAGCTGTGTGCACTGAGTTGTACCATAAGCTGCCTGAGGTTCTTCAGCACCAAAAATTCCAAAGGATCCAAAGTGTTGAGGACCCTTTGCCACAAGGTCAGCTACCTTCTTGGTCATACTTCTGATCTCTTCCCTATCCTCTCTATTATGCCTGAAGCCCTCCACAAGTGAACTTCTTTTTACCCCTCCTTCATTATTACCCACTCTGTGTCATAGACATACTAGACTACAAGCTTCTTCTCACACTTGACACTTTGTACATTTACATAGACCCCATGGCCTGGAATGTACTCTCCTCATTTGCACATTTCAGAATTTTTGTCTTCCTTCAAGGTCCAGCTCAGATTGCTCCCTAATTGTGACTATCCTCTCCTCAATATTCCTGAGACTATACATTCCCTATAGAATGTAAGCTCCTTGAGAGCAGGAATTGTTTCTCTCTTTTTTTTTTGTCTTTGTATCTCTGGCTCCCAGCACAGTTTCTTACATACAGTAGGTGCTTAACAAATGTTTAATTGAATGGAATTATTGACCAGGGTCTTCGTTGCATCCATCCTCCCACGCATTTTTTTCTGTTCTCTTTCCCTGCCTTATCTTCTCCACTCTTTTTTTTTTCTTTTGGCTAGGCAATGGCTTGCCCAGGGTCACACAGCTAGTATGTGTTATGTGTCTGAGGTCGGATTTGAACTCAGGCCCTCCTGAATCCAGGGCCGGTAGCTCTAACCACTGTGCCATCTAGCTGCCCCTCCCTGCCTTATCTTCTCTTTTGCACCATTTCTTACTTACATCTCTCCCATCTATGCCAGTGACCTCAATAGCTATTGCTCAGTTCTGCTAAGGGCTGATCTTTGGATCACAGAATCCTTTAACAACCATTAATGGAGACACTGAGAGCTTCCCTTTGGAGGACAATAGATTTTCTTTGTGTAATGAATGAAAATGGAAAAAATTTTTCTCCATGAAACTTTTATCTTACATTAAAATCCCTCCAAAGATAAGCATAATGATATTTGTCCTGATCCAGTTGTGTATTTGTTCATTCGTTCATAGAATCATTCATTCAACACACATTTATTAAGGACTTACTATTATGTTCAAAGTCCTGTGCTAGGCACTGGGGAATAGAACTCTCTGCCTCAAGGAGTTTACAGCCTGGCAAGAGAGATAGGCCAGGGGTATCAATGCCTATGATACAAGGCAGAAGTGTGATAAGATAGCTGCAAGCATACCTCATTTTACTGCCCTTCACAGAGACTGTTTTTTACAAATTGAAGGTTTGCAGCAATCCTACATCGAGCAAATCTGTCAGAGCCATTTTTCTAACAGCATGTGCTCACATTGGGTCTTTGTGTCTCATTTTAATAATTCTCATAATATTTCAAACTTTTTCATTATTATTGTATATGTTATGGTGATCTGTGATCAGTGATCTTTGATGTTACTATTATAATTCTTTTGGGACCAGGCCCCTGAAAGCTGGCAAACTCAATAGATAAATGACTGCTCCACTTACCGGCCAATCCCATCTCTCTCCCTCTCTTCCAGCCTCCCTATTCCCTAAGACACAACAATATTGAAATTAGAACAATTAATAACCCTACAATGGCCTCTAAATATTCAAGTGTAAGGAAGAGTCAATCAATGGGACCACCTTCATTCTCATTTTAAGAAACCGCCACAGCCATTCCAGCCTTCAGCAAACACCACCCTGATTAGTCCGCAGCTATCAACATCAAGGCAAGACCCTTCACCAGCACAATGATTACTATTCACTGAAGACTCAGATAATGGCTAGCATTTTTTTAGTAATAAAGTCTTTTTTAATTAAAGTATGTATATTGAGGGGTTTTTTGGACATAATACTATTGCATACTTAATAGACTATAACACAGTATAAACATAACTTTTATATGCACTGGGAAACCCCAAAATTCATGTGACTCACTTTATTGTGATATTTACTTTCTCGTGGTAGTCTGCAACTGAACTGCAACATTTCTCAAATATGCCTGTACAGAGTGCTATAAGAATTCAGGAGAGAGAGAGAGAGAGAGAGAGAGAGAGAGAGAGAGAGAGAGAGAGAGAGAGAGAGAGAGAGAGAGAGAGAGAGAGAGAGGAGAGAGAGGGAGGGAGGGGGGAGGGAGGGAGGAGGGAAGAGAGAGAGAGAGAGAGAGAGAGAGAGAGAGAGAGAGAGAGAGAGAGAGGGAGGGAGGAGAGAGAGGGAGGGAGGGAGGGAGGGAGGGAGAGAGAGAGAGAGAGAGAGAGAGAGAGAGAGAGAGAGAGAG
This sequence comes from Phascolarctos cinereus, assembly GCF_003287225.1. Classification (NCBI taxonomy): domain Eukaryota; kingdom Metazoa; phylum Chordata; class Mammalia; order Diprotodontia; family Phascolarctidae; genus Phascolarctos; species Phascolarctos cinereus. Next base: position 28,948,336 of record NW_027556291.1, read on the forward strand.
AGAGAGGGAGGGAGGGAGAGAGAGGGAGGGAGGGAGGGAGGGAGGGAGAGAGAGAGAGAGAGAGAGAGAGAGAGAGAGAGAGAGAGAGAGAGAGAGAGAGGGAGAGGGAGGGAGGGAGAGAGAGGGAGAGGGAGAGAGAGACAGAGACAGAGACAGAGACAGACGGGGGGGGGGGGGGGGCGAGAAGAGATCATTTCTGATTGGAGAAAGGTTAGGGAAGGCCTCATGCCAGAAGTGAAATTTGAGCTTGGATTTCAAGGATGGACAAGTCATTGAAAGTCTCTGAGCTTGCTTTCCTGTCTGTTAAATAAGCATCACAAAAAGAGCACTGGCTTTAGAGTCTGATGATCTGAGTTGGAATCTTGGCTTCATGACTTTGGCCAAGTCACTTCCTTACCCTGACACTCAGGTTCCTCTATTGCAAAATGAGAGGGTTGGACTAGATGATCCCAGGAGACCTTTATAGATCTAAATCCTAAGATTTTATAATCCTAATGCTTACACTCTCTACCTTACAGGGCTGTTGTGAGAAAAGTGCTTTAGAAATCTCCAAATATTATAGAAATTGGAATTGTTTTTGATTTTTAATTGGTAAAGATAGGGGAAAGTAATTTCAGGCAGAGGAAATAGTTTGAACAAGGATACATTTTCAGGAAAGCACAGTGAATTTGGGGGCAGGGAGGTCTGCTTTGGTTAAAAGTAGAATACCCCAGGGAAGTAGTAGTTTGGGTCTAGATCATGCAAGGACTTGAATTCAGGGCTAAGAATTCTGGAATTTTTTCTTTAGGCAATGAAGCATTATTTGTGATTTTTAAGTAGGGGAACAATTATTCTTCTATTTTTTAGTCCATATTTCTGAGCCAGATATAACAATAAAAGGACATAACAACTGTTGCCAAGTGCATCATAAACTATTTGGCAGTAACAGTAATGTAATGGGGGCCCAGCCAGTGGAGACTCAGAACAGATCATACACGTCATGCTCTGCCTGCTGCCAACCCATGTGAATGAGGCTGGAAGGACATGATAACATGGAATGGAAGCAACCTACTCTCTCCTTTGGAGCATGTGCATGTATTCTGACTGTCTCTAAGTCTCTTAACTCATGGGGAAGAGGAGCTTTTTTGAGGGGCTGCTGAATCAGAACTGAGAGGCAGACAAAAGATTCCAATGTGAGCAATTCAACTCTTTTTCTTTCTTGGTTGTAATAAAGGAAAAACATGTTGTGAGCCTTTGGACAGGGAAAGAGGCCTAAGGTCTTAATATTCCCACTTAGGCCTAGAGGTGGCTGTGAAAAGAACCTTTCCTATATGTTTTGTTTCAATGGTTCTTTCCTGTCCTTAAATAAAGGAATATTGGACTAGGTTTTGACCTCGTGAACTTTGAAAAGTTAGAAGACCAAGCCAGCTGAGGTCTGGAAACTTAATCAATGCTAGACTTTGTGAATAGACAAGTTAGGTGAGGAATGAAGTCCCAGACCTACTTCACCCAGCATAGAAATGGAATGATAGCAGCCAAAAGGGAGCAATGACAACACATCCATGGGCTATGCTGCACTTAGAAGTTAACTTGTTGTAGCAATTCTGTTAAGTCTGAGCCCCATTCTCTGCAGTGGCCAAGGTGAGATAGTGTAGCTCCAGGTTTGGGGGGTATGGTATATACTTAAATTCTTGCTATATTGTCTCAGCTTTGTGGGAATAAGAGAGAGGCTACCAGTGGAGCTTAGTAAAGGGGTGGCCCTGGATTCTAGAGCAAAAGAAAGACTGGAGCCAGAACCCAACACAAAGGTGGCCCTGGAGCTCTTTGGCAAGAATCCAGGGGTGGAGGGGCAGAGTACCATGGCAAGAGCCCAATGAAGGGGCAGTGCCAGAGCCCAACAGCAAAAGAAAGGCCTCAGGAAGAGTCTAAAGTGGGTATGGCCAGAACTCTATCACCAGTAAAAGCAAAGTAGAAATTCCGAAAATCAAAGAGATCAATAAAATAAAAACTAAAGAAAAATCATTGAATTGATTAAAATGAGGATTTTTTTAATCTAATAAAATAGATAAATAGCTAGCTAATCAGATTTTTAAAAAAGAAAACATTATTCAGATAAAAATGAAAAAGGAGAATTAGCAACAATCAAAGAAGAAATAAAGGAAATTATCAGAAATTATTTTGCCTATATACAAATAAAAGCAATTGTGATTTATATGCTAACAAAACTGTATGTTAACAAAAGCAATTAACTTGGAGGAAGTGGTTTAATACTAAAAAAAAAAATAACATACCCAAATTAACAAAGGAAGAAATCGGCTACTTAGATACCCCCAATATATGGGGGGAAAAAAGAAATTGAACAAGACAGAAATGAACTCCTAAAGGAAAAAAGCTCCAGGAGCAGTTGGATTTACACATGAATTCTATTAAACATTCAAATAACAACTCATTCCAATATTATACAAACTGCTTAAAAAACAGGAAAATAAGGGACGCTTCCAATTGCTTTTTGTGATTCAAATATGATCTTGATACCTAAACTAGGGAGAAACAAAGCAAAGAAAGAAAACTATACACTGCTATCACTAATGAACACTGATACCAAAAATTAAATATTATGAGAAGGCAACAATATATTAGAAAGATTATACAATATAACTAAATTTTACTTAAACTAGGAATTCAGGGTTGGTTGAATAAAAGGAAGATTGTAAACCATGTTAATAAAATAAATAAAAAACACATGATTATATCAATTTATGCTGAGAAGACTTTTGAGAAAGTTCAACACACATAGCTGTTAAAAACGTTAGAAAGCATAGGAATAAATAGGCCTTTCCTAACTATATTAAGTAATATCTATCTAAAAGTAAGAGGAAACATTATATGTAATGGATAAAAATTAGAGGTCTTTTGAATAAGATTAGCTATAAAGCAAGTATATCTATTATCACTATTACTACTTAACGTAGTGCTAGAAATGCCAACTATGACAATGAGACAAGAATGAGAAATCAAAGGAATAAGTACAGGCAAAGAGGTGAAAATTATTGCTTTTTGCAGATATGATGATTTACTTAGAAAACCCCAAAGAATTAGCTAAATTTTATTAATTCAGAATTCATTCAGAAAAGTTGCAGAATAGAAAACAAATTCATGAAATCATTAGCATTCTTGTATATAACCACAAAAATCCAGCAGAAAGAGAAACTTCATTTAAAGTTACTACAGAATGTATAATATACTTGGAAGTCTATCTACAAAGACACATCCAGGAAATCTATGAATTAAACCATAAAAACACTCTTTGCTGAAATAAATGCAGGCCTAAAGGACTGGAGAAATATCAATCACTCATGGGTAGTTGAGCCAACGCGATAAAAATGATAGTACTACCTAAATCGAATTACTTATTCAGTGCCATAATACCAAGCTATCAAAGGATTATTTTATAGAGCTTGAAAAAAATTAATAATGAAATTCATATGGAGGAACAAAAGACTAAGAATCTCAAGAGAATTGATGAAAACAAGTAGAAAAGGATGGTAATAACAGATCTCAAACAATGAACATTTATGTGCTTTGATACAGGTTAAAAAATGGAGAGGTCTAATTAGTGGAACAGAATATTAACATAACATGCAAAAACAAATGAATTGGGTAGCATGGTGCTTGATAAACACAAAGATCTCAGGTACTGGGGCAAGGATCCACCATCTGACAGAATAATTGTAATGAAAACTGAAAATCTGTCTGGCAGAAATTAGGTAGAAAACATAATCTCACACTTTACACCAAAATAAACTCCAAATGGAAACATGATTAGATATAAAAGGTGGCATCATAAGAAAATTAGAAGAGTAAGGAAGAAATAACCTTTCCAATATTTAGAGAGGGGAAGAGTTCATGACCAAACAAGGGATAGAGAGGGTCACAGAAGATAGAATGGACAATTTTTACTGTATAAAATTAAAAAGGTTTTACACAAACAGAACTAATACAATTAAAAAGGGAAACTGGTATGGGGAAAAATATTTGCTGCAAGTTTCTGTAAGAAAGGCCTTATATTCAAGATAAAAAAGGAATTGATTCAGGTTTTTAAGACAGAGTTATATCAAAGAATGTAAATGGGCAGTTTTCAAAGGATGAAATCCAAGCTATAAATAAATATATAAAAATTGCTCCAACTCCCTAATAATTAGAGAAATACAAATTAAAGCAATTCTGAATTTCTACCTCACACCCATCAGACTGGCAAAGCTGACCAAAGAAGAAAAGGACAAATGATAGAGGGCTACAAGAAAATAAGAACAATAATGCATTGTTGATTGAACCATAAATTGGTTCAGCCGTTCTGGAAAGCAATTTGAAACTATGCCTAAACAATTATTAAATTGTGCATGCCCTTTGACCCAGCAATACAACTACTAGGCCCATATATCCAAAGCGATCAAAGAAAAGGGAAAAACTCACATATATAGAAAATATATTTATAGCAATTCTTTTTTTTTTGTTTTCAGTTAACTTGCTATTTACTCTTTTTTTCTTTTTTAAATTTTATTAATTTATTTTGATTTATCAACAGTCACTTCCATATGCTTTTGAGTTGAACATTTTTCTTCCCTTCTCCCCCCCACCCTCCCCAAGACGGCGCACAATCTGATATAGGCTTTACATTTACATTCCTATTAAACATATTTTCACATTAGTGAAGTTGTAAGTAAAAATTAAAACCAGTAGGAGGAACCATCAGAAAGATGAAACAAAACTCAACAGAAGGTAAAAATCAGTGATAGCAATTCGACTTCCATAGTTCTTTCTTTGGATGTGGATAGCATTTTCCATCCTGAGGCCTCTGGAGATGTCTTAGATCCTTGTAATGCTGAGAAGGGTTCAGTTTAACAATATTAGTCATTACGCAACATAGCTGTTATTGTGTACAAAGTCCTCTTGGTTCTGCTCACTTCACTCAGCACCAGACCATATAAGTCTTTCCAGGTTTTTCTGAAGTCAGCCTGTTCATCATTTCTTATAGCACAATAGTATTCCATTACATTCATATACCACAACTTGCTCAGCCATTCCCCAATTGATGGGCATCCTCTCAATTTCCAATTCTTTGCCACCACAAAAAGAGCTGCTATGAATATTTTTGTACATGTGGGTCCTTTTCCCATTTGTTTGATCTCTTTGGGATATAGCCCTAGAAGTGCTATTGCTGGATCAAAGGGTATGCACATTTTTGTAGCCCTTTGGGCATAGTTCCAAATTGTTCTCCAAAATGGTTGGATCATTTCACAACTCCACCAACAATGTATTAGTGTTCCAATTTTCCCACATCTTCTCCAACATTTATCATTTTCCTGTTTTGTCATGTTGGCCAATCTGATAGGTGTGATGTGGTACCTCAGAGTTGTTTTGATTTGCATTTCTCTAATCAATAACGATTTAGAGCATTTTTTCATATGACTATAGATGGCTTTAATTTCTTCATCTGAGAACTGTCTGTTCATATCCTTTGACCATTTATCAATTGGGGAATGGCTTGTGTTCTTATAAATTTGTCTTAATTCTCTATATATTTTAGAAATGAGGCCTTTATCAGAGAGACTGGTTGTAAAAATTCTTTCCCAATTTTCTACCTTCCTTCTAATCTTAGTTGCATTGGCTTTGTTTGTGCAAAAACTTTTCAATTTAATGTAATCAAAATTATCCATTTTGCTTTTCATAATGTTCTCTATCTCCTGTTTGGTCATGAATTCTTCTGTTCTCCATAGATCTGATAGGTAAACTATTCCTTGTTCTCCCAGTTTACTTATGGTATCAGCCTTTATATCTAAGTCATGAACCCATTTTGACTTTATTTTGGTATATGGTGTGAGATTTGGGTCTATGCCTAGTTTCTGCCATACTCTTTTCCAGTTTTCCCAGCAGTTTTTTTCAAAGAGTGGGTTCTTATCCCAGAAGCTGGGGTCTTTGGGTTTATCAAATAATAGATTACTATAGTCATTGACTACTGTGTCTTGCATATTTAACCTATTCCACTGATCCACCTCCCTATTTCTTAGCCAGTACCAAGCAGTTTTGATGATTGCTGCTTTATAATACAATTTAAGATCTGGAATTGCTAGGCCACCTTCCCCTGCATTTCTTTTCATTAGTTCCTTTGATATTCTGGACCTTTTGTTTTTCCAAATGAATCTTGTTATTATTTTTTCTAACTCTATAAAATAATTTTTGGTAGTTTGATTGGTATGGCACTGAATAAGTAAATTAGCTTAGGTAGGATTGTCATTTTTATTATATTAGCTGGCCTACCCATGAGCAACTGATGTTTTTCCAATTATTTAGATCTGATTTTATTTGTGTGAAAAGTGTTTTGTAATTGTGATCATAGAGTTCCTGGGTTTGTTTCAGGAGGTAGACTCCTAAATATTTTATAATGTCTACAGTAAGTTTAAATGGGATTTCTCTTTCTATCTCTTGCTGTTGGGCTTTGTTGGTAATATATAGAAATGCTGATGATTTATGTGGGTTTATTTTATAGCCTGCAACTTTGCTAAAGTTGTTTATTATTTCAAGTAGTTTTTTACTTGATTCTCTAGGATTCTCTAAGTATATCATCATGTCATCTGCAAAGAGTGATAGCTTTGTTTCTTCTTTGCCTATTCTAATGCCTTCAATTTCTTTTTCTTCTCTTATTGCTAAAGCTAAGGTTTCCAGTACAATATTGAATAACAGTGGTGATAATGGACATCCTTGTTTCACCCCGATCTTATTGGAAATGCTTCTAGCTGTCCCATTAATATATGCTTGCTGAAGGTTTTAGATTTTTAGATATATGCTATTTATTATTTTAAGGAAGACTCCATTTATACCTATGCTTTCTAGTGTTTTTAATAGGAATGGGTGTTGTATTTTATCAAAAGCTTTTTCTGTATCTATTGAGATGATCATGTGGTTTCTGTTGGTTTTGGTGTTGATATGCTCAATGATGCTGATAGTTTTCCTAATATTGAACCAACCCTGCATTCCTGGTATAAATCCTACCTGGTCATAGTGTATTATTCTTGTGATAAGTTGCTGCAATCTACTTGCTAGTATTTTGTTTAAAATTTTTGCATCTATATTCATTAGAGAAATTGGTCTATAATTTTCTTTCTCTATTTTGACTCTTCCTGGTTTAGGTATCAACACCATATTTGTATCATAAAAAGAATTTGGTAAGACTCCTTCTTCACCTATTTTCCCAAATAGTCTATATAGTATTGGAATTAATTGTTCTTTAAATGTTTGATAGAATTCGCATGTAAATCCATCTGGCTCTGGAGATTTTTTCCTAGGGAGTTCATCAATGGCTTGTTCAATTTCTTTTTCTGAGATGGGGTTATTTAAGTATTTTACTTCCTCTTCGTTAATCTGGGCAATTTATATTTTTGTAAATATGTATCCATTTCACTAAGATTGTCAAATTTGTTGGCATATAGTTGGGCAAAATAATTCCTAATTATTGTTTTAATTTCCTCTTCCTTGGTGGTAGCTTCCCTTTTCATTCTTGATACTAGTAATTTGGTTTTCTTCTTTCTTTTTTTTAATTAAATTAACCAAAGGTTATCTATTTTATTGGTTTTTTCATAAAACCAGCTCTTAGTTTTATTTATTAGTTCAATAGTTTTCTTAATTTCAATTTTATTAGTTTTTCCTTTGGTTTTCAATATTTCTAATTTGGTGTTTAGTTGAGGATTTTTAATTTGTTCTTTTTCTAGTTTTTTTAGTTGTATGCCCAATTCATTAATCTCCTCTTTTTCTATTTTATTTATGTAAGCATTTAGAGATATAAAACTTCCCCTAAGAACTGCTTTCGCTGCATCCCATAGGTTTTGGTATGTTGTCTCATTATTGTCCTTCTCTTGAATGAAATTATTGATTGTTTCTATGATTTGTTGTTTGACCCAATCATTTTTTAGGATTAGATTATTTAGTTTCCAATTATTTTTTAGTCTATCTTTCCATGGCCCTTTATTACATATAATTTTTATTGTGTCATGATCTGAAAAGGATGCATTTAATATTTCTGCCTTTCTGCATTGGATTGTGAGGTTTTTATGCCCTAGTACATGGTCAATTTTTGTGTATGTGCCATGTACTGCTGAGAAAAAAGTATATTCCTTTCTATCCCCATTCAGTTTTCTCCAGAGGTCTATCATACCTAACTTTTCTAATGTTCTATTCACCTCCTTAACTTCTTTCTTGTTTATTTTGTGGTTAGACTTATCTAGTGCAGAGAGGGGGAGGTTCAGGTCCCCCACTAGTATAGTTTTGCTGTCTATTTCTTCCTGTAACTCCCTGAACTTCTCCTGTAAGAATTTGGATGCTATACCATTTGGTGCATATATGTTTAGTAATGATATTACTTCATTGTCTATGGTGCCTTTTAGCAGGATGTAGTTTCCTTCCTTATCTCTTTTGATTAGATCTATTTTTGCTTTTGCTTTGTCTGAGATCAGGATTGCTACCCCTGCTTTTTTACTTCAGCTGACGCATAATATATTCTGCTCCAGCCTTTTACCTTTACCCTGTATGTGTCACTCTTTTTCAAATGTGTTTCCTGTAAACAACATATTGTAGGATTATGGTTTTTAATCCATTCTGCAATCCGTTTCTTTTATGGGAGAGTTTCATCCCATTCACATTCACAGTTATGATTACTATCTGTGTCTTTTTCTCCATCCTTTTTTCCCCCTATTTATGCTTTTCTTTCTCCTTTTTCCTTTCCCCCTTCACTAGTGTTTTGCTTTTGACCACCCTCCTTCAGTCCCTCCCCCTTTTATTATCCCTTTCCCTTTTCTTCCCCTTTAGTCTTACTGCTCTTCCCTCCCTTCTTTCCCCCTCCCTTTTCTTTCCCCCCCCTTTTCTTTCCCCTTTTCCCTCCTACTGCCTATAGGGCAAGTTAGATTTCTATACCTAACTGATTATGTTATGCCCTTCTTGAGCCAAATCTGATGAGAGTAAGGTTCAAACAATGCTCCCCCCCCTTCTTTCCCTCTGCTGTAATAGGATTTTGTGTCTTTTCCTGTAATGTAATTTACCCTTGTCTGCCTCCTCCTTTCTCAGTACATTTTCTAAGATCAGATTGATCCACTTATTTGGATCCATTTAACCCACTTGATTAGATTTTTTTTATCATTACATCAAAGTCAACTAATATCCACCCTCTTTATGTATACTCCTTTAACAGGTGTAATAACAATACAGTTCTCAAGGGTTGCAAGTGTCATATTCCCTTGTAGGGGTTTAAACAGCCCCCCCCATTAACAACATATTGTATCTTCTGTCCCATTTACCTTTTTAAGTCCTTCTTGAGTCCTGTACTTGAAGATCAATTTTTTTGTTGAGCTCTGGTCTTTTTATCAGGAAAGTTTGGAAGTCTCCTATTTCATTGAATATCCATCTCCTCCCTTGAAAAATGATGCTCATTTTTGCTGGGTAATTGATCCTTGGCTGCATTCCAAGCTCCTTTGCCTTATGGAATATCATGTTCCATGCCCTGCGGTCTTTTAATGTAGAAGCTGCAAGGTCCTGTGTAATCCTGACTGTGGTTCCATGATATTTAAATTGTTTCTTTCTGGCTGCTTGCAGCACCTTCTCTTTCATCTGGTAATTTTGGAATTTTGCTATTATATTCCTTGGCGTTGTCAATTTGGGATCTCTTTCAGGTGGTGATGGTGGATTCTTTCTATGGTTATTTTCCCTTCTGGTTCTAGGACTTCAGGGCAGTTTTCCTTTATGATTTCCTGAAAGATACTGTCCAGGCTCTTTTTTTCATCATGATTTTCAGGTAGTCCAATAATTTTTAAATTGTCTCTCCTGAATCGATTTTCCAGGTGGTTGTTTTACTGATGAGGTATTTTACATTTTCATCTATTTTTTCATTTTTTTGTTTCTGTTTGACTGATTCTTGCTCTCTCATAGAGACATTAGTTTCCATTTGTCCAATTCTAGTTTTTAACAGATTGTTTTCTTCTGTTAGTTTTTGTACTTCCTTCTTCAATTGGCCAATTGTGTTTTTTAGGGACTTGTTTTCTTCAGTGTACTCTTCTGTTAGTTTTTGTCCTTCCTTCTTCAATTGGCCAATTGTGTTTTTTAGGGACTTGTTTTCTTCAGTGTATTTTTTTTCCAATTGGCCAATTGTATTTTTGAAGGACTCTTCTACCTCTCTCATTTGACTATTAAAATCCTTCTTGAGCTCTTCTAAGAAGGCTTTTTGGGCTTCAGACCAGTTCATATTCCCTTTTGTTGTTGCAGATGTGGGTTTGTTGACAATGTTGTCCTCTTCAGAATTTCTGTCTTGATCTTCACTCTTCTCATAATATGAATCTATGGTACGTTTCTTTTTACTCATGGTGTTTCTTTATTCCCTGGCCTTTAAAGAGATTGAGCTCTCCTGCTGGGGAACAGAGGGCACTGACCCAAGCTTCTTGTGTTGGGAGCCTAGGTCTTGGTCACTGGCTTTGTGTGCTGGGGCCTCTTATGCTGGCAATTGGAGGCTGTAGGTTTCTGGCAGCTTACCTCATGTTGGGCTGGAATCAGCAAGGCTGGAACTTTCAGGCAATTCTAGGTTGCCTGCTTTTCCTTTCCTTTAGCTTTCTTCAGCTCCTTTTAGATGGGTGCTGCAGGGTGTTTATCTGGCTGGGGCCCCTTGCAGTGTTGTCTCCCTCCTTTCTGCTAATGCACTGGGAGATTCCTTTGTGGTAGAGTGCCGAGGCACCTGGTGGTTTTCTGAGCTGGTTTCCACCAGTTCCCCCCACCTTCACTGAGGCACTCAGAGGTCCAGGTGTTGGTGTTTGCCTGCTCTACCACCTGGGCTTCAGGATTTCTTCACAATTGGAGGCTGCAGGGCTCTGACAGCTCACCTGGTGTTGGGCTGGAACCAGCAAGGCAGGGGCTTTAGGAAGCCTTTAGGTTGTTTTCTTCACCTCCTTTAAGATGAATGCTGGCGTACTTATCTGGGGCTCCTTGTATTTCTATCTCCCTTATTTTTGCTGAGGCACTGGAAGATCCGTTTGCTGGGCTGCTGCACTGCTGCTCCCCGTCTTTCTTCTAGTTCAGCTGTTCCAGGGTTTTTTTCTGGGGTGATATTTTCTGGGTTTTCAGAGGTTGATAGTGGAAAATGAGAGCAACTACCTTTTCACTCCGCCATCTTGGCTCCCAGAAGCAGGAGTCCAATTCTTTTTTTAGTAACAAAAACAAACAAATAAAAACAAAAAACTAGGAACTAAAGGGATGCCCACCTATTAGGGAATGGCTAATGGCTAATATCAATATGCCATAAAAATGATAAAATGATAAAATGGACAGTTTTAGAGGAAACATATCTCTGTGAACTGATGCAGAGCAAAGTGAGCAAAACTGAAAGAACAATAATAAAGAAAAACAACTTTGAAAGGCTTTAGAATTCTGATCAACACAATGACAAATCACAACTCCAAAAGACCAAAGATGAAGCACATTACCCACCACCTGTCAGAGTGCTAGAGGACTTAGAATGCAGAATAAGAAATTTGGCTGTAGCTAATGTGGGAATATTTTGCTGGATGAGGAATATTTATTATGAGTAATTTATTTTATTTTATTTCTTTTCTTTTTCAATGGGGATGAAGAGTGATAAGGAGAGATAATAAATGCCTACTAATAAAGGATATAGTTCCCCAGTTTTTATAAAGGCTGCAATAATCACAACTTGATCCATAAAAACTTTTAAGATAGATGTTTCTGCCTCAAATACTCACAAGCACCAAACTACATGAATGGAAGGAAGGAAATAAACATTTATTAAGTGCCTACTATGTACAAGGCACTGTGCTAAGTGCTTTACAAATATTATTTCATTTGATCCTCACATCAACTCTGAGTAGGTACTATTATTATCTACATTTTGCAGTTAAGGAAACTGAGGCAGAGAGGGGTTAAGTGTTCAGGGTCACACAGCTATTGCCTGCCTGAGGAAATATTTGAATTCAGGTCTTTTTGCCTCCAAGCTCAGCACTCTGTCCACCTGTACCACCTAACTGGGAAAAAAGTTTTCCAAGTAGAAGTACCTGGCTGCAGCATGAAAAATCATGTGGGAGGGGGATGAACTTTACCCATCATCCCTATCATCCCATCTACTACTGGAGCCATACTGAATGAAGATGCTTTCAGTGAACCTACTGAGGATGAGTTAAAATCTCAATGCTTTGATTCAACCCCCAAAATCAGTTATTTTATCCAGTTGGGCAACAGTCCATAGAACATTGAATATAAAGAAATGATAGCAGGATAGTGACTTGTCCCAGGACTGTTTCTACTCAAAGTCCATAAAAAAAGATATAAATGAGAAAACAATAATGACAATTCACATCTGCAAAGCATTTTTCAGTTTAAAAGTTTCTTTCTTCACAATGATCCCAAGTAAGGTAGTTCAAAAATTATTATCCCCATTTTACATATAAAGAAACTAAGGCCCAGAGAGTAAATGGCAAATCTTGGATCTGATCACAAACCCAGGACTCTTTCCAATATACAACACTTCCTCCCAAGGTGTTCTGTATTAAAATGCTAATATGTAGGATCAATATCTCGTTTTGTTCTTTCAGTTAATTGAATCTCCTTTTCAGAGAAAGTTATAAATATGATGGAATTGCCAAAGAATAATGACACCAAGAGTGACATAATAATAATCATCATTACTCAAAGAGGTTATCTGTGTATGGACTGTACAAGGCTGGAGGAGGGAAGGGGGTGAGAGAGAAGAGGGAGGGAGGAAGGGGGAGAAGAAAGAGGCCACTAGGAGTTGAGGGAAGGTAGATCAAAAGAGATAGAAGGAAGAGTTCTCTGGGAATATGGTAGGGGAGGAGAGAAAAAAACAGAGGGCTAAGCCTAATGGAAACAGGAGGAGGGGCAGAGAGAGGAAAGTGACTACTGTGGTAGGTAGACCTATGGAAAAGTCCAGTGGAGATCAGAGGCAGGAAAGTGAGAGACAGCTTGCAAGTGGTAGAGTCAAGATTCCAACCCTGTAGTGATCCCTTCCCTATTCCCACCCCACTCCCCATTAGTCCAGTGCTCTTTTCCCACTATAACACACTGAAGCTTTTTAGATATCTCAAATCCCACTGGTCGGATAGTTTAAAAAGCTAGGCCATCAACAACATTTTCAACATAGTATACAAGTTTCCCCTCTCCAGCTTACCCGCTCCCCCAACTGCCTCCCTAGCTCCTCTGACTATTATTATCCAAAGGCGTCATAGGGCAATGGAACAAAAATTTAAATGAAAGAACAAAAGGTTGAAAATGAAAGGTCATTTGGCCCTTCTTTTTTGTTTGCCTAAAAAAAGCTCATTTCATTTGGCAGCATGGCCTACTTCCCTGGCTGGCGAGGATAGTCCCAGACTTCTGTCATCAGCAGAGCAGTGCCAACATGGAGAACATACTCTTGTTTCTTTCCAGAGACCCATGAATTTGTGAGTATGAGGTTATGGAAGTGATGGCTTCCTACTGCAGACTGACCAAGCCTGTAGGATGCAGCCACAAGGTACACAAAGGTTTGTGCTAGAAAAGCACCTGATTATGTAACTTGGAGTCCCCAGAGCTACGCTGTGAAGAAAAGTGGCTAACAGGCAGTCGGGCACTATGGCATACTAGAATGTGCACCCCACCCTCCCATATCTCCCTTCCTGGGGTTGTAGACCTCTCTTCCCCTTTTATTAAAATTCATTTCCTTTAGCTACTCTCCATCATACCAGATCTGATAACGACATGCACATGAGAGGATGTTAATAGTCAAATAAGAGATGGATGTGCTACTTCTCCCTAAGGTTTTGAGGTTATCAAAAGATCTAAGTTAAAAAAAAAAAGATTTTGCTACCATTATTGCTTATCCAAGGTAATGGTGCATTGTGGTCACTGACTAGGGCAAATGAACAGAGCTAAGAATTTTAGGGAAGATCAATCAGAAAAGAGTAAGGTCAGGAGGCCAGGAATCTGCCTCTTCCAGGGGATCAGAGGTCAAGGATCTATGCACACAATAGAATAATCAAGGGTGGAAAAGAGGCCAGAGATTTGTCCCTACATCTTTAGGAGGCCAAGGAGCTGTCCACAGAGTAAACAAGCAGCTATGCAGCAGAACAGGGAGCTGTCCAGAGCATCAGAAAGACTGACCCAGGAGAGCAATCTCAGGAGAGGCAATCTGCCTTCATAGTTTTAAAGGGTATACAGACGTTCACAGCAAGGACAACATCTTGGCTCAGCAAGCAAGGTGTTAGCTGTATTCAGCGTGGTCAGACCACCAGGTACAGGTCTGTGTGCTCATGTGTGCCCATGAATATGGAGTTCCCAAGATCGGAGATTTCTTGAGGATAAGCAGCAACTGTTTTTCATCAGACTCAGAACAGCTTATGCTTTGCAGATGCTCAATACCTATTAATGAATTTGGATATGAGTAACTTTAAGGACTAAGTCAATATTATACATACATACATACATCAAAGCGGTTTGAATGTATACTCAGTCTGAAGTGATTGATTAATATCTCTCTCTCTCTCTCTCTCTCTCTCTCTCTCTCTCTCTCTCTCTCTCTCCTTGCATTTCAATTCCTTGAGGACACCAGCAGGAGATATATCACTTCACACAGTTTCTCCAAGGTTGGCCTGGAACATTAATTTGGCCCACTCTGGAGAACACATCTTTTGACAGAGTTTTCTTTTGGGCAGTGGAGTGGCTAGAGAGCCAGCCTCAAAGCTAGGAAGCTCTAGGTTCAATTCTTGCCTCTGACACATCCTGGCCATAGGACCCTTAGCAAGTCTCCACTTTAAGTGTGTTATGCTTTAAGACTCTTAAGTTGTAGAGAGGAGCTGACCTGCATTGGTAGAAGGACTTTTTTACCTGAGAGTTCCCTGTACTCATAAAATCATAGGTCTAGTTTCTATCCTTATTTGTGGGATGGGGTGGGGGTAGGGACTAGAACTGTGGTTTCACTGGCATAAGGAACTCCCAGGTAGGGAAACTCCTCTCTACCAACGCATGTCATAACCTTCTCTGGAACTAATAGCTTTAGGCGACTAGAGGACTGAGTATCTGTGACATGCCCAGGATCATATAACCCTGTTTGTGTCATAGTAGAAAGACCACTGTATTTGGTTCCAGAAAACCTAGGGTTAACAATGATAAGTAATACATATATGTGTGTATACATACACAAACATAAGCCCCACTCTGCACTCAATCTTTTCAACCTGAGCTCTTCAAGGTCTATATAACTTGAAGAAGTATTAGTACTTAATGAACTATGGCAATGAAACTGTGAATAAGTAGAGGGGGAACGCTCAAAAAATGGACACATTGCACCATCTGTGCCTCCTGTCTTTATTCATTGGAAGTCAGGTTCTTAACAAAGAAAGATTAATGTATGGAAATAGAAATATTGACATTTGGGATAATGACAATAAAAACCATGGTATTTCAACCTAACTTGGAAATCAGTTACAAATGAAGACCTGAGCCTCCATTATTAAGTCCCACTTCCTCCCCAAACACCAGAATTACTGGGTTCTACTTCCACAAAGAAATTATACTATAAATAATAAACCTACAACTTTGTAAAATAGGGTCATGGCTGGTCAAGATTACCCTCATACTTGAGGCTTTCAGATGCCCTCCTGGAAAGATGAGACGGTCTCAGAACAATCCTCTTCACAGATATGCAGCCTGGACTAAAGTTAAATTGGCGTGTCATCACAGACTTGCCCTTCTAGTGAAACTCCCCCTTCACTTCAGGGCAGGCACCAAGCACAGCCCCAGTATATGAGATACTTGGTGGGACAAGGGGAATCCATAGATACAAGGTCAGCATACTGGCAGAGTATATAAAAAGATCAATGTCAGGGCAGATTCCCTGAACCACTTCTCCTTCTCAAGCATGTAAGTCTTCTTGGGTCACTTCCTCCCCACTGAAAAGACAGTTCTTCCCAAATGTAATAGTGTTATGACCAGTTGTACAATCTACCTTTAATAGTCATCATCTTTCCTTCTTAAATACCTACCACTAAACACCACAGTGTAATGGAGGCACAGTTGCTGGTGTCAAAAGTCACTGACTCTCTGTAGATCTGCTGAATTCTTCTAGTTACAGAAGAAATTTCTGCCCATTTCATTAGATGAATTTAACCATCAAACCTACTCTTCTTGACTGCAAAATAACCTCGTTAGTATAATGCAGAGGACAGTACAGCTGGGCCGAGGGATCAGGAAAGTAGCAGCTCTAGCTAATAGCCCTGAGACTCTCTCTCATGCTGGAGCTGCCTTCAACCAGCATATTTAAGCACAGAGGAGCAAGACTTCCACTGCTGGTTTCAAAACTAGCCTTCATAATACCAAATTAACAAAGTGATATATCTCTTGGAGAGAGATGAGGAAAGACAGGCAGAGACTTGCCACATCCACTTTGTGTCTAGTGGAATGGTTCTATTGTTTTGTGTGGCTGGCTACATTGCCAAGAAGCCCAAGGTCCATGCATGTACTGGGCCATCAGGGGATGATCTATGATGAATAGTGACACAGGTTCACTAAAGGCTGAGTCCTTGATTTACACCTTCTGAGATCATTAACTCACATCACCCCTTTTCAAACAGGGAATACATGAGAATGCTAAGTATTATTATTAATAACAAATTACAACAACTTGGATTTACATAGCATGGTAAGGTTTTCAAAGCACTTTATAATTTCATTTTATCCTGACAGGCGTTATGTTTTAGGGGAATGACACTGTCACTTTTCAGGGGTCATTTCAATTAACCACAAATATTTAAAATTCTGCAATGAACCACATGCTCCTGGGACCTACACTCATTATCTCCCTCCCTTCTTTCCAACTTCTTATCATTCTCAAAGGCACCATGGTCCTTCCCGTCACTCAAGTTCACAACTTCCATGCTGTCTTTGACACCTCATTGTCACTCATGCCACAGATCTCGTCATTCCTTTCTTCACAACATTTATCTCCTCCTCTCCCCTCATGCACCATCCTGGTTTAGGCCTTCAGCAGCTCTTGCCTGGACTCTTTCAATACCCATTTAGTTGGCCTCTCTGCCACATGTCTCCCCCCACTCCAATCCCCCTCCACTTAGCTGCTGAGAAGATATTCTTAAAATGCAGGTCTCACCATGTCACCTCTCTGCTAATAAACTCCAGTGGCTCCCTATTACCTCTAGGATCAAATATAAAGCACTCTGGCATTTAAAGTTCTCCACAACATAGCCCCTTCCTGCTTTCTTCCATGTTCCTCCCTTCTACACACACAATGATCCGGCCACATTGGCCTATGTGCTCTGTGACTCAAAGATGACAGCTACTCCACCTCCTGTCTCCAAGCCTCTGCACTGGCTGTCTCCCATGCCTGGAATCTTCTCTCTTCTCACACAAGACTCAGCTCGAATCCCACTTTCTACAGGAGCCACTTCCTGCTTCCCCCAGCTGCTAGTGTCTTCCCTTTATTCTGTATATATCTTGTATATACGTAGTTATTTGCATGTTTGTCTTCCTCATTAGAACGTGAGCTCCTCCAAGGCAGGACTGGTTTTTTCCTTCTTGCTATCCTCCATGCTTATCACAGTACCTGGCACTAGTGAGTGCTTAATAAATACTTGTTGACTGACTGCCTTTTGCAACTGTGTTAATCACTATCATACCAGGAGCATAGATACCTCGGAGTCCATCTAGTCCAACCCCTTCTTTTATAAATTCCAAAATGGAGCCTCAGTTTAAGCGGCTCCCCCAAGGCCAGTCAGCAGTCAAAGAGCTTTTAGTAAGCTTCTCTGATTTGATGGACACTATGCTAAGCACTAGATCTCACAGGTCATGCTGGATTAAGCAGACAAGCTGGGCTGATTTGAACATGTCTTCTTACTCCAAATTTAGTGATCTTTCCACCATAACATTCTGATTTCTACTTATTAAGTTGGTGCTGTAGGGCACTGGTAATAAATCCCTGCAATTTTATAGCATTTTACAAAGTATTTTCACATTCATTATCTCATTTGATCCTCATAACAATCATGTGAGTGAGGCAGGGCAGAGATTATTATTCCCATTTGAAAGATGAGGAAATGGAGGTTTAGGGGCAAGGTGAGTTGCTAATTGGCTATGTAACTAATACCTTGAAAAATAGGAACTCCAGGCCAAGTTTCCTCTAAGTTCAATGTTCTTTCTACTGCATCATTCTGCCTTCCTTGAAAATGTCTAATTTATACTCAAGGAGTCTTACAAGCCTTGGGAGAATTGGGATCCAATGATACTTTACTTAAGCTTTGAAATCCACATATTCCTAAGATTTCATACAAAAATGCTATTTCCTTCATTCTCACTTGACATCATCTAATGTCCAGACCGTAGAGTCTTTGGTGAGTCAGACTGCCACTAGGTAAATCTTTGTTAGGTGGATGAGTGAATGGATTTGTATCTAATTCAGTTGGGGTAGTCATGGTTCCAATGGAAAAGTAAACCTTGAAAGGAAGGCCAAGGAGTCTGGTGAGATCAAGGAATTAGCAATAGCTTGTACAGTAGCATTTGCTCAAGGTTAGCAATAACTATGCCTCAGTGACCTTTAGGGAGCCTGGGAAGAGCTTGCTTAACCCTTGGTAGACACAAGGCCATAGAATTAAAAACCATTATTACAACTAATAGTGATGGCAGTAGTGGTAGCAACAATTCTTTATATTTCTACAACAATTTATAGTCACAAAGCATTTTCACATGCATATTTCATTTGATCTTCATAATGATTCTCTAAGCAGGATAGCAAAAATGTCATTTCCAGTCCTAAACTTATGATCCCATGATTCCCATTTCACAGATGAAGAAACTGAGGCTCACAGAGGTTAAATGACTTGTCCAATGTAACAAAGTTAAGAAGTGGCAGAGCTGGGACTCGAGTCCAGTTCTTCTTGAACTATACTGTACTATACTACCTGCAGACAGGCAAAGCCAGTTGGAACTCCCTTTTTGGAAAATCAGGACACAGGTTTACCTTCAGTCTCCCAGCTGGCCCCTCTGTGTACTCCATGATTTTCCCCCATGATTACTGGTACAGTTTGGGGTGTAATTTGTCAGAGGCAAGCCACTTGGACTCATTGAAAGCAGCCAGGTGTTCACTCAACTGTCCCTCACTTCTTGTGGATTGCAGCTCTCTCTTTACCATCTGGAATCATTTCTGAGTATGAGCACACCTAGAGGCCTGCAGTTTCAACTAGGTGCCCTTCTGAAGGCCCTTTCTGCTTTATAAACTCAGAGACCTCCAATCTACAACACAGGTAAAACCAAGTGCAAGCTCAGTTGGAGTGTACAGACAAAGCCATAGAATGCCAGAGCCGGACTAGTAATCTTTCCAATCCTTTCATTTTACAGATGAAGAAACAGAGGTTAAGTGACCTGCTGAAGGTCACACAGGAAATAAATAGCAGAGTCCAGATTGGAATAAGAATCCACTGTTCTCTCAATCATCCCAAGCTGCCTCATCTTTCCCAAGCGCACATTTGGCCACTGGAATACTAGTGCCATGCCCTCCTGCTGGCCTGTGATGATCTCACTGTGCTCTTTCTTCCCAGGAAAGGAAGATATTGTAATCCCCACAGTCTCCTGCTGAAACTCAATAAACAGTCAGTTTACTCTGAAATCACAGAGCTGAACCCAAAGCCAGCACTCAGTAGAAAAGCAGGGATTATTTGATGATGATGATGATGATGATGATGATGATGATGATGAACAAGATAATGAGGTCCAAAAAGGAAATCAGATTGCCATTTTCCCCAGTCTCCCTCTCACCATCACCTTTCATGTTGCTTTCATTATGAAATTATCAAGATGGTACCTCCACCTTTTAAAAGAGATGATTGTGAGGCAGATTGCAACCCATTTATACCTGTTTATCTTTTACATAAATCCTTCTGTGAATTCCCCACAGGCAGTCTACCCAGTATGCTGGAGGCCATCTTCTAGATTTCTTGACTTTGTGTAGATATCAAGGTAAGCATCTACTTTTCTACAGCTTAAATACTACAAAGAGTTGAGGCAATAACTTCATTATTACCTAAAAATATTAAAATATGGAATAATTTCAAATACAAGGAAAAAATAATGAAAATTCATGACCTCTACATTCTTCAGAAGGGTCTAAAACCTTATTATTAATAATAATGAAGTCTCATCAGCTTAATGCATGGAGTTAGGATAAATATATTGAAATCGTAATGTGACAGAAGTTTTAACCTGTTTTCTGCTCTGCTTCTGACATATTCTGACTTTATCTCCCACAATGCTGCGTAAGTAAAAGATGCATAATCCATGTTGGTTGAGAAGAAGGAGAAGGAGGAGGAGGAGGAGGAGAAGGAGGACGAAGAGATGGTTGTCACAGCCTTTGCTGAGCCTGAAGGACATGAATAGGCTTATCTTTCTGACCAGGTCTGTCCTGATGTATGGTCAGAATTAGCAGGTGATTCGATGATCAGCTGACAAAAGACTACAAAAGAAAAAAGACAATGTGATTTAGTAGAACGTAGACTGGGTTTGGAGTCAATGGGCCTGGGTTTAAATCCTGGCTTTGCCACTTTTTTTTAGGCTTCAGTGCATTCTCCTGTAAAAATGAAAGCTCTAGACTAGATGGGTTCTAAGTCCCCTTCTAGCTTTGATATCATATAAAACTATGATCCCAAAGACATAATACACATGCTATAATGGTGGAGGTATGGGGACCTGTTTACCTGGATTCCAATTCCAGCTCTGCCATTAATTACTTCTGTGACTTTAGGAAATTCATTGAATATAAATCTATAAAATGATGAAGTTGGACTAGATGATCTTAAAGGTGCCTTTCAGCTCTAATCTATCAATCTATAGGGTACACAGGCTTTCAGATACCTCCATAAAGTCAGTGTTGAGAAGGAAAAGGTGAAGGCAATGATCAGAGCACACAAGTTGGCACAACTGCAAAGAAATGCTAGAATGGCTTTTAACAGACTTTACTTTTTTCCTTCCCTTGAATGTGGCACACTTCAAGTCTAGAACCTAGCCTTGGCTGAAGATTCATATCCAGATTAGGGAGTCTTGTGACCAGACTGGATGACCATGCTTCTTCTTGTACCCACTTTCTTTGGAGGAGAGAAACAGTAATCATTCCCACATACCCCAATGGTTTTGAATTCTCCTCTCCTAACAACCTTCAAGTTATGGCTTGGCTTAAAACAAGTTAAAAGTTGCTGGATTCATTTCCCTACCAGAAGGGAAAAGTATTTCACTTTCTGGTCAAAACCAGATGGCATTGCCAGATGTCAGAGGTTCTCAGATTTGTATAAGAATTTTGAGCTTGTTAATATACTAGTTTCATCAATTTTGTTAAAACACAATTATTTAATTAGCCAAGTCCCTACTGGCTCCTTTCCTGCTGCCTACAAACATGTCCAAGTCCCTTATCCTCAAAAAACCTTCACTTACTTGCTCCTTTTCTCCCCTCAAGTTATTGTCCTATATGGCTTTGCCAAACTCCTTAAAGAAGCTGTCTACACTTGTTGCTTCCACTTCCCTTCCTCTCACTACTCAGCCTCTTGTAATCTGGCTTCTGACCTCACCATTCAACTGAAACTGCTCTCTTAAAGCGTACCAATGACCTCTTTTTAAAAAATTTATCATTTATTTATGTTTATTATTAATTTTTTTTAATTTTGAGTTCCAAATTTTCTCCCTCCTTCCCACTCCTCCTCCACCCATTGTGAAGGCAAGGAATGTGACATCAATTATACATGTGAAATCATGCAAAACATATGTCCATGTTAGCCATGTTGCAAAAAAGCAAGAAAAATAAAGTGAAAAAATCATGCTTCAATCTACATTCAGACTCCATCAGTTCTTTCTGTGGAGGAGGATAGTTTTTCATCATAAGTCCTGAATTGTCTTGAATCCTTGTATTGATCAGAATAGCTAAGTCATTCATAGTTGATCACCATACAATATTGCTTTTACTGTGCACAATGTTTTCCTAATTTTGCTCACTTTACTTCGCATCAATTCATATAAGTTTTCCCAGATTTTTCTGAAATCATCTTGCTCAACATTTATTATAGCACAATAGTATCTTATCACAATCACATACAACAACTTGTTCAGCCATTCCCCAATTGATGGTCATCCCTTCACTCTCCAATTCTTTGCCACCACAAAAAGAACTGCTATAAATATTTTTGTGCAAATAGGTTCTTTTCCTTTTTCTTTGATCTCTTTAGGATACAGACCTAGTAGTGGTTTTGCTGGATCAAAGGATATGCACAGTTTGATTGCCCTTTGGGCACAGTTCCAAATTGCTCTCCAGATGATTGGATCAGTTCGTAGTTCCACCAATAGTACATTCGTGTCCCAATTTTTCCACATCCCCTCCAACATTTGTTCTTTTCCTTTTCTGTCATATTAACCAATCTGATAGGTGTGAGGTGGTATCTCAAAGCTATTTAATTTGCATTTCTCTAATCAACAATGATTGAGAGCATGTTTCATATAACTATAACTAGCTTTGATTTTTTTCTTCTCAAAACTGCTTGTTTATATCCTTTGACCATTAATCAATTGGGGAATGACTTGTATTCTTATAAATTTGAGTCCATTCTCTACATAAATGAGAAATGAGGCCTTTATCAGAGAAGCTTGCAATAACAGTGTTTTCCCAGCTGTCTGCTTTCCTTATGATCTTGGCTGCACTGCTTTTTGTGAAAAACCTTTTTAATTTAATGTGTTTAAAATTATCCATTTTATATCTTGTAATGTTCTTTATTTCTTGTTTGGTCATAAATTCTTCCCTTATCCACAGATCTGACAAGTGAGTTTTCCATGCTCCCCAATGTGATTATAATATCACCCCTTATGTCTAAATCATTTACCCATTTTGACCTTCTCTTGGTGTGTGGTGTGAGATGTTGGTCTATACCTAGTTTCTGCCAAACTGCCTTCCAGTTTCCCCAACAATTTTTGTCAAATAATGACTTCTTGTCCCAAAAACATAGATCTTTGGGTTTATCAAACACTAAATTACCATTGTCATTATTGCTTTGTGTTATGCATCTAATCTATTCCACTGATCCTCTATTTCTTAGCTTACCACTTTGCAATACAATTTGAGGTCTGGTACTGCTAGGCTACCTCCCTTCACATTTTTTTTCATCGATTCCCTCAATATGCTTGACCTTTTGTTCTTCCAGATGAATTTTGTTGTTATTTTTTCTAGTTCTATAAAATAAATTTTTTTGGTATTTTGATTGATACAACACAGAATAAGTAAATTAATTTGGGCAGAATTGTCATTTTTATTATATTAGTTCAGCCTGCCCATGATCAATTAATATTTCTCTAACTGTTTGGATCTGTATTTGCGTGAAAAGTGTTTTGTAATTGTGCTCATAAAGTTAATGAATTTGTCTTGGCAGGTAGACTCCCAAGCACTTTCTATTATCCACAGTTATTTTTAATGGAATGTCTCTATCTCTTCCTACTGGACTTTGCTGGTAATACATGGAAATGTTGATGATTTGTGTGGGTTTATTTTATATCCTGCAACTTTGCTGAAATTATTAATTATTTCCACTAGTTTTTTTAGTTGATTCTCCAGGATTTTCTAAGTATACCATCGTAACATCTGCAAAGAGTGATGGTTTTGGTTCCTTATTACCTATTCTAATTCTTTCATTTTTTTCTTCTTTTACTGCTATAACTAGCATTTCTAGTACAATATTAAATAATAGTGGTGATAATGGGCACCTTTGCTTCACCTCTAATCTTACTGCGAAGTCTTTTAGCTTATTCCTATTACAGATAATGCTTACTGATAGTTTTAGATAGATACTATTTATCATTTTGAGGAAAGCTCCATTTATGCCTATGCTTTCTAGTATTTTTAATAGGAATGAGTGTTGTATTTTTGTCAAAAGTCTTTTCTGCATTTATTGAGATAATCATATGATTTTTGTGGTTTTGCAAATGACATCTTAATTGCTAGATTTGCTGGACTTTTCTTGGTCCTTATTTTTTTTAACTTCACTCCAGTTTTGACACCGTTGGCCATTCCCTCCCTCTTCATGGATGCTCAGTCCTCCCTGTATTTCTGTCGCTCTGCTGTCTCTTAAGTCTCTTCCTACTTAGCAAACTCTTTGTATTCAATATCCTTTGCTGGATCATCCTTCATATCCTATTCATTCACTGTGAGCGCCCCCCTCCCTTCTCTCTGTTTTGGGTCCTTTTCTCTCTTTACTTACATATATATATATATATATATATATATATCCAATCCTAGGTCTCTCTCTTGAGCTCCAGTCCTGCATAGCCAACTGCAAATTTGCTTAGGAGAAACTAGGCCAGAATGGGCAAGTAGGCCCTTTCCTTATGATTCAAAGAGTTTAGTCCCTTGGCCTACCGACCAAGACTACCATCCTCACTCTGCTCTGTCCCACATTCCAACGATCTCCTACATCAAATTCACTCTGACTGCAAATTACTGACTCTGACTCTTCACTCATCACCACTGATGGTAGAGAAGCAGGGAGAATATGTTTTTAAGGTGATCACAATTCGCGGAGACCATCTCTTGTGCTTGGTGAACTGGCAGGGGCATGATTCCAAGGAGAGGAGATGGGAACCAATACACATGGGCACATCTCAAAATTACAGCCCTTCTACCTATACCATTTCACTCTGTTATAGCCATAAAGTCCAGGGAGGCATTCTGGTAGGGAGGATGGTATATGATGAGCTCAATGCCTGATAGAAGTAGCTGAATTAGGAAAAAGACCCTGCCTTTGACCATGTTAGCACACCAGTGTTGGATGGGGAGAGGGCACAAATAGCTTCAATAAAAAAACTGAAGCTTTGGAGTGTCAGATTAAGTAAGACAAATGGTCAACTTCCTACTCTAAATTTCTCTCCAGCAACAAATTTCTTTACTCATCTTAGCTCCTTGTACCTCAGTGATACACAGAGACAAACTGGTATCAACTCAGCCATATTTGTTCTCCAACCTAGATCTCATCTCTTCTGCCCCAGGTGGTACTGCCCTTAATGACCAAAATGTACTGGCCCTTCCTTGGGTAGGATGTAACATACAGAAGGGAAATAACTTATCTTATTTTGTATTAGCTCATGGAATTTTACTTACTCAAGATGCAATGATGATTGGGGTTATTAATAATATTTGTGCAACTTTCTATAATCTCCAACTGTGCCAGTACCACACAGACAACCTTTGCCACTCTAAAGACAGAAACTGAGAGATTATCACCATCATTACCCTGATGCTAGCTAACGTGGATAGAGTGCTTTAAGTTTGGCAAAGAACTCTGCAGAGATTGTCCCATTTGATTTTTCTAAAAAATACCTTCTATTTCTGTATCTCCTCTGAGTTCACAGAATTATTTGCTTACAACAATTCTGTGAAGAAGGCAAGGCATGCAGAAATGTTCCCTAGGTGGAAGTGTGCTACATACCTGCCTTGGATATGTAGCACACCCCGAGCCAGGCTCTCTATGGATGGACATAGAGGAAGGTGGCACAAGCAGCAATAACATTATTTGATAGGATACCAAGATCCTAATAGGTGAAGTAAGACTTGCCCAAGGTCTCAGATGAGACTTTGACCCAAGTCTCCTGAATCTAACTCCAGTGCTCTTTCAACTCTACCATGCTGCTTCTCTTCTCATGAAAGCCAGAAGTGGAGTCTGATGCTGTCTCTGCCTCTGAAGTGAAGTCCAGTAAAGTTAGTCTTGCCTCGAACCAGTGATTTTCCTAGAATACCATCACATTCAAGCTGCAGCTCTTTTTCCTTCTCCCCTGAAGCTCCTGTGTCATATGGATCTTTTGAGGTATATTATCCTCCGGACTGTAAACGAGGAGTTGGGGAGTCTTCCCAGAAGGTGGTCTCATGTCAGCCAGCTGTGATATGCTTGAATAACCTGTGCAAGGAAGAGGTTGGACTAGGGGGTCGTTGATGCTCCCCCAGCCTGCTGACATCTCATTTCCTAGGTCTGTTAGCCTTCTCTGAAGCGGCCATGGACTCACAGGCAGGGGTGTGCTGGTAAATGTTTAACAACCTGCCTGGGGGGGGGGTGGAGGGAATATATGTACACACACTTTTTAGCTTAATCTGCATTATTAACACTTTCTTAAGTCTAGACAATCAACAAAATAAATCAAGCCCTGATTTGTAGCTTAGGTGTAAGTGCTCACACTGAAAATTTGACAATCTTAACAATCTCATAAACCGGTTAGAGCTGGCTCCAGCACACTTCTGCACAGGGTGTCACCACTGACTGATGTCTCCTTTCCTAAGTCCTAATCTTCATTGCTTCATATATATACATATCCACATTACCCATCTTGTACATACACAGGACAAGGATTTTTTTTTCTTCTTTTCACCTCCAGGAAGTAGGTACACATGGGCTTTATTCTTTTTATGAAATCCAAACCCCGGGTTCTCAGTACTAGGTGTTTCGGTGGTTTTTTAAAAGCCATATTTCTCTCATTAATTGGTACATAATGAGAAGAGTCTGGAAGTAAATATCAACTAAATAATTAAATTTTTTCCTTTATTCCTCCTAGCTGGAACCAGTCCAATTTCCCTTTTCCATCACTAATTTTTAAAAGTAATTCTATTACCCTGCATTAAGGTTTTAATAATCTGTGTATTTGTTAGGAAAAGTACCCCACAGATTCATAAAGTCCATATTTTAAGAATAAGAAGAGTTCATTTTTTTTCTTCTAAAGAAAACAGTCCATTCAGTTGAGAGCCACTTCAAAGCAGAACATTGTCAACCTCAATATTTCCATTCCAAGGTCTCATAACATACAAAAGGATATGAGGGTGAGTTAATACTCTCAGCTTAAAATTTGAGTGTTGAACACTGGGCATGAGCTTCTTATAAGAAAATGGAGGCCACACCACACATAATAGTCTGGAAAAAGTCCGGGAGCAGGGAGAGTCTCTGGTGCAGTTGGAAATGGTCTTAAATAAAGGAGAGGTTAATGGTACCATTGTGGCCAGCTAATTAGGCCAGCAGTTTTGACTCTACAAAGTGTTCATAAACCTTGAGCTCTCTCTAAATGAGGAGAAATACACATGGCCTGTGGGTTTGTGCCTTTCTAATGATATGAAATCAGACAATTCTGCAGGAACAGAAGTTGTGGGATAAAGGAGGCAGTGCGGTGCAATGGAAAGAGTCCTGGGGTTTAGGACCAGAAGACCTGGCTTTGGGTCCTGGGGTTTCTGTTGATTAACTGTGACTTTGGGTCAGTCTCCTCACCCCTATAGAGCTGTCTTGTCCTCTACAAAATATAAGAGTCAGACAAGATGATCTCTAGGGTCCCTTCCCACCAGGGACACTCCTGGTTACTCGAGTATGGGTTGCCTTGTTCTCCAAGCAGAGGCTGAATGACCAGTTCTCAGAGATGTAGAGATTCCTGGTCAAGTACCAGTTGGCCCAGATGGCCTTTGAGGTTCCTTCCAGATCTGAGATTCTGCAGGCTTTGGTTGGCAAGGTGGCCCTCACTAAATACACACACACACACACACACACACACACACACACACACACACACACACACCTTTGTGGCATTTGGGTGATCTTAGATACGACCTTATGCTGTCTCTGGAAGGGCACATTGGTCATCAAGATTTCTGCATACTGAGTTGACTCACTGTATGACTCTAGGCCACTGTTTTCCATCTCCCTTTCCCCCATCTATTTAGTTGGCACTAGAGCAACCGAGCTTGTGTCTGAAATGCTTTATCATTTCTATTTTTCATGAGCCAGACACACAGTACCCCATCTACCCTTTGGAAGAAAGAAGGGAGAAAGGAAACTTACAAGGAGAGAGGGAAGGGAAACTAGGGACATTGTGAACTTAAGAAGGGGATTGGTAGGGGAATGAAAAAGGGGAAATGAAGGGGGGGGGTTTAGGCTGATAGAATTTCAAAATGCATATAGTAGGAACTTAATATTTTATTGGTTTGATGAACTGAATTGAATGAAATTGGATTGCACAAGGTGCCACGAAGCTTGTGTTTCTTAATATGTGTAACTGTCTTTGTTATCTCCAAATGTAACAGGATCACACCACCAACCCCTTTCCCTGCTCTAAAGACAGCAAGTCTGACATGATCAGGAAAACTACAAGTGGAGGTAGACATTGTCTCTGTCCCTGAGGTAAAATCTAGTGAGTTTGCTCCTACATTGAAATCTTTGTTTTTCAGAATACCATTGTGCCCAACTTCGAGCTGAGTTCCTCCTCCAGGTATTTTAACAACCTAGTAGATTGGCCTTTGAGCCTCTTGTTTCAGAGGTGAGTTTAAACAGGATACATGTGGATCCTGCAATGACTGGAAGAAATGGTCTGTTATCAAGCCTGATACATGATAGGGAAGCAGGCATTTAGTGAGGAAACAGCTGTGGCCCCCCAGATATAGAGCTAGAAAGGACAGTGGAGGCCATCCATTTCATCCAACTCCTTATTTTTCAGGTGAGGAAGCTGAGGCAGACAGAGGCTAAGTGACTTGCCCAGGATTACACAGCTAGGTCTTCCTGACTACAAGATACCATTCTGTCTCTTTTAATGGACTTTTGTATTTGTCATAGGACCTTCCTGTAGCTGAGTGTGGTGCTCTGGGAAGATCTCCAATGGCCTTGTGAGATGGAAGATCAATGAGAGCTTATTCACCAGCTTCACCAGGGTCTCTGTATCACCCTTTATAAGGGATGGACTACTGTGCATACACTCCAAAGAAGTCAAGGATGGAAAAAAAGGCCCAGATATACTTTTCAAAATATTTATAGCAGCATGTTTCATAGTAGAAAAGAAACAGATGTTCGTTCTTTGGGGAATGGCTAAAGAAACTGTAGTATGTGAACATAATGAAATATTATTGCACTATAAGCCATGATGAATATGAAGAATGCAGAGAAGCATGGGAAGACAGGTATAAACTGATGCAAAGTGAAATTAATAGAACAAGGAAAACAATATACACAATGACTGCAACAATTTCAATGGAAACAACAATAAAAAAACAAATGAACATAGTGTAATTATAAGTCAAGCTTTGCCCCAATGAAGCGATATGAGAATGCACTTTCCTCTCTTCTTTGCAAAAATGGGTGACTATGAGTGTGGACCATAACAAATAGTTTGGGACTTAATTGATGCATTAGTTGATTTTGCTATTTTTTTTTCCTTTATTTTCCCCTTGTTATAAGGAATGGTTTTCTGTGTCAGACAGGGAGGGATCTATTTTGGGAAAAAAGTAATGTAAAAACAAAAGCAAAAGATCTTCAATGAAGGAATAAATAGTAAGCAAGTTTTAAAAAATGTCTTTTTTAAGATTTAAAAGCAAAAACTAGTAGTAAAAATGTGATGAATCCCTTGATCCTGCTGGTCACAATTTCTCTAAGTACAAGCACAGCAATGTCTTTGCCATCCAATCAATCCTTCTTTCCCATTTCCACTGTCACTACTCTAGTTTAGGTCTCATCTCCTCTTGCTTGAATTACTGCAATAGCTTTCTAACTGGTCTTTCTTCCTCCACTACCTCCCCTCTCCAATCCATGCTCTATACCACTGCCAGAGTAATTTGTCCTGAACACAGGTCTCATTATATCACTTCCCCCTCAAAATCTCTCCCTCCTCATGGCCTAGGGAAGAAAGTTCAAACACCTCATCCTGGTATTAAATCCTCTCCACAATCTGGCCCCATTTTACCTTTCCAGATTATCTCTCACTACACCCAGCTGAACATCTTCTGCTTCAGCTAAACTGGTTTGAACACATCCTTTGTTTTCTAACCCCTGGGTCTTTGCTCACGATACTCCTTCCATTTAGAAGGGCCTTCTAAAAAGGCCATTTCAACCTGTTAAAAGCATTACACCCCAGATCAAATGACACCTCCTCCATGAAACTTTCCCACATCCCAGCAGCTAGAAGGGACTTTGGCCTTCTTTCAGCTTCTACAGAAACTTTTTTCTCTTTCAAATGTTTTTAATTAATTTTTTTCAATTAATGACAATCTTCCTTCTGTCCCTCTCACCCCTTTTCCTATCCTTCTCCATCCAAATGAGGAGGAAAGAAAAATCAAACCCCACTACAAACATGTTTAGTCAAGCAAAAGAAATTCCTGCATTGGCAATGTCCAAAAGAACACACATTTCAATCTGCATTTCAGATCTATCAGGAGGTGGGTGCGTGTTTCATTGTAAGTCTCCTGGAATCAGGGTTGGTCATTGTGTTGATCAGAGTTCTTAAGTCTTTCAAAGCCCACAGCAGCTTCTCTGTCCCACTCATATAACATATACCATAGCCTCCCTCCTTCTATTGTCCATTGTGAACCTCATGTTTCCCTTCCTCCATTGCTAGCTTTTTGAAAGAAGGCACTGTCTTTTTCCTCTTTTATATTAGTCCTAGCATTTGACACAGACCCTTGCATAGAGTAGGTTCTTGATAAATACCTGTTGAGGAGAATTATAACCAAGGGACTTGAAATGCCCTTTGCCCTGGTTATAACCTTGACAAAGACTGGCCCTCAATAGTGTGTGACCAATAAAGATATGCTCCAAGCTGCTCCTAACCATCAGCAGGAGCACAATTCACCTCCAGGTCTCCTGATCTCTAAGGATCTCTTCCTGATTCTGGCTCTAGAAGCTCTAAACTCTGCCTGGCTAGATTAGAGTAATTGCCTAGCTATCCTACTGTGGCCAACTCCTCAAAAACCTGAGCACACGCCAGCCCAGACTACAAAGGCTGCTCCTTGGGAATTGAACCTCCTTCTTGCAGGACCTATGGTGTTGGAAAGACAGGTTCCCAATTGACCTTCTCATGTGTCCAGATCTTTTACTACTCTCTGAAGAGCAAAGGAAGCTCTCTCAATCTCTTCAAATTTCTCCTCCTTTTCTCAAATGAAAGCTGACACAGAGAAAACAGGCTGTCGTTTTTTTTTTTTCCAATCAGATATCTTTCCTCATTTCTTAGGCCTGCCCACATTCACTAGAGGCTCATTTGAGTATGGCAGATCACAGTAGTATAAACATTGTGGGGAAAAAAGGCAGCCTTAGCTGGAAACTCCTTCAAACTTACCACTCCTACCCTGGTAACCTATTTTGGCTGTACCATGAAAAACTGAAACCATGCTCTACTTTGGCTGCAACATCACATTTAATTTTGCTTTGCAGAGGCAAGCAGTGAGTCTAGGTGGATGGAAATTTGGAGGATATAAGATCAGTGGGCCACCACTTCATTTAGCCCACAAACCTGTAGGAGGTAAGACAGGCAGCCACATCAAAGGCAGTTTATAACACTGATGGCCTTAACATAGCTGATCCAATCCATGTCTCAGCCAATACTATAAAATAAGCTACTAAGCCAGGAAAGAAGCTTCAGGGACCAGAGAAGAGGGTCATATCTGTCCCAAGCATGCCATGGCTGCTAAGAACTGCAGAGGGTAGCTGAGGTTTCCTCATTGAGGCTACATGTAAGTTAGCTTGGGTGAGTCCATGTGAAGCAATATCTTATTTCATACATTTGTGACTAATCTCTGACTCAATTCAACCATCACCATCATCTGTTCATCAAGAATGAGTAGCATCTTGAAGCTACTGTGGGTGTAGCCAAGGCTGTCTTTTCAAAATGAATGCATTTAGGGGCAGCTAGGTGGCGCAGTGGATAGAGCACCAGCCCTGGAGTCAGGAGGACCTGAGTTCAAATCCAGCCTCAGACACATGACACTTACTAGCTGTGTGACCCTGGGCCAGCCACTTAACTTCGATTGCCTCACAAAAAAAGGAAAAAAAAAAGAATGCATTTACAAGGGCCTGCGGGAGACAGCAGTAGTACCAATTCCTCAGTACTATTAGCCCTGGTCTAAGGATCTAGGGGAACAAAGTAACCTCTGAGAGTGAAAGGGTTAGGCTGAGAACTGCATCAGCTCTTTAAAGTAGCTAATGGAGGGGCAGCTAGGTGGAACACTGGATAAAGCTCTGGCCTTGCAGTCAGGAGGACCTGAGTTCAGATTTGACCTCAGATACTTGACACTTACTAGCTGTATGACCCCGGGCAAATCACTTAACCCCAATTGCCTCAGCAAAAAAAAAAAAAAAAAAAAAAAAAGTATGCCAATGGATCACTGACCTCATCAATGTGGCTATTCCCACCAATGAGGCAAATCACAGCCTGTCTTGTGTGACTCTCATTCATGTTATAGGATCTTAGGACCAATCAGTCAAGATCATAGATTTAGAGCTGGAAGAGACCTTAAAGGGTAATATGCTCATTTTACAGAAAAGGAATCTGAGTCACAGAGAGGCTACATGGCTGGCCCAGGCTTACATAGCTAATTAGTTTCCGAGGGGACATTTGAATCCAGGTCTTCCTGACTCCAAGTCTAGTGTCCTATTCATTATACCAGACAGCCTCTTGTATGTCCTTCTAAGAATTAAACACAGGGGGCTCACTCAAAAAGCTGTGAACCTTTCTTGAGTTCTCTTGATACTGTAAAGATACCAGTGGAGTCCAACAGATATTCCTCAGCAGCCCATCTTCTTTTTTGTTCATACATTTCCTTGTTGATGTGCTTTGCACTTCTCCTTTGTAATGCTTTATTTGTATTCTACTAAAAGGATAATCTCTAAAACCCTTTAGTTTATCAATGGATTATTTAGCAAGGCACATTATTTAGGCATTAATGGTATCTCAATATCTGAAAACAGTTCAGTTGCCAACCAGGAAGGGATCCTCTGTTGAATAAGGCTGTTCATCACCTTAGACAGGCCTGGCAAAACTGTGAAATCGGCAAAGATTGTTTTGGGCACACTCTTTCTCCTGGTACCCATTTCGCTTCCATCCTGCCAGGAACTTATTCTAGGGCACCAGTATCACACACAGCTAGCTGCCTCAGTTGGAAAGTAGTTTTCATTTAGATACGAATTAATAAGGTTTAAAGTTATTGCCCCTTCCAAGAGTATTTGGATTCCCAAAAAGGATTCCTGAAGACTGGAAGGCCTTCAAGACCAAGGAGTTACTGTAATGATAGGATATACAGAACCACAACAAGGTGGGGGAGATTTATTTGGAGTAGGCAGTGGCTCTTTCCTGCACATAACAAGGCTAACAAAGGCTCACAATATCCTGGGGGTCATTATCAGTGATTTAGTGCCCACCATGTGCCAATCCTAGACATATTTCTCATATGTCAATAACACACTAGACAAAGCATGGGGCATAGAATTCAATACAGAGCCATGTTACTTGAGAAGAACTTTAACCAGTGTTCATTCTCTAGCAATACTGAAAAAGATCAGTCGTTTACTGTCTAGAACAGACACTTTTCAAATCAAAGACAAAGTTTAAATATCAGGGTTAAAACCACATAGCATTGTACTAATTAAGGGCCTAATTTTAGGACATATGTTTATCTTAATTTTTTAAATTTTGTTAATGCTTTTAGTTTTTAAAATCTCAATCATTTCTCTGCCCTCTTCCCCTAGAGGGACTTCCCTTGAAAACAAGAAAAACAGTTAAACAAAACTAAACAGTGCAGTGAGTACATCTGATGAAATAGGCAACATTCTGCACCTATAGTCCCCCACCTCTCCAATGAAAGGAGGAAGGTATATTTCCTTATCTCCAGAGCCAAGACTGATCATTACAGTTATAAAAAATTCTTTTCATTTTACTATTCCTTTCATTTACATTATTGTAGTTATTGCATGTATTATTTTCCTGATTCATGTCCCCCCTCTTCATTAGTTCATATAAGTCTTCTCATATTTCTCTGAATCCCTCATATTCACTGACTGTGCAATAATATTCCATTACACTATGACCACAATTTGTTCAGCCATTCCCTACTCAATGGGTACCTACTTAATTTCCAATTTTTGCTTCCATAAAAAGTACCTCTAGGACTATTTGAATGTATGCGGGGTTTTCTTTCTGTCTTTGATCACTTTGGGGTATGCTTTTGTAGTGGGATCTATGGATCAAAGGGTATGAAGAGATTGATTATTTTTTACATCTCATTTGCTTTCCAAAATGGTCAGATCAATTCTCAGCTAATATAGCCTATAATTACACTCAGGAACTATCACTGCATTATTACTACTATAAATCTACTACTTATCCACCTATTGCACTCAGAGCTATTTTGTTCTGTACTGATCCTTCTGATTTTTTTTAAATCACACTGTACTTTCTCTTTACTCTGTAAATCTTTACCATCTTTGGCCTTTCCCCCAAAGCTATTTTCCCTTCTGTAAGAGAAGCTCCCTCCCAGACTACTTGTGCCAATAAGTCTCACTAATGTAATAAAACTAAGAGATGACTTAGCTGCCTCTACAGCATGAGAGCCAGGTTTCATGAGGGGGCCCTGCTCTCCTGAGAATGAGGATGAGACAACCTCTTTCTGGGCCCTGGGCCTTTGAGCAGGTCTCAGAACCCCCAAGGCAAAATCAAGGAGGGTAGAGTACCCATAGCTTGTAAGGAGGAAACCAGACGCCAGACAATGATTTGAACATAGAAAACCATACACCAAGGCAAACCAAAGCTCAGTGCACCCACTGGAAAGGAAGCCCAATAATCTGGGGGCCCAGATATGGTGATTACTAAGGTTTGTGCCATGTGCATATGACTTTCAAAAATTAATATCACCAATACTGCATGGCTTCAAAGTTCCACAGACTCAGTCATGGCTCTGATCAATTCATCAACCATTTGTTACACCCCTACTGAGTACCAGGAACTGTTCTAAGCCCTAGGTGAGACACAAAGTTTAAATAAGACAAGGCCCTTGACCTCACAGCACTTACAATCTAATGAAGAGGCTGTAAGGACATGAACTCAAATAATGATGATACCAAATAGAATGTTGCCACTGAATTAAAGATGTGCCAACCTAAATCCAATGCAAGAACATCATTTCTGACCAGGAGAATCAGGGATGGTTTCATGGAGGAGGCTGCATTACAGTTGGGTATTCAAGGACCCAATAGGCAAGTGAATAATGAAAAAAACAACATGTAAACCCCAGGAAGACCAGCAAGTCTCTGAATTTACTTCCTAGTCCAGAATATACTGCTGGAAAATAAAACACAAACACTGGGGGTCAGCCAAATGTATAAACTGGTGACAAGGATAGTCATCAATTACAGAAAGGAGTTACATGTATGTCACTGGGATGGTTACTAAAAAATTCTGCTCTGAAATGTATAGAACCATCATCAGCTTCAAGACCAAAAGCTAAACCACTGTCCTTTCAAATGAAAATATTGAAAATATTGTCTGAGGAAATACGATATCCCTGTAATAATGTCTTCTTTTGTTAAGCTTGACTTAATGTTCTACCAGTATGATTTAATCTCATACAAATCCCTCCAGTAAATAATGCAGATTCAGATCAGATAAGCCGTAAATTCAGTTCTGGGATTCTGCTTCTTTTCCTCTCCTTGGCAATGTGGCTTGCTATATATGCATACACAGGGGAACATGTACTGCCCACGTAATCAGATGAACTTGGGGGGAAATGAATTTTAAGTTAATTCCTATTTTCTTCAGTTATCCTTTGGAGCTTTCTTTAAAAAAAAAAAGTCTGCAGGCCAAGGGAGTTCCAATTCAGTGTATTAGATTGTTTGTTTAGCTAGGGATGGGGCATGGGGGTAAGAAATCTACAGCATTTAAAACTTATTGATGACTTGGTCACATGAATCCAGGAGGTAGCATGGTATGTTACATCAGAAAACTTGGTTCTGATTCTGGCTCTGCCACTTATCCTAAGGCCATGAAATCATAGAGTTGGTGCTTGAAAGGAACTAAGGGATCATGTCCTGTTGTCCAACTGCCTCATTTGATAGATGAGGAACCGAGGCCTAACGAGTCATAGAATCAAAGAATTTCATCGTTGGAAAGGACATACATCCCTGACAAGCAGCTGTTCACCCTCTGCTTGAATACCACCTATGAAGGAGAAGCCACTACTTCCTCAGGCAGCCCATTCCCCTTTCCAACAACTCTCATTAGGAAGCTTTTCAGGGCATCAAACCTAAGTTTGTCTATTTGATTGACCCCCTCCCTAGCACTCCTGGCTCTGCCCTCAGAGTCCATACAGAACCAGCATAACCACTTTTCTTTGTGCCAATTCTTCACTTCCCCTAAGTCTTATCTTCTCCACCTCAAACCTTCCTAGATCCCTAAAGGAATCCTCGATCTTCTTTTTTTTCCTATCGTGACAATATGTCGCATATACGCCCCTTCTTTCCTTCCTAATTTAGTCTCATGTTACCTCTCCCCTGGGCTCTTGCTGGTTGGACTCCCTGCCTCATCTCCATCCAGCCATACTGGCCTGTTTGCTGTTCCCTATGTGTGGTGGCCTGTCTCCCATAGCCCTGCCTGTGCCTTGGCATCCCCTATGCCTGGAATGCTCTACATCTCACCTCCACCTCTTAGAAGCCCTGGATTCCTTCAAGACAGCTCAAGGCCCATCTCAGCAAAAGACCTTTTGAGACCTCCTTCTGCTGTTAGTATCTTTCCCTCCAAGGTCACCTTGTAGCCACTTTGGATGTT
Organism: Phascolarctos cinereus; assembly: GCF_003287225.1. Taxonomy (NCBI): domain Eukaryota; kingdom Metazoa; phylum Chordata; class Mammalia; order Diprotodontia; family Phascolarctidae; genus Phascolarctos; species Phascolarctos cinereus. The sequence continues at coordinate 28,984,969 of NW_027556291.1, forward strand.
TCTTGTATGCACCTAGTTATTTACACAGTCTCTCCCTCAGTAGAATGTAAACTCCTTGAGGAGAGGGGGTTGTCAGCTTTTCTTTGTATCCCCAGTGTTTAGAATAGTGCCTGACATGTGATGCTTGATGATTGATACGGAATCAACTCAAGACCCTTTACTCTGTCCAGAGAATGGCGGTTATTGTTTCCTTTAGGACCCTTTCAACATCAGGAAAGAGGGGATTTCTCTCTTTTCACCACCTCCTCAATGGCAATGGTAATCACGCTGTGCCAGAATGTCAGGTCTACAAGCATTTATTAATCATCTACTATGTGCCAAGTGCTAGAGATAAAAAGAAAGGCAAAAACAGAAACAAAAGCAGTCCCTGCTTTCAAAGAGGTCACAGTCTGATGGGGGAGCCAACATGCAAGCAAAGCTGTACAAAAAAGCCATCCACAGGACAAGCTGAAGAAAATTAGACACTAGCATTAAGGGGGATATGGAAAGGTTTCATGGAAAAAAGCAGTGACTTGCTTGAGCTCTCCCCCAAACCCCTCCAAATACCTGTAAAAAATGGCTCTAAACAAATTCTAAAGCAGGAAAGGTTTCATGTAGAAGAGATTTTAGCTGGAACTTGAAGGAAGTTAGGAAATGGAGATGAAGAAGGACAGTATTCCAGGTATGGGGGAACAACCAAGCAAAACCTACTGAGTTAGGAGACGGAGTACCGTCTACATGCCAACCTCCCTAGGACTATTTGAATGTACGTGGGGTTTTCTTTCTCTTTGATCACTTTGGGGTATGCTTTTGTAGTGGGATCTATGGATCAAAGGGTATGAAGAGATTGATTATTTTTTACATCTCATTTGCTTTCCAAAATGGTCAGATCAATTCTCAGCTAATATAGCCTATAATTACACTCAGGAACTATCACTGCACTATTACTACTATAAATCTACTACTTATCCACCTATTGCACTCAGAGCTATTTTGTTCTGTACTGATCCTTCTGATTTTTTTTAAATCACACTGTACTTTCTCTTTACTCTGTAAATCTTTACCATCTTTGGCCTTTCCCCCAAAGCCATTTTCCCTTCTGTAAGAGAAGCTTCCTCCCAGACTACTTGTGCCAATAAGCCTCACTAATGTAATAAAACTAAAAGGTCAGTGTTACTGAATGGAGTCGTTGCAGGAGAGTAAAAATTAAGAAGATTGAAGAGGTAGAAAGGGGCAAGATTATGAAGGGCTTTGAACGCCAAACAGAGGGTTTTCTATTTAATCTTGGAGCTGATAGGGAGCCAGTGCAGTTTATTGAGCTGGGGGTGGGGGGGTTGATATGGTCAGACCTATGCTTTAAGAAGATCAATTTGACATCTGAGTGGAAGATGGAATGGAGCGGAGAGATGTTATGAAAATCAAAATAAAAGCAATTTTCAACAGATTGGATATGAGGGAGGGTGAGAGAAAGTAAGGCATTGAAGATGACCCCTAGGTGATGAGCCTGGGTGACTGTCAGGATGATGATGCCCTCAACGAGGTAATAGGAAAGTTAGGAAGAGGAGAGGGTTTAGGAGGAAAGGTAATGAATTCAGTTTTAAGCAAGTTGAGTTTAATATATCTGAGGGACATCTAGTTTGAAATGTCCAATAGGCAATTGAGTTTAATATATTTGAGGGATGTCTAGTTTGAGATGTTCACTAGGTAGTTGGAGATGGAAGACTTGAGGTCAGGAGAGAGGTCAGGACTCTCTAAGTAGACCTGTGAATCATTAGCATAGAGATTGCCATTGAATCCACAGGATTAGGTAGGCCTAAGTTGATACCTCTTTTCCTTGAGATTACCTTCTGCTTTCTGGGTAACTCCTTGAGCACAAGCATAAGGAATTAATGATTAGTAATACTGAGAAATCTACATTTCCAGCCTTGGAAGCTAATTTGTGAATTCAAGAGTTCCTGAGTCAGGTTTCAGTTGTCCAGTGGAAGATGATTTCCACAGCAGCCATCATCAAGAGGATGCTACAGCTGACACGCCCAGATGGCCAGAAGAGGCAGATCTTGTCAGTTGCTCCTACAGTACAGATCAGAGGTAAATGTGTAATATATGTCCAGCTGTCCTCCAAGAGGCTTTTACCTTTAGGAGGGAATAAAATGAGTGCTAAGGGCAATTTAAGATGTCTTCTGTTTTCTGTATTTCTTCATGCATGCCTTTGAATTTTTTGCATCTTATGTATTTCCAGTGGTGGAAGAAATAAGCACATATCCAATTCATTGATTGTCTTTCCTAGAAGGAAGCTCATTACTTGGTTAACTTGTTATTTCAGTGAGCCCTAAACATGAACTTTGTTTTAGAGATTCCCTTGCAGTGTTACTCTGGGTTGGGGGTGGAAGCAGGCCTAGGGACCTGCCTCCACCCTTTGGGAATCAGGACTCCAGCATGAATATGGGTCTGTTTAAGCCTAGACCCCCTTTCCTTGATGGGGTCCTTTGGCTATGGGGTACATACATCATGCATTTTACCACTATCCATCTAGTCCAATGCCTTGATGTGATAGAAAGGTGACCTGGAGTTCTCAAAAGATGTGTCAGCTCTTATGCTCCCATTCCTTATTACCACCAAAAAGTAAGGGCTTTGAATATAGCCTAGCAATGGAATGCACAGCTATTATCAAAGGAAAAATTTAACTATGCATGTGGAAATTCATCGCCATAAGGGTGGCCACCAGGTGATAGATTTTTTTCAGCCATAGCAACTCCTGAAGACTGTTCACTAAGATATGGCCACATCAAATCAACCTGCATTGGTAAGAATACTAATGTCTTCTTGAATTATCAAAGCAAGCCCTGCACAACAGGGACCAAGATTAGTCAGTATCTTAGGGTACTCAAATCTCTATTCAAGACACAAGGTCTTACTTTCCATCATCCATCCAAATAGACCTGGAAACAGAACTAACTGCTTTCGTATTGTGAACACTGGCTGATGGTCAGTCTTTTGGAATATGAGAACACTACTGCATCACCTTTTTTTTTAGTGGTTCTGTTGAAAATGTGTCGAAAGGATTTAGAAAGAATAAGAGAGGCTTCCTCTAAGGGCCTGCTAGGTTCTATCTGCCAGACAGCCAGATGATACTCAGAAAGGAGGAAGAAGGGAGGTTGGCATGCTGGTATGGTGCGACCTGCTGCTACCCTGCTATTTGGGGCCCAGGATCCCCAGGGATGCCAAGTATGCAGAACGGATTCTTTGTTCCTCTAGTTCCTCTTGCCTTTTTGTCTCCTATAGAGGAGGAATGAGTCCCAAACAAGTTGGACACATACATGAAAACCCAGACCCCAGGATTAACATAATCAGTATACCATCCTATAGAGATCAAAACAGAATTTTCAAGCCAGAAGGTTTGAGGTCCAATTCCTTTATTTTGTAGATGAGGAAAGTCAGGCCCAAATATAGGAAGTGACTTGCCCGAGCCGTTTGCCCTAGGGCTAGGACTAGAAGTCACATGTCAATCCCAAACTCAGCTCCTTCCAATGGGAAACAAATCACTGATATCAGCAATCATGCTTTAAACATTCTCTTTCCGCACACAATATAATAAATCCCACTCCATTGCGAGCAGTCACACATCATTCGGTTAGTGACTAGGTGCTTACAGTTTCTCCATCATTACACACCAGCACAGTGATTGGTGGTCTGCCTGCCTTTCCTCCTGCCTATATCCTTCCCCTGCTACTCCATCTTGCAGCCACATATCTGACGCAAGCATTTGTATCTCTGAAGGGCATAGTCTAGTTTCCTCTTTCCCCTTCTCTGACCTCCAAGCACTGCATCTTCCCTGTACTCCTCACTGACCTATTGCAGAGGCAACATGGATATACATGGGGTGAATAGCAAGCTAGCCACAAAGACGTGAGTTCAAGGCCTGATTTGAATAATACTGGTTGTGAGACCCTGGCTAGTCCCTTTATCTCTTAACACTCTAGGCCAGGGGTGGAGAACCTGCAGCCTCGAAAGGGACTTGTTCTGGGAAGTTTGGATTCAGTCAAAGGGTTGCACTTGAGGACCTAGAGGGCCACATGTGGCCTTGAGGCTGCAGGTTCCCTACCCCTGTGAGTCTAGGCAAATAGATGGAGTTTCCTCACCTAGAAGTTCCCTCCACCAGGGAAATCACAGGTGTGGACTCTATCCACTGCAGAATTTAGTCTCTTCCAATACTTTTTTTTCCTCTTAGCCTTCAAACCCAGTGCTATTATCACCCTCTTGCCCTTCTACTGAACTCCTAAGTCACCCAATGGCTTGTGTCCCCTCTTCCTTAACACTGAAAGTCCCACTTGGATATTGTAGGAACCAATTCAAACCCCAATTCAAACAGGATTTCTGAAGTCTTCTCCTCTTGCCTTTGGGCTCCTTTTTAATGTGAATTCTCTCTGTTGATTCACTAAACAGGATGAGTGTTTAATTTATTTAAATCTATTAGCCTGTGCCTCTTCAGAAGCTAATGGATTTCAAGCTGGAAGGGACCTTGAAGGTCACCTAATCCAACCCCCTCATTTAGTGAGGAGGAAATGGAGGCCCAGAGAGGTTAAGTGATTTGCCTACCAGTTCAGGCAGGTACTAAGTGGCAAAGCTGAGATTTGAAGCCAGGGACACACTTTCATGAGTACAATCCCTTAATTTGACAGGGCAAGTAGTAAAGTGAAACAACTTGCCCAAGGCCACACAAGTAATAAGTGCCTAGAACCAGAATTTGAACCCAGGTTTTCTGATGCCAAACCCAGTTCTCTTTGTTCTAGCCTACTATGCTTCTTACTTTGGACTCGGGCTTCACTGGGTGAACCCAGTATATGAATGAACTACAGCTCATTCATTGGCTCAAGGACCTCCCCTTCTGGCCCAGCTCATTTTCCTCTTCCCAAGAATATGATTTCCAAGCATTTACTACCAAACTGTCTATTACCAAGCCTTCTTAGGCCACAGAAAGATTTTTTTCCCCCAAGGCATGGAATATAAAGGAAATGAGCCCCGACCACATGGGTTGTTTCCCTTAAAAGTCTATGTTCTTTTTAATAACAGGTTAGAAAGGGTGATAAAATGGGACTAACAAACCACCAGTCGTTTGTAGATTGAGATGTTCAACACACTCCTGTCATGGTGGGGGGCAAGGGGGAGGAAGGGAGGGAGGAATCCAGCAGAGATCAAGAGAAATAGGTAACTATTTTAGAGATGCAGCCTGGTCTGGCTGCAGGGCCATGAAGCTTCTTAATTGGCAGGTTGGCTGTGTGGTTTAAGATTTTTTTTCCACTCCTTTCCCTTTTCCAAACATTACAAATACTGAACCTCCCCCCATTTTCTTAATTTTACTTGGAACAGACTTGGTGTTTCATTCCAAGAAAGTGGTCTGGGTTAGCAAGAGCTGCTAAGAACAGCAGTGAGAGTGAGCATGCTGTGACCTCACTGGAGCCGCCACAGCTGGGCCCTGAGACATTTCTTTGAGTTTTGCTTAAATGCAGCAGAACTTTTTTCAAAAGTATACACATATACTCCATGGCTATGCTTCAGCTGTTTTCAAGAATTCCAAATGGTCTGGCCAATTTGCTCCATCCAGCTGAGCTGGACCTTAATAAAGAAACACCTGGGGACTTGGGTGTTGGGAAATACTGTACAGAACAATATTGCCTCACAGGAGGTCTTCAGGGAGCTCCAGGGAGGCTGAGAAGGCATGCCGAAACGGATAAACTCCCAGGCCAAATTTTTGTCTCCTCACATGTGAAAAGTTTAGCAGTTTACAAAGGGCATTCACAAACTTGAAGCATTTTTAAGTCTTACAACAGCCCTGGAAGGCCATCAATTCAATTCAATAAGTTTTTAAAGGGCCTACTCTGGGCAAGGCATCACACTAGGCACTGGAGATAAAAAAGACAGAAACCAAACTATTCCTGCCCTCAAAAATCTTACGTTCTACAGGCTGAGGGTGGGAGTGGGCAGAGGCAACATTAACACAGAAGATCATATATAAGAGCATTTGCTGTAGGAGGGAGTATTGACAACTGGGCAGAAGGGTCAGGAAAGCGTTCTGAGGTGAAAGACGAAGGGAGCTAAAGACTCTGAGTGGTGTCAAAGGACGTGAACAGGGAGTTTTTGGAAGAAAAAATCAAAGCTACATATAGTCATATGAAAAATGCTCTAAATCATTATTGATTGGAGAAATACAAATTAAAACAACTTTGAGGTGCCATCTCACACCTATCAGATTGACTAAAATGATAGAAGGGGAAAATGACAAATTAGAGGGGATGTGGAAAAATTGGAATACTAATACACTGTTGGTGGAACTGATCCAACCATTCTGGAGAGCAACCTGGAATTAGTGCCAAAGACTTATAAAACTATGTATACCTTTTGACCCAGCAATACCATTATTAGGTCTGTTTCCCAAAAAAGGTAGAAAAAGGGGGGAAAAAGCCCTATATGTTCTAAAATATTTATAGCAGCTCTCTCTGTGGTGGCAAAAGAACTGGAAGTTGAGGGGATGCCCATCAATTGGGGAATGGAACAAGTTGTGGTATATGAATGGAATGGAATACTACTGTGCTGTAAGAAATGATGAGCAGGTTGATTTTTTGAAAAACGGGGAAAGATTTGAATGAAATAAGAGTGAAATGAGCAGAACTAAGAGAACATTGTATACAGTAACAGCAATACTGTTCAAAGAGTACTGTAAATGACTAAGTTATTCTGAGCAAGATGAATATTTAAATCAACTACAAAGAACCTATAAAGGAAGATGCTATCCACCTCCAGAAAAGGAACTGATATATGGAAGTGTATATTGTATAGTTTCATATCTATATGAGCCAGACATACAGTACCCCATCTATCTATCTATATATGTATATGTGTATGTATATATGTACACATATACATATATGTGTGTATATACATACACATGTGTGTGTGTGAAATGTTGGCCTTCTAGTTCAGGGTTGAGAGGGAGGGCAGTAAGAAAACAGCTCAGAACTCAAAATGTAACAACAAACAAATAAATAAAATTAAAAAAAAAAGAAAATATTCTGAGTGGTGGATGTGAGAAGGGAGAGAGTGAATTCCTGACACCCAATACACTCTACACAAAGGCCTAGCATCAAAAGATGGAATGTCAAAGTCAGGGGACAGCCAGGAGGCCCAAGGCACTGGAACATAAGAACTGGTGAGGAAAACTAATGAGCAATAAGCCCTGAAAGGTAGGTTGGGGCCTTATGGTGAAGGCTTTAAATGCCAAGAGTTCCTCTTGTTCTCTGAATTCATACTACAGTGGACTTTCTTTGGAAAATAATACAAATCTTGGTAAGACAGGGAATAAGAGGTAACCAAGTGTACAGCTCCTTCTGCCACACCCCAAAGAAACTAGAAAAAAATACTCCAAATGGAACAAATACAGCAATGACAAGAAGATGAAAATTGAAAGAATCCACTACCAGGTAATCCTGACAGAAAAAAAAATTTGGAAGTGATTGTTGAAAACTAAAACTAAATAAATACATTTATTAATTTTTAAAATGCCTGAAGACAAATTCATCTGGTGCTTATCACTTCTGACATGCTCTGCCCAAAAGTTCCCACTGCCCTATCCCACCCTCATCTTTCACAGCCATCATTTTTCTGCTTCAAGTGGTCCCATGTACTTCCGGTCAACTGTACTGATGAACTCCAGTTATTAGATCTAGCCCTTTGGTAGTAGCTTGGGAAGAAGCTGTTCCCAGGGCAGCCTCAAGCCTTAACAGAAGGATTGTGGAACCTGGGAGAAAAGATTATAGAGGAGGATGGAGCCCAGAAGTATGGCACTGGTTACAAAGTCAGGAGGCAGTGTAGTAATGGAGAAACAGTATTGGATTAGAAATCAGGGGACCAGGGGTTTGACTCTGAAGTCTATTACTTAATACTTGTGTGATGTTAGATCACTTATACCCTGTGGTCCTCAATTTCCTCATCTTCCAAACAATGGGGTGGAGCAAAATGACTCTCTAAGGTTGTTTCCAGCTCTAAATCTCACCCCCTTTTTGGAGCATGATCAGTCATCATTCTTGGTGAATTTGCTGAAACTTGAACATATATAGATATCTTCTGCTTGGGTTGAGTCCCACCATTGATTGCTGAGTCAAAACTTCATGGTTATGGTGAGGGGGCTACCTACTCCTCAGTGTTTCTCTTCCTTTGTATCTTTGAAGCTTGAGGACAACTTGAAGTGGCATCCAGAAGAAGTGGACTGTGGAACTGCAGAAATCTTATACTCATGAGTGAGCCAGCAAATGTTTAACAATTCCATTCCTTGGCTAGAAAAATCAATATTAGAAGTGGTATAATATAGAGGAACTCTTCTTGGGCAAGAAGAGGCAAGGTTAAATGGAAGGGCTCCAGGAAAATATGGTCAAGACTAAAGAGGAGCAGTGAATGAGAGTTTCCATTTCTCCCCATGCCTTTGGGATGGTGGGAGAATAAGGATAGAATATGCAGGGGCAGATTACAGAAGGACGAATGAGATCCCACCATTAGAAAGGGAATGCTCTGGTAGCATTATGAAGTGACCACATGAGGACAGGGTATCAATCAGACAATAAACTTTTCTGGAGGTTAGGAACTCTCTCTCTCTCTCTCTCTCTCTCTTTCTCTCTCTCTCTCTCTCTCTCTCTCTCTCTCTCTCTCCTTATGTATGTATATCTATCTATCTATATACACACATACATATATATATGCATGCCAACTTGCAGGGCATGAGTTGAAGCCTCAGAGTTATTTTGATCTGTATTTCTTGTACGACTAGTGATTTGGAACATGTTTTCAAACATCTGGAGGGATGTTATATATTTGTGTCATTTCCTTACATGTCTTAGATATCAGATTTTTATCTGTCTTTTAATATGCTATACAAATAGCTTTTCTACTCTATAATTTCCCTTATCCTATCATCACTGATTTAATTTATGTAAAAGCTTTTGAATTTTATGTAATCAAAAGCTCCTGCTTTATCTCTTATGAACTCCTCTAGACCTTGCTTGGTTAATAATCTGTCCATGGCTGCAGTTGTGCAAGGTACATCCTCTCATTCTTGTCTAATTACTTTTTGCCAGGTGATCTTTTATGTTCAAGTCACATAGCCGTGAGTTACTGTGCTGTATATGGTACAAGCTGTTGCTCTAAACCAATTTTCTGCCGAACTGCTTTCCAGTTTGGTAAACTGGCTACTAACTTCATTCCATTAGCCAGACTTTTTGTTCTATGTAGTTCATGAGAAAGCTTCCCCTACTCTAGGGTTGGGCCTAAGACAGCAGTGCTTCTGGAATTCTACCTAATCCTCATTCAGAAGGGCTGGGATGAGAAGTTAGTTCATATGAGCTGACAGAGTACGGACTGGGACTGACAGAGCAAAATGTATGATACAAAATGTAGGATAAATATAAGAGGAAAACCAGGAGCTGGCAGCAGGATGGAAGCCAGGAGAGAAACATGAATACAGAAGGAAAGGTTAGTCCAGCCCCTTGCAGAACTGGCTGTGGCGTACTTGACATCTGCAATTACATAGCATAACGTTTAACAGAATAGGAATAATTAACAGAGTCACCCAGGTAATCACCTTAGGGTATCATTCACAGCAAATAAACATCATCAATATATGCAAAGACCTAGTAGAGTACAGAGCACAGGTGTCAAACTCTGTGCCTTCTCCTGCCCACCTCCTCTGCCCAATGCAGCCCAAACCAAATTAAAATGTTTAACAAAATAAATTAAAATACAGCACAACATAAATAATGTTAATTTGTGGTTTTCAAAGGGGACATTTCTATTTGAGCTTGACATCCTGATGTGGAGCATCATTTGACAGGTTCCTTGGTGACTAGAGGTCTAAATTACAATGCTGGATATATCACATGCACACGTCTCAGTGGGCCACGTAGAGCCAGCTAACATAAAGCTGCACAACAGCAAACAACAACAAAGCGATATGTTGCTAGGCTTTGCAAAACAGCCAGGTTATGTGCACACGGCTAACAGAAAAATTAAGCAAACTACACAACACATGCACAATGCTAATACAAAGCAAATAAACACAAAGAAACAAACAATAATAAAACAGGAGCATATTGAATATGCAGCAATTAAGACGTGCATAAATGAAGAAATGTAATTATATGCAAGGCATACATCTCCTACAAGCACATTCGCATTAGCATCTGGCTACACATATCACCATTTCATTAGTTTCATCTGGGACATGATCACTTAGCCTGGTGGCTGATCAGCTAGTTCTCAGACTCCCACAACCTGCCTATACCTGTGCCAATCAGAATCTGCATTTGATTGTGAGCCTGTAGAGGAGCCAGGCTGGCTAGCAGAGTTATAAGAGGCAGCATGGGGCCTTCAGTGTAGAGGTAGAGGGGTAGAAAGACCAGGGTTCAAATCCTGCATCAGATATTTTCCAGCTTATTACCTTAGGCAAGTGCTTAGCCTCTCTTTGCCTCCATTTCTTCAATGCAATAAGCACATGTTACATCAGTCAGCCAACAAACATTTACTGAGCACCTATTATGTGCTGGACACCATGCTAAGCCCTGGGATATAAAGGCCAAAACGAGCAGACAAGTCCCTGTTCTCAAGGAACTCACAGTCTAATGGGCAAGAAAACATGCAAACAACTATGCATAAATAAGATCTAGCCGGGATAAAATTAAAGGGAAGGCACAAGCTTTAAGGGGGACCTCAAGGAAGTTGGCCAGGTACCTACCATATGCAACATGCTTTGCTGGAGATAACAAAAAGAAAAAATAGAAAAATTTTTTTAAAAAATGGTCCCCACCCTCAAACTGCTATGTAGTTTGGAAGAACGGATCTTATCCGATTGGGAGATCAGGGAACTCTTCATGGAGAGAGTAGAAATAAAGCTAAGCCATGCTCCCAGGCCCTTATGGTACCCTCCAAATTCCTCAGATACTACCTGGAACCAGGAACTAGGCCTCTTTGCCCTTCCTTGTTCCATTACTCGGCTTCTGACCTGGCCTGCCCAACCATACTGTTGCCTTCCTCCAAGTGCTTAACCCTCGTGACCTGGACTGGCGATTTGAGGACTTTGTCACCGTCAGAACTCTCTTGGCCTCAGTTTCCTCATTTGTAAAATGAGAGGGTAGGACGAGATGACCTTTAACATCCATTCCAGCTCTAAATCTAGTGAAATTATGAAACTTATCCATTTATCACTCTTTTCCACTCAGATCATCATCTCCATTCTCTTCCCACCATAAATTGGCCTCTGGCCCCTGAAACTGCCCTTAGCGTTGATAGGCCAGCTTTAGTCTTTGTTTTGTTTTTTTTTTTCAGGTCCAGGCCTCCATAGAAAGTCTTGGACATCTCTGGCCATGCCACAATGCATATACCCCCACCACTTCCAACACCTTTTTATGTGTTGTCTTCCCCCTTCAGAATGTAAGCTCCTTGAGGGGAGGGACTATCTTGCTTGCTTGTATTTGTATCCCCGGTGCTTAGCACATACTAAGTGCTTAATAAATGTTTTCTCTATCAATCTATCTCTCCAGTTTACCTACCTACCTTACCTTTCCATTATCATCATGTGTAAGACACGGATGACAGCACTGAATATTTGATTTAGTAGGCTGTTTGGGAGAATTACCACTGATTTCCTAATTGTAGTTCCCCCACTGTCCAATTACTGGGCCAGGAGTCAGGAAGACTCATCTTCCTGAGTTCAAATCTGGCCTCAGACACTTAACTAGCTGTGTGACCCTGGACAAGTCATTTCATCCTGTTTGTCTCAGTTTTCTCATCTGGAAAATGAGTTGGAGAAGGAAATGGCAAACCACTCCAGTATCTATGCCAAGAAAACCCCAAATGAGGACACAAAGAGTCAGACTCAGCTGAAATGGCTGAACAACAACATTGTCCAAGCTGAGCCCTTGGTTTCTTAGGAGTAACAGGAAGCTTCAAGTAGAAAGGCAGTTAAGCCAGGTAGTTGGGAAATAAGTGAGTTTATAGTGCTACTTTGCAGAGCAGCACATCCTAAAGGTATATCAAAAGCAGCATCCCTGATGGGTGTGTGTGTGCGTGTTGGGGGAAGCTGCTCCTTCTTTTGGAAGAAATCCTGGATGGGTTTAAGCGATGCTGTGACAACCAGTGTACAAATTCACAAATTTAATAAATTCACAGAGTGTTTTTTCTATGCCACACCAAAGCACCAGATTGACTGATTTTTTTTCCTTTTTCTTTAACTAATTGAATTAGTTGCTTGTCCTAACATCTTGTAACCCCAGTCTTAACTGATCTGAGCCCAGGAGGATACCAATTAGCCCAAGTACCTTCCTTCTGTGCTCCTGGTTTCAGCCTAGCAGCTGCCAAGTCCAAGGGAGCAGATGGAAACGCCAAACATCTTGCCCAGGCTTCCTAGCCAGAAGTGCCCCACTAGCAAACTCCCCCCAAGGCTCAAAGTAGCACAGTCTGTGTCGTGCATTTATCACTGACGTCCAAGCTCAAGGTTTTGCGAGAGGTTTGTTTTATAGCCTTGGATTTGGGTTCAGCCAGCTGAAGTTATTAAGGTTAGGAGGTTTTTCCAGGGCACAATGGTCCCCCTGTTTAGCTAATCCAAAAGCATGCTAGACTGTACTGGTCTTAGCACAGAGACATAAAACACTTCTGCCCACTCTCTCTTGCACAGAGTAGTGCCGTCAAGGCAACCACAGACACTCACTAGGTGGACTCCCAGTGGCCTTGTATAGCGGTGCCCTTGGGATGCTGTTTGAAGGCCTTCCTTTCAGACCAGCAGCAAGATGAGGCCCCCAGTTCCCACTGGAGCCCTGAGCTGGGGCCTGCCCGGTGGGCGTGTGCTCCTGCCAGCTGCCATGAGGCCTCCTTTCTAAGCCCAAGTACGACATGAGCAGGAAGCTACAGGAAACTTGTGAGCTTGCTTTGGCCTCACAAAGCCCTCTCACGGCCCACGTCTTCAAAGCTCACAGCTTCCCATCACTCCCCATTTCTGCTGAGGGCCCCACCAGCTTCACAGAGTCAGCATTATTCCTAACTCCTCTCTCTTCTTGTTTCTACGTCCACAACATAGCTTACAATGGCCCCCTTCTCTCTGATCCCACTGCCCCCACCCCCAGTTTAGGCCCTCATCCCTTCTCTCTCACCTGGATTATGACTGCAATAGCCAACTAATTGGTCTCTCTGCCCCCACTCTCTATCCCAGCTCCAATCATCCTCCACAAAGCTGCCCAAGTAGGTTTTTTTTCCAAATTGCAGATCTTACGATGTCACTTCCCCACTCTGTAAACTCCAGTGGCTCCCTATTGCCTTTAGGATCAAATCGAAACCCTTCTGTCTGGCTTTAAAAGCGTTTTACAACCTTGCCATGCACTTCTCCCCTTCCTGTACCCTGCACACTGGCTCACAAATGGCACCCTATCTCCATGTCTCTGTCTCTACATGGGCCGTTCCCTATCCCTGGAACAGATTCCTGTCTCACTTCTGCTTATTCGAATCCCTTATATCGTGGTCTCCCCTGACAAATGCTCTTGTATTTCTTTTGCACATATTGTATTTATCCTTATTTATGTACATGCTTTCTCCTCTCAAACAATGGAAGCTCTTCAAGGACTGGGACAATTTCATTTTTTGCCTTTGTATCCTGTGCCTGGCACATAGTAGGTGCTTAGTGAATGCTTGTTGATTGCCTGATCTCTCCCCCACCAAGTACTCTACCAGATGATCTCTTCATTCCAATGGACTCAATCTCTTCTCATGCATTCTACTGCACCAAATAATGGTCACCTTCTACCTTCAACACCACAACCTCTCCCCAGTCCTCCCTTTCTTTCCCTCCAATACTCCAAAGCGCCCGTGCACATTCCAGGCTAATCAACTGCTCCCTCATCAACTGTTTCCTCAATGAATGGCAGCATCCACATGCACCTCCACCTTCCAAATTCCCTTTTTAGTCCTGGGTTTCTGTGAAAGGCTGACAATGGCATAATGTAACTATACATGCTATCCCCTCACTGTATGATGACGGGATGGATGAAACCTAGAGAAGTAATCTAGCTAGAAGTAATCTGGCTCCTAGCAGGGCTGCCCCTAAATCACAGTACCCAGGAGGAGTGTCCTATTTCTAAAGATTATACAATCTTATGGAATAACAAATGCCTGGATGAATAAACCTCATGATCATAAAGTTAGCACCAACTCTCCTCACCACACACACACACACACACACACACACACACACACACACACTGAAACACACATGTGGTAAAAATACAGCAAAATCACTAAGTGGTTAGAGTACAGGCTTCAACCATTCCTCTACTCCTAAACCCTCAAGGTACTTCCGCTGTTCAGTGAAGAAGTATCGTCTTTAGATTGGGAGATGTCATAAACATAGGCGTGGAGAAACGAGAGGGCAAGGCAATGATGATGGAAAGGTGATGAGAACACACTCTGAAGTCCCCTCCAGCTCCAAATCTATGATGCTCAGCAGACACAGTATCAAAACCAAGAATTACAACAAGGTCCTACATGGGGTAAACAGGAGATGAGGTCTTAGGGTTCTGGCCACAAAGCTTTGATTCCAGGTAGGTTCCAAGAGTTTGTGATACACTCCTTTTCTGCTCACCAAATAACAGCCAGCTTCTGCTTCCAAAACTGCTAGTCATACAGCAACCTCCCCTCAATACTCTCCAACATCAAAATAGTTGTGATGATTTGCCTTCATTGCCCTCACTAGCTACATAAGCACAGTTGAGATTGAAGCCTAGTTATGAGTGCCAGGGCATTCCCCATAAGTCTTGCTCAAATTCCATTCAGTGGGAAGCTCACATCTTCATTAGTATCCATAGCAACCAGGGAAGTTATAGGTGGTGGACAGCCTATGCACTTGGTATCCAGGTACATATCTCCTAGATGTCCCATTGATATCCCAAACACAACATTTTCAAAAGAGAACTCATTCTGTTCCTCCCTCCTCCAAACTTCCTTATTTCTGTTGAGGGCACCACCACTTTTCCAGTAGCTCAACTTCACAACATCCTCCATTCTTCCCTCTTTTATGTCCCACATTATCCAATCAGTTGCCAAATCTTGACATTCCTCCCTCCGTAATGTCCCACACATACATCCTCTTCTTTCCACTTCATATTCATCATCTCTCACCTGGATTGCTTTGATCACTTCTCAATTGTTCTCCATCCTTCTCCTTCCTCCCCTTTCTATTCTCCATATAGCTACCAGAATCATGTTGGATCACAGATCATACATTCCAAGCTGCAAGGACCTTCTGCTCCTTGATCAGAGACCAAGCTACAAGGAGCCTTTGAGGCCATCGAGTCCAACGCCCCCCAACCTAGTCACCCATGTAAGAAGTGGCAGAATCACAATTTGAGCTCGGTTCTTTGGATTACAAATCCAGCTATATTTCCACGGCGTCATGCTCTTCAACAAGGCATCAATCTGACCACATCACTCCTCTGTTCAAGAATCTTCAGTAGCTCCCTATGAGCTTTTTTCATTTTCCAGCTAAAATGTTGCCTTTTGTAAGAAGCTTTTCCCCAAAGTCCTTTAATGCTAGCCCTCTGTTGATTATTTCCCATTTATCCTGTCTAGGTCCTGCTTGTAACACTGTTATTTGCACATCATCTCATTACACTGAGAGCCCCTTGAGAGCAGGGATTGTTATCACCTTTCTTTGTACCCCCAATGCTCAGCACAATGCTTGGCACATAGTAAACACTTAAGAAATGCTTGTTGACTGACTGACTGACTGACTCCCTCCAGTAGAAAACACAGACTCCTCAGGCTGGCATTTAGAGCCTTCCACAATCTGGCCCCAGCCTGCTTTTTTAGGCTTATTTCAGATCACTTTTTTGGCTCATACTAGATTCTAGTCAAATGTCACAAGAATCCACTAACTGTTCCCCAGACTCAACATGGTGAATCCATACAGGCTATCCTTTATGCCTAGAAGAAAACCTCCTTACATCTGCCTCTCAGAAGCCTCCTTCCTTTGAGGCTTAATTCTGGTAACACTTTCTCCATGGAGGCTTCTCTGATTCCTATCCCATCCCTAGTCTCCCAAGCCCCATCCTCCCTTATTAATATTCTCTTCTCACTTGGATTATCTTCTATTTACTTATCTCTTTACATGTCTGAGGTAGAACACAAGCTCCCTGGGATCAATTCAACTCAACAAGCTCGTATTAGCATTAAAACATTTTTTTTTTGCTATCTTTGATTTTATATCACCTTCATTTCCAAATATAGCCCTCCCTCTTCCCCTACCCAGTGAGCCACTCCTTTTAACAAAGAATGAAAAAGAAAGGGAGGAAGACAAGGTCAGAAAAACTGAGGCCCCCACCTCGGTGGAGTCTACCTCCAAGGACGGTAGATACATAGATGCCTATTGTCCCTCATCTCTACAATGGAGGAAAGGAAGTGTCTCTCTTCTCTGAGCCAAGATCGGTCATAATTGCTACCCAGCGCCCCAGTCTGGCCTTTTTGTTGTTCCCATTTCCATTCTTGGAGTCATTGTGCACATGGTTTTCCTGGTTCTGCTTGTTCCACTCTGTACCAGTTCATACAGGTCTCATGCTTCTCCAAACTCTGTGTAGTCACCACTTCTTATAGTGAAGTCATATGCTTTAGAGCCTCACACCCTGAGGGGCACCAACTTTGTTTCCAGTTCTTGGCTGCCACCCCACAAAAAGTGTTGCTAGAAATATCTGGCTATATATGAAGCCTTTCTTTTCATCTTTGACCTCCCAATAAGCATGTGTGCACTCTGTACAAAACATGATGTGAGGCTATGTATACAAAGACAAAATTAAAAATGGCCTCTGTCCTCAAGAAGCTGCCCATTCTACTGGGAAGGATACACTTATATCAATAAATAAAAACAAGATAATTTGAGGAGAGAGCATTAAGGCTCCGAGAGGTAGTCAAGTCATTTTAGTTGGACCTTGAAAGAAACTTAGCTTCAGAAAGGCAGATGTGAAGAAAGATTCCTGTCTAGGCATGGAGGTTGGCCTGTGCAAAGATATGGAGGTGAGAGACCAATGCTGAGTTCAGAGAACAGTAAGGACATTGGCTGCAATGCAGAGTATATGAAGAAGAATGTGAAATGAGTCTGAACAGGTAGACTGGCACCAGACTGTGAAGGGCTTTAGGTGCCAAGCTGAGGAGTTTAGATTTTATCCTTGAGACAATAGGGAGTCATTGAAGATTTAAACAGGGGAATTCCATGATCATGTCCGTACTTTAGGAAGAACATTTTGGCAACTGTGTGGAAGATCGAATGGAAAAGAGAGAGAAGCAAAGAAAGAACTATGAAGTTTGAATGCAGATCGAAGCATACTATTTGCTATTTTTTTTCTTCTGTTGAGTTTTGTTTCCTCTTTCTGGTGGTTCCTCCTATTGGTTCTAATTCTTACTTACAACATCACTAATGTGAAAAAAATATGTTTAATAGGAATGTATATGTATAGCCTATATCAGATTGTGCGCCATCTTGGGGAGGGTAGTGGGGAGGAAGGGGGAGAAAAAATTTAAATTCAAAAACATATGGAAGTGATTGTTGATAAATCAAAATAAATTAATAAAAAAAGAAAGAAAAGAAAAGGGAGAGAAGGCAGGAAGGTCAATGAGGATGCCACTGGAATAATACAGGTGACAGGTGATGAGGGTTCAAACCAGGGTGCTGGCTGAGCAAGGAGAAAGAAGGGAATGAGAGTGCATGCTTTGGGGGAGATATTAATTAGACACAGCCAGTGAGAGAAAGAGACACATCAAAACCACTCAGAGTTTGTAAGCTTGGGTAAATAGAAAGGTAGTAATATCCTCAATACTTACTACAAGGGATGGGTTTAAGGAAAAGAAAATGAGTTCACTTTTGGACACATTAAGCTTGAGATGTCCACAGAAGATCTATTTGGAAATGTCCAGCAATAAACTGATGATATGGAATAGAGCTCAGGAGATGGCTAGGTATGTAGATGTGGGAGACATTTGTTTAATAATGGCCATTGAAGCCATTGGAGCTGATGAAATCGCTGAGTCTAAAGAGTGAAGAAAATCCATCCCAGCATGGAACCTAACTGTACATTCAGTGGAAGTGGGGCACAGATGAGGATCCTGGAGGGCAGGGGGTGTTTTTGCCCACCTTGGTATCCTCAGCACCTCACACGGTGCCTGGCACACAGAAGGTGCTGAATGAATATGTGTTTCTTGGATAAATGTGGCCTCAGTTTGCACCCTCAATTTGCCTCTATTTCCTCTTTGGTAAAAATGAGGGGATGAGAGGGAACTAGTTGAATTCTGAGGTGCCTTGAAGTTCTATTTATTATTCTGATTCAGATCCCAGGGTACTATAAGTGATCAGCAATAAAAGTAATACTGCTTTAGCATAATTAGTATTTTCATTTCCAAAGCATGTTCCCATTTTTATATCAATTTGGTCCTCATCACATCTCTAGGAGGTAGGTGCAGAGAGAGGTTATTTGCCCTAGAGTCTTAATAGAATTTCATGGAAATTTGAATATTTGTCAAATGTGCTGCCGTAAATTTTTATGTACTGGTCAATTCCCGGGTCCAGAATATGACACTGATTCCATCTGTGAAACCATGAGCACAGCAGGCAACAAATGACCAATTTCTAGAACGGTGGGGGGAAGGGAAGAATCTGCATATAAAGTCCTTGTACAGCCAGTGTGATGGGAAAAAAGCCCACACACTTAATTATTTTTCTAGCAAAGCAAATTCAAGTGATTTGTATTTCCCAGACCAGAAGCTGTTTCCTTCCAGGCTCTGTCTCCAAGGGCTCACAGGGAACAGACATGATTTCCTAACAGAAGATAGCTTTTATAAGAACCAAAGATACAAGAAATATGATCTTGCATCATTTAGCAAAACAGCAATAAAGCCATATCAAAGCAAGATCTCAGCAACAATGGCTGGGCCCCAGCTTATGAATTACATTTGACAGCTGGGTTCCAAAGGCCACTTCAGAGTCTTATCAGGAGACATGGTGCTTAGCACGGGAAGGAGTCGTGAACCAGGATTCTGGAGATTCACATTCTAGCTTCACTTTGAACATTTATTAGCCGTGTGAAAGCAAATTGCTTACCAACAGAGCAGTGGAAAGAGCGCTGAATTTGGCCAAAGCTACCCCAGGTAGGAGGTAGAGAAGCCCAAATGAGGGAAATGAGGCCCAGAGAGGTGAAGTGATTTGTCTGAGAAGTATTAGGTAGAGGATTTGAACCCAGGTTAATTCCAAATCCAACCCTCCTTCCATTCTGCTAGTACAGGAGCCCACTTTGATTCCTGCCTCGGGAACTTACTACCTGTGTGATCATGGACAAGTAGCTTAACCTTTCTGGGTTTCTGGCATTTAAGCCCCTCCACAATGTAGCTTCAACTTACCTTTCCTTATGTGTGGTTCTATAACTTGCTACCTGGGTGACTTTAGCAAAAATCATTGAAATGTACCTCAGTGTCTTTGTATACATGTATAGGTACAGAAGAACTAAGGAGGTTGGATTGGATCATAGAATGCTAGAAAGGATTCTTCTGGAATCCTAGAAAGGACCTTCGAGGCCAGCAAATCCAATCCTCCTCATTTACAGATGAGAAAACTGAGGCCCAGAGAGGCAAAGTGAATTGCCCCGGTTGTTACAGCTATTAAGTGTCTGAGGCAGGATTTGAACCCAGATCTTCCTTATCCCAGTTCAGGGATCTATCCACTACATCATACATAGGCATATCCACACATATATTCATAAGTAATTTCTAAAGTCTTTTACAGTCAGTTCTTAATCTAATAATCCTATGATCAAGGTAATTTCTAAGGTCTCTTGTAGCTCTAAACCCTAAGATCCTACCCTTTCTCAGCCTTTCTTTCTACATCTGTAGAATGGGAATAATCCCCACTATACTCATTTCCACCTTGCAAGGTTGCTCTGAGATCCTGGATTGTGAAAGTGTCACACCCTCTACAAATATCAGGGGCTGGCATCACCATCCTTATAACCTGAAGAGTAACTTATAAGCAACAGCTAAAAGACCAACCAGCATAAGGGTAGTATCTACAGTAGTCAGCTGAGGGAGGTACCAATAGCACCCAACTTTCCCTTCAGAGAACTTTGATCCAAGGACCACAATGATATCTCCCTAGCAGGATACAGAGCTGAGAGCTGACAACTATGGCAAACACTTGAATTTTAAACTGCAGGTAAGTGAAGAGAGAGGAGTTGACCTTACCTTTCTGTGCTAAGAAGGCCCAGTTAGTCGCAGTGTCCACCAGAGAAGACTGAATCACTCAACTCTCAATTTGGCCTTCGATAAATTTGGTCAAGTCAGCTTCTGTGGTGATGGGGTGAAGCTGGGCTCATTGCCAAGGTTGCCAGGAACAAATTAGTGAATTTGTCTCATGCCTGCATCAGCTCCAGCTTCCTTCCTTCCTTCCTTCCCTAAGGTAGACTTCTGAAACTTGCAAGGTTGTCAAGGACTTCAGTCTGTGCTGCCAATGTTGGAGGGATTCTGTGCTTCTCCTCAAAATGTCACACTCTTGCATCATAGCACCAAGGAGCTACAAAGAAGCAAAGACTGCTGGGCTTACAATAATGCATTTGCTCCATGTGAGTCACTCCCTTCATAGGGACACGCACAATCTAATTACTGTAGGGAGAGTCATTTGGGTGGATTTTTCTCTTGCTCTGGAAGTCAAAGCCAATTCCAAGTGGGGGATGGGGTGGAAGGAAGGCAAACAAACTGGAGATCTTGAGTAAGCACCTGGCATCTCTGGCTCAACTCTCAGGGATCTGAAGAGATGCTGTCCACACGAGTGAACGGGAGAGAGCAGGGACCAGGATCTGCTGGAGAAGGAGCTTTTTTGGTTTTTAAGCTAAAATTGTACTGGTTCCTAGTCCAAGTACTCATATAAGTCTGAGAAAGATTCAGATAACTCAGGTCAGAAATAAGAGCCATCTGAGCTCCTCCCTTTTTGCCTAGGTATTTTCCACGAATCCCAAGCCACTAAAGGATGAAGAGATGACTTAGCCTCTAGCCCCCAAGGTAATACTAGTTAATATTACATTCATGTGCAGCACTTTAAGGTCTACCAGATACTTTTCTTACAACAACCCTTCAAGGTAGGCAGGAGGAAGAAACTGAGGTTCAGTGATTTGCCCAAATTAAAAAGTGACCACTCAACCCAAGTCTCCTCACTGATTCAACAAATATTGACCAAGTGCCCACTATGGGCTCTTAGCTAGCTGGCACTTTGCTAGGTGCTGGGATCCAAAGAAAAAGACACAAAACACATCCCTGCCCTCAAGGAGTTTACATTCTACTGAACAGATACATAAACAGGTAAATAGCTATGAGATAATATGCAGAGAGAGAGTGCACTAGCAACTGGATGATCCAGAAAGGCCTTCTCCTACCCCTCTTAATTCTCGTGCCTTTCTTCTATTAATTACTTCTTATTTATCCTGTGCATAGTTTGTTCATATAGGCACAACTCAGAGGTATTATGGGTTTGGCTCCAGACCGCCACAGTAAAGCAAATATCACAATAAAGCAAGTCACACAAATTTTTTAGTCTCCCAGTGCATATAAAAATCATGTTTACACTATCCTGTAGTCTATTAAGTGTGCGATAGCATTATGTCTAAAAAATGGACATAGCTTAATTGAAAAATACTTTATTGCTTAAAAAAAACCCAACCATCATTTGAGCCTTCAGCAAGTTGTAAGCTTTTTGCTGGTCTTGCCTCCATGTTGATGGGGGCCGACTGATCGGGGTGGTGGCTGCTGAAGGCTGGGGTGGCTGTGGCAATTTCTTAAAATAAGACAACAATGAAATTTGGGGCATCAATTGACTCTTCCTTTAACTTGAACACTTAGAGGCCAGTGTAGGGTCATTAATTCGCTAATTTCAATATTATTGTGTCTCAGGGAATAGGGAGGCCTGAGAAATGCCAGGGAGAGACACTGGAACAGCTAGTCCATGGAGCAGTCAGAATACATACAACATTTATCCATTAAGTTCACCATCTTATATGGGCGCGATCCATGGTGTCCCAAAACATCAAAAATCACTGATCACAGATCCTCATAACAGATATAATAAAAATGAAAAAGTGCAATATCGTGAGAATTACTAAAATGTGACACCAAGACACCAAGCACATGCTGTTGGAAAGATATTGATTGATTTGTCAGTTGGTTATAGGAGGTAGCACTTGAGCTGAGCCTTGAGGGAAGCCGAGGGATTCTACATTCTCCTAGCTATCCCTTTTTGCATGGACTATAATTAACCAGAAGATAGATTTACCCTTTCCTTCAACTCAGTTCCACTCCACAAACTATTGAGTGCCTACTGTATCTAGAGTATGAGTAGAGATTGAAATTTTAGATATGATCCTCATGGAGCTTACTGTCTAGTAGGTAAATGAGACACACAGTATATTATATCATAGCATAGCATAGCATATTATGTTGTGTTGCATTGTATTGTATGATATTATATACTATTTATGGCATTAGAGAGGTGTAGACCAAGGTGTTATATGTGGTCCAAAAGGAAGGTTGTTACCAACAGAGGGACATTGGGGAAAGCCTCCAAGAGGAAGTCGTGTTTGGACTTGGCTTTAAAGGGGTGGGAAGATGTTCCCAGGAGAAGAAAAGGAGGGAGGGTCTTCCAGGTTCAGGGAACAGCGTGAGCATGGGTGAGGAAACAGAAAAGCATAAGGCAGGCATGTTCAGGGAGCAGAGAGCAGTCTAAGGAGGAGTCTGCGATGGGGTTGAAAAGATGAGTGCCACTAAGTTGCAGAGGGCACAAATACCAGACAAAGAAATTTGAACTTTCATCTCCTTTCATCATCATCACTCAAAACTTGGTGCTTAGAAGTCACACACCAGAGTTTGCAGACACCATGAAATAGTGTGTGATATTGAAAAACTCACAAATGCTCAAATTCTCTGAAACATCAGCAAGGTTGAAAAGAGCCCTGGTGTGGGTGAAAGCCCACCCTCCCGAATCCGGCCTTCAAGGTCCTCGATAATCTGGCTCCATCTGACCCTTCTAACCTGATTCCATATTTTTTACCCAGGCTGACAAGCTTCTCCTCACATGGCACATTTGATCTCTGTTCCTTCTTCCAGTTTGAGCCCAAGCCTGGTGCCTCGAATGTCCTCCCTCCTCCACTCTGCCTCTCAGAACCTTCTTTCCAGGCTCAGCTCAGATTCCGCCTCTTCCATGATGCTTTCCCAATGCACCCAGTGATAATATGCTCTCTCCTCCTGTTTTCCTCCTACTCTATAGATCCACATACATGTTGTGTTCCCACCCCCACCCCCAGTAGAATGGAAGTACATCAAGGGTAAAGGTTACTTTTTTTTTGCTATGCCCAGCACCTATCAAAGAATCTCCAACACAGGAGGTGCTTGATAAATGTTTGTTGCATTGAATTAAGTCAGGAGACCTGGTGATAGCTCCACCACTTAGGAGCTATGTGACCTTGGGCATGGCCTTCTTTTCTCTGAACCTCAGTTTCTCCATCTGTAAAATAAGGAGATTGGACTGGGTGGTTTCTTAGATTTTTTTCCCAGCTCTAATGTTTTATGATTTAGGTTCCAGAAAGCTCATTTAGAAACGGTCCTTTCTTGGGACAGCTAGGTGGTGCAGTGAATAGAGCTCTGGCCTTGGAGTCAGGAGGATCTGAATTCAAATCCAGCCTCTGACACTTAATACTTATTAGCTGTGTGACCTTGGGCATGTCACAACCCCAACTGCCTCACCAAAAAGCAAAAAAAAAAAGAAAGAAAGAAAGAAAAGAAATGGTCCCTTTTCAATATGAGCTAACAATTATGCAAACCAATAACACTTTAATGTATGTAATATTTTCATTCCCAAAGCAGGATTCTAATTAATTTTATCCTCGTCATATCTCAAGAACTTAAGAAGTGAAGGCAGGCATGGCGTAAAACCCTTTGCACATAGAAGAGGTCAATTCTATAACGGAAGAGGTGAGTACTTCTTAGAATCAGAGTCTCACGGAATCATTGACTTAGCACTGGAAGATCATCTAGGCCAATCCCCTCATTTTACAGGTGAGGAAGCTGAGGCCAAGAGAGATTAAGTGATTTGCCCAAGGTCATCATACAGGGAATAGAGATAAGATTCCACCTCAGGTCCTGTGACATCAGCCCTGTGTTCTTTCCACTGTCCTGCATGGTCATTAATGCCAGTGCTTCAAGGATCCCTGGTTTTGTTACTGTGGGTGCTCAACTCCCTGTACTGACATAGAGCTCCACCATTCTCTAATATGGTAAGTGGCCTTTGAGGAGTTGCTGTGGCCAAAAAATTCATCACTTGATGATGAGCCTTTTACAAACTTAGCCTAGCTGGTCCTTGAACAATAGACACACACCAGTTCATCACCCAGCTAATAATAACGCTAGCCAGTACCTACACAGAACTTCAAGGTTTGCAAAGTATTATATATATGTTATCTCATTTGATGCTCACAACAACTCTGAGAAGTAGGTGCTACTATTATCTCTATTTTACAGATGAGGAAACTGAGTCTGAGATAGGTTAAGTGACTTGCTCAGGGGTCACACTGCAAGTGAGTGTCTAAATCTGGATTTGAACTGATGTCTTCCTGACCTCAAGTCCAACATTCTATCTACTGCATTACCTAGCTTCCTACACCTAAAACTTTTAGCCTCTGATAACCTAGGATCCCTTCTATGCCTCCATGAGAGGGGGGAGTAGAATGTCCAGGAATATCAGAGAAGACACTTGCTGTTGCTGTTATACCATTCTCTCCCTCTATTGTGCTAGTATTAACAATGCCAAATAACCACATTAAATCAAAGGGACTGGATGGAACAGGGAATTTGAGTGGCCCTGTAAATAAAGTACCTGGAGTGGCAACTGGAAATATTAATAATAGTAATAAGGATGTTGATGGTGATTATAGCTAGCATTTATATAGGTCTTCCTGACTATAAGTCCTATACTCTATCCAGGGCTCCACCTAGCTGCTTCCCTTCTCTGTCAAGGAGGACTTTGTAGCCACAGCTGGGGAAGCACTGAGGTATGAAGGAGGTGAAGGAACATAGCTACCTCCCACCAAGAGAGGGAACTATGCCAGCAGAATTCACTGGAAGGAACTGGAAGAGGTATGCAGGGGAGTTTGATTCTGCATGGCTGCGTTATTCAGCATTCCCACTTAACAATATTTCTCCTACAGATCCTACTGATGGACTTTTATCCTTTTCTTCCTCCAATGTAAATGCTTGCAACTAATGTGTACTCTGGTCTTCATTTCTGAGGTCGTGAATCTCTTCAATGTCTTCCCATTTACCAAAGTGGCAGGAGACATTCCCATTATAGCATTTTTCTTGGCTACCATTTTGTTGCAAGACAGGCAAAACTGAACTGCAGGTACAGCTTGAACACCCTTCAGTACAATAACAAATCTTGTGAAAATTGGCCATCACTTTCAAAAATTATTGTGAAAAACTGAGACACATACACAGAAAGAGAGAGAGAGAAACAACTACTGAAAGCTAATCTACCAAGATGATGTAGACCTCACTCTTTTTAGTCAATTAAAGGTCAGTCTAAAGGAATCAGTAGCAGTAACCCTCCCTAGCAACTGAGGCCTTTGGGGTCTTTCCATTTAGCCTCTGGCAGTAATTTCTCTCTAGGATTTGCTATTAAATGTCCACTAAAGGAGAGCTAGCTTTTGGCAAAAGTATCCCTGTAAGTACTTAATTATCCATCAAAATTTTGGAAGCCAGGGGTTCAAATTGTACAATTTTCAATGAAATGCATTTTAATTTCCAAAGAAAAGGCAAGTTCAAGCAACAAAAATAAAGGTAGTTTTGCTTATTGAAGCCCTATTCCAGAGCACCACAACTTGCACTTTTCAAATTCCTCTTCTACTATATATATGCACACACATACCCGTCCTTAAAGGGCATGCACACAGACATACAAACATACACCAGCCATTAAAGGGGAAGCGCACGCACACACACACACACACACACACACACACACGCACACATACATACCCATAGCCCCTTTGCTTACCTTGGAAGCAGCAGGAAGACTTCAGGGATGTCATGCACAAGAGTTGGCACACAATGCTCATGGACAATTAAAGAACTGATATCTTTCTGTAGGTATGAAATATACACCAATTGCATTTCCTTGTCATCAGAGAACTCCCCTTCCTCATCTCCTCCAGCTAGGCATTCCTCTGCTAGGGAGGCGGTGGCATTTGGTGTACGAATAAGGGACTAGGTAACAGTGACAATGGCAGATCACAGGTCCCCACCCAGAGTCACCCACCATTTAATATCCCCTCCTATGTTGAAGGCAGCTTAGCCTAAATTTGATTGAACTGTATAAGTGGCCATTCACACAAACAGGAGTAAAAAACGTTTCCCTTTGCTCCTAATTAAGCAATTCCCTCTCAACATACCAGAAGACCAAAAGGTCTTCTGACTGGCATCGTTGGCATTCATTGGCCTAGAGTAGAAGCTCCAAGCAGAGTCAAGCTAAAACTTCTATTAAAACAAGCAATCCAACCAGCACTGTCCAGGTACTGTCCATGGTGCTGAAGAGACAGGCCCCCAAAACCAAATAATCCCTGCCCTTGAGGAGTTTATAGTCCACTAAGGGGACACAACATGTACACAGAGAAATCAATACAAAATGCATACAAAGTAAATATAAAGTTGAGGGATGACTGCTAACAATTGGGGGCATCAGGAAAGACCTCTGATAAGAGACAGGACCTGAGCTGATCCTGGAAAGCAGCTAGGGATTCCAGAGGTAGAGAAGAGAAGGAAGTTGGTAGTCAGTGGTAGAGAATAATACAGCAATGTTACACTTGTACTCAAGAACCATGTAGGTTCGCAACCAGTCACTTCTTATCTGCATGACCATGGCAAGTCACTCTACCTTATGAGAGACAGCAAGAGAAGGAATGAAAACTTAACCAGGATTTTGACCCTGGGCAGGAAATGCCACACATACTTAGCCATAGATGATATTTTCATTGAACAGTAAAAGTCTGAGGAGGAATCAAACCAGTTCAGATGACTGACTTCAGTAGGGAGTAAAAGTCATGAATCATCACATTTTAGTGCCAACTTTCTCATAAAATAATCCAATGTTGGTGATCAAAGGTAGAGTGTTATGTGTAAAAGTCAAATGTTGTAAAGATATGTGCTCTAGGTCTCTGGCCAAAATGCTTCTGTAGGTTCTGATTGTCTCCCAGATGCCTCAATGAGTGATTTCCAGAGCTTCCATTCCTGGTATCCCCTCCCAGGATACCACGAATAGCCAGCTACCAAAGACCCAAGGGACCCAATACAACCCTCCAGAGTTCAGGCCATTGCTTGGCTTCTAGGTAGCCTCTGTTGCCTCCACAGGGACATCCTTCTTCAAGAGTTCCCACAACTTTTGGCATTCAAACCCCATACTCTATAGAGGTGGTAATAATGGACCCAGAGAAGGGAAAGGACTCATACAAAGTTGGGACTAGGGACCAGGTTTCCTGACCCCTGATCCAGCGTTCTTTCTACCCTGCCACAAAATCATTACTTCCTCCTGACACCAGGCTTTAATTTTTTTCTCCTGGACTCAATACTAATTTTCCTCCTTTGACCATTCTCTGACGTTCCATTTGTTCAACAAGCATTTATTAAGTACCTATTATGTGTCAGGCTCCACACTAGGAAGTGAGGATACAAAGACAAAAATGAAATAGTCCCCATTCTGAAGGGAGAAAGAAAACAATATGTTGATGGATATAAGTAAATTTGAAATAGATACAAAATAATTTAGGGGGACTCACTTGTGGGGCAGGGGTATGGCAAGGTCTCATGTGGCACTTGAGTTACTATGTGAAGGAAACTAAGGATTCTTTTTGTTTTTTTAATAATATTTTATTTTTCCCAATTACATGTAAAACTATTTTTAACATTCATTTTTTAAAATCTTGAGTTCTAAATTCTCTCCCTCCCTTTCTCCCATGCCCCTGCCCTGAGACAGTAAGTAATTTGATATAGGTTATATATGTGCAATCATACAAAAAATATTTCCATATTAGTAATGTTGTGAAAGAAAACACAGAGCCCCCCCAAAAAAAAAACATGAAAAAAGTGAAAAATACTATGCTTCAATCTGCATTAAGATTCCATCAGTTCTTTCTCTGGAGGAGG
The DNA here is from genome assembly GCF_003287225.1 of Phascolarctos cinereus. Lineage (NCBI taxonomy): Eukaryota > Metazoa > Chordata > Mammalia > Diprotodontia > Phascolarctidae > Phascolarctos > Phascolarctos cinereus. Next base: position 29,013,238 of record NW_027556291.1, read on the forward strand.
ACAGCATTTTTCATCATAAGTCTTTAGGAACTGTTACTGTGTGCATTGCTCTCCTGGTTCTGCTCACTTCACTCAACATCAGTTCATGTAAGTCTTTCCAGGTTTTTCTGAAACCGTCCTGCTCATCATTTCTTATACGACAATGGTATCTTATCACCATCATATACCACAACGTGTTCAGCCATTCCCCAATTAATGGGCATCCTCTCAATTTCCAATTCTTTGCTACCACAAAAAGAGCTACTATAAATATTTCTGTACATGTGGGTCCTTTTCCCTTTTTTGATCTCTTTGGGATACAGACCTAGAAGTAGTATTGCTGGGTCAAAGGGTATGCACATTTTTATAGCCCTTTGGGCATAGTTCCAAATGAAGCTAAGGATTCTTAGAGGTGAAGGTCAAGAGGGAGAGCATTCTAGTCCTGTAGGATAGTCTGCTCAAATGCACTGAGATGGGAGATAGAATGGCATATGTGAAGAATAGAAAGTAGACTAGTTTGCCTAGAACACTGAATGGGGGGGGGGTAATGTGCAATTATCATCATTATCATCATCATCAATAAATATTAAGTACCTACAATGTGCCAGTCACTGTGCTAAGTACTGGGGATACAAAAGGACATTCCTGTCCTCAATCTAATGGGAGAGACAACATACAAACAAATATATACAAAGCAAGCACGTACAAGATAAATAGGAAATAATCAACAGAGGGAAGGCACTGGAATTAAGAGGCTTGGGGAAGGCTTCCTATAGAAGGTGGGATTTTAGCTGGGATTAAAAGGAAGCCAGAGAGGTCAGTGGGCAGAAAGGAGAAGGGAGAGCATTCCAGTCATGGGGCACAATCAGAGAAAATGTCCAGAGCTGAGAGATGGAGTGTCTTGTTTGTGGAGCAGCCAAGAGGCCAGTGGCACTGGATTGAAGAGTACGTGTCAGAGCATAAGACTGGAAAGGTAGGAGCTGGCTAGATTATGAAGGACTTTGAATGCCAAATAGAGTATTTGCTCCCGGAGGGAACAGGAAGCCACCAGAGTTTATTGAGTGGGGAGTGGGTGGGGTGACATGAATTGACTTGCACTTTATAAAAATCACTTTGGTGGCTGAACAGAGGATGGACTGGAGTGGAGAGAGCCTTGAAGCAGGCAGAGAGTAGTAGCAGTGTCAGAGGAGAGAAGAGGCATATTTGAGACATGTCGCAAAGGTGAAAGGAACAAGTCTTGGCAACAGATTGGATATGGGAGTTGGGGTGGGAGACAGATATTGAAGAATCCAGGATGACTCCTAGGTTGTGAGCCTGGGGGACTGGGAGGATGGTGTTGCCCTCTACAGTAATATGGAAGGTAGGAGGGTGAGGAGGGTTTGGGAGAAAGATGATAAGTTCTGTTTTGGACATATTGATTTTAGGATGCATACAGGACATCCAGTTTGAGATGTCTGAAAGGCAGTTGGAGATGTGAGACTGGAGGTCAGTAGAGAGGTCAGTAGGGCAGGATAGGTAGATCTTGGAATTATCAGCTCAGGGATGGTCATTAAATCCATGGGAGCTCATTAATGAGATCACTAAGTGAAGCAGCATAGAGGGAGAAGAGAAGAGGGCCCAGGACAGAATCCTGTGGGACACCTATGATTAGAAGGAGTGATCTGGAAGAAGATCTGGCAAAGGAGACAGAGAAAGAGCAGTCAGATAGATAGGAGAAGAACCAGGAGAGAATAAGGGAGGTCCTGAAAATCTACCAGGTTAGCTTACAGCAGAAGAACCTAAAGCTTGAAAGGGGAAGGGAAGCCAGCGCCCCAACTTCAGTGATTTTCTGCCAACCTGTGCTACCTCTCGTTAGTAACAAACTTGTGTAAAGGAGTAGAGGACACAGAGGTAAGAAATTCCAGGTATGGAGATTCTGTGCCAATATAGTTCAGCAACTCATCTGTGACTTACAGTCTTCAAGCTCTCAGGCACCCAGAAGCTGTCACATGCCCAGATCTCTGACACAGGCAGTCTATGTCCAAGGCAGGACCTGACCCCAGGTTTTCCCGACTCTGATGACCATCATGCTGTGTCGCCTCTGTGAGTTATAGCTTGAATCAAACAAAGATATGACACTGTAAGTAAGGAGCTGCCACCCTCTACTTTGGGAATATTTCCTCTGTGTATTCCCAAGTACAAAATGTTATTTTTCTACAATAATATTCTGATTCTTCTCACACCTCTCCCTGGCTTTTGGGGTGGATCAAATTGTTTGAATTAGCCTCCTGCGGAGTTCTTGGAGGCTAACAGCGGTCAAGTTAAATGTACACCAGCTACATGATCAGAGTTTAATTAGGTGCTGTTATACAACTCTTATTAATTACAATGCTAATATCCTAACAAAATGAAGACTCCTTTTTTAGGCCTCTCAAAGGAAATTAAAGCAATAAATCCCCCAGATGGAGGCAGGTAAACAAGTCGATAGCTAAGTCTGAAGCCCAAGTAATTTAGCATTACTTTGAGAGCCAAGAGAACAGTTACTACCTAAAGGGTTGGTTCTTAGGATAACTGCCCTGGAACCCGTGCCCTGTGTGCTCTCAGCCATTCTCCCTGAGTAACAAAGGATGACTGAGGACACGTAAACAGGATTCTTGCAGTTAGTGGCACAGGCAAGGCTCTGATCCTATCTAGGAAGACAAGAGTCCTGGCACAAAGAGTCCCAACTGGGATGGGCCTGGGCCGGGGCAGCAGACCTAGAGCCAAGCTATCATTATCCTCCAAACGCACACACATCTTCTGGCCAAACCCCCAGAAACTGAAAGGAAGTAGGGCATGGGATGGGCCTAGTAGGAGAATATTGTTGGGGACAAGTGGAAGAGGGGAAAGGAAGGTGGATAGGGCAGGAAAGGGCAAAGAGAGGAAAGAGGTGCCCCAAACAAGCCTGGCCTAATTCTTGGGCCAGCCCTCCCCTCTTCTTTCTTTATCTCTTTTCAGAGATCAAATAGGAAGCACCTTTCTCCTCTGGAAAATGGAGACCAAAAGGAAGCAGAGCCCCCGGTCCACTGATCCATCAACTACCCCTGGAGAGGTTGGGAACAACTTCCATGTGGAACTAGTTGTACCGAGTAGAGGATAGACCTGTCTTTTTCCCCCCAAGACTTAGGACTGGAAAAGACCTTAGAGATCATCTAGTCCTAACCCCCACTGTACATAGGAGGAAACTGAGACATTGAGGGCTCAGTTTTATAATATTATGAAATACTTGCCCAAAGTCATACAAGCAGTCAACAGCAGAGGCTAGATTCAAAACTCAAGGCATCTGACTTCAGCTACAGTGCTTTTCCTGCTACACCAAACTAACCATAACCCACTTCTAGAATGTTCGAGCTAGAAGGAGCCTTACAATTCATCCATCCCAATCTCCTCATTTCAGAAATGAAACCAAAACCCGGAAGGGGAAATGATATGCCCAAGGTCACACAGAGCATGACCACAAAACCCAGGACTGGAATACAGACCTTCTCACTTGAACTCCTTCTTACTTGATTTCTTTCTCCCACTCTTGAATCCTTACCTGGGGCACTTAGGCTAAATCTAGATTAGGTCAACAAGCAATCTAGTTCCATGCCAAGCCCTCAAAGTCACTTATCTTGGCTCATACAAAATAAATGAGAAATACTTTAAGTAACAAACATAAGAAAATTGCTATGAGACCACATGAGAATAATGAATATTTTCAAGGAACTTGAATTTTACTCTTCTCTTACACTGATATGGCAAGTGACTCTGAACTCTATTCAAGTAATTTGTCTACGTTTTCACTGTTGGAAAAGTGGTGTTCTCTATAATCAACCAAACAGGACTCCTCTGCTCCCCTGAGATATGCTCATGCCAATTATCCCCTCAGCAGTGAGACTGCAGTTTCTGGCTAAAAATACAATACCATCATTAGACTATTTTTCATGTTTACTAATGAAAAACGTGTTTTAACTCTCTAGAGGACCAAACAACTAATTTTCTTCAGGTCTTGAAGTGTACTTTAAATATTTAATCTAGTTCAGTATCATTGGACTACCTCCCTCATCATCAAGAAAAAATGGTTTTTACATGCGTGAAGGTGATTCCAACCCAGCATCTTTGATATCTCAACTGTCATTTATCTCATAGTTAGAGGGTAACCAATCTAAGATAGACAAAGTCAACTAGGCTTTCTAAGCAATGAATTGGAGTTGGGTGAAGTGAAGTGAAATTCACTACCTTAAAATAACACAAGGGACAACAGTGCAGTGGAGAAAGAAATGGTGTTGGAGCTCATCAGACCTGGTTTCAAGTCCCACCTCTGAGACACACTGGCCACGTGGCCTAACTTCTCAGTGCTCACAATACCTCTCTAAGAATAGAAGGTGCTCACACACATCGGTCCAAAACAATCAAACCACAAGTCCAATCCCTATCCCTAATATAGCATAATAAGCACTGATCCAGCACCGACTCTGTGAAGAGTGCTATCCTAGGCTCTGGGGGAGATACAAAGCTGAGTTAAGACACTGGTCCCTTCTTTTTGGGAGTTTAGGAGGAGGGGAAGACAATTTTTCTAGAGCACTTTGTCTAGAGGTCTTCTTTGCCCTACCATGCCACATCTTATGTTTTATATTGCCATGTGACCATGTCATTATCCTCCACCTCCCAGTAGAATGCAAACTACTTGAGGGCAGGGACCATGTCTTTTTGGGAAAAAAATTTTGCATTCTCAGCATCTTGCACACATTAGGTGCTTAATAAATGTTGAACGAATGGAATGAATAAATGAAGAGACCAACATAGATTGCTATAATGTATAACATAAGTACATTCTTTGCAGGGTCAAGAAGCAAAGCACCATGTGAAGTCTAAAGAGGAAGGTTAGCACTTATTGGGGTATTGGGTAAGGCTTTCGTTTTTTAAGCACTTTGAAAAGAACCTTCATCTGATTCACTTCAATCCAACAAACAAACTCCAGTGTCAAATTTTTTAAACACATTACTGGAACTAGAGGATGATCAGCTTAGGGCAGCTATTTCCCCTCCCCAACGTTGAGCCTTTCCATCAACAGATAACCATCCTAGCCAGGTCTTTAGAGATCTATCGCAATATGCATTGCACATAGTAGGCTCTCAGTCAATCTTTTTTGGATATTGAGATTGAAAAATACTTGTTGACAATAGAGTTGAAGAAAATTATCCCACACCAATTTCCACGAGCCAAACTGAAAAATACTGAGAAGCTGATTAATGTTCCTTTGAGCAGCGTCTGAACAGTGTGGAATTTTACATCTGAGCCACTGATTGCCGAACACGCAGACAGCCAGTGAAAGGCGCTCAAACTAAAAGGGATAATGAACCAAAGGGAGCTACAAGGTTCTTGATGTGCTTATTGGAAACTCAGCAGTCGTCAAAGTCAGGCTACTAGTGATCATTTAATTTATGGAAAATTCCTTTAACCAAGTCTTTAGCAATTAGAATGACTCTGTCCCTGAGAGTAACCCTTTGAAGCCAGCACTGGAGAATATTCCCCTTTGAAACAGCACAAGCCCATTAAGGCACAGCTTGTAAAATTCAGAGAAGCACAACCTCAGCTCTCCCCCAGGTAGGATGTGATGATAAGCCAAGGACACAGACCACGGCTAATGTCCCTTTCAATGTGTTGGGAGTCCTTTGAAAAATAATCACCTCCAGTGGCTTCTCAATTTCCATCTCAAGAATCTAGCTATTTCAATCAATATGGAAGATTTCAGGAAGCAAATTCCTCCATCCACTGAGTGACCCAGGCCTCCCAACACCTCGCAAAGCAGGCAGCAACAGAATGGCTGGCAGCCTCAGTTTACTCCATTTCACTATGACCTGCAAACAGCATTCCTAAAGAAAAAAAAGAAAAAAGAAAAAAAAAGCAGCATTCCTGTTGTAACACTTTTAGAGATGAGGTAAGAAACTGATTGGGAGACCAGTGTGCCTAAGAAATGTCTCCATACACAGGACAAGAAAGTGCTTTTAGGTCCACAAGACAGAACGATAGGAAAACCTGCCCCAGAAACTCAGAATGTCATTATTTTTCTGGAAAAAGTATCATTTGTCTCATAAGTTTCCTACTGGGTCTCAAGTGAATGGAGGGAAGGGAATACGCATTTCTATAGCACCTACTATGTGCTAGGCACTATGCTAAACATTGTTTACAAATATCTTATTTGATCCTCATAACAACCCTGTGAGATGTTATAGGGACTTTTAGTAGCCTAGGTTGGTAACGCAGGAGAAATTCACTATTTCTGGAGATCTTCAAGTGGTAGCTAGATGACCCCAGGGTAGACATGTTATGGAAGGGATTCTTGTCCTGTTATGGTTTTGAGCCCATGGTCTTGGAGATCCCTTCCAACTCTGGGATCTTGAGACTTCTGTGATCCGGTCTGGGGAGCTCCATGATCTTCTCAGGAAAAGGGCAAATCTCTTCCAGCTATATTTTGGGTAAAGATGATAGAGTACTGTCCAGGAGATCTATGCCCTAGAAACTGTGGCTGGGCTGGAGCAAGTTTTAAATCTGTGGGACAGCTGTAGTGGTCAGAAGACCTGGGTTTGACTTCTGGGTCTGATATGTGCAAGCTCTGTGACCCTGGTCATTTGACCTCTCCAATACTCAGTTTCCTCATTTGTAAAGTAGTCCAATAATACGTGCATTCCCTAATTCATAGGGCTGCTGGGAAGAATTTATCCTAAAGTACATCTAAGGTGAGGAAACCCTCTCTACCAATGTAGATCAGCAATTGGCTCTGCAAGTCTTAGAGAGGTGAAGCCAAGCGACTTATCCAGGATCACCTGGTAAGTATGTGACTGCGGTGGGACTTGGGCTCTTCATCCACAACAACATTCAGAAATGTAAGTTAGCAATAGCTAAAGAAAACAAAAAGCAAGTGAGCGGGGTGCAGGAAGCAGATGGACTCAGGATCCTTACATATGATGGTTTTTCATTTGGCATAGTTCTTGAACCCAATGTGGTTGAAAGTTGTACTCTCTTGGGTATAATTCTTCCTCTACACCTTCCCCTTTGGTAACACCCAGCCCCCAGCACAGCAGTGGGCATGCAAGGGGCTTTTAATAAATGATCGATAGTGAGTGAATGAAAAGAAGCAGCAGCCTCATCAGGCAGTATTCACTCAATAATCTCCCTTAAAGGTCTGCAGGCCAATTTGCTTTGTCCTTTAGTCAATTGCTAGCAGAGGAGGTCACTAGATAGAAGTTGCACTGTAATTAGAAAGCAATTACGGGGAAAATATATTATAGACCCACTAAATATATCTTTGAAAGAACACCAAAAGAACACCAATAATCTTTTATTATTGAACTCTGGAAGCTACCGACATAATTCCTGCAACTGCTGAGATTTCTAAGTCCATCCCAAAGTATTGGAAGCTACAGCAGGCACACAGAGAAAGCTTCTAGAAAGGAAACTTACCAGCACTGGTAATATCTGGGCCTGGGCCTGGGCCTGGGCCTGGGCCTGGGCAAGGCTGGCACCAGTAATTTTTGTTCTCAGGGCAAAACTAGTCAATGAATTCAGCTCATTTGTCTTGCCATAGCTTCTGCCCTTAGAACCACAGAATTGTAGGGTTGAAAAAGAGCTCAGAGGACATCTATTCCAAACTGCAGTGGAACAAAAATCCTCCCTGCAACATCTCTTACTGTAATCTACTGACCCTTCTCTTCTCCGGGCTAATATCTCTGTTTCCTTCAACTCATCTGTCTATGACATAGTGGACTCAAATCCTTTGAATATGCTAGTTTTCTTTCTCTGGATTCTCTCCTGTTTATCATAGCCTTATAGACCATAAATTTGAAACTGGATGGGACCTTAGAGACAATGAAGTCGATTGGCAGCTAGGTGGAGTCCTGGACCTGAGTTTGAATCCCATCTCAGACACTTACTGGTTGCATGAATCTGGACAAGTCACTTAACTTTTCTGTGCCTCAGTTTCCTCATCTGTAAAATAGGGATAATAGCAATACCTAACATCTAGGGTTGTTGTAAGGACCAAATGAGATAATATCTATAAGGCACTGTCAACCTTTAAAGCTATGTAATTGCATTTATTGTTCAGTCGTTTTTCAGTCGTGTCTGACTCTTCGTGACCCCATTTCAGGTTTTCTTGGCAAAGACTAAGGTGGTTTGCCATTTCCTTCTCCAGCTCATCTTATATATAAGAAAGCTGAGACAAACAGGGTAAAGTGACCAGTCCAAGGTCACAAAGCCAGTAAGTATTTGAGAGCAGATTTGGACTCAGGTTAATGAATCTTCCTGATTCCAGGCACAGCACCCTATCCACTGCAGCACCACCTAGCTGCCCTCATATAATTGCTAGCTACTATTATTAACTAGTCAAATCTCATTTTACAGATTCAGAGAATTATATATTTATCAGAAATATTTATGGCAATTATTTGCCCCAACATGTTTCTTCTCCTTCTTATTCTGAATGTGTTCTTATTTTAGAAGACCTATTTTTATATAAACAAATCCACTTATCTTGCCTCCTATAACTTCTTTGTTTCAGAGACATGTGATGTGGTGGTTAGAGAACTGACCCTGTAGTCAGGAAGACCTGAGTTCAAATCTAGCCTCAGACACTTACTGGCAGTGTGACCCTGGGCAAGTCACTTCACCCTGTTTGCTTCAGTTTCCTCATCTGTCAAGTGAGCTGTTGAGGGAGATGACAAACCACTCCAGTATCTCTTCGTAGAAAACACCAAATGGGGTCACAAAGAGTCAATCACAACTGAAATGACTGAACAACAACATTTATTTGCATGATGCCTTTGGTTCTCATTTCAAATCACCCATTTAGGCAATCAGCATGTACAGTAGAAAGTGGCTGGGATATGGAGTGAGAGGATCTGGTTTCAAATCTCACCAGCGACACACGTGATACTGGACAAGGCACTCAATGTCTCTAAGTCCCAGTTTCCTCACCTATAAAAAAGGCAGTAGATGACCTCTAGGACTCTTCCAGCTTGAAATCCATGATTCTGTTCTGTTCCAGTGAATGGGTTTGTTTATTTGCATTATCAGATAGTTTTGATAATTAATGCTTTATAGTACAATAATCTGAGATCCAGCAGTTCAAGCCCCTCTTCCTCCTTTTTTTCTTCATCATTTCCCTTGATGTTCTTCTCTATTTGTTCTGTCAAATAAAATGATTATCACTTTACCTAATTTTGGGAAGTAGTCCATTAGGATTTTGATTGGGATTTTATTAAATCTACAGATTAATAGTATTTCCATGGGCAGCTGGATGGCATAGTGAAGAGAGTGCTGGACTTGGGGTCACGAAGGCCTTGGTTCAAATTCTACCTCAGACACTCACTAGGACCTCTCTCAGCCTCATCTCTAAAACAGAGATAATAATAGCTCCTACCTCACAGGGCTGTTGTGAGGATCATATGAAATAACATGTGAAGTGCTTTGCGAGCCTTAGAGGACATAGGGCAGGAAGTGGACACCTACTTCATTTGTATGGGAAGCTCTTAGCTCCTCTATCAGTGTAGTTTGACACATTCTCTGCAATTTACGAGCTTAGAGAATTGCTTAGAACACTGAGAGGTTAAAGCCACTTGCCCAGGGTTGCACAACCAAAATGTGTTGGTGACTAAAAGTAGAAATGGCAAGATTCAACAACTGATTAGATATATAGGAGCAAAGGAAGAATGAGGAATCAAAGATAATTCCAAGGTCTTGAAGCAGGGGAGACTGGCAGGATGGTGATATCTTAGAAAGAGAGAAGTTTGTAAGAGAAGAGGGTTTGGTGGGGAAAGAGAATGCATTCTATTTAGAACATATTGAATCTGAGATGTTACTAGTTATGGGCAGTTGGCGTTATGGGACTAAGCTCCAGGGAGAGATTAGAACTGAGGTCTGGACATCATCTTCACAGAGATTGTGATTAAGTCCACAGGAGCTGATGAGGTCACCAAGAGATGGTAAAGAGAAAGAGAGTGAAGAGGGCCGGCCACAGAATCTTGGGGAATGCTCAAAGTTAGGGGGCATGATTTGGATGATGAACCAACAAAGGAGACTGAGGAGTGGTCAGGCAGGTAGAAGGAGAAGCAAGAGAGAGCAATGTCACCAAAACCCAGAGAGAAGAGAGTATTCAGGACGGGGTGTTTAACACTGCCAAAGTGAGAGCCTGGAAGTAGCAGCAGGGAGCAAAGGAGTATTTCCTTCCAGGTGCAGTACATCAGGGAAAGCCTCTCATGTTTCTCCATTGCATGGGATACTCCCTCTGGATTTCAAATAAATGCTTCTTCAAAATTGTGCTTCAGAAAAGTCATTCCATTCTTACACTTTTTTGTTAACAGAAATGAATGTAGTATTTTGTCAATACTTTTTTCTACCTCTATTAATACATTCGCATTGGTTTCATGGTGTTTTTATTGACATGATTCTTTCCCTGATATTTAATCATCCTTGCATTTCTGACCCAAATCCTACTTGATAACAACATATACTTGTTTGCTCCATTATTACACTCTCCTTGCCAGCATTATTTCATTTTTTGTATTAATATTTATTGGTAATATTGGTCTAGAGCAGAGCTTTTTAACCTGGGGTCCATAAACTCCCGTAGGTTTAAGTAGGTTCTTGAAGTTGGAAAGGAAAATAAATTACATCTTTATTTTCCCTAATCTCTAACTGAAAGTTAGCATATCATCCAGTTATGAATATAGGCAACAAACATTTCCTCTAAGGAGGAGTCCATAGTCTTTACCAGATGCCAAAGTAGGCCAGGACACACAAAAGGTTAGGAACCTCTGCCACAGAGGGCTTTTCTGCCTTATCATTGCCTGATTTGAGAAAAAGAACTATATTATCAGTGCAGAAAGAATTGGGTACAATGTTGTCTTTCTCTATTTTTGAAAACAATTTCTGTGGTAGAGGGCTTATTTCTTCTTTGAATGTTTGGTAGAATTTACCTTCTTACATGACATAACATTCAATACCTGTCTAATCTCTCATTTTGAGACTGTCTTATTTAAAGTAGCTATTGTTTTGCAAATTTGGGTATTTCACAGTTTTGTAAATGTTCAATCCCTTTTTCATCCTCAATCTTATTGGCACATAGCTGGAAATAGTCTCTGAAATTTTCTTTATTCCTTTTGAATTCATTGTGGTCTTGCCTTTCTCCACTCTGGTTTTGGCCATTTAGTTCCACTCTTTTTTTTTTTGGAGGCAGCTAAGTGGTACAGTGGATAGAGTGCCAGGTCTGGAGTCAAGAAGACCTGAATTCAAATCTGACCTCAAACATTTACTAGCTGTGTGACCTTAGGCAAGTCACTTGACCTGTGTGCTTCAATTTCTACATTTGTGAAATGGGGATGATAATAACACCTACCTCCCAGAGTTGTTGTGAAGCTCAAATGAGATAATATTTGTTAAGTGCTTAGCACGGTGCCTGGCACATAGTAGGTGCTGTAAAAATGCTAGCTATTACTAAACAGCTGGTGTCATGAAGGTGATGCTGGGTTTTCTCCACCATTGTGGAGAATGTCCAGCAAAAATTCCAAATGAAAGAGCCTTTCCTCTAGATGGTCAGGTCCTTCAAATGCTTCTGTCTGCGGACGACATTGTGCTTGTTTCAGCATCTAGCCCTAGAAAGTGCAGCACCTCCTAGGGGAAATATAAAACTCAAGAGAGAACAGCCATATGGGGAAAAAGTGGATAAAAAAATCTCTCTTGTATGAACCGTGATATTGAGTTGGATGTACTCTGAAGATGGATAATGAAATGAGCCCAGAATTAAACAGGAGGAATGAAATGGCTGGGTTGAATTCAAGAAACTGTGCAATGCTTTTAATGACTTCCAACTTCTACTTGAAACAAAGGCCCATCTTTTTAAAAATCAACATTCTTCTGGCAATGCTATATGGCTGTGAGTCACAGAATTTCACAGACTCTGAAGAATTCAAGTTGTGGGTCACCCAAACAAAGGTCAATGGAGAGGTACCTGGTAGGCATGAGTAGGCTGCAACATATTAGTAGCAAGGAATTTTGCAAGAGAAGTGGTGTCAGTCAAAAGGGATGATTTCAGAGTGAAGTCATCAGAACCTTGAGAATAATTTATACAAGGACAAGAACATTGTAAAGAAAAACAACTTTGAAAGACTTGAAAAACTTTGATTGATGTAATAATCATGATTCCAGAGGACCAATGATGATGTATGTTGTTCACCTTCTGACAGAGAGGGAAGGGAAGGGAAGGAAAACTGCAAAGCATTTAATAAAAATGCACAGAAGAAAGCAGGAAGGCCAGAAGGAAACAGAAACAAGCAAAACAGCTTTGAAATCACATGTTGTTTTCATTCTATACTTACAAAGAAGAGCAACCTTGTATATGGAAATGCTTGTTTCATTTGATGCTTGTTAAGTACAGAATAAAAACAAATAACATTTCTTTTAAAAAAAAAAAAAAAGAAGAGAGAAGGGGTACCAAAGATCTCATCAGAGAGATTTATAATTGGAACAGGAAGTGAGCTGGTCATGTGGTAAACAGGCATTAGGAATGACCAATGGATAGCCTGTGGATTCTGCTGGAGCCTAGGCAGTATCATCTGGCGTATTTCCAGGAGGACATAGAGCTGCACGGCATGAGAAGGTGTGGAAGGGTTATAATCAGTACTTTGGAAGGAATGGTCACAAAACCTTCAGGCCACTTCTTGGCCATCTCCACACCATGCCACTGGGGGTATCTCCTGCCCTCTCCTTTCCAGCTCTCCTTTATGTGTTGTCTTCTGTCATTAGTATGTAAGCTCCCTGAGGGCAGAGACTTTCTTGCTTGTTTTATTCATGTCCTCAAGATTTAGAAGAATCCCTGGAATATAATAAGCATTTAAATGCTGTCTCACTATATATCTATATATCTATCAATGACATCATAGATTGGTGAAGAATTAAAGTACTGTTCTTTTTAAAAACTAGCTCTTTGTTTTACTTATCAATCCAATCTCTTTTATTCTCTATTTTATTGATTCCTTCTTCACTGTGCTTGCTTTTAGTGCATTAATTTGTTCATTTTCTAATTTATTTAATAGCAAATTCAACTCATAAATTTTTTCTCTCTCTTGTTAATATAAGCATTTAGGGATATAAAATTGCCTCTAAGTACTGCTTTGGCTTCATCCCATAAATTCTGATATGTTGTATTTATGTTGTCGTTATATTTAACATAATCTGTTACTGTTTCTTGAATTTTTCTTTAACCCAGGCATTATTCAAAAAGTCACTTTTCAGTCTCCATATGGGCCTACAGCTTTTGCTTACATTTTCACTATCAATTATTATTTATATTGTATTAAAGTGTGAAACTGACTAAATCTTAACAGATAGGCAATTACTGATTCTTAATATGGAAGTCATTGCAGAATAAGTTTTTTGTATACACTGAGTCCATCAGCTTGTTAGAAAAAAAAGGTCAAAAGTGCAATCAGAAAAAAAAAAGCATTAAAAAAAGAAGAAGAAAAGATTAAGATTATAAACTCCAAAAAATTTTAAACGATTATAAGAGCTAGTAGTAAACTATTCAAACAAGTTACTCACAACAACAACAAAAATAGGAACTAGATAAAGAAAGCCATCAATAAGGACTACTGGCATTTCCTACTTTGTTGTTTAACCAAGGTAAATCAATTACAACAATAAGGAGGCCAAAAGGCCACAGAAACCGCATCATCTAGAAAACACTTGGTCTCCTTGCCAAGTAAAGAGGCATAGTAGCCAAAGAAATCACTGGATTAGAAGATAAATTCATTTGCAAAATGTTATGAAGGATGATGGTGAAAGATTACCAGCAGTATTGTCTCCCCAAACAGCAGCATGAGAACTAAGCCAGATTATCCCATTATCATTTATGTATAAAATTGCAAGGAAGATAATAAAGAGACTGAAAATTGAACAGTTTTGTTGGTATATCTATAACAAAGTATTTTCACCACCATGACAATGGAACCACTATGTCTGGAATTTTAACACCTTAATCCTTGCAAATGCAAATGGAAGTAGCATTTAAGAAAGTGGAGCTGTAAAGAGCAGTTGAACCAAACTAAGTATAAAAGGAACAGGGGTGTGCTGGTAAAAGTTTAACAACCTGCTCTCTGAAGGGGGGAGGGAGGGAAAATGTGTGCCTGACATATTTTTAAGTTTAATCTGCATTATTAACATTTTCTCCATCACTTTCTAAAGCCTACACAATCAACAAACGAATAAACTGAACCCTGACTCAATAGAATTTGCTGATTTCCTAGTGAAATTTTCACAAGAGCTTATTGGAACTCCCCCCAGCACATCCCTATGCAAGGCAATACAATTTTGAAGGTATTGAGGCCTTGATTTTCAGTATGAGAGAAGGGAAGATATCAAACAATTGGAAAAAAAGACTATCATTATCCCAAAAAGGTATCAAGAGGACATGAATGACTAATAACTCATATGCCTACTTCCTCATTTCTAGAAGAGCTATATGAAAATTGTCTATGCACATATTGAGGGCATCCTTGATGAAAATAGAGAAAATACACAGGCTGTTGCAAGTGGTTTTCTATAATAGACCACATCTTCACAGTTACACAATTGGTTAAAAGGTGTAGAGAATACATAATCTCTGGTACTACCTAATTAAAGTTAATGCACAGTCTTTGTTTCTTTTTTTCCCATTCAGTAAGTAATAGAAGGGTTCAGTTATATGAACAATCACTTTTTATGGCATTTTGCTTCATTGTTTTCTGGCTTGGGTTTCTTTTTGCTTTTGTTTATTTTGCTGGGTCTGTAGTGCTCATTATTTTATTGTTGCCAGAAAACTCAACTTCCAATAACATTTATGTATTTATTTTGTGATAAGTCAAAGACTCTGGGGGACAGTACCAGAATTTGAAATCTGCAAACCTTGCTTGGGAGATCCAAATATCTTGTCGCTTTTTACCTTTACCCTAATTCTGTTTAGACTTCACCAATCTTAGAGGGCACATTGAAAAACGAGGTGGGAGTCAACGGCAGTGTGTGTGTGAGAAGGAATAGGGAGGCTAACAAGCAGAAAAGGAAAATAAATGCTGGAGGGGATATGAATAGGGACGCTAATAACACAGTTGGTAGAGTTGTAAACTAGTCCAACCATTCTGAAGGGCAATTTGGAACTATGCCCAAAGGGCTATAAGACTGTACATATCTAGCAATATCACTACTAGGTCTGTATCCCAAAGAGATCAAAGAAAAGGGAAAAGGACCTATTTGTATAAAAATATGTATAGTAGCTCTTTTGTGGTAGCAAAGAATTAGAAATTGGGGGGGGTGCCCATCAATTGGGGAATGACTGAACAAGTTGTAGTATATGATTGTGATGGAATACTATTGAACTATAAGAAATGATGAGCAGGATGGTTTCAGAAAAACCTGGAAAGATGAACTGATGCAAAGTGAAGTGAGCAGAACCAGAAGAACACTGTACACAGTAACAGCAATATCATATGATGATCAACTTTTATGACTTAGCTATTCTGATTAATACAATGATCTAAGACAATTCCAAAAGACCCATGATGAAAAAATGCTATCTATGATGAATTCTGAATTCAGATCAAAGCATAATTCTTTTACTTTCTTTATTTTTCTTGCTTTTTTGTGTTTCTTTTGTAACATGAAAATGTTTTGGATGACTTCACACGTAGAAGCAATATCATATTGCCTGCCTTCTCAAGGGGTGGGGGGGGAGCAAGGGAAGGAAGGTGGGAGAGAATTTAAAACTCAAATTTTTTAAAAAATGAACGTAAAAATTTTTTTACATGTAATTGGGAAATAAATAAATAAAAATACATTTAAAAAAGAGAAAGAATAGACAGAAGAAAAATCAAACTGTGTGGTCATGGGCAAGTCCCTTCCCTTCCTTTATGACAAATAAAGGGTTGAATAATCTCCAATGCACTCTTCTAGCTCTAACATGAACGCAGTTTATGACTGTGCCTTTTGTAATTATGTTGATATCAACTCTACAGTTTCCATAGAATCCTGTGAACATTCTCTTGGCATATGCAAATTACTTACAAAAGCGAAAACAAAAATGGTCCAGCCCAACTGGTCTTTTGGCTGTTCTTCATATAAGACACTTAACATCTTATCTCTCTCATGCCTGGAATTCCCCTCTTCCTCACTTCTGCCTTTTGGAATCATTATCAGTCAGTCACTAAACATTGATAAAGCACAAATTACGTGCTAGGCACTGCACTAAACACTGGAGTCACAAAGAAAGGCCAAAGAGAGCTTATGATCTAAGAGGGGAGACAATATGCCAATGACTTGCATAGGAGATAGTGGCCTCTACCCTGAAACTATCTCCTCCTTGCCAACCAGCATCCCTCACTGAAGGCAATTCTACCCTGGGACGCCCTCATCTGATTGATGACTGCCTCTCCCTGACTACCATGTCATGAAAGCCTCAGAAATGCTTTACTTCACTCCCTCCCTCCAGGCATCTCCTCCCAGCCAGCTGCACGACTACCAGTCATGCTCTTTCTTCACCACTTTCTGATTCCTGCTGCCCCCTACTCCAGTTCATGAACCATGATCAGTTCTGACATTGTTCCTGGATGGCATATGTAAATCTACTCCCCCAGGGCCCTACTCTCCATTCCTGTAACTTTCTAAATCAAAGTGCCCTTCTCTGGCAGCTCATCATCATCATTTATTAAGTGCCTACTATGTGCAAAGCATTCTCCTGGGCACCAGTGATAATTCAAAGGTTAGGTAAGACATCATAGGCCTTACTGTCCAGTAGGAAAATAAGATGCCAAAACCAATAACTATAATATACAGCATTACTTGATAAATGTACAAGAGGGTTGCAAAATATGTTGCTATTATGAATATGGATTGAGGAAAAGGCCATTACTGATTTAAAGAATGGGGAAGATTTCCTGGAGAAAGGAGTATAGGGGGAATGGAGGGAGGGAGAGAATTGGGAACTGAAAATAAAAATTTCAAATTAAAAAAAAAGGTACATATGAGTTGGGCTTTAAAGGATAGACAGAAATTCAAAGGGCAAGAAGTGAGAATGAGGGCATTCCAAGTGCAAAGAATTATGTGAGTAAAAGCATTTAGATACGGCCCTAAAAATTCCTAGTCAAGATCACTAATTTTTAAGTACCTATATTTGAATTCCCTTTACATAGATATATCAGTTTGTAAAACCAAATACCAAGTAGCTAGATGAAGAAGAATAGTGAGGCATTTTCCAGACACTGCAAGACACCAGATACTTTCTGCTGGATTATCTGGATGATCTTCCTCAATTTTATACTTACCAAAGTGACCACTATAATGGTCAAAGCTTAGCTCCTCCATCCTGCACTTTAGGCCCCTGGCTTTTCCAAGCCAAGGCTTTTCCTGTCCAGAGTGACTTTGAGTGAGTGAGATGGTTTTACAAACTCACTGGGAACTGGGATGAGTCCACAAAACTCTACCAGTAGGATGGAAAGGTATAGGTAATGGGTTGGCAATCATCTCAAAGCTTTGATGTCAAATTTTCACAATTTCTTCATAAACTGGGGATAGATGGCAGTGCCTACACATATGATTGACAGTTGCCTGGTAGTACTGGGAGTAATAAGGGAAGAAATGAGCACCAATAAGGGAAATGGAAGGGACCACTTGATAGTTTTGCCGTAGGCCTGCTTCCTTCCCTAAGTCCACCTATCTCACCATTAAAAATAATACTGTGGGACAGACTGCCATCCTCTGGTGTAGGTTATTAGCATTTCAAATGCTCTAGACAGTTGTCCTTACTGTTTTCTCTGATCACAGCGACCATATCGAGCTCCAATTCCTTTATGAAGCCAGATTCACCTTGTGCTACTCTCACTTATCTCTCTGTTCTCTGTCAGTAAATCCTATGGAGTTACTGGAATGAAATTGTTCATCATTGATTTTTTCCTGAGTAACAGTCTTCTATATAATCGGCATGACAAGCACCAGTTGAAATCATATGCAAAAAAATAAAATTTATTATATTCTAAGAGACACAAGATGACTGGTTGTTGATGTGCAAATCATCCATGAATCAACTGTCTATGTACAGTCAGATCACTGACTTGTTAGAACAAAGATCAAAATCAATATCAAACTGAAAGAAAGAATAAAATGAGATGATATGGCACCTAATTGAAGCAATTCCAACCTGACTGTTTAAATAAACTTTGGGTGCTGAAAAATGTGAAAAGGATAGAAGAACAGAAATCAGAGCAAACAGTTACTATTTCCTAAGGAAATTTAATCAATGTAAATCAATTGTCACAAAAAGAAGAAAAACATAACCTAGAAACTGACTCAGCCAGTAAATATGGGATCTGTCAAGAGGAAAGATATAGCAACCAAGGGCAACACTGGTTTTGAGCATAAATGCATTCGTAAATGTATTTGTAAAATCTTGTAGATGAGGATGTTGGAAGATTATGAGCAACATTGTCTCATAAAATTGAGAGAAGCAGTGGAAGGAAAAATAAGCTTATTGGAAACGTTAGTGAGATACCCAATTTAGCAAAATCATTCCAAGGGCACTTAAGGATAAAACTAAAAGGAGGACAGTCAAGAGGCAAAAATGGAAAAGATCTGTAAAGATTTTTATAACAAATTCTTTTCTCTAGATTTCTGAGTCATTTGACCAATAGGACAGAGGATTAGACATTTTCTCTGATCCTCATGGCTTCTCAACCTCTTCAAAATAGGAATTATGCAAAAGAGATAAAATAATTTTTGCTGTCTCCATTGTCTAGGACACCAAAAATTGAAATAAGGTAAAAATTCTGAGGAACTAACAACAGAGAAGACCAGAAGAATCCCTAAACCCTAACACACTTACTCAGCACCCCCTCCCCCATTGCCCACCACACTCCAGCAAGCAGGGCTACACAAGCCGACCTAAGGGCTTGTAACAGAACTCAACTTCCTGCTCCTGCTCCGCCCCAGTGCACTGGAAATCCAAAAGGCAAAAATTTGCTCAAGCTATGACAACAGCTTGGCAGCGCTCAGCCAGAGAACTGAGGAAAAGAGAGAACTGGGTCAAAACACAAGTATGTTGTTGTGTGGCACTCCACTAAGCCAGAAGGAATGAGCCGAGCATCCAGCTGGAGCCAATTCTGTTCTTTCCCCACTGCCTCTCTTCCTACCCCCTGAGTCACTTAGGGCAGAGACCTGGGCTAATGAACCATGAATTATCCAGTGTAGATGGAAGGTGAGATGGCCCTGAGGTCCAGACCCCAGGGACTAGACCCCCACACTCAAAAGGGAAGGAGTCAGAAAGTGAGATTATTATAAAGGGGGGAAATGACTAAAATTACCAAAGATCTCAAGAGGAAGAAAACTCAGTTAGAGACTTTGAGCAGATGCTTATAAACCAACAAGGAAGGCCTCCAGATCAGATAAAAGAGTCCAGACATCTCTGAATAAATATTGTAAGACAAAGGAAAATTAATCAACACCTGATGAGGCAGAAGATCCCGTGGATCCCCAAGAGGGCATGGAACCACAGCAGGATGTTCCTGAATGGTCTGAAAGAGAAATAAGAATTGTGAAAGCAGCACTGATGGCCTGCACAGCAGAAATAATTTGCAGAATAAAAGAACTTTAATCTGTGATGGCAAGTCTCACCAAAAAAACAAAAGAGAATAACTGATTGGGAATGCAAATACATGGAAACAAAGGACAATATGGATGGAATAAGAGAAGCAAAAGCAATAAAATTCAAAGAAAATGTGACAAACAAAACATATTGATCTTTAAAGACAGGCTGTGTGAAGATTACTTAAGAATTATAGATCTCCCGGAAGAACAGGACAAATCAAATTCTTTTCTCCATCAGTGATAATGGAAATACTACATTTAGACTGTAATTTGGATGTGCTACATAAGGAAATAAAACCCTTGATGATAGTATGAGAAAGGAATGGGCAGGCTTTCACAAATGATAATCTATAGGAGACCACTTTACAGTCACATAATTGATTGAAAGTCACACATAAAACAAAATCCCACTGTGCTCATTGTTTATCGACTATAAAAAATGATTTTATTCAGAAGAGCCACATACCACCTGCAAGCCTCTCAGCCAAAGAAGTTTTTCTCATGCATGTTTTAAAATCATTCAAGATTTCTCAAAAGCTCTAACAACAGCAATAATGGTGTTTGATGACTTTTTTTATTATTAATGTACCAAAAGGCATAAAACTGGGAGACATATGCTTGCCAAAACTGCTGGCCACTGACATGGAGGCTGTCCGTTGCAAAGCCTAAATGGAAGTGGGATTCCCTACAGATGGTAACTTCCTTCAGATGTTCCTTTTTTGCAATTGTGCTATTCACATCAAGCCCCTAAATGAGACTCATAATCATTCAAGAGTTCAGCCTAACTATTGACACAGGAAAGACCAAGTGATTCAAGAATGCTTATCACCAAGATTGTGATACACAGTAAGATAGCCATCCCATAGAGTTGGATAAACACTACACATTGGCAATAAGCTGGTCTCAGACTTGAACAGGAAGAGAATGAGCTACATTGCATTTGGAAAACTGCACTGTGTTTTTAATGATCCCAAGCTTCTCTCTGAAACAAAGTCCCCATTTTTTTACATCAATATTATTCTGGTGGTGCTGTGAGATTGTGAGTCATGGAATACAATAATCTCTGAAGAATTATAGTTACTGGTCACTCAAAGGGCAACAGAAAGGTACATGGTGTAGGCCACAAACTGGGAAATGCACAAGAGAAGGAACATAAAGGATGTCATCAGCAGCATATGATTGGGAAAGAATATGGGGCAGTCATGAGGTCAGAGCGAGACAGATGGAGACTTGTGTGCTCTACTGGTATCTGCATGATGTCAAGAGATCAAGAAGAAGGACCCTGGCATGTTGGGTGGTGCCCAGGGTATGCTGGTAAATGTTTAACAACCAGACTCTCTGGGGGGCAAAAAGACACATGCACACATATTTTTAAGTTTAATCTGCATCATTAACACTTTTTTAAGTCTAGACAATCAACAAAACAATAAATCAAGCCCTGATTTGTAGCAATTGCCTATTTCTATGTGTAAATTCTCACACTGAAAATGTAATAATTAGTTCTCTCCCAAGTCTATGGCAGCTGGCTCTAGCACACGCCTGTGTAGACTCTTTGCAGAGAACATATGGATTATAACATCATAGATTAAGAACTGGGAGGGACCATTGAGGTCCTTAAGTCCAAAGCCTTCATTTTACTGATGAAGGAGCTGAGGCCCGGAGAGGTTAAGTTACTTGCCCACAGTCACATATCTATCTATCTCAGCCTGGATTTTAATCCAGTTCTTCCTGACTCCAAGACCAGAGCTCTATCCATTATATCTGACATGCATAAGAGCCACACAGGATAAGAAGACATGGATGGGTTAGGAGCAGTACAGCTGGAGGGAATACCCATACTGCTGAAATGACAGACCGATTGAAGTACTGAGACATTTGTCTCATCCCTCTAAGTAGATTGTGATGTGCTTTAGGGGCAAATACTCAAGAAGTATTTATTTACTGAAATTACTGAGCCTTCACTCACCTGCTTTACTTGGCCTGAAATGGACAGCAGCTCTATTACAGAACTGCCAGAGCAGGGCTAGGTATCCCACAGTCTTCCTGCTGATGGGACAACCTGGTTTTGTGAAGTCTGTTGTTTTCTCTTTGGCTTTGATGCCTTCTCAAAATATGAGTGAAGAGATTTTCATGAACTAATAAACAGAGTCCTATTTAAAAAAAACAAAAGCCAACCCATCATAATTAGAAGTAAATGAAAAAGCACTTACTCCTCAGAGGATATGATGATATCAGTTTTTTTAGTCCACTTAGTTTTGTGGGCCTATAATCATTTCTGTGCTACTCTTGCAACTTTACTTTGTGATTCATTTTTGCTTAGTTATAAAGATTCCATTTCACCCCTAAGATGTTGGTCCATTAGAGGCTTTTAACTATCCGCGATAGTGTAGTTAGTCTATGGATGGAGTCTATTGTTCTATTTCCACTGCAGATAATTGATTGATTTTGACATACTAAGTGCATAGAAGCCCACTGGAAAGGCTTAAATCATGAGCTGTCATGAAACCTACTTTGGCCAATGAAGACACAAAATGCTACATCTCAGAAGCGTGACTCTCAAATCAAAATGAGACTGAACTTTTCACTGATATTGTTCTATCCCTGTTACTTAGAAACCTCATACCTGAGATACAAGACCCACAGCAGCATTTCACTAACCCCCAAACCAAGCTGCATGCTAATCATGCTCCCATCTCTCACACTATAAGTACTGGAACTATTCATCACATGAGAAGGGAACTTCAATTCCTTGCCACAGATCAAGCAGAATGGAAGACTGATAGTAAGAATGAGGTGGTTGCCATAGCAGTGAGCCCAGGCTAGGCACAGAGTGACACTTCAGTGCTGCTAGCCTGGCTGAAATTTCCAGTTGTCCCTACCAACTACTAACTTGTTTTCTTCTTCTTCTAATCAATGAGATTTAATCTACCATCCGAGAAATACTTTTATCTTTCCCGAAGAAAGAGGAAATTAAATTCCAGATATGATACTTATAGAATCATAAAATGTCAGAGCTAGAAGGGACCCAGAGATCAGCTAGTCCAATATATACAAAACAAAACTCATTATCCTGCCCCTAAACACATTTCTCCCCTGAACTTCCCAATACCACGTAGGTATCACTGAAATGTGGTGTGATATCCATAATTAGAACATAGTTATGGGAAGGGTCTCCCTTATTAAGAGGGAATGGGATAGGTATAAAAGGGGAAATTGGTAGAGTAGCACTATGTAACAACGATGCCTTCCTATTCTATCCTCTCCCTGTATCTCACTCCTCTTAAACCTAATTCTTGTCCTCACCATGGCCTTCAGTCCCTCTGTTTCTCAGTGATATCCCACACCATCACCCCTCATTTGGCTTCACTTTACTCCCTTCCCAATCTTGACCCTGTAGTTAACCAGCTCAACTATATACCATTCTTTATGCTTGAATCCCTTGTTACCATGTCTTATCAATACTAATGCCTGCCAAAGCCCAATCTCATATTATCCTCACCATTCAATTTCTCCAATCCCACTCACTTGCTACTGAATGGTGCTGGAAGAAGTCACACAAAAACTATGATGACTGAGTCCATTACAAATGTATATTCCCTAATCTCAATAGGAGGCTCAATGTTGCAAGGCAATCCTTTTACTCTTCCCTCATTACTCTCTACTGCACTACCCACAAAGACTGTTTCAAACCTCCTCTTCTCCCCTCAGCCTCTCCTCTACCTTTCAACGGATTATCTCACTTTATATTTAATAGAGATCATGTATCATGAACATATTTTCCCCATCCACTCTACATATCAAAATCCTTTGCCATCATCTTCCAATCTCTCTTCTTTTGATGTAGTCTCCAATGAATAGGTAGCTCTTCTCCTCATCAAGGCCAACCTTTTATGAATCAAGCAGTCTTTCTTCGAATTTGTTATAGAAAAGGAAAGAAAAGCCAGGCCTAGTCTTATAAGCACTCTAGATTTGGGGAGAACAGATTTATTTCAAAGCATTCAAAGACAGAATGGGGAGAATTCAATAAGCTTTAGTTCTATAAGGGGTTAGTTAGCTCATGAGGGATGGAAAGCTCCCTAAAAGGAAATTCTGAAGAAAGAAAAAGAAACAAATAAGATGTGAAGAAACAGGGTACTTGTCTAAAGAAACTGCTGCAGGTACATAGGGAACTCACCAGTTAACTTTGATTTTGAAAAAACATGTAGAGAAGATGGAAGCATGGCAGATAGCAGAGGATGAAACCAATGCTATGACATGATCTTGTAAGAATGGTGCTAAAGGGGCAGCTAAGTGGCACAGTGGATAAGCTCCGGCCTTGGAGTCAGGAGGACCTGAGTTCCAATCCGGCCCCAGACACATGACACTAGCTGTGTGACCCTGGGCAAGTCACTTAACCTCGATTGCCTCACCAAAAAGGCAAAAAAAAAAAAAAAGAATGGTGCTAAATCTCAGAATGAACTGAGGTTAGTGATAAAAATCTAATAACAAAAGGGGTTTTTTTTTAAAGCTATACTGGGTAATGGAGGAATGTCAAAGAATAGATAAGAATACTGCTCAGGGCTGATGGGACAACAGAAAGAAGGCAGACTTGCTCAACTCCTGCTTTTTTGCTTCAGTTTTCCCTGCCTAGAAGATGATCTTTGGACAGGAAAGGACAAAACAAAAATTGATATGGAGTTTACATTTAAGATAAATAGAGACTAAGGGAATCATTCATTGCCCTTGATAAGTCCAAGTCATTGGGGCCCTGATGAAGTACCTCCCAGGGTCCTAAAGGAACTGGTGGTTGTGATTGTGGAGCCAAGGTCAGTGATCGCTTACAGATCTTGGAGAATGGAAGAGGCTCTGTAAGACCAAAACAAGGCAAACACACCAATTTTCAAAAAAGGAAAGAGAGTAGAATCTTGAAAACAATAAGCCAGTGAGCTTAACTTTGATGCCTTACTGAATTATCAAGGAGATGGTTGGTGAAAATCTAGAAAAGGAAGAGCGGATGACAAAGAACTAATGTGGCTTGCTTCCTTTGTCAGAATACCTAGGCTAATAGATCAAGGTGATCTTTTAACTATAGTAACATATGATAAAGTCTCTCGTACTGTTCTTGTGGGCAAGATGGAGAGATGGGAACTAGATGATGGGACAGTTAGGTGGATTCACAATGGAACTGGTTGGATGGCCAGACACAATGAGTCATCTTTAATTATTTGATGTCAGCTTGGAAGGTCCAAAGTGAGTCACCCAAAGATCTGTGCTTAGCCCTGTGTTGTTTAATATTTTTATCAATTATTTACACAAAGGCACAGATTAGTCAATTAATGAGCAGTGATTAAGCACTAATTATGTACCAGGCATTGTACTAAGTGCTGGGGATACAAAAAAAAATCAAATACAAGGTCCCTACTCTCAAGGAGCTTACCTTCCAATAGTGGAGGCAGCATGTACATATATAGGCATATACAAGATAATCTTAGAGGACTGTAGAATGGATTATAGAATGTATGGAGAGAAGTAATGTGTAAGAAAACTAGGAAGATAAGAAGAGGGCATATTGTGAAGATGTCAAATGAGCTTAGATATTTGATTCTAGAAATAATAGGGAGCCACTGGTGTTTATTGAGGAAGGAAGTGACATAGTCAGACTTGGGCTTTAGGAAAATCCCTTTGGCATTTGTGTAGAATAGATTGGAATGGAAAGAGACGTGAGTTGGGGGGACCAGTTAGGAAGCTATATCAATAGCTAGGTAAGTGAGTAGCGAGGAAGGCCTGAAGTAGGGTTATACCTGTGAGTAATGAGGAAGGACATAAATAAAAAGTGTTTTTAAGGTTGAAAGATGAGATTTGGCAGCTGATTGAATATGTAGGGTTGAGTGGCAGTGAGGAGTCGAGGATAACACCTGTTGTATATAAATTGCTTGCTCATCCAAGGTCCAGGTCACATAAAGATAGTGGGGACTGCTAACACATTGGATGATGGAGGCAGAATCCCAAAAGATTTTGCCAGGCTAGAACACTGGGCCAAATCTAATAACGAGAATGCTGGGTTTCCTTTAAGGCTTAGCATAAGTGCCCCCTTAATGACTGTTGAATTGACTTTTTCTAGGGGAGGTAACCTTGGCCCAGTGAGGGGAAGTCCTTTGCCCAAGGTCACACAGCTAGTAAGAGCTGGGACTAGAGTTCAAGTCTTTTGACTCCAAATCCAGTGCTGCCTTCATTATACCATACCGAAATTCTTAGGAGTATTTTAATACAAGTCACATTACAAAGAACTTCAAGGGCCTGCCCCCATGCCTTTAGCATATGAGAATTTTGCTATGTCAGTTTCGTGGGTTGCTGTGGCCAAAGAATTCATCACCCAGCAGCCAACCTGCTGCTGATGAGACTCTCTGTACTTAATCTGGTCCTTGGACAACAGACTCAAAGCCTTTCCAGCATGGGCAATCTGCCAAATCTTGCTGGCAAGGCCATTGAGATGCCCTTACCTGGGCATTACAGCAGGATTTTATGTAGACCGAGGCTTGGCAATTTTGTGGTTATGAAGAGGTTATTAATATAAACATTAAAATAGAGCATATCTCTATAGTGCTTTACAGTTTGCAAAGAGCTTGCCCTGGGATGGGGGGTGGGGGTGGGAAGGAGGTTGTATAAGTATGATTATACCCATTTAACAGAAGAAGATATAGAGGTTAAGTGATTTGCCCAAGGTTACCCAGCTAGTAAGTGGCAGCACCAGCATTTGACATAACCTGTCATCCTTTAAGTGAGTTAATAGGATTGGGGGACTTTTAAAGAACACAACATTTGTTTTAAGGGGGAAGTTGTTGATAATGCAGTAAGTTTTCAAGTATGTGAAGGTGGTAATGAGCTGGCGAACCCTAGTGTGTGGTGGGGGTGGGAGTCAGGTGAAGGGCAGACCAGACTGACTCCTTTCCTGCAGCCTGTGCATTTGCTAAGTATGATTGCTTAGAAACTCATTAACTGAGCTCATAAAGCAGGTAGATGAATTCCAATGAACTCTTCTCCTTAAGAGGAAACTTTGCTTTCTGAAGTGATATGATGCAAAGGAAATGTATAAAGACCATGGAGTATCTACACTGAAAAAAAATTCATTTGAGAAATTGTGATCACTCCTTCCTACAGGGAAGCAGGAGACCTGGGGATACACGGTTTAACCTTCGACCCAGGGTTCAGTAATGGAAGAGGCATCACTGTGTGGAGCCAGGCATATGCTTTGCTTTGCTTCTTCAATCCCCTTCAAGCTTAGGAGCCGGAACTGGAGGTCTTTCCCTGCCCCTCCCTGCTCTTCCATGTTCCTGACTTTGTATCCTGTTAACTGGCTCTGTATCACCCCACAGCCTTATCTGTCTTTCCTGCCTCCAGGGAGCCTGACCCCAACCTGTTTCCTTTACTTGATGATACTAACACCAGCCAGCATATCTATAGCCCTTGCAAGGTTTACAAAGCCCTTTATAATGATTATCTCATTTGATCCTCACAACAACCCTAGGAGGTAGGTGCTATTATTATCCTCCTTTTACAGATGAGGAAACTGAGGCAAAGAGCCACAAAGTGACTTGTTTAGAGTCACACAGCTAGTAAGTGTCTGAGGCAGGATTTAAACTTGGGTCTTTCTGGCTCTAAGTTCAGCAGACTATGCCACCTAGATGCCACCAGCAGTCTCTCCACTATGCCACCAATTTGGTAGTGATCCTGAACTCTATCCTTGTTCTAACTATCCAAGGCCTCCTCCTGACAACCAGAGTCCATTAAAATTGGTCACAGTTCATTCTGATCAGTCCTCCACTGCAGCCCTCCTCTGATGCCTCATGAGGGCGATGGGGGAGACTCTGGGTTCTCAAGGACTATAGCAGAGGAACCTAAGCTCTGCCAGGTTCTACCAAGCCAGAGAGGCCCTGAAGATGGACACTTCAATGGATTATGTTGTCTACTACCACAGAACCAGTCGAGCTAAATTCATAGAGGCCCACTACCAGAGTCTTAGATGCCAGGAAGATGGCTTACTACATCATTGGAGGGAATATGGTTATCACAAACCCTTCTAGTACTGAAATACATTTGGGGGCTTTTTTCTATTTAAAATGTTTTCTTGCTGCTTCTTGTTTTTTACACTACATTCATTTCCCATCATCACCTCACCCACACCCACCCCTACCCCCTTGGAATCCTCCCTTATAAAACAAAGAAAAACAGTTAAGCAAAACCAATCAACACACTGATGGCTTAAGTGCCATTGTATACCTGCAGTTCCAAGAGGAAGGAAATCTGCTGAAATACACATTGAATAGTACAAGGGCTGCCAATAGTAGTGTCAAGACTCTTACATGCTACTGGATTAGTAGTTCTCTGCACCATGGACCTCACTCATTGTAATCAAAGACAACATGCCCATTTGAAATTGTTCTTGGCCCTCATTCTCTTTCAAAATGGTATACTGACACACAAATTAACCCTCTGCTTTATGATGATACCCTCTTCAATGTTATTTGAAATTTTATCAGCAAGTCAACAACAGTTTTGCAAGAGACAAGCATAAAAAATGCAAGCAGTTTGAGCTAAAACAGAGACTTAACTTTGTCTCACCATTAAAGCCTGAGAAATGCCCTAAAACACACAGGATTCCCCAGCATCCAGCTTGGCTCCCTCACTGCTACCAAAACAAACAGAGCCGATAATACAGTAGATGAAGACTCTGAAAAATGACCTCTCCTCTTTGCCAAAATTTCTAAATTCCAAACAGTTGCAAGCAGTTTGATCAAGATGACAAGGGTCCAGGACACATGGCAGACCTGAGCTATAAATTCTTTTTCTTGCTGAAAATTCTGGACATTTTAATCAGGTCTTGAATTATGTTTACATTACAAAAAATGGAATATTCATTATTAATGAGAAAGGATGTTTTAAGTTGTGAAGCTTCCTTTCTGGAATAAATTTCACTAAAAAATTCATCAGGAAAAAGGGATCATAGATCTTTACCCCTAGGCCTCAGTTCCGACTGCCACCAAGTTATGCATGAGCCAGAACGCTCTTTTACATTTAAAATTCAGAATGTTGGCTGATTATGACACTACTCTGCATTGGTCATGCAAATGAATGTCCAGATAAGGCTCCAGAAAGAAATGAGGGTGAGCCCCAAAGAAATCAGGTCTAAGAACAAGTGAGAATTGGAACTGAAATAAAAAATGAGCTCTCAGTACAATTATTGTGTTACAGAGGAAAAAGCTTTGCACTGAGAGTCAGGAGACTGGGTTCTAGTTTTGGCTCTGCTGCTCATTTGACGTGGCAAGCCACTTGGTCTTTCTAGGCCTCAGTTTCCTCTTCCATAATAAATGGTAATCACCTATATTCCCAAAGTGCTTTTTCTCACAACAGCCCTTCAAGGTAGGTAGTAGAGGTACCATTATTCCAATTTTAGAGATGTGGAAACTAAGTCTCAGAGGGGTTCAGTGACTTGCCTGTTGTCACATAGCTAGTGTCAGAGTCAAAGCTTGGATGGACACGGCCAATATGGGAATTTGTTTTGCTTGACTATACGTGTTTGTAAAGGGGTTTTAAGTTTCTTGCTTTCTCAAGGGGGAGGAAGAAGAGAGGGAAGAGAATTCAGAACTGAAAATAAAATAATTTTTTTTTTAAAAAAGACTGGAATGGAAGTCGCTTGACTACATGTTCTTTCTACTATATCACTCTCCCTGTGGCACATAAAGAGGAAGTGCTTAGATGCTGAGTGCCCTGCCAATTCTAACATTCTATGATCTACTTTTTCTGACTACTGTCACCTTCTGACCCAATATCGTAGGACGAAACCATGATAGACAGTGCAGACCTACAAAAAGTTTGCCATTAGATAAAGGTTTTTATGGCCAGTGGATTGATTTTGCAGCTTCCCCAAATGCTTTCCTCCATTCTTTCTTGGATAAGGGGAAATTCTATTTGAAAAGAAGATATCTAGCCAAATGAGGCCTGAACATTCCTATATCACTGTTTTCATTTAGTTTGAGTTGGTATTTTCCTGTAGTGAGAATACACATTCTAGTGATGAGCCCCACATATTAATTTGGAGAAATGGAAACAGTGATGTTCTAATTCCCCACGGGGATGACTGAGCACTGAAACTATTGACCATGCATCAACCACAAGCATGTGGTTTTGTTCAACCCTGAAAACATTTACTCATACTCTGCAGGGGGGAGCTGACTTTCACCAGGAAAATGGCCGATGCTAGTTACTGAAACAGAGAAAGCAACAAATCTGAGATGTTTTTAAAGTCTAGAATGAGGAGCTCCGTAATAGTTGATGTAGTCAGGACAAATGGTCCTTTTATTCACTTACTGAAGGTACTTGGTAAGAAGGAATGCTTGCATTTTCAAAGATTAGAAGGTCTTGAGAGTTCTCAGCTAAGCCCGAATATTATACCGTGTTTATAGATCACTAAACTCTGTTGAAGTCCTCCTTGAATACCACCTTGTGGAGCAGAGGGGGTCCCTGGGTTCTTGAAGGCTCTGCCAGCAGATCTATGAGATTTAGAGTTCTAATGGACATTAGAAGCCCCCTGGTCACTCCACCTATTTTAATATAAGCTCTGGTGACTCCTACCAAACTGGAAAGGATTTAAGTATAAGATGGTGCCAGACCTACACGTTGGTTGTCTGAGGATCATCCTAACTAAGTGGGGGGGAGACTCATCACCTCATCCCTGGTTGGCCATGGGGTGATGGGGTTTTTTGGCCAGAGTAACTCTCAAAGATCCATCTACGAAATGAGAGGAGGCAGCTGCCTGATCTTCATCAGTAGCATGAAAGAAGCCACACCCACATTACACATTTGAGAAGTACTTAGATATTATGCCTTACATCATACAAGGCATAAACTTAAGGGAGCTAGAATAAACTAGTTATAATGAAAGCACTTACCGTCCTGAAGGAGCCACCCTCTTAGGCAGAAATGCTTTCTGTTGACCTGGAACAATTTGGGTCCTATTGATGTTAGCTTCGAGGGGGAAAACAACAGTGGTAACAAGGAAGTTCTTTCCTATAGAGTTTCTTAAGACTAGTAAAGTCCAAAAGGAGGACTGCAAGCAGTTGGTTTGTTCTAGGAAAGGGTGATGTGGATCTTGTTTCCTTGTCAGTCCCAACAGCTGTAGTCAATAAAACCACTTAAAGTATGTATGATTCAGGAGGTAACTTGGCTGCCTCTGTAGCAGCAATAGGATTGGCGCAGCAAGTCCTTGGCTCCACAAGTTGGCTATTATGATCTTATAGAGAACATTGCACATATAATTCTCGTGGGATGACAGATGTCAGTGAAGTCTGTGAATTTTAATTGGGCCATGCTCTCAATCGAAAGAAATTTTAATCTTCAAATCCCGTTTCATTCAGGTGCTCTTTGCTCCAAAGTAACAGAACTTCCAAATTCTACAGATTTGATTAAAAAAGAAACACCACCATGTTTACTCATCAGCAAATAGGACTAGAAATCTCAATAACCAATCACTGGTCTGTTCAAACATACAGATCTCAAAAATGACTTGCAGAGAGCATCTGACTGACCTTCACAAATTTTTGATGGAGAAAAGTATTATCTTTTCTTCTACACGAGAACATTAAAGTACAAGAAGATGTAATGAGTTACCTAAGCTTGTTAACCTAGTTGCTCAACGAAAACAAAACGGATAATGGTAGAACTGTGAAACTAGATTAAATCCAGGTTGTTGGAAGTTTTCCACCATCTCTCTCATTTCTGTATTTTCAAAAAAAGAAAAAGGCAAACCCAATTTGTCAACATCTAGTGTAATTCCACAACCACCTTTGGAAACTCCTCTGGAAAATCAAGGGGAAGGAGAGGGTCAAGGCACCTCTGAGTTAATCCCTTCATACCCTTTTTGTCCAAAATACCAACAGTCACTAATCCCCACCCAACCGAATAGGCTTGGAGTAAAGGGATGACTTCTATCTTCAGACAAGCCCCAATTTCCATGACAGCAAAGGCAGTTTGTAGATTTGTGAGTAAAGGAATTCAGAATCATTCTTCAATATTTATTGCAAACAAAAAAAAACATGAAAGGAAAAAAGAAAGAGAAAAAAGCAATCTATAGCAACTCACATCTATAGTGCAATAAGGTTGACAAAGTGCTTTCCTCACAATAAAAAAAAAAAACAACCACACCCACGAGGTAGGTAAAGCCAGTATTATTATTCCCACTTTGTGAATGAGGAAACTAAGCCTAGAAGAGAGATCAAGTGCCTTGCCCAAGAGCAGCTTGGTGCAATTGGACCAAAAGAGCACTGGGCTTGGAGTCAGAAGGACCTGCATTCAAATCCCAAATCAGATACTTACTGTCTGTGTGACCCTAGAGAAATCACTTAACCTCTGTTAGACTGAGTTTTTTCTTATCTGTAAAATGGGGATAATAAAAGTACCTTACTTCTCAGGTTATTTCAAATATCTAATCAGATAATATATGTAAAGTGCTTTATAAACCTAAAAGCACTATATAATTTTTAGCTATAATAACATTTAATAATTATTAAATGCTATAATTATCTGCATGGTGATCATATGGATAATTACGATTTATATGATACTCATACAGATGATAAATGGCAAAACATAAGATCTTTTTTTAATATATAAGTTAATCAAAACCTTCTATCACCCGACCCCAACTAATTTATGTACAATTGTATATGAATTACTTTGGACAAGTGATCATTTTGATATGGTTTCATTTTGTGACAGCAATGGTCATACATTTGTGCTTCTACCAGTACTAGGCTGACCTAAAATGTCTGACCTTGATGTGATGAAATCAGATTAAGCTGGTTTTCCCACTGTTAGTTAAGTCTTTATCAGTTGAGAGCTAGATTTTCTATCATATACATTTCAGTCCTTTAAGAATAAATAACACTATAGTATATATATAGTATAAAACAAGAAAAATTTGTAGCATGTAAAAAACAAACTTCAATGAATGTCAGAGATTTTGCAGTGGCTATTGATTGGTGTGGGAGAAGTCAAACTTTTTAAGGATCATTCAATCCCACAGTGAAACAAGATCGGTTGTACAGAAGCAAAAGAAAGTACGGTCAAAAACAAAAAATAAAGCCAAGAACTGACAAACGACATGCTTTTTTATTTAAGTCTATAACAAGACTAAATGGAGATGGAATAGTGAAACATGAACTTGTAACCAGTGCCATCACAGACAATTAAGAAATCACTCTAAAATATAGAGATAAATATGAATCAGTGATCTGGGAACTCACTGGGTTTAAACTTGATTGAGAAGATTGTAGGAAAATGTTGACTTGTTCCCCAACAAATATCCCAGTAAAACTCTAAAAATATACTAGAAGGAACAATGAAAAACAAAAACAAAAAATAATCAGCTATGCATTCTTCCATCCAGGCTAAGACTCCACAAAAAAATAGCCAGAATTTTGTGGAAGTGTGGAGCAGAGATCAGGTGGAGGGCAAAGTACAAAGCAGACCAGTGCCAGAGCATATAATGGAACCAGCCCAGTGCCCAACAAAGCTGAGGGTTAGCCTAGGGCCCAATTCCCATGTGTTACAAGGAACAGGAACAGAGTATCATCCTGGGATCCTACCCACAACACCTAGTGTACAATCAGCCATGGCCCAACCCAGTATCTAAGCAGCCTGAGCCAGAAGCCTAGGAGGATCAAAGACCAGATGATTCCTTCATATGGCAGAGTCTATTCTTAGCCACTCAAGTCAGGATCAAATAGGGTCCACCCACACCATCCAGCAGTACAAGAACAGATCCAGCAGTACAGGAACAGAGTTTGACCCAAGCACAAGCCCCCAGTACAGATAGTGAGGCTGTTAAAAAAAAAATGAGTAAACATAGGGGAAAAAGTCAAACACAGTGAAGTACCTTGGACTGAGAGAAGCCAAAGGGATAAATCCAGAAGAAGAGAGTAAATTCACAAGAAGTTCAAGAAAAACCTCAGAGAAAACAATATTCTGGCTATAAGGTCTATAAGAGTACCTGGAATAAATGAAACAAAATATAAAAAAATGAAATAGTCTGAGAGAAAAAAAATGGCAAAGAGAATTAATACCTTAGAACAGATAGAGGTAAACCTTAATAAAGAATCAAATTCCCTGAAAATTAGAATAGGCCAAAAAGAAAATAACTCCATGAGACAAAAAGAAATATTAAAACAAAATTAAAGGATAAAAAAAAAACAGGAGAAAATAAAAAGGTATAGATATCAAAAACATCTAATCTAGAAAACAAGTCAAAGACAGACAATCTCAGAATCATTATACTACCTAAAAAGCATGACCAAAAGAAAGAAAACACTAAGTACCATATTTCAAGAAATCATATATGAAAACTTTCTAAGTCTCTTAGAAGCAGAAGGAAAAGAGAATGTAAAATGAACTCACTAGTCAACCTCCTGAAAAAAAAAACAAATATGAAAACTCTCAGAAATGTCATAAAACTATAAAGTCAAAGAAAAAAATACTTCAAGCAGCCAGGAAAAAAAAAATTTCAAGTATAGGAAGGGACAGCAAGAGGGAAAGAGGAAATTAAAAGGGACGATAGGATAGGTGAGGTAGCAGTCATAATCAAAACTCCAAAATTCCAGGGGAGGGAAGGAAGAGGATGGAAGAAAGAAGGTAGGGAAGGAAGAGAGAAAGAAAAAAGGGTGGTAGAGAAGAGAGGGAAGGAAGGAAGGAAAATAATAAAAACTTGTAATTGGAGGCAGGATAGGAGAATATAAACCAATCATTTATAGATGACAAGTATTAGGCAAACCTCTCTCATAACTTACTTCGTTGTAAAGAGGAAGAGGGGGACAAAGAAAGGAAAAAAGTACAAGAGGACAGTTTGGTGGGACATACATAATTAACAATCTCAAGCATGAAAGTAAATCATGAACTAATGTAGAAAATGTAAAAGGAAAGCAGAACATATTAGAAACTAGAAACTAACAAAACATGCTTGAAACATAAAATTTCACAAAGCATTAAAATGTGTGATCAAAGTAGAATCTTTTATGCTTCAGGTGAACTCAGAAAAGGCCGGGGTGGCAATCACAGTCTCAGATACAGCTACAGTTAAAATAGAAAAGATAAAAAGCAGGGAAACTACATTAATAAATCATATCAATACTTAATACATATGCACCAAATGCCATAGCATATAAATACTAAAGTGAAAAGTAAATCTATTTGCAAGAGAAAAAGAGAGTAAAAATATAATAGAGGGGAACCAAAATGTACCCTTTTTATACTTAAATCTAACAGAAAGATAAAAGAAAGAAGATAAGAATCTGAATAAACTTTGGAAAAATTAGAGATAATATCTCTGTGGTGATTACTGAATGGGAACAGGAAAAGATTTACATATTTCTCAGCCATACATGGCATCTTTACAAAAATGGTTCATTGGGCATAATAACCTCAGAAGTAAATGCAGAAAACTGGAAATACTAAACACATCCTTTCCTGACCACAATGCAATAAAAAAATTTATTAAAAATGGGCTTTAAGTCAAGACTTAAAAATTAATTGGAGATTAAAAACTTAATCCTAAAGAATGGGTAGATCAAGGAACATATAGAAACAATACAAAATGTTACCAAAGAAAATTACAACAATGAGATAACATATAAAAATTTAATAAATGAATTCTTAGGAAAATACTTATATCTCTAAATATTTCCAACCATAAAATGGAAAAAGAACAAATCAGTGAATTCTACATACAACAACAACAACAAAATGTCAAAAAACAACAAATAAAAAAACCCTACACCAAAGTAGAAATCCTGAAAATTAGGGGAGAGATTAACAAAATTGAGGACAAAAAAATTAAATTGATAAAACTAGGAGCTTTTTTTAATCTTTAAAATAGATAACTAGTTAGTCTGATTTTGAGAGAGAGAGAACCATATCGTTCACATCAAAATGAAAAAGGAGGATTCACAAAAAATGAATGAAACTAAAATAAAACCACCTTAAAGAATTACAGAATCATTGAAAAATATCAATTGCTCATGGGTAGACTGTGCCAATAAAATAAAAATGATGATTTTTTTACAGATTAATTTACTTTAGTAAAAATTAAATTAATTTACTTACTTTAGTAAAAGTTAAATTAATTTACTTATCTAGTGTTATACCAAACTAGAGAAGGATGACTTCAGGGGGCCATAAAAAATGGTAACAAAATTCATTTGGAGGAACAAAATATCAAGAACCTGAAGGGAAATAATGAAAAAGTAGGAAAGAAGGGAAGTATCACATACCAAACTGAAATACAAAGTAGTAATCCTCAAAATGATTTGGTAATGTTTAAGAAATGGAGGAGTCAATCATCAGAAGAGATTAGGTACACAATGCACAGAAGCAAATGAACCTAGTAGAACATTGTTTGATAAACCCAAAGACTACTGGGGATAAAGACAGTATTTGACAAAAACTGCTAGGAAAACTAGAATACAGTTTAGCAGTAATTAAGTTTAGACTAACAATGAATGCCATATTTTAAAAAAAAGGTCACATGTTTGATCTATGGATAGAGGAAGAGTTCAAGACCAAACAGTGGATAGGAAGGATCACAGAAATGAAAATGGACATTTTATTATATAAAATTTAAAAGTTTTTGCACAAACCTAATGCAGTTAAAATTAGAAAGGAAATAGGTAATTGGGGGGAAATTTACAGCAGGAATCTGTGATAAAGTTCTCATATCCAAGATTATAAGGAACGGACTCAAATTTGTAAGAGTAAAAGCCATTGTTCAACAGATAAATGGCCAAAGAATACAAATAAGCAGTTTCCAAAGGATGAAATCAAATTATATAAACAGTCCTGTAAAAAATGCTCCAAATCACTAATAATTAGAAAAATGCAAAATAAAATTCACCTCACACCTATCAGACTGACAAAGCTGACAAAAAAGGATAACAACAAATGATGGAGGAGTTGCTGAAAAATAGGCACACGGATGCATTGTTAGTGGAGCTGAGATTTGGTCCAGCTATATTAGAAAGTAATATGGAACCATGCCCCCCAAATCAACAAACTGACCATACCCTTTAACCCAGCAATAATACTACTAGTTCTATACCCCCAAAGAGATCAAAGAGAAATAGGTCCTATATGTACAAAATATTTATATCAGCTCTTTTCTTAGTAGCCAAAAAACCAAAAAAGACAAAACCTAGAAGCTAAGGTGATGTCTACCTATTGGGGAGCAGCTAATATAACAGAATATTATTGTGTCATAAGAAATGACAAAATGGACAGTTTCAGAGGAAACTGGGAAGATCTCTATGAGCTTATGTGGAGTGAAGTGAGCAGAACTAGAATAATTTATAAATTGGCAAAAATATTATAAAGAAAAAACAATTTTGAAAGGCTTTAAAATTCTGATCAATGCAATGATGGACCACATTTCCGAAGGATCAAAGATGAATCACACTCCCACTTCCTACAAGAGTAGTTGAGGACTTAGAATAAAGAATGAGATCATATATTTTTAGATGTGGCCAATGTGGGAATTTGATGAGGATTTTTTTTTCAATTGGAATGTGGAATGGGAGGGAAAGAGAATAAATGCTTGTTAAAAAATAGAATTGGATTTGGGATATGGATCTCCAGTCTTTATAAGGGCTATGATAATAATAATAATAATAATAATAACTGGAATAACAAAAACTTTTAAAATAGATTGTCACAGTCCCAAATACTCACAATCTCCAAACTACATGGAACAAACAAAAAAAACTTCCAAAATAGAGATACCTGGTTGAGGAGTTAAATACCCAATGGGAGCAGGATGAACCCATCATCCCTATCATCCCATCTGCTACTGGAGTTGTACTGAATGAAGATGCTTTCAGTGAACCTATTGAGGATGAGCTAAAATCTCAATGCTTTGATTCAACCACAAAAATCAGTTATTTTACCCACTTGTACAACAGTCAATAGAATATTGAATATAAAGGAATGATAGCAGGATAGTTACTTGTCCCATGACCATTTCTACCCAATTGAAAAAGATGTGAATAAGAAAACAAACACAATAATTCACATCCATAAAGCATTTTTCAGTTTACACAGTTCTTTTCTCACCAACAAACCAATGAGCTACATACTACAAAAATTATTATCCCCACTTTACATGTAAGGAAACTGAGGCCCAGAGAGGTGATGCGACTTATACAATCATATATCTAGTAAATGGTAAAACCTGGATCTTCTAATGACAAAGCCAGGACTCTTTACACTGTACAACACTTCCTCTCCAAGGTTTTTTGTATTAAAATGCTAATATGTTAAGATCAATATCTCGTTCTGTTCTTTCAGTTAATTGAATATCCTTCTCAGAGAAAGTTATAAATATGATAGAATTGCCTAAAAATAATGACACCAAAAGCCAAATCATAGTAATCCCTCATAGAGCTACATGTACATAGAACTTTAATGTTACAAAGTGTGCTACATTTCTTGTTTCATTAGACCTTGACAACAGCCCATCGAGGTATGCAGAGACAGACAGATCATGGGAAACAAGTGGAGGGAGGAAGGGGGTGGGGAGAGAGAGAGCGCGCTCGCACTAGGAATTTGCTGGAGGAGGAGACATACAGAGAGAAGCAGAAGAGAGATACAAAGAAAGAGAAGAGCTTACTGTTGATGGGGAAGGGGGAAGAAGGAGAGGGAATGGACCACTGTGGGTAGGGGAAAAAATAGACACAGTTGGAAGAGAATTCTGGGAAGAAGAGTTAAAGACTAAAAGAAGAATGAACATTGTCATTTTTAACAAACACCTTTATAAACTTTTAATAGGAAATAACGTCCTTTTGCTGCACTCAATTCTTTTACATGATTTGACGTTGAGTTCACAAGATTCGGACACACATTCTTTAATTCTTCACATTAAACCACACATCATGTTGGATATCAAGAGTAACATTGATGAACAATCCATTTTTCAAAGACTTCCTTGAATATAGTAGATGGATTTTCAGTTTTCAGCTTTTTAATATTAATTTTATTTTCAGCTTAATCAACACCAAATAGAATGGACATTTGCATATATATGCATATATATATATATATATAGTAGAAAAGAAAGAGATTGTACGTAAGTACAGGTTTCTATTATGTACAACTTGCTTTTCTTTTTAAGTATATAATAAAATCAACTTGTAGCTTTCAAAGCCACCCTGCTTCTCTGACCTTGTTTCTGGCCTTCTTTTCGGTTTTTTCCCTTCATTAAAAAAAATGCCATAATGAATTTCTCTCTCTCTCTCCCCCTCCCTCTCTCTCTCCTTTTCCTTCTTCCTTTTTTTTTTTTTTTGCTAACCCATCTCTATCCTCCCTTGCCCTAACACAGATTCCCATTAAAAAACAAACACCAAAACAAAGCCCTTGTAACAAATATTCATTGTCAGACAAAACAAATCCACACACTGGCTGTATTTAAAAATGTATGACTTTGTATAACCTCTATCAAATTACTTGCCTTCTCAATAAGAGAGCAGGGGAGGGAGGGAGAGAATTTGGAAGTTTAAAAAATGAATGCTAAAAATTGTTTTTACATGTAATTGGGGGAAAATAAAATATTAAATAAATATTTGTTTTTGAAAATGTATCTTATTCTACATTTTGAGAACCCCACCTCTCTGTCAAGAGGCGGAGAGTGTGCTTCATCACCAGTTCTCTTCAATAATGATTGACCACTGCATTGATCAGAGTTTAGAAGTCTTTCAAAGATGGTTTTCTTTATAACGTTATTGTACAAATTGTTCTCCTGATTCTACTCATTTCCCTATGAATCTATTGAAACAGGTCTTCCCAAGTTACTCTGAAACCCTCCATTTCATCCTATTTCTTGGCACAATAATCCTCCATCACACTCATATACCAAAATGTGTTTAGTTATTCCCCAATAGATGAGCATCCTTTTAGTTTCCTGTACTTTTCTGCTGGAAAAAAAAAAAAAAGAACAAAAATGTGCTCTAAGTGCTTTTGTACATACGGGTCTTTTTCTTCTTTCTTTGATGAAAATTCTTTAGATGTATGAGCCTGCATAAGCCTATACCTCTGGTGGTATAGCTGAGTCAAACGATATGCAGTTTAGTGATTTTGTATGCATAGTTCCAAATTGCTTTCCAAAATGGTTGGACCAATTCACAGCTCCACCAACAATGTGTTAGTACACCTGTTTCCCTGAAGCCTCTGTAACAATTGTGATTGTACTTTTCTGTCATCTTTGCCAATCTGATGGATGTGAGCTTGAACCTCAGAGTAGCTTTAATTTGTATTTCTCTAATTATTAGAGATAGCTTAGACTGATAGCTTAGATTTCAACCTCTGAAAATTACCTATTCATAGTAGATAAAGCACTGGGCCTGGAGTTAGAAAAACCCGAGTTTGGTTTGATACTGCTTTGATTTTTATAACCCTGGGCAAGTCAATAAATCAATAAACAAACATTTTTAAACCCCCACTTGACCTCTCCCAACCTGTTTCTTCATCTGTAAAATGAGGATAATAAAAGCACCTGCCTCCCAGGATTGTTGTGAGGATCAAATGAGGTCATATTTGTAAAGTGCTTCATAAACCTTAAAATGCTACAGAAATGCTAGCTATTATTATACACATTCTTTGACCATTTTTCTGTTGGGGAATGGCTCTTGTTCTCATAAATTTGAACACGTTCCTTATAATTATGGATGTGAGATCTTTATTAGAGAAATTTGCTGCAAACTTTTTTCCCCCAGTTAGCTGTTTCCCTTCTACTTTCAACTGTGTTTTGTTTATACAAAACCTTTTTAATTTTATATAATCAAAACTATCCATTTAATTTTCTATGATTCTCTCTATCGTTTGTTTGGTCTTGATCTGAAAGATAATTTCTTCCTTAATCCTCTAATTTGTTTATCATGTGACTTTTTATATCTAAATCACATATCCTTGCGGAGGTAATCTTCATATAAAGTATTTGGTGTTGGTCTAAATTCAATTTCTATAAGACTGCTTTCCAATTTTCCCAGCAGTTTTTGTCTGAGAGTAAGTCCTTAGCCCCTTAGATGGAATCTTTAGATTTATCAAACTCTAGTCCATTAACGTCTTTTTTATTCTGCATCCCTAACCTATTTCATTGATTAACCTGTCTATTTCTTAAACCAGTACCAAATTGTTTTGATGATTACTGCTTTGTAGTACAGTTCAGGATATGATACTGCCTTCTATATTTCCACATTATCTCACTTAATCACATGCTATCTTCAGTTCTGGTTTGCCAATCTTATCACCTCAATAAAATAGTAAGAATCTGAAGGATGGGGACAAAACCTTCTACTACTTTTGTTACTCTCACATAGAGCCACTCAATAAATACTTGTTTGCTGGAATTAATTCTCAGCAGCACTTAGTGTCATAGACTTAGAGCTGGAAAGGGACCCTAGAGGTCATTTGGTCCAACTTCATTTGACAGAGAAGGAAAATGAGGCTCAGAGAAGTGAAATGATTTGTCCAAGATTATTTAGTGGCCATCAGGATTTGAATCCAGTTCCTCTGACTCCAAATCCCACTTTTTCCATGCCACCACAAATTATTCACCACAAATTCTTTTTCTCCTGAGTTATTTTGGAGCTATTTCCACAGCCTTGCTACACAGGTCATGAAAATCATAGAATCTCAGAATTTCATCTGGTCCAATCTGCCTCATGCTGAAATCCCGTCTAGAACACCTTCAGTTAGTACCCATTAGAACACTTCAACCTCCATTTGGACACTTTATCTGTAAAATGAGAGACTTAAACTAGATGATCTCTAAGCTCTCTTCCAACTCCAAAACCTATGATCCTATGATTCTTTAAGTTTCATGATGGGGAACTCACTACCTCATGAGGCAGACTCTTTCATTGCTGCATATCTGTAATTGCTAGAAAGTACTTTTTTATTCCAAACTGAAATCTGCCTTCCTGTAACTTTCCCCAACTGTACAAGAGTTCTGAATGAAAACTGCTCCCTTATTTCTACCCAACCAAGCTCCCTACAGAGGTAAGTAAGGGTCGTTGTTTTTTTACATAAATCACATTTAGCTTACAAGTCGAGGGAGGAATAGAAATGAAGCTCAAATGGATCTCATGAGTCATAGTTTTTCAGTGGGATAAAAAGCAGCCCTGCCTCAAAAATCAATTCAATTAATTCTATTATATGCTATGTAAATGGGCTTTTAAAGATGAATAAAGACAGTTACATGTAATTGTCTAAAAATACATGAAAATGTAAATTATTGTTTGCTTTTCTGGGTACAGGCCTGGTTGGAAGAAGACATTTAAAATGGAAAATAAAGCATGAATGCAATATGTTAAGAGGGAAAAACAAAGCAAGAATGCTAGTTGTGCATGAATCAGAAATTAGTCAAAGCAAAATATATGAACGGACATTCTATTATAATTAAAAGCTTTGTCCACAGAGGCAAGGGTAGTAATTTAGAAAGAATATTAGACTGGATGTTGAACAATGTGGACTCAACATGAGATAAGTGGTCAGGAGAAAGGAAAAATTTTCAAAGAAGGAATTGCAAATTCTAAAAAGCCATGTGAAAAAAGTACTCCAAGACCACTAATAATAAGAAAAGTACAAATTAGAATGCCTCTGCTATTTCCCCTCATACCTTGTAAACTGGCAAAGATGACAAAAAACAGAAACAGCCAGTGTTGGAGGGGCTGAGAGAAGACAATCGACTGTTATATTGTTGATGGAGCTGTGAGCTATCTGGACTAAATTTCTATTGGAAATTATGCAAGAAAAGGTACTAAACTGTCAATATCTTCTGACCCAGTGGTCTCACTACTGGACTCATACCCCAAGGAAGACAAAGACAGAAACAAAGTTATGATATATACCAGAATATTCACAGCAGTGCTCTTTGTGGTAAGAAAGCACTGGCAATAATGTGGGTATGTACCCATCGAATGGAGAAAATGATGGCATATGGCTGTAATAGAATATTACTGTGGTGTAATAAGAAATGATGGATATGAGTAGTCAAAGAAATGTGAGGAGATTTGTAAAAACTGATTGATGCAGAGTGAAATAACCTCAACCCAGAGAAAAAATGTGCTCACTCAAGGGAGTTGAACTCCGAGTAATGGAAAAACCAATGACAGTCTCAGAGAAGAGATAATGAAAAATACCGTTCCCTCATGAGAGAGAGGTGGGGAACTACTAGGCCAGAATATGGTATATATTGTCAGAGTCCACATCTATCCATATCGATTGTTTTGGTTAAACTGTTTTTCTTTGTTGTAAAGGAGAGCTCTCTCTGGAGGAGGTGGGTGGAAGGTAACAGAGATAAGAAGAAAAAAGGCACCAGTAAACAATATATTTTGAGAAAGTTTAGCATTATTTCTCATTCCAATAATTAATATCTATGGGACCTTATCCTTTGTGGGCTGCAGCTTCATCAGCTGTAAAAAGAGAATAACATCATCTGTCTTAACTCCCTTAAAGACTGTTAGGAAGTTCACATGAAATCATGTATATAATCTGTAAGTTTCTGGACACAGTTAAGGGATTGTTATTATTGGTGGTGGTGAATAGTTAACATTTATAGAGTGCTATGTGCCAGGCACTGTGCTAAGTACTTTACAATGATTATCTCATTAGATCCTCACAACAACCCTGGGAGATAGGTGCTATCAT
Organism: Phascolarctos cinereus; assembly: GCF_003287225.1. Taxonomy (NCBI): domain Eukaryota; kingdom Metazoa; phylum Chordata; class Mammalia; order Diprotodontia; family Phascolarctidae; genus Phascolarctos; species Phascolarctos cinereus. The sequence goes on from NW_027556291.1 coordinate 29,056,591, forward strand.
TATCCCCATTTTACAGGTGGGGAAAATGAGGCAGGTAGAAGTTAATTGACTTGCCCAGGGTCACACGGCTAGTAAGTATCCGAGGGCTGATTTGAACTCAGTTCTTCCCGATTCCAGTTCTGGCACTCTATCCACTGCAACATCTGGCTGGTAGTAGTAGTAATAGCAGCAGCAGCAGAAGCAGCAAGAAGAGGAGAATGAAGAGGAGGAGGAGGAGGAAGAATAGCAATAGTAGCAATCAATCCAAAAGCACTTAAGTTCTTACTGGCTAAGCACTGTGCTAAGCACTGGGGATGTAAATAAAGGCAAAACCAGTTGCTGCCATCCAAAAGCTCACACTCCAATGGAGGAGAAAACATGTAAATAACTAGGCTCATACAAGCTACACACAGAGTAGATGAAAATAACCTGAGTAAGGAAGGTATTGTTAGCTGAGGGGACAGGGAAAGGTCTTCTGCAAAAAGAGAGCTTTGAGCTGAGTCTTGCAGGAAGCCAGGGAAATGAAGAGGCAGTGGTGAGGGGGCAGAGACTGGAGGCATAGGGGACGGCCAGTGCAAAAACATGGATATGGAAAACTGAACATCATAAGAGCATGGGGAACAGCAAGAATGCATAGAGGGGAACAGAGTGGGAGAAGACCAGAAGGGAAAGAAGGGCTCAGGTTCTAAAGAGCTCAGAGAGCCACTGGAGTTTAGTGAGTAAAAACCACTTTGGCAGCTGAGTGGAGGAGGAAATGGAGTGGGCAGAGACTTAAGGCAGGGAGACTAATGAGAAGGCTATTCCAGGGCCAGCTAGGTGGTACAGTGGATAAAGTGCTTGACTTAGAGTCAAGAAGAGTTGAATTCAAATTCTGTCTCGGATAATTGGGGAAGATAAATGAGGAAGTTACTTAATCTCTCTCAGTCTCAGTTTCTTCAACTGTAAAATGGGGGCACAATAATAGTTCCTACCTCCCAGGGTTGTTGTGAGGATCAAATGAGATAACATATGTAAAGGAAGGAGGAGGAGGAGGAGGAGGAGGAGAAGGAGAAGAAGAAAAGAGGTGGAAGTTGGGCATGTGGAGTGAGAGTGAGAATCAAGGACACCAAGATTTCCTACTTGGATAAATGGGAGTGTGGTAGAGACAACATTATTAGGGAAGTTCAGGAAGAGAGGCAGGTTTTCAGAAAAAGATGAGAAGTCCTGTTTGGGATATTTTAAGTTTGAGCTATCTACCAGACATCCAGTTTGATGTGACCAAAAGAGAATTGGCATCATAGGACTGTAGCCTAAGAGAGAGACTATAGACAGATGGATAAATCTGGGGATCATCTGTATACAGATGTTGATCGAACTCATGGAGTCGATGAGATCACCAAGTGAGATATTATAGAGAAGAGAGGAGGGTCCAGGACAAAGGCTTGAGGGCCACTCACTGTTAGCAGGCATGACATAGATGAAGAATCAGCAAAGGGGATGAGAAGGAACAGTCAGGTAGGTAGGAGGAGGACCAGGAAAATGAAGTACCATGAAACCTGATGGAGAAGAGAATATTTGGGAGGAGAGGGTGGTCAATAGTGTCAAAAGCTGAAGAAAAGTCAAGAAGGATGAGGATTGAGAAAAGGCCATTAAATGATCATTAGGAGATCATAGGTAACTTTTGGAAAGGGCTAGGGAAGGGTCAATTAAATCAGTGATATCAACTCTAGAACATTTATTAAGCACCTACTATGTGCCAAATGCTGTGCAAAGCACTGGGGATATAAAGAAAGGCAAAAACCAGTCCAATGGGGGAGGCAATAATTATGTACAAACAAGATACAGACAGGATAAATTGGAGAGAAGGGACTAATAGGGTTTAGTCAAGAGGTGAGGAGAGATATAGGATAACAGCTAGCAGGAGTGGTAGTGGTAGAATTTTCCATATCACTGACCTACTTGGTGACTTTGGGAAACACATCATTTCAACTTTTTTCTGTTTCAACATACTCGGTTACATACTCACAGAAACACTGTCAGAATGGGTAGTATGCACGTTTATCCATAAACCATGTTACAACAAAGAAACAAAGACAGATGAGCTGGGAGGATGATAAAGCAGTAGCTCTTACCAATGGCCCTGGTGAAAGCACCACTCTCTTCTATGATGAGGTTGCCCATACATGAAATCTTGGAAAAGTGTGACTTCTTGGTTGCTGTTTGGATCTTGGGATCCATGAAAGTGAAGAGAAAATGAGGGGAACTCTAATTATGGTACAGAAGTGAGGTTGTAAGGGTCTGCTATTTGTTAATTATTTTCTCTGTATGTCTGTGTTTCCTTGTGCTGTGCACGTACATGGGAAAGCTTTGTGTGCCAGACCATGCTGTGAACTGCCCACGATATCAAGCCCAGAGAACACCAACACTGTGTCACAAAGTAAAAGACAGTTGCGTCCTTGACAAGGATGTCTGAGCTCTTTGCTACTGTTCTGGATGTATCAATATCAGATGCAGAAGGACCCTTGCAGTCAGAAATCTAGGGCCCCTGACACAAAACATGAAAGATGCCGTGAAGTCATATGGTATGATTTCAAAAACTCTCTTTCAAAGAACTGCTTAATTGGGGGAAACCATCTTGCACGTGCAATTCCTGCAGTAATAATATTAACTGATCTATATAGTGCTTTATGGTTTGCAGAGTACTTTACATCCATAGTCTCATTTAAGCCTCACAAAAACTGTGTGAGGCAAGTACTAAAGGGATTATTATCATCCCCATTTTACAGATGAGGAAACTGAGGCTCATCGAGGCTAAATAATAGCCTAAGAATGTTAGAGTAGGATTCAGACTCAGCTCGTCCAGACTCCAAGTCTAGCAGCCCATAGTATCATGCTGCCCCTCAGTAAGTATTTCCAGAACGGAAGAAAACTCCAAATAAAGAAAAAATATCCTTCACAAAGCACAATTGGGAGGCAGAGCAGTACAGTGGAAAGACTGTTAGATTTGGAGTCAGTAGACCTACATTCAAATCCTGGCCCTGTCATTAATTATGTGTGACCTTGAACAGTTCACTTAGCATCTCTGGACCTCAGTTTCCTGAAATGATATCCACCTCCAGAGAGAGAACTGATGAACTCCGAGTACAGATAGAAGCAGACTTTTTTTTAACTTTATTTTATTTTTTTTATGTTTTCTTTTTCAACATGGCTAATACAGAAATATGTTTTGCATGACTTTACATGTAGAATTGAATCTTACTGCTCACCTTCTCAAGGGGTGGGAGAGAGGCAGGAGAGAGAATTTGGAACTCAAAAAATTTTTAAATGAATGTTTAAAAATTATTTAAAATGTAATTGGGAGATATATAATGAAATAAATTTTTAAATACATATTTTTAAAGGACTAGATGATCTCTAAGTTTCCTTCCAGGTCTGACGTTTGATGAATCGATCATATTAAGAACTAGACATAAGAGGCACTTAAGGAGAAAGTCATGGACTCACCAGGTGAAGTAAATAAAAGACCCTCAGTTAAGATTTCTAAGGTAATAAAATGCTAATTTTTTCTCAAAGGGTAATCTGTTTCAATGGTGACTCATTGCCCTTTGCCTGGCATGATTTTGATGATATGAAGGAAAGGAAAAGGTCACCATTTAGATCAATATTATCTTCCAGTAAAAGTAGAGGTGAGTCACCCAAGTGAAAATAACACTTCACTGTAGCCACCATTTTTGTTGCATGTTCTCTCCTTCAGCTCTGGAGCTTAGCATTCAACAGAGCCAACATCTGGATGGCACCATACAGTTTGCCCTTTCACCATGGCAAAGAAATGCTGAAATTCTCACATTTGAAATATTAATTTTCTTTGCAGAATCTGTCACCCTTGCCCCAAGCCTTACCCATGGTTCAGAAGAAGCACTTTGAAAGAACAGGGTGGGGAAGAACTGTCTAGACAACAGTTCCTGTGAAAATATCAAAGTGCTTTGGTGGGCTGTGAGCTCTGGAGGAGTTAACAGAGAGACATGGTAACCATAAAAGCTAACATGATTTGAAGCTACATTAAGTGAAGTATACTGTCCACGCCTAAGGAGCTAATCGCCCCATTGTATTCTGCCCTAGACAAGCCATACAAGAAATACTGTGTCTAGTTTTAGATGTCACATTTTTAGAAGAATGATGGCAAACTGGCGGGCATGCAGAGGAGGGTTCTTTCAGTTGCTGAATCACGCATGATCAGTAATAGTGATGTGACTGAAGACTATACCATCTAAGATCCAGTTGAAAGAACTGGGGGATATATAGAGCAGGACCATCTTCAAGTAATTCAAAGAATGCCATATGAAAGAAGGATTACACTTGTTCCCCTTGGCCCCAGAGGGCAGAACTAGGAATAGCAGGTGCAAATTGCAAAAAGGCAGATTTAGGCTTGATGTAGGAAAAAAATTCCTAGCAAGTAAAACTTCCTTGTGTGGACTGGATTTACTTGGGACAGGGGTGGGGAGATGCTGAGAGTGAACTACCCCCACCCCACTCCCTTCTTGTGCTTGCTTTTTTCAAAATGTGGAATGCTGGGGCAGGGGTAACAGAGTGGGGAGAAATCCAGTTAGCTAATTAGCTCTGCAGGCTGGTGAATCTCTGGATAAGAAAGGTTTCACTGCTGCAATATGTATTTCAAAGTAATCAAATTGCATTTCTTTCTTTTTCTTTTTTTGGAGGCAATCCAGGGTTAAGTGACTTGCCCAGGGTCATACAACTAGGAAGTGTCTGAGGTCACATTTGAACTCAGCTCCTCCTGATGCCAGGGCTGGTGCTCTATACACTGCAGTGCCACCTAGCTGCCCCAAAACTGCATTTCTTTTTAAAGTTCACTCTTCACTAATTTTGACTAGCCTTCCCTGCATAGTCTGAACTAGGAGAATTTTTCTGTCTATAGAAAGTTCAGATATGGTAGACCTTTGCCCTCTTCCTATTGCTCCATTGCTCAGCCTGAAGTGTCAGCTGGACAAGAATCCATAGTATCCCCTGGGGTACACATCTGCATGGTCCCCAAGAGCAAACCATAACCAGAGGTTACAAATTGCAGACAGGCAGATTTAAACTCAATGTAAAGAAGAGCCTCTGTTAACAATTACAGTTTTCCAAAAGTGGAATGGTAGTTCCTCCTCCTTGCTGGACCTCTTCAAGCTAAGTCTCAATGATCAATTGCTGACACTTTTTTAAAAAATAGATTCTTATTGATATATTTTATTTTATATAGCCTAGATTTCTCCCTGTATTCTTTTCCCTATCCCATCCCAAAGAGCCATCCCTCATAACAAAGATTTAATTTTTTTAAAAAGAGGAAGAGAAAATTTTTCAGCAGAATTGATCAATGCATTAGAGAAAACCTCACATTATGTTCAATGTTCCAAACTTGTGGACCCTCCCCCTCCTCCACAAACACAACTCTGCAAAGAAGTAGGGGTCCTTCTCATCTCTCCTCTTTGGGACCATTCTCGTTCTTTGCAAATTTGCAACATTGGTTTTTTTTTTAATTGTTTTGTGATTGTAATTCCTTCCCTTTCACATTATTATAGTTGTGTATATTGTTTTCCTGGATCTGCTTACTTCATTCTGTACCAGTTCATCTAAGCTGTTCCATGCTTCTCTGTATGCATCATGTTTATTGTTTCTTACAACACAGTGACATTCCATTACATTCATGTGCCATAGTTTGTTTAACCATTCCTCAACTGGCAGGCATCTGCTTTGTTTTCAATTCTTTGCTACTACAAAAAGAGTTGCACTATATAACATAATGTATCTGAAGCATTTTTTTCCTCTTTGGGGGGGTCAATGACCTCTTTGGGGTATACGCCTAGTAGTGGAATCTCTGGGTCCGAGAGTATGGACATTTCAGCCACTGTTTGCATGATTCCAAATTGCTTCTCAGAATGGTGACACTAATTCACACTGCCACAATCTTTGCCAATTTTCTGAGTATGAAGTAAAACCTCAATGTCCTTTTGATCTGTATTTGTTTTTATTAGTGATTTAGAGTATTCTTTCTTATGATGCTTAATTGCTTACAAATTTTTTTAATTACTATTTGTTTATATCCTTTGACTACTTGTCTATTGGAAGATGACTTTTGGTCATAAATATTTCTACTTATTGTCTCTATATCTTGGATATCAAACCTTTCTCAGAAATATTTGATAACAAAGATTTTCTCCCCCAGGCAACTGCTTCCCTTTTGATCTTCCCTTACTTATTATTAATTTTGTGAAAAAGCTTTTTAATTTCATGTAACAAAACACGTATCTATTTTATCTTTTGTAATTGTTTCTATCCTTTGTATGGTTTAGAGTTACCTGTGGAAGGTACAGGATTTGCTTCTCTTCTCTTCCAGTCACATATCCATTATGGATTTATTAGGGAATATGGTGTAAGATGTTGGTCTAAACCTAATTTCTGCCAGATTTCTTTCTAATTTTCCCAGCAGTTCTTATCAAATAGGGAACTTGTTCCTATATAATTTATACTTGGGGATTTAATGAACACAGTTTTATTGACTCCCACTATTTCTTAGTCTTCAAGCTTTCGTTGCCCACTTGTTAATGATCTTATATGAAGAAGGATTCCTGTTCAGGTACAAATTAGAATCTGAAGTCTCTTCCAATACTGAGATTCTGTGACTGATATTATAATAATAGTTAACCTTTCTCTAATACTTTGTAAACTGTATTCTTCACAACAATCCTGTGAAGTAGATAGTATCTTGATCATGGAGGTAATAGGGGAGTCACTGGAGTTTATTGAGTATGGAGTTGGCATAGTCAGACTCCACTTTATAGATGGAAAATTGAAGCTCAACAATGTGAAATGACTTGCCCAGGGATATAAAATAAGTACTGGGGATGAGACTCAACTCTGGTCTTGAGTCCAAGCCCAGCCCAAGGTTCATAGGACCACAGGTTCACAGATTTTGCACCAGAGGGGACCTTAATGGTTATCAAATCCAAACTCTTTGGTTGACCCTTGCTGTAGTACTATACTACCCTAAACTTCCAACCAATCAGCAGCAGAGAATAATTTTAGTGGAAATACTTTTCTTTATCCTATATTAGTCTTGCAAATGAGCAAAAGAAAAATGCCTACCAACTTATATTTTAGGGGGCTATATCTCATCTCTTCAAGAAGGACACAGGATATACTAATGACAGTGAAATAGTGTAGTCTTCTTGGAGTCTTAACACATCAGCTCTGGTCCTGGCTTTGCTGCTGAACTGGCTGTGTGGCCTTGGTCAAGTCCATCACTTCTCTGGACCTTGGTTTCCTGCTCTGAAAAATGAAGGGGTTGGACTAGATGATCTCTAAGGGCCCTTGGAGCTCTAATGAGCTACAAATTTCTATGTAAGCATTCTTTACCAAGAGAGCCCCCTTGTGTTGTGTTAAGATACTTCCATACTACAAAGTCAAATGATAAAATGAGTATCTACCACCAACAACCGAGGCATTTAGACACTTAGACACAACCTTTGTCCTCAAGTAAGAAGAAATGCCTTGGATGATGCCAGAATAGAGGTGCAAAAAGTAACTTTAACTACGAGATGTATTATTTAATTTGCCAGAAGATAATCATCTAGTAGATGATCTGACGTTCAGGTTAGATCACAGTGAGTGGAAGCTGATGTAATGGACAAAGAAAGAAGCTCAGAATCAGGAGATGAGGGTTCAAGTACTAACTCTGCCTCTCCATGTGACCTTGGGTAAGTTACTTAACCTCTCTGAGCCTCAATTTCCTATGTGCAAAACTGGGAGCATATTCTTGGTAATACCTAAATTGTAGAGTTGTTAGAAAATCTTTTTGTAAAACTTCACAGAATTACAAAGTGGGAAAGACCTCTGTGGCCATCCAGTCCAACCTGCAAATGGTCATCCAGCCTTTGCATCAAAACCTCCAGTGAGAGAAAGAACTCACTACCTCTCCAAGTGGACCATTCTACTTTTAGACAGTTCTAATTGGTAGGAAGTTTTTCTTGACATCAGGCCTAAATTTGTCTCTTTGTAACTTCCATTCTCCTGGTCCTAGTTCTGCCTCAGTGTCCTCAATTATAAAATGAAGGGTCTGGACTAGGTGAGCTCTGAGATCCCTTCCAGCTCTGGATCTATGATCCTATGAATCTTCTTCCACATGACAGCCTTTCAAGTACTTAAAGATAGCTATAATATTCCCCCAGGCATTTTAAATGTGTCCAGTTTCTCTAACTGATCTTCATATGGCATAAACTCAAGGCCAAGACCCTTCACCTTAGAGGCAGCTAGTGATATGACACAGTAGAAAGAGTGCTAGACCTGGAATCAGGAAGACCTGAGTTCAAATTCATCCTCAGACATTTACTAGCTGTGTGACTCTGGGCAAGTCACTTCACCCTGTTTGCCTCAGTTTCTGCATCGGCAAAATGGGGATAATAACAGCACCTACCTTTCAGGATTGTTGTGAGGATCAAACAAGAGAATAATTGTAAAGGGCTTAGGCACAGTGCCTGGCACGTAGTAGGTGCTATATAAATGTTTATTCCCTTCCCTTCACCATCTTGACTGTCCTCCTTTGTATAATCTCTAGTTTATCAATGTTCTTTTGAAAACATAGTGCCTAGAATTGAACACAATATTTCAGGTATCTCTCTGGCAAGTTCTGATATATGGCTTTGCCCACCCAGTCATCAGGAACATATTACTAATATGATGAGAGCTGGGAGAGGGCACAGATTTTGCACCAGAGGGGACCTTAATGGTTCTCAAATACAAACTCTTCAGTTGACCCTTGCCATAATACTATACTACCCAGAAAATGTGTGGGCTAGTCAGCCCACTTACCCAAGTCATGGCAAATAAAGCAATGCCAGATAAAGTGGGATTGATTCTTTAAAGAACTGAATCTTATAGTCACAGACAATCAATAAACATTTATTAAATCCTACCATATACCAGGTATTGGGGATGTAAAGGTTAAAAAAAATAGTCCCTGACCTCCGGGAGCTTACATTCTAATAAGGGAGATAACATGTCCATAAATAAGTATATGCAGTATTTCCTTTTTTGGATATGGCTAATACGGGAATTTGTTTTGCTTGACTGTGCATATTTGTAGTAGATTTTGCTTTTCTTGCCTTCTCAATAGATGCAGTGGGGGAGGGGAAGAGAGAGAACTCAAAACCGAAAACAAAATAAAATTTAATTAAAAATAAGTATATGCAGAACATATGCAAAATAAGTTCAAGGTGATGCTGAGAAAGAGGCATTAAGAGCTGGTGGGGAGGAGGGGGGAGATGTTTGATATAGAAGGTGAAGCTTGAGCAAGACTCCTGCAGAGAATTGAGGGATTCTAAGAGGCACAAATGAAGAAAGAGTATATTCCAGGCATAGGAGATAGCCAGAGCAATGACAAGAAATGTGTGTGAGGAGTAGCATGCAAGTCAGACCGTGCTGACCAGCAGAGTGTAAGAAGAGAAGGAATGAATAATCAGATTGAGGCCAAGTTGTAAAGGACTTTAAGTATCAAACAGGGGAGTTTACAGGCAATAAATACAAAGCCACTGGCGTTTACTGAGGGAGACAGTGACATGGTCAGATCTCCACTTTAGGAAAACACTTTGGATTCTTCGTGAAGGATAGACTGGTGGGGAGCAAGGCTTAAGGCAAGAAGTCCAATTAAGAGGCTATTTCAATAGTATAGGTGAGAGGTAATAAGGGCCAGAACTAGGGTAGTGGCTGTGAAAGTAGATGGAAGGGGACAGATGGAAGGAAGAGAAGTTGTGAAGGTAGAAATTACAAGAATATGTAATCATCTAAAACATAACACTTCTTAAAGAAACAGGATACAAAATAAACTCATAAAAATCAACAGTATTTCTACACAGCAATGAGGTAATCCTGGAGGATATAACAGAAATGGAAATTTCATTTATAACAACTATAAAATACATAGAATATTGTGGAGTCAGTCAACCAAAGCACCCTCAGAACCTGTATAGATATGTTTACAAAACACCTCTTTATTTATTTAAGAATGATTTAAATAACTGGAAAGATATTCAGTGCTCATGGCTGGGCCATGCCAATATAAATGGCAATATTATTCAAATTAATTTGCAGATTTCATGCTAAACCAAGCAAACTACCAAAGGAATACATTATAGAACTAGACAAAATAACCAAAAAAAAATTCATTTGGAGGAACATAAGATTTATAATCTTAAGGGAAATAATGGGAAAAAAAACAAGAATGAAGGGAAAGCAGCATTTCCAGACTTCAAATTATATTCTAAAGCTGAAATCATCAAAATTATTCAGTACTGATTAAGAAACAGAAAAGTAGATCAGTGGGATAGACTACATAAGGAAGAAATAAACCACTGAGCTCAGTAACAGTCTTTCAGAAACTGTAGAAAATAAATTATCTGCGGAAGAGCTCCCTACTTGACCACAATTGCTAGGAAAACTAGAAAGCAATTTGGCAGAAATGAGATTCAGACCAGCATCTTATGTCATATACCACAACAAGTTCCAAATGAATGTGTCCTGAATCACACTATTTTTAAAAAGAAAAGAATCATATCAGGTACTTTTCACAGATCTAAGGATGAATTATGAACCAAATATGACATGGAAGTGATCACAGAAGATACTACAGATAATTTCAATTACTTGAAATTCAAAAATTTTTTCACAAAGTTAACACAACTATAATAAGAAGAAAAATGGCTAATTGGAAAAAAATCTTTGCATTGAATAACTATGATAACGGTTTCTGCTATCCAAGATTTACAGGGAACTACACAAATACTGAAGATCAAAAACTATTATTCAAGAGATAAGTGGTCACAGTATATGAACAAACAGTTCTTTAAAAAACTGCAACCATGAAAGAATGCTCTAAAAAAAATGCAAGTCAAAATAACTCTGAGGGGGCAGCTAGGTGGCATAGGCGATAAACCTCCAGCCTTGGAGTCAGGAGGACCTGAGTTCAAATTCAGCCTCAAACACTTGACACTTACTAGCTGTGTGACCCTGGCCAAGTCACTTAACCATGATTGCCTCACCTAAATAAACAAATAAATAAATGAATGAATGAATGGATGGATGGATGAATGAATGAATAAATGAATAGATAAATAAATAAACAAATAAATAAATGAATGAATAAATAGATAAATAGATAAATAAATAAGACAAAAAAGAAAAAATATATATTTAAAAATAACTCTGAGGCTCCATCTCACACCCAGCAGATCAACAAAGACAACAAAGATGTTAATAGTCAATGTTGTAGTGATTGTAGAAAGGCACACTAATATGCTATTGGGGAAACTGTGAATTATGGAAATTATTAATTATGCTAAAAATTTGGAATTATACAAAGAAACTAAAATGTCTATACCCTTTGGCACCGAGATTTTACTGCTACACATGATATAGCCTAAGGAGGTCACTGACAAAGAGAAAATCCCCATGTACTCCAAAATATTTATAGCAGCACTTCTGTGATAGCAAAGTACTAGAAACAAAGTCGATGCCCATTGTTTGGGGAATGGCAAAACAAATCGTGGTACATGAATGTAATGGAGTATTACTGTATCATAAGAAAGAACAAATATAATGAATCCAGAGAAACATGGAAAGACTCGGATGAAGTGATGCAAAGTGAAGTAATCAGAGACAGGAAAAAAATATACACGACTACAATAATGTACACGAAAAGAACACCACAAAACAGTCAAAAATGAAAACAGTGAAATTACAAAGAACAAGAATGAAAGATAAGAGAAGCTCTCTCTCCTTTACTCCTTTGTAGAAGTCAGGGTCCAAGAATGTGGAACAGGGCATATGATGTGAGATCTTTTCATTGTGTTAATATTTCATTGTGTGAATAACTGAATTATTTTCTCCTCTTCCTTCTTCCTCTTATCTAAAATTTAAATTCTTTGTCATAAGGGATGACTCGCTGGAAGAAGTAGGGAGAGAAATAGCGTAAGGAGATCTATACTATATTAAAAACAAAATATAACAAGAATCTATATTTTTGAAAAAGGAGAATTAAAAGAAAAAAATTAGAATGTAAAGGGGTACCCATTAATAGGGGAATACCTGAAAAATATTGGTATATGAATATCATGGAATATTATTATGCTATAAGAAATGATAAAAGAGATGATTTCACAAAATTCTGAATAGTATGGAATAATGCAGAGCGAAGTGAACAGAGGGAGGAGAACAATTTATACAGGGACACTATAAAGAAAAAACCCAGAAAGGCTTAAAAGCACTGATCAATGCAATGATCGACCAGGGCTTCAGGGGACCTGTGATGAAACATGTTAGCCATTTCCTGACAGAGAAGTTATAGACACAAGGTGCAGAAAGAGACGTACATTTTTGAACATGGCCACTGTGTGGGTTTGTTTTGCTTGACTATGCTAATTCGTTACAAGAGTTTTCTTTTTCTTTCTCTGGGTTTTTTAATTGAGGGGTAGGGCTGTGAGGAGAGGGGGAGGTAAGCAATAGTGATGCCCAAAAAAAGAGGGCCATTGAAACATTTTTAGAAATGCACAGAAGAGAACAGAAGGAAGTTCAGAAGGAAACCAGACAAGTAGGGCAGTTTTGTAAGTAATGTGTGGAATTTATTACATACTTTTTTTAAAGCAAGTGGTATGAAATGGAGATTCATGATTTCATATATATAATGATCTTTTTGTGTCCTGCTGTGTTTATGGAAATATGGTTTCTTTTTCGTGTTTAAGTTCAGAATTTTTAAAATGGAAATTAATTTTTAAAGGATTTATGTTAAGAAAGTGACTAAAATTTCCATACCCATGATTCAGAGATCTTACTGTGAGGTATATACCCCAAGGAGGTCAATGATCCAAAGAAGGTCCCACCTCCAAAATATTTATAAGAGCAATTTTATAGTAACCAAAAACTGGAAACAAAATGAATGCCATTGACTGGGAAAGGAAAGGGAAGGGAAAGGGAACAGACCTTTATATAACACCTATCACATGTCAAGCACTGTGCTAAGCACTTTACAAATATTATCTCAATTGACACTCACAGCAATCCTAGGAGGTAGGTGCTATTATCATTATCATTATTATTATTCCTATTTTACAGTTGAGGAAACTGAGGCAGAGGTTAGCCAACTTGCCCATGGTCACACATTCCAGGCCCAGTGGCTATCCACTGCACCACCAAACAGCCTCAAAAGGGCTAAACAAGTTATGTTGCATCAATTTCTTATAAGAAATATGAGTACATTTTTGAACATGGCCACTGAGTACGAAGAAGCGAGGGAAGACTTAAACAAACAGATGCAAGGTGAAATAAACAGAACCAGGAAAGCAATATACACACCTTGCAACGCAAATGGAAAGAATAACAATGAAGTCAAAACTGAATACCATGAAATAATAATGACCGAGACTGGCTCCACAGAAGAGATATGAAAGTGGACCTCCCTCCCTCCTTTGCAGAGATGGGGGACGATGGGTGTGGAATGCTACATATAATGCCAGATTTGGTTGAGGTATTGGTTAATTTTGTTGTACTACTTTTTTCCTCTTTTTAGTTTTTGTTATGAAGTATGGTTGTGAGTATAGTGAGGGCTATATTGGGAAATGTAGATGATGTAAGAACAAAAGATATTAATACAAATCTTAAAATAAATATAAATAAGATGACCAAATCATAGACTGCCAAAGGGCTTGAAAGGCAGTGTTCCATAGTGGATAATGTTGGACTAGGAGTCCAGAAGACCTGGATTGATATGCTGCCTCAGATACTTACTAGCTATATGATACTGGGAAAGTCTCTTAGCCTCCCTCAATCTGTTTCCTCACCAATAAAAAGAGAATAACAATTACCTACCTCCCATGGTGGCCGTGAGGATCAAATGAGCTAACGCATGCAAAGTGCTTGGCAAACCTTAAAGTGCTATCAAAATGAAAGTTATTGTTATCATCTGATAGATTTTCCTCCAAGGAGGATTTGGGAGTGACTTACATTGTAATGAATTAATGTCTATACATGCTGTTTAGTCTGCTCTTTAGCAATTTTCAAGGTAAATACTGAATACTCCCTTTAAATGTATGATTTCTGAATTCTTTTATTCTCTATTCTCTTTTTATACCCCTAATCCAGAATCATACATGAAGGACAACAAAACCATCCAGAAGGAGAGTGGAGTCGGCTACCAGAAATCTTTGCTGGGCCAGTTGGAATAGGTTCATAAGATTCCGAACTGGAAAGAAGCTTAGAGATCTCCCAATTCCAACCCACTCATTTTACAAAGGAGGAAACTGATGCTCAGAGAGGTAAAAACAACTCATCTTCTCCTGATAAACCCATTCTTTTTTTTTTCTTCCAACTATTTATTTTTGGCATTTGTTTTTAGAAATTTTGAGTTCCAAATTCTCTCCCTCCTTGCAGCTCCTCTCCCACCCATTAAGAAGGCAAGCAATATGTGTGAAGTCATGCAAAATATATTTCCGTATTAGCCATGTTGCAAAAAAAAAAAAAGCAAGAAAAATCAAGTGAAAAAAGTGTGTTTTAATCTGCACTCAGAGTAGATGGGCTCATTCTTTGAAGGCCAGCTCTCTGGCCACCTCCTATGCCTCCTGTAGCCTTCTGTGATCCCCATATAATCTGACTTTAGCTTTGATCTGCATTTCTCATGTAACATTGTATGTATTATAACTGTCTGTGTTTGTGGCATATCTCCTTTCTATGCAAAAGCTCCCTAAAAATAGGAACCATGTCTTATTTAAACTTCAGCTACGTGGAGCACCAGATAGAGTGCTGGGCCTGGAGTCAGGAGGACCCGAGTTCAAATCCAGCCTCAGATACTTACTAGCTGTGTGAGCTTGGTCAAGTCACTTAACGCTATTTGCCTCAGTTTCCTCACCTGTAAAGTGAGCTGGAGGAGGAAATGGCAAACCACTCCAGTATCTTTGCCCAGAAAACCCCAAATGGGGTCACAAAGAATCAGACACAACTGAAATGACTGAACAGCCACAACGAACTGCCCAGGAGACAGTGTGGAATGGTAGAAAGAGCTCTGGCCTCCGAGTTAGGATGACCTGGGTTCATTACCTAAGGGCTGGTATCAGAATTATAGCAGGATGATGAACATACCTAGATCTAAGCAATGACACAAAGCAAGTCACCTTTTACATGTTAGGGGCATATCCCCAGTGGGAATTGCTTTCTTTTCTGCCATAACCAGATATAACACAACTAATCCTATTATGGAAATCTCTACATTTGTACACACTGTTTGAGAGGAACATAGCCTTTGATGCCCGCTTTCTATATCCACTCCAATAGGCTTTTTTCTCTCTCGCAACAAAGCATAAGCCTTCCTAGAAACTGCCTAAATCAGAGACTGAAATTGGAATTATGATTAGTTCTGTGATTTGTTCCCTAGACATCTGATGGCATGCTTTAAAATTGGGAGACTGGCTTAAGAAGTTGAGGAGTTGAGAATCTGAACTCATGGACAAACATCTTTGGGTTTTGTTGTTTTTTTTACCCTCTGTTCATCCCAGATCTCCCATCTGACACATACTGGCCACCAGATGACTTTGGGCAAGTCACTTCATCTCTTGGTGCTCCAGGTGACCCTAGGATTCTAGGCTACAGAGAAGGTTCACATTTGCATTGGGAAAGGGAGTTTCTTCAGTTCCCTAAATCACAGGTAGGCAAAAACAAACAAAGAAACAAAAACCCACCTTCCCCAATGCACAATGTATTTACACATAGCTGTTGCTTAATAAATCTATGTTAAACTGCCTGAGGTCCCATGGGTAGTGAGAAAGTCAGGATTTTAACCTAGGTCTTCTGATGCCAAATCTAGTCTTCTTCCCAGTGCCATATAGTAGCTACATTTTTCTTTTTTATTAACTTTACCCTGTTGCCTAGGCTCCTAAATAAATGTGAGACTAGGTCCCTGTCGCAACATGCTGAGGTCTTTATTTCACTTCTAGTTGGGGGGGTGGTTCCAGGCAGACCTAAGAGGGTATAGAAGGCTAACAGGAAGAAGCAGAGTATGAGCTCAATATGAGTGGCCAGTTCAACATGGAGGCAAAAAAGCCAATGGGATCTTAGACCATGTTAACAAAGGTATAGAATACAGAACAGGTGAGGTCATGGCTAGTTCTGCAGTCATGGCCCAAGGCAGAAAACATCTGGAATCCTGAATTCAAGTGCAGGTGCCCTATTTTAGGAAGGGTATGGATAAGCTAGAGTTTGTCCAGCAGAGGGCGACTGCTGTGGTGGTTAGGGGATTAGAGGCTATACCATATGAACGCTGGTTGAAGGAACTAGTGAAATTTAGCCTGAAGAAGATAAGACTCAGGGGGAACATGATGGCCATATTTGAAAGGCTGTCACATGAAAGGGAATTTAGCCTCTTCTGTTTGGCCCCAGAAGATGAAACGAAGAGTTTATGAGGCAAAGAGTCCATTTGAGCCTTGTTGTACTGCAAAAGCTTTCTAACAAGAAATTATATGGGTTCCTTCTCACTGGAATGTTGTTGGAGAAGGTGGGGCCCAAGGATGGCCAGGATGTTCCTGTGCTCATGTACCTTTGAGATGGTGTGATTTTATGCTTTGTTTTCTGAACTTTTTAACAGCAATAGGAGAGCATCTAGGAAACAGGCTAATTCTCATTTCTACAAAATATCCTTTGTTAATTCTTAGCTAAACTTCATTTTAAATGACCTGCCGTTTTGATACAGATACATACATACACACACACACACACACACACACACACACACACACACACACACACCCCTCTACACTCATCCTCAAAGGCTCAGCACCCTGACACCTGACTTCCAGTCCTCACTCTGCTCCTAACTTGCTTTGTTGTTGTTCAGTTGTTTTTCAGTTGTGTCTGACTTGTGGTGACTGCATTTGGGGGTTTCTCAGCAAAGATACTGGAATGGCTTGCCCTTTCCTTCTCCAGCTCATTTTACAGATGAGAAAATTGAGGCAAACAGGGTAAAGTGACTTACCCAGGGTCACACAACTAGTAGGTGTCTGAGGTCAAATTTGAACTCAAGATCTTCCTGACTCCAGGCCTGGCACTCTATTCACTCTCTCTAGCCTCACTTGCTTCCTCTGTACAATGAGGGAATTGGCCTTGATGGGCTCCAAGTTCCAGCTTAAATGTTCTTTGATTCTATGATCTGTTTACAAATCACTACTGTATAATTGCTTAAAAGCTTTCTTTGTCAAAGCCTCCATTAGGCTGAGATTCAATAAACTCCAGATACTTGTTCAGAAAGGTCACTGCAAAGGAACAAAACAAGTAAGCATATATTTTCATGGTAAACTTGTTTAGCAACCATGTACGGTTGGTGAAGAAAGTACTTGGTAAACAGCAACGGGTTATATAAATGACAATCATTTTGGTACCTGTACAATGCCAAATATTAATGAAATCTGGCAGGTTTGGAAAATGTGATTGAGGGAGATGTTGTTATAAAACAAGTCTCTTTTTGGCAGAGGGCATCTGGATTGTACTCAGAGCATACCATCATCCTTTGAAGGAAAAAGGTGAGATGAGGTGAGAGCAGGGGAAAGCTGAGACATCTGCATAAACTGACTAGAAGTCCTGGGGTTTTGACAACTAGAACTGGGGGCACGTGTCTGGGGAATGGGCAGCATGCTGATACAGAAGAAACAAAAAAGCTAGATGTAAAGTCAGAAGGCCTGGGTTCAAATCCTATCTTCCTGATTTACTGTATGACCTCAGACAAGTCATCTCCAGTCTCTGAGCCTGAGGAGCCTCATGTGTGAATTGCACTCCCTATCTCATAGTGTTGTTATAAGGAAGACACTTCATAAGCCTTGATGCTACAGAAATGGTAGAGCTAGTTTTCATTTGCCTCAAATGCAGAGGATATGGGGCTTGTGGAGCCTGAAAAGCAGCAATGTACTTTCTTCCTCAGCTAAGTGTGATGGAAGAAAGGGTTCCAAGGTTGTGAACACCTACAGATCTTTGAACTACCTTGTCACCCACACAGGGCAGGCCACACTTATCGTACCTGGTGAGGCTATACACCCACTCACTCCATGGCTTGTCTACAGTTACAAGGTATTTCTTATGATCCACAAGAGTGAGGAAGAGCTTTATCCTTAAAGTCACTGACAGGATATTTTGTCAAATAATATGTCAAATAATATTAAAAGTCCTACTGAAGAGGCAGCTAGGTGCCACATTGGATAGAGTACTGGCCTTGGATTCAGGAGGACCTGAGTTCAAATCTAGCCTCAGACACAAAACACTCACTAGCTGTGTGACCACGGGCAAGTTGCTTAACCCCAACTGCCTAAAATATATATATATAAAATAAATAAATAGAAGTCCTACTGAAAGCAGTTACAATAGAAGGAGAAGCAGTGTGGCCTAGGAGAAGAAGTCAGGAGTCCTGGGCTCCAGATAAGCCCCTTATACTTACTAGCTGTGTGACCTTGGACAAGTCACTTCAACCTTTGGAGTTTCTGCTTCCTCATCTGAAAAATGTGAAGTATTGAGCTAGATGATGTCTCTAAGGTTTCTTCTGGTTCTAATCATCTACATTTCTCATAGTAGTTGTCTGCAGAAAGTTGACTTTATGCTAATTATGTAAAGTATCGATTAAACTTCTATAATCAGATCAATTCACAGTTAGCATAAACTAGATACCCTCTATTCAGCAAGCCTGGCCTGTTAGCTATTCATATGGCCTGGGAAGGAGAAAATTAGATGAGCCTATTAATAAAAGGGAACACCAATTACTTACAAAATTTAAAAAAAATTTTAGTTTTAGTTTAACACTTCACCCAGGCCTTCTCCTCCTACCACTCGAAGTGCCCCAAACTCCACCATTATCTACGTCTACTCTCAACTAAAATTTCCTTTCCACACCCCAAAAGTACTGATCATCTTAACTAGGAGTAAGGAGGAAAGCAATCTGATTGAAAGGGATCTTAGAGGGCCTCTATTCCAACTCCCTCATTTTACAGATGAGGAAACTGAGGCCCTGAGAGGTTGAGCAAATTTTCCAAAGTCACACAGGTAAGAAGTGACAGAGCTAAGGCACATAAGCATGGAGAAAGGTTAAATGAAGCCTATATTTGCACCACAGGTTTGCTACACTACAAGAAAATGGACTAAATTTTAAAAAAGAATAGATGTGTAATTAATTGTTCAGTCTTACAAGAATCTCCATTAGAAAGGGCTGAATGTCATCTGGTCCAACCTATTCTTGGGCAGGAATCCCCTCTCTGACATGCCCAACTAGTGATCACCCAGCCTTACCCTGAACATTGCCAATGATGTAGAAAAGCCTACCTTCCCAAGGTAGCCCTTCATCTACATTGTGAAAGGAGAGAAAGGAAAGGATTGTCAATTTGGAGATATTAAGGCCCTTCGAAGCCATCTGGTCCTGGCCCATTCCCATTTCTACTCCAGGTGCCAGAGGCAAGCTGTGCCTTTCCATTATTGAGAGCAAATGACAAAGCCACAGTTCTCCTGTATTTTTAAGGTGCGGGGAAAGTGGCAAAAAGGAAAACTCCATTTCGGTACATTTCAGTCTAATTTTGGAAGCACCAGTTAAGTTAGGGTTTTACTCAGAAGATGAAGGTCACTGAAGATTTTAGGTTAAAAAGTGAACAGAAGATACATAAGTCAATTTAACACCCAGCAAACATTTACTGAGTGGCAAATGCATGTGGTGAGGTAGGCAAATCCGGGGCACTTTCGAGCCCCCAAATTCTCGTGCAGTTCTTAGATTTCCATAGCACCGGGTACAGAGATGGAAAGAGGCACTCTGGGGGACTGCCTGGACTGCCTTCCTTGCTCAACGAATTTACTGTCTTCACATTAGTAAAGCAGTGTTTATATAAGGACTATCTGGGATATGGAAATAGCCTCCTTATATTGAACTGGATTTTCAATGCAGCATTCATTAAAAGCTGGTTTCTACCTTCATCAGCTAAAGTTAGGGGCTCTAAAAAGGAAAGGAAAACAACATGATTTAATTTCAATCACAAATTGTCAAATAAACAAATGGGCTCCTATTTAAGAGCCTTTAAATCAAGCATTAAAAAGATAGGGGGCTGATGGAAATTCAGATACTGTATGTCAACTTAAAGTGCTCTACAATAATATCTCATTTCTCCAGAGCTGTCAGCTAATGAGGGGCTCCAAAGAAGGGAATTCGCCAGGTGGGTACACTTAGCTTACTTCCTCAACTTTGCCAGTCAGTCAGTGCTTCCTCGGTCCAAGACCCTTTTCTAGGTGCTACAGATAGAGATAGATATGACACAGTCCTGGCCCTTGAGGAGGGTGGGGTGGGAGGAGAAGATGCAACACACACATACACATAACACATACAGAGCACACTCAAATGTGCGTGCTCACACACAGAAATGAGCCGTAATGCAAGGCTGTGTGTGATGGGGGCAAAAGAGAGATCCAGATAACATTCACTAGGAAGATTTGAGAAGGTGGTCAATGAGGGAAGGCTTTACAGGGGAGGTGGCAACTGGACTGAACTTTGAAAAAAGCTAACTAAGGATTCTGGAAAGGTAGGAAGGTGAGGAAGCAGTATGGTCCAGTGAGGGAGAATGACAGATGCTGCTGGCCACATGCTGAGGTTAGAGAAGGGTTTTTAATTCCAGCTCACAGGATCACAGGAGGGATCTTAGGGGTCACCAAAGCGACCCGAGAAGTCATCTAGTTCAACCTTCTCATTTTAGAGAGGAGGAAACTGAGGCCCAGAGGAAGAAAAGTGACTTACCCAATGTCATACATTTAGAAGTTCAACCACAACAGTCTGTTCAAAGGAGTAACATAAAAGAAGTCTGGAAAGGTAGATTGGAGCCCGATTGTGGAGAACTTTAGAGGCCAGGCAAAGCAGCATCTTAATTGGGCATCTAGGTAGTGAAGTAGGTAGACTGCCAGCTCTGAAGTCAGGAAGACCTGAGTTCAAATCTGGTCCCAGACACTTACAAGCTGTATGACTCTGAACAAGTCACTTAACCTCTGTATCTGCTACAGTTTCCTCATCTGAAAAATGGGGATAATAATAACACCTAGATCCCAAGGTAGTTGTGAGGATCGAATGAGATAATTATAAAGTGCTTAGCACAATGCCTGGCACATAACAGGTGCTATATAAACGCTATCATTAATCCACAGGCAATATGGATAAGTCACTGAAAGCTTTTTCGAGCAATGGTAGGGTTTCATGATCAGACCTATACTTTAGAAAAATCCTTTTGAAAGACATTGTCAATGAAGAGAATAATTAAGTCGCTATTATTGTACTGTATTGTATTACAGTATTGATAAAAGGTGATTAAGTGGTTGCTGGGAGAGAGTGGTCAGGAGGCAGATGCAAGATATTTCATGGAGTTAGAATCACAGGACTTGGCAGCTAAAAGGTTTGTGGGGGAGGGGAGGCAAAAGAAAAGGAACAGCCAAAGATAGCTCAGAGGTTATGAACTCAGCTGCCTGGGATGTTCAGAGACATTTGGACAGTGCAGCTCAAGGATGTTTAGGGGAAATGATTTCACTTAGGGAATTGTTGAGTTTGACAAGCCAGTGAAACATCCTGAGGGTAATATCCAGCAAGGCAGTTAGCAATGGAGGGCTGGAGGTCAAAGCAGAGATTAGGACTGATGTATAGATCTGGGCGTTATCTACCTCAATGGGATAAATGAACCCAGGGGAGCAGATGAAATTCACCAAGGGAGATATAATTTTCTAAAAAATGACACTCCTCTGCCTCCTTTAAACAGAGGTGAAATATCACTTAACCTTTTCTTAATGACTCAGGGTCACCATTATGAATATCTTGCTTTTTAACTGTCCCTTCTCCAAGTCTTCACTGTGCCTGTCTGTAATTTGCTTCTTTGTGTGTGTGTAAAAGCAGATAATGAAGATCCCTAGGAATCATATGTTACAGATGGTGAACTTCAGAAGTGAAGGAATAACACCTGAATTGAGAAGAAGATTCTAAAAAGTTTAAGACTGCCCTGCCAATAATGCGGAAATATGTTTTGCATGACTTCATATGTATAATGGGTATCATATTTCTTGCCTTCTCAGTGAGTGGGGAAGGGGGTGGAGGAAGGGAGAGAACTTGTAACTGAAAATAAACATTAAAAAAAAAAAGACTGTCCTGTCAAGGAGGATGTTACAGGGTTTTGATGGGGTTTTTGTTTGTTTGTTTGTTTGTTTGTTTTTAAGGACTGTAGGGTAGACACTAAATGATCTCTAGGGTCCCTTCCAATTCTAAATCTGTAGGCTCTTTCCTCAGTTTCTCCAACTCTAAAATGGAGATAATAATCCTTGTATTACCTACTCAGCCCTTTCATGAAGCAAGCCCTTTTTGAACTTTAAAAGCCCTCCAGAATTCTGAATCATTATTTTATGCAGAATCTAATGAAATTCAACTGTTAGGCAGTTATTCATATATTTGTTCTCAGATTTGATTTTTGCTGGTTTGAGATTTGGTCAATTTCTCATTTAAGAAAAAAAAAAGTATGGAAAAGTAACAAAGGTTTTGTATAGTGTTAAAGGGAATCTTTTCTGAACACTACTATTACAGGCATTTCTTCAGACAGACTAATGTCTGAGCTAACTAATATTAGTCCTTCATGTCTCATTTTATGCAACACTCATTTACTAAACGTCTTGTGCCAGGTAATGCAAAATGTGCTTGGATACAAAGATAAAAATCAACCCCCTGCCCTCAAAGAGCTCACATTCTATTGGGAGTAAAAAGATTCCTGTGTAAGACATCCTGAGGCAGCCAGAAAGGAAGGGGGTGGAGTGTAATCTTAACCAGGGAGTCCATGAACTTGGAACAGAAAGATATTTTCTATTTTCACTAATCTTCTAAGTGAAATTTAGAATTTCCTTCATTTAAAAACCTTATCCTGAAAAGGGGTCCATAGTGATCACCAGACTGCCTGCCCAAGGGCTCTAGGACACAAAAAGGATGAAGAATCCCTGTTTGTTTTTTAAATGTCATCCTACCCAGAAATGAGTGGCTTCCAATGATCCCACTTCCTTTTTTTCCACCCCAAGAGTCTAAGCAACTACAAGCTGGTAATACTTTAAATTTCCCTGAAGCCATGAAATGCTCCCCACCCTCCACCCCCCAGTTAGGGTATGGTCTCAGAGGACACGGGTTCCAATCCCTGCTGTGCTCCTGGGCTGGGTTACTTCGAATATCACTCCAGCCAGTGATCTGGGCAAGATGAAGGGGTTGGACAAGATGATGCCTAAAGTTTCTTCCAGCTCTGAATATATGATTTAAAAAGTCTGAATTTAAAATAAGAAATGGGATTTTATGCAGTAAGTGCCAGCCTACTGTAGCCTAGGCACTTGAATCATACCTTCCTGTGTTGGCACGCTGAACACAGAAGGGAGAGAACAGCTCACCAGGAACTGGCTGCCCATCTCCATTTGCCAAGCAGCAATCAAGTCTAACACAGCAAAGTGCTTACTTATAAAATCTGGACTTACCTTATAATTATTCCTCATAGTTCTGTTCATTTTCTACAGGAAATACAACCACCTCAGGAAGGAATACTAATAAGAGGCTACAAATATTTACTGGATCACAATACTTTGGGATTGCATGTAGAGACTTTTAATGACCACGGGATCAAAGTGGTACAAACTAGAGGACCAGATTATTGCAAACTCCATTCAGACAGTCATTAGAAAAAATTCATTTAAAAAGGTAATAGTGATTCACAGTTTAAAGACTAAAATCCTCCCTTTTCCTTCCATCATTACTGTTTTAAACATATTTTTTTAAAATAGCAGTCATTTGGTACAAACCATTCTTGCTCCCCTAAAAGTCCATCTAATATTATTACTGCAGTATACGCATCTGATCTGGACCCTGGATTCTACAGGAGTTCAATGGTTTTAATTTGGTCAGGGTTGGGGGGATATCTTAATTTTTAATTCTTCTAACACATATCATTGGCATCAAGATCAATTTCAGAACTGGTTCACTGGTAGAGGCAAATTTGGAGTAACTGGGGGGGAGACCAATATTAGAACATCTTTCAAGAGATGCAAGTATTGCTTTCAAATACCCAGAACAACAAAAAGAACTAATAAAAGTGTTGCAGGAACTTGTTGCAAAGTAGAGGTATTACAGGCTGCTTAAATGAAAAGAAAAAAATGTATTTGTAATAACCTTTAAATATATATGTATATGTATGTATTAATGCAGATTTCCATAGCCCCGGAAAATATTTCATTTGAAAGCAGCCCTCCAGCAAACATATTGTTCATTTTCACCATGTGCAAAGTGGGTGATAACCAGAGGTTCTAAATGGGGTGTCTGCTGAGTTAGGGGTGGGGCGGCATGCTCTCTAGAGGAAAGAAGCCCTGGTCTTGCTGACCTGGCTCTAATGCTGACCTAAGGCCAGCCATTTAAGTTGTGCTCCATGCTCTTCAATCTGTAAAATGGGGAGAACGACCATAGAGGAAGCACTCTTGAACAAGCCACAGGTGCCAGACACATGGAAGGTGACTGTTCCAAACTGGTGTTTCCTTTACCTCTGGGTTGAGGATTTTCCCCCTTGGACACAACCCGATAGCTGCTGCTTCACTGGTCCACTTGGACAGTAACTATACTTCTGAAAAAAATGTAGTTGGAAGAGAAATACCCACAAACTTTTAAGAAAACAATGGCGAGATTTGTTTGAAGATGAAAACTTTCTATTTCAGAGTCTCTTATGCACTGGATTTGGGACAGAGTGTGCCAGACCTGGAGTCATGCAACTGCTGTCTCTAGCACCTGTTCATAAGGGCCTTTGGACAACTGACCCAATGTCTCTTGTGCCATTCAATCAACCATCATTTAACAAGAGCCAATGTAGGTGGCATCATGCTAGGCACTGGGGACGGGAACACAAGGGAAACAATTCGTACTCTGGAGGAGCCACTTCCTGGGGGGCTGTGTGGGAGGAGGGCATGGTTAGCTCCTTTAACACCAAACCTCATTACTGAAGTCTAATATTGCAAGTAAAATGGTATTCAATTGAACAGCTAATGAGAATAAAGGCATCCAGCGGCAAAAGCGGATTTTTTTTGTCATTTTCTGCATAATGGGGACATTCAGGGAAGGGAGGTGGAGAGTGGCAGGTGAGTAACTGAGTAACTGTGATCAGGGTCAAATTCAGAGAAAGGAGCCATAATGGACAGTTATCTGCAATCAGCCCTTTGTTATGATCTGTATGAAAGCAAATTTTAAAACATATGCAAGGGTTCAAAACAACAAGTCTTTATTAAGATGCTTTACATGAGGATGTTTTACACTGTGCAAGAGGAACTTTTCAGTGAAGCACCTTCCAAACTAGCCCTATTGACCATCTAGAAAGTGCAGAAGAACAGACATACAGCAAGAGGCTCCAACGTTGGGAAAACAATTGCTTGGAAAACAAGATGATTTTGTCCGTTCTCTTTATCAATTTTCAGGAGCTCATTCTAACAGTAGTGACTTGCTTCAGTGTATATACTTATGTAAGCACATGACGAACAGTAGGGTTCCCATACCCTAAGTGAACACTTGAGAATTGCAGAGAAGAAGAGCACTGGAATCTCACACCGGAAACTCATCTTAAAAATAGGAAAAAGAGACTCCTCACTCCCACCTAAGGAACAAGAAAAACCCAGGAATGATGTAAAAAGAAAATGCATCACTTATATAGACTGTAAGAAAGAACTCCGGTTAAGATGAAGCAATTGATATCAAAGACTCTTCCAGAAGACTATCTAGCCTTGAACTAAAAAGCATCCTCTGCAGGAAGTCTGGGAGGTTCCCCACTTTCCATTCAGAGCCTGTCAGCTGTAAGGAGATCGTGCACTGAAGGGCCAGAATAGTGGTCCAATAAATTCAGATAACCTTACATTGTGCCACTCCTCAATCATGTCAACTTCAATCCCTTCACCTGGTTTTTACCTTTAACCAAGTCTCCTCATTCCCTCAGTTTACTTTTCCTATTCAAAACTACTTGAAATGCGATATAGAAACACCAAGAACAAAGGCCTGCTATGAATAAGTCTCAGAACTTTCACTACAAGGAAGCTCTGATACTGAAAACTGATTTCTAGTAAAAAGATCCAGCCGTGGAACAAAGTGACCTATGTAAATGCCCACTAGAAAAACGTGGAAGTCAGAGTTGGGTGAAATTCTCATTTGCTTAGATCAAGGATTCCTCTAAAATTAGAAAATAGCCTAACACTGGGCACTGGTAACTTCAAATGGTTAGAGAGAATGTTAGCCCAAGGCATCTTAATTAATCTCAGTGCTATTATCTGTGCTGCCCACTCCCAAGCAAGAACAACTGCTCGCTTAAATCTCTGTCAGCACAGCAAGTACCACACGTGACTCATTTGTTACTGAACAGAACTCTGCTCTGATTGACAAGACCCAAGTACCAGTGGCCATTTCAAGATCTGTACTTCTTGGAAGACTAAAATCACCTGGCCTCAGGATGACAGGAATGTTTAACTAGCTAGATGGCGATGATGCAAACTATGGAATCATTTTGAATTAAGACAAGTTATTGTTGACTAATTCAGTGTAGTAAAAAAAAAAAAATCTAAGTTCTCTTTCAACAGTCAATTTACTAGACACACAAGACCCTGCTTTAGCATATGCTTCCTTCTAAAAACCAAAGATGCTTTCATATGAATGGCTGTGATTTATTCCAGTTTTCACCCAAAATAATGTACTGAAAAATTCACACTGACTATGGAATAAATCTTAATGTGCAACATCGCAGTGAAAGATTAACGTCAGTGTCTAAAACCTGAGCGCTTACCTACATGAAATGAAAACCAAAAAAAAAAAAATCCCACAATCTAATGGCCTGAGCAGTTCTTGCTCATTTCCAGTGTAAAATGCAATTTAATTTGCTTGATAAAACCCGCATGTGCCCTGCACAATTGTGCAAGTAATACAACAAAACATTGCAAAATATATTTTTTGTTGTAAAAAGATGAAATTCTTTGCCTATCGATTCCAGCTAGTTGACTTTCTAAATTTTAATTTTGCAATAGCATGACATTAGTGAAGTGATATTGATTTCACAAACTACTGTACTATGAGGTACATGACTTCTCAGATAGAGCTCCCTGCATTTTAGCCTAATCATAAACATACTCTGTACCTATTTCCTTATTCTGTTATCAAAAGGTGATGCTCCCTTCAGTCTTGTTTGCCTTCCCACCACTGGCGTGATCCTTCATTCCACGCAACGTAGAGGAAGAGTGCGAGTACCACGTGAACAGCCACAACAGCAACAATCGCAGCATAAAAATAGCTGTCTCGGCTGGACATCCCCAAGGCACCTAGAAGGGAAACAAAAACATAGACATTTTGTTTTAGGCCACAATGTACAAAAAACAACCAAACTGGACACACCGACTCCCTTATTTGGGGAGACTGCTCCCCGATAGGGAGTAGAGGAGTTGTTAGCATTTGCATCTGTGAAGTAACTAGGCCCCCTGGGACCAGACAATTATTTCGGAGAACTACAATTGTAACTTTCTCTAGAACGTCATCTCCTCTTTTCCAACGGCTGTAAAAGGGGCATTCCTCAGCTCCTGCCTCCTGTGCCAGACCCTGCTCCCAGTGAGACACCAGAGACAACTTACAAGATTAAACTAAGCCATTTTGCAGAAAAAGATCGATAAGTAAGATATCAAGCTCCAAATGAAGTAAACAACAACAAAAAAAACCCAGCCTTTCTGGAAGGGAATAAGAACAATCTGACTTTTGGGAAAACAGCTACAAAATCTTAAAGAAATCAAATTAAGACTGTTTAGTTAACAAGGATCAAATAGGTCATAAAAGAATATAAACAATTTAAAATGGAACAAGTTAAAAAATGTCTGGTTTTCCAGGCTTAGAATTACCTTCAAACAGAAACGATTTAGAAGAAAAATATAATCCAATAGGTAAGGTGATCATTAAAGCTGTGAAAACCAGAAGAGTCTTCAGAGTCGATGTTAACGAGCCTTCATTTCTGAAATGGACAAAAGTACACATAAATAAAAGTCAAGCTAGTCAATAATGCAGCATTCTGTGCTGGTGGTAGCCCATGTTAGGGAGTGCTAAGTGACACACAGACCTATTAAGCTCCACGTGTCTAAGGAACTTCAGATCTAGTTAAGGTAGGGGATATGGATGGGAAACAACTATTAAAGGCATACAAAGGAACATATCAATAAGGGCAAATCAATATGGGGCAAGCCGATTAAGTGCAAGGGAATGAAAGAGGTAGAGTGATTGGGGTCATTCAGAAAATTGCCCCAACACATTCCCTTATTATCTCTTGAAACAAATAACTACAGTACAACACAAGCAGCCTTCATTTAACAAAGCAGCTATGTTCAATGTCTGTTGTAAAGCACATCTCCAGTGATGTAACTGCGCCCCCCATCATCTTCCATTATAAAACCAGAGCTTTTGCGGGGGATGGGGGGAGGAAACCTGGCTGCTAGACATTAAAATACTGAATTTTAAATGCAGTCAGCTTTTAAAATCTATTTTTAAATAAAAAAAATCAAGCGTTATCGTAACCATGAAATGTCAAAGCTGAAAGGGACTAAGATCATGTAATGCCACCTCATCATCAGACAGGAAGTTGCTGAAGCAGAGGAGGAAGTCACTTGTTCATGGCAGAGCAGGAGCTCCTTCCACAACACCCTCCTAAGCAAATGCTGCCTATGCCATGCTGTACCCAAAGTCAGTCACAAACCAGAAACACTGCAAAGTCCAACTGTGGCACTGGAGCAGAATCTCGGCAATGACTTGTTTTCCTAACATCATTCCTCTTCTAGATGGCCAAACTGCCCAAGTGTAGATATTATCATAAGCTGTGTTTGCTCAGCCTCGGACCGCCTGAACTTTTCTGCCAACTACACCCAAGTCTCCTAGTGACTGAGCCACTTCATCTAACTTTGTCATGGGAATTCTTCCTCTTTCCTGCAGGTGTTACCACCCCCTCGAATTATCACTTATGATGATCTCTTTACATATCACATCCCACCATTAGACTAAGCTCAAAAACACATTCAGTTATTTAAGCTTGATTTCATTTCCTCCAAGGTACAATGCTCTACGTATACTAAGGTAGAGAGTCTGTGCTCTGTGACTTTAAAAAATATATATTTTGATAACTATTTTCAATAACTGAGTTCTTTTGTAATGCTATGTATTTTATTGTATGCATTTTAAAACATTCTGAGAAAGGGTCTGTACATTTCACCAGACTGCCCAAGGGGTCCAAGACATAAAAAAAAAAGGTTAAGACCCACCTCAAGCCCTTAATAAGCATTGGCTATATTGTTCTTCTACTTCTTCATATATCAACTTGTCAAGGATGCATAATCTCTTAAGTGTGGGTACTCCCTCCCCAGATTAAGATAGGAAATCCTCTATAATTTAGCTTCTGGTCTTTGAAAAGTATCAATAATTTCATTACCCTACAGTCAACAGCTCTTCATCTGGCCTGTATCATAACTGGTAGGACTTGTCAGAATTTGTGGTCAGCGAGCAGTGTTTGAAATCTGAGAGTATTTGTGTCGAAGGCCAACATATTTTGGTGCCTTTTTTTTTTTAAACATCCTCCTCCCCAACATCTCGCCCTATCACTCAAACCTTGAGCAAATACTTATAGAGCTGTTACCAAAAGAAGACAATCAACTGGCCCCCACCTGTGAAGTGCC
Organism: Phascolarctos cinereus; assembly: GCF_003287225.1. Taxonomy (NCBI): domain Eukaryota; kingdom Metazoa; phylum Chordata; class Mammalia; order Diprotodontia; family Phascolarctidae; genus Phascolarctos; species Phascolarctos cinereus. The sequence continues at coordinate 29,086,354 of NW_027556291.1, forward strand.
AGGTCCCGTGGACACAAATGGGAACCTGCCTTCTTACTTAGGTAAAACTACAGGGACCGAAGGGCCCATCTTGTGTTGGCAGCTAAATACACAAATCAACCATGCCATGCCTTCCTGTGGAGGCAAAATGATGCAGTATACAGACCGAATTGTTGCCCACTTAGTCGTTTTAATGGGTGTCCCTAAATTAAAGTGGTTGACTACTGAAGGTAATTAACTGCTGGGCTTTACCTTTAACACATGGGGGTTTGGAAGAGGTGTAGGGGTGGGTGGGTGTGGCAAAAAAACCAGGTGTGTTCTAGCAGAGGACATAAAATGTTAAGAATTAGAGTTGGAAAGAACTGCCGAGATCATTTGGACAGTACTCTCACTTTACAGATTGAAAAACTGAGGCTCAAAGGGCTTGCTCATGGTCACCTGACTAGTAAGTGGCAGAGCTGAGATTCAAACTCAGATCTGCAAATACAAAATTCTGAGTTCTTTCCGTTGCAGCATACTGCTCTAAATGACAAGCAGTGGCACAGGATATTCAAATACCACAGGAGTGACTGTGATTTAGTTCATGAAATGGTCCTGAAGTTCAGAATTCTGATAGGCAAAGGCTACCTGTTTAACTCAGCAGTGCAGGAAAAAAAGTCTTAAACTGACTAGTGCAGAAAGAGCAACCACTCATAGGTGGTATGGGCCAAAAGAAGTTTCAAAACAGCAATCTTTACCAGTTTTCCTGACATGGATTGATTGGACTACAGTGTTTGCTGGTTTTTGTTGCTGTTGTTGTTTTTGGCTAGGCAATGGGGTTAAGTGACTTGCCCAGGGTCACACAGCCAGTAAGTGTTATGTATCTGAGGCCGGATTTGAACTCAGATCCTCCTGAATCCAGGGCCAGTGCTCTATCTACCGCGAAACCTAGCTGCCCCTTAGTGTTTGCTTGTTTTAAGGCTGTATCTGTGGTGGATGAAAGAAATGATTTTCAAGTAACATAACTGGAAATCTACTATAACGTGTTTCTTTTTATAAAAAAAAAAGGTTAGAGTAAAAACAAGACAATCTTATTTCAGATGCTTCTATAACTCTTTGAGATACCTTCCAATTGCTGTCTTTATTACTCATTTTGCCATGTGTGAAAATTAACATCAGTGGCATTCTGGATTATGACCAGGAAAGTATGGGGCTGCATGGAGTTCAAGATCCAAGGTAAGAACATGCTAATTCTCTTGATACCTATAAATTCCAAGCCTGTTTCAACTGGTGCTTCTGCTACCACAAAGGCAGTATTTATCCCCAAAGAAAGCACTTGATCTTATTCAGCGAGACAGACAGACAGAGAGACACAGAGAGACACAGAGAGAGAGAGAGAGAGAGAGAGAGAGAGAGAGAGAGAGAGAGAGAGAGAGAGAGAGAGAGACAGAGAGAGACAGAGAGAGACAGAGAGAGACAGAGACAGAGACTTGTTGAATTAAAATTCTGGTCTCAGACTAGACAATTGACACACTTACTAGCTGTGTGACCCTGGGCAAGTCACTTAACCCCAAATGCCTCTCAAAAAAAAAAACTGACAGTCTACTGTAAAAGTCACTATTGGTAGAATTCTGTGGAAACAAGTATTGGAGCAAGGCAAGAGTTTAAAGTTAGTCTACAAAATACTGTTAGCTGGTAGCTTTAATACTTCAAGGACCAATGATTTCAATGGTATGAATGGCTGCTCCCTTTAGAATCTTTACATAGCTTATTAGATGGTTTTTGTGAGCTGCTGTGACCAAAAGATTAATCACCGGGCAGCCAACCTGGTGATAAAGTCTTTAAAACTTAGTTTGGTCCCTGGATAATTAACAGGCATAAGGCCCATCACGTCTGGAACTATGTGGTACACAGTGGAAAGATTCTGGATCTGAATTAGAGAACTTGGATCAAATCCTAGCTCTGCTACTTATTATCTATGTAACTATGGACAGAAGTCATTTCCTTTCTCTGAGACTCAGTTTCCTCATGTGTCAAATAAGAGGTTGAATTAGTTGATGTGTAGTTTTTTTTCCAACTCTAAATAGGTGTCCCTCAGGGTTCTGTCCTGGACCCCCTTCCCCAGAGTCACGTAGCTAATAAGTGTTATGTGTCTGAGGCCGCATTTGAACTCAGGTCTTCCTGACTCCAGGGCCGGTGCTCTATCCACTGCGCCACCTAGCTGTCCCCTGCCTCTCTTTTCCCTCTAGACTACTTACTTGATGTCATCAGATCCCATGAATTTAATGACCATGTCTATGCTGATTCAGATTCTCAAATATACCTGTTCTGCCCCAGCCTCTCTGCTGACCTCCAATATAGCATCTCCAACTGTCTTTAACATTTTGAATTCAATGTCCAGTAGATGTCTTGAACTCAGTATGTTGAGAGAGACAGACCTCCCATACGCAATCTGGTGCCAATGCCACCCCCCTCCATTTCACCCTTGCAACACTTCTCAAATATGCCCCCCTCTCTCTTCTGACACTGCCCTCAGCCACTCTGGGATTACACTACAGCAGCCTACTGGTCGGTCTGCCCCCACTCTAGTCTATCCGCCATTTAGGCACTAAAGAGATTTTCATAAAACGCAGGTCAAATCATGTCACACACACTCTTCCCTTCCCTCCCCACTCAATAAACTCCAGTGGCTTCCCATTGCCTCCAGGAATAAAGACAAAGTGCTCTTTTTTGGCATTCAAAATCCTCTTACTCTACCCCATCCTACCTTTCCAAATCTTCTTACACCTTATGCCTGTAAATGTACTCTTTGATCCAGTGGCACTGGCCTCCTCACTGTTCCACCCACAAGACCCTCCATCTCTCAGCTCTAGGCATTCTCTGGCCCCTGTGCCTGGAATGCTCTCCCTTCTCCCCTACCTGGCTTCCCTTTAAGTGTCAGCTAAAATCTCACCTTCTACATGCAGCAAGCCTTCCCTAAGCCCTCCTAACTCCAGTCCCTTTCCTCCATTACTTCTTTCCTATTTATCCCATATATATTTTCCTTTGTATAGATTTGTTTGCATATTCCCCTCCCCCCCAAGCTACCTGAGGGCAGGGAATGTCTTTTGCTCCATTTTTGTATCCCCAGGGTTTAGCACAAAGTCTGGCACATAAGAGGCGCTTAAAAAATGTTTACTGATAGAATGATTAAACCTAGAACCCTCTAACTTTTCAGCATGGTAGGATTTGGCATAGCTTGTGCTCCATATCAAAATGGAGCATGGGAGTTGTAATGCACTAAGGTAGATGTTAAAAAAAAATCTATTTACACAAGACACAACATTCAATTGTCATTCCTACCATCTCCCCAAAGAAAGCAGCGAGAAGTTGATTCACTAGACAATCACTTCTGCATATTTATAGAAAGGGTAGGCTATCACATTCTTTGTAAAGAAAACAAGTTTCCCTTAATTTGAATAGGGCTCTCTCAGCCTTCTCAATTCAACTGCAAACTCTGGTGGCTAAGAGGCAGTGAAAATTATTTGTTCTCAAGAGCCACTGGCTTCAAAGGACTCTTTCCAGTGGATTCATGGTTCATAAATTCGTAGCTGAATTGGGACCTCAGAGTCCAATCCTTTTATCTTCCAATGAAGAAAAGATAACCTAGAAAAATTTGGTAACTTGTCAGAGGTCATACAGGATGTAAGTAGAGCTTAGATTTGAACCCGGATCCTCAGGATGTAGGTAGAGCCTAGACTTAAACCCGGATCCTCAGGATGTAGGTAGAGCCTAGACTTGAACCCGGATCCTCAGGATGTAGGTAGAGCCTAGACTTGAACCCGGATCCTCAGGATGTAGGTAGAGCCTAGACTTGAACCCGGATCCTCAGGATGTAGGTAGAGCCTAGACTTGAACCCGGATCCTCAGGATGTAGGTAGAGCCTAGACTTGAACCCGGATCCTCAGGATGTAGGTAGAGCCTAGACTTGAACCCGGATTCTCAGGATATAAGTAGAGCCTAGATTTGAACCCGGATCCTCTGACTCCAGAGTCCACACTCTTTCCCTTTATCTTGGTAGTCTTTCAGTCTAAACTGTGGACTGCTTCGTCTGAATTACAGCCCTGATCCTCCCTAGCTGGGTGACCCTCATTTCCTCACCTGTACCTATTTTGCGGAGTGGTTGTGAGGATCAGATGAGCTCACCCAGGTGATGTGCTTTAAAGTAGTACGTAAATGCCAAGGTATGAGGACAAGAGGGGAAACAGGACACCCAGCCCTGAATGACTCGGGCCAGAAAGTTTTGAGGTCGGCTAAGAAGCGGATATGAGTCTAAACCAGCAGGCCCAGATGGGCAAGGGAAGAGATAGGCTCAGGCAGTGGGCTCAGGCTGCCCTGGGCCGGCAGCACGTAGCGCAGGTGGGCCGCCTCTCGGCCCCTGACCCCACCCCCCTCTTCCCTCCTCCCCCAGCCGGGCCGGTCCCAGCTGCGCCCCCACCTAGGCCCGGCTCTCTTCCGGGGGTGGGGGGAAGCCGGGGCCCTCCCCTCAGGGCGGGCGGGCTAGCTACCTCAGCTCGGTTGGCTGCAGCACGTTCAACGTCGTCTTCTCGAGTCGTTCCATCTCGGCCAGCGCCGGGAAGGGGACGACGGTTATGGTAGCAGTGATGGCACGCCGCGCTCTAGCTCGCTCACGCACTCGGCCCACTCAGACTAGGTGAGGGGAAGCGAAGTGAAGCCCTCCGCGACGGCGTCCCATCAGCTGACCCCTGGCGGCTGCACGCGCCCTGCCCCTAAGCCGGGCGGGGGGCGGGGGCAGAAGGGCCAGGGCTCACGTGAGCGCGGGCCCTGGGGTCACGTGGCGCTCCCGGCGCGTGCGCCCCGGCCCCTCTCTGTGCTGGGTCTTTACGGCAGAGGGTGCTGGCTGGCGGGTCTGGTACCTGTGGTGGGGACGGAGGGGTCCTCGGCTCTTAGGTTTCGAGTCCTGGAAGGGCTTTCAAATTGCCATATAGGCCGCCCTTTTGGGGACTCGGCTTCCAGAGAAGGTCTGTGACTCGGCCAGGGTCACACAGCCAGACCAGAGCCAGTACTTGGGAGTCGCAGTCTAGTCAGACTAGACGGGGCTAGCCTCTCTTCCACTGCCTACTCTCCTCGGATCAAACTTCTCTCTCTCTGGAGTCTTCCATTTCCTCCTAGGCCACCAGGAGATTGCCTTAAATGTTTGCTCTTTTTCTCTCTTTGCTTAAGGTCTCAACCTCATTTCCTATTTTCCAACTCTTACCTTACCGGGCAGCCCAAAGAGGCTGAACTTTTCTTCCTATTCTTTAGCTTTTATAGATTAGCAGCTAAAATTTGAAATCCCTTTAGGAAAGGGAGAGAAAGAGAAACGATGGGTTTCATATAGAAGCTTCTCAGAGAAAATGGAGAAAAGAAAACATTGATTTTAAATGAGGACCCAAAGAAAAGGCAAATAGCTTAATAGTGATATTTCAGGGACCCAAAGAAAAGGCAAATAGCTTAATAGTGATATTTCAGGGCTAGGTACAACCAATTCCACTTGGAATTTTTATTTGGGAAATGCTTACAATTTAAGAAACATAAATCAAGGCCTTCTGCATCTTACAGATTAAAAATTGTGGGAAGAACAGCACAGTGCTTAACTTCTTATTTTCTATCAAAAATTCTTCCTTCTGAATTGAAGGTGGTCTTCCTAATAGAAAGCAAGGAAGGGGAACTGTCACAACAATACAAGGCAAATATAAGACAGTAGAGAGTCTGGCCATGCAGACAATACTGGCCTTAGTTTCCCTCTTTTCCAAACCCCCTACCCACCAAGCATTGTAAATGGACAAAATAGACTGTGGTAGATTCAGGTGTGGAGATTGAACAGAAGCTAGAAACAGCTCAAACTTCCACCCACTCACCAGCTAAGCTACCTCTCCAGAATATTTTAGGAGGTTCTCTCAAGTTTTTCTCTGCTTTGGGGGGGGGGGGCGCCTCGGGCTCTGGAGGGCTGTGAGAAAGGCCTGAGCTCATGGTCAGGAAAAGGAGTGGTGGGGAGGGAAAGGTTTTTTAAAAAAAAAAACCTTTTCTACTGTATTTTTGGTTTTCCTACATCGTCCTTAATATAAAAGTATAAATCCTTAGAAGAAAATAACTCGGCTGCAATCTCAAGCCTTCTAAATTTTGAAAGAACATGCTCAAGAATCAAGGATTATTGCATTGTAGATTCTGTAGGGGCAGCCCTATGTTGTCTGTGCTTGAATGTTCAGGGCCAAGCAAATGTATGGAGTGTTAATTATTAGAAATAATACAAAAGATACCCTAGAAGGAGGTGATTGATAGAATTAAAAGGCATACCAGTGATATGTCTATGTATACAGCGGACATTTATGCAGTAACATTTGGAGTAGCAGAAAAGGGTAACCAGACAGGTTTCCAATGGGAAATGGTATAGGAATGTAACGGGGTATTCTCTTATCATAAGATATGATGAAATGAAAAATTTAAGTAGATATGGGAAGTTTTACATGAAATTATACAGAAGGGAGAAGTAAAGCCAAAAAACAATGCAAACGTTGAATACAACTATGTAGTTAATGACTAAAATTATAGCAACAAATCCCTGTCACAGAAAAGAAAAGGAAAGGAGCAGGAAAACAAGGATGACATAGGTAGTACTGATTGAAAGTCGATATAAACATCCTTTGGGTTGGTGTTAACAATCAGTAAATAACCCAGGGCTACAGGCTCTTGTAACAATCATTTGCAGTCTGCTGTGCATCCATACTGCAAGCTCATTTTTCTTCTCTTCTTAAGATCTATTTTATACATTTGAATACTTGTGCCTGTTGAGGGAAGCTAAAATCTGTATTCAAAAGAAAACTTTTGCCATATACGAAGGAGAGGCCACCATGGCCCCCCTGCCACAAGCCTCACTCCCTTATTTCACCCCAACAAAGAAGATTTTTTAAAATTCCTATTTCCTCTTACTTTACCCATGAGTGACTCAAATGGTCACTATAATGAGATTTCACCTGTTCAAAAATGTTAAATAGTGGGGAAAGATAAAGTGTGCCTTACCCAGGCCTTGTAACCTTTGCTCTTCACCCTCACATTTTGTGCCCCTCTCCTCCCCTTATATCCCCAGGGATATCCCTGCTGGCTAGAATCCTAATTGAATATGTGTGCTGCATCAGTTTCATAGAAGACTGCAGGACAGATATATACTGCTATATAAGTGAGGTTGAGAAATAGAAATCAGATTTGTTCTGAAAGACAAATTAGAGATTCTATCACCAACACAAACCCCAAAACCCTAACTTCTCATTTTACAAAGATTCCTTGTAAGGCTCCTTTAATTAGGGAGTTCCCATGGGTCATGTAAACCAGAATTCTAAAAGTTTAGCTTGCAGCAGTTTTTCTGGAACTTGCCACCTTATATGTGTTAAGGGTTAATCTCCCCCCACCCAGGTGCTGAGAGAAATGTAATCTTAATGGGAATATGAGATACTAAATAAGTATGAGGAAGGGAGAGTGTGATAGGGACAAAAGGAGAAATCCAGGCAGAGAGAGGGTTCAGGGAAAATTAGGACTCTGGGCTAAGGTGGGGTCCTAGAGGTGGTGGCACCTGAACTAGGCCTTGAAACAACATAAGGATTCGGAAAGGTAGACATGAAGAAAGAATTTATCCCGAGCATGGGATATGTGCCTCTGCACATATAAGGAGAAGGGAGACTGAAGTTTGTTGGCTGAAATGTGAAAGAGAGTAATGGTAAATAAGGTTGGATAAGAAGATTGGAGGTAGATTTTAGGAGGGTATAAATGGTAGGCAGAGTTTAGGAGCAACAGAAAACCTCAAAGTTGTGGTGGTGTTTTAGGCAAGGGGAGTGGTATGGTCAGATTGTGCATTAGGCAGATGTTTCTGACAGCTGTGTGGAGAGTAGATTGGAAAGGGAAGAAACTGGAGGCCACTCCACTGGGGAGGAGGCCAGCAGAAAAACCCAAAAAGGAGAGCATATTTCAGTGACCCTTCCTAAAAGTGGAGAATGCTGGAATAGTGGATTTTTTAAAACTCTGAGTCTTTTTAAAATTCAGACTTCAAGGATGTCCTGTGCCCTCTCCTCCAGATGCAGTTTGAGCCAGGATGTGGCTGCCTGTCTAAAGGACAGCCAAAAATGCTAATGCGGTCTTAGACTGCAATGAAGCATAGCGTCCAAAATGAGGAAGCAGTAGTCCTGCTGTACTCAGTTCTGGTCGGCCCACTCACATCTGGAGCATTGTGATCAATGCAGGGCACAACATTTTAGGAGAGATATTGACAAGCTGGAACCCATGCAGAGGAAGGCAGGCAGCATGATGAGGGGATTTGACACCATGCCATCTGAGGAGCAGTTGAAAGAATGGGAGGTTTAGCCCAGAGAAGAGAAGGCTGATTGATGGTGGACAGTGTTTGAATAGCAGTCATATGAAAGGGGAATCAACAGGACTAGGAATAAGAGGAGGAACAGGGAGTTGGCCAGTGGCAGAGAAGATTTAAGTTTAATAGAAGGAAAATTTGCCCAATAATTAAGAGTTATAAAAAGGTGGGAATGGGTCATCTCCAGAAGTAGTGAGTTCCCCATCCCTGGAGGTCATTAAGCAAAGGCTGGATCACTTGGGAGACTTTGTTCAGCTGTGGGTCAGACTAGGTGGCCCTGAGGTCCCTTCCAACTTTGACATTCTGAGAGAACTGACCCGAGGAAGAGTCACTATCTCGAGGGCATGCAAAGCAACTCTTGGTATAGGGCTTAATCAAAGTACAAACCATACAAGTGGGTAATGCAAAGCTATGACAGAGTCCAGCCTCACTCAAGCAGGGCCATCTCAGCCAAGCCCTAAAAGAAGTTAGCTTCTTCTCCTGAGTATCTTCCTGCTTCTACCCACAGTCCAAGCTCTCTGTGCCTGCGGGTTCTAAGCAGCCCCTCCCATCCACCTGGGTTCAGGCAGAATGGCTACTTGGGTCTTCCTCTCTTCTGATAGTGACACCACTCACCGGCCCACCCAGCCCCACGCTCTGCCTGGTGGCAGTCTTGCAGAGGTCTGTCCTCTCACCTCTCCGTGCTCTCCACGCATCTCCTTTGGCTAACCCAGCTTCTTAATGCTTTTAGTGAAGAAACTGGGTTTGGAAGTTATTGGGAAGCAAGTTTCAAGTTAACATAAGGACAAACTTCCTAATACTTAGATCTGTGTAAAAGGTGCATGAGCTGCCTCAGCATGTGGTAAATTCTTTATGGCAGGAGGTCTGCAAATAGAGGCCAGGCAACTACAGGCTGGGCTTGATAGACTCCCACAGGGGTCCCCCCCAACTGTGAGACTTGATGATAAATCATTATGATGATTTTGTCTTTTAGTTTCCTTGGTAGGCGTGTCCTTAAGACAGGAAAGTTGCTTATTGCTTGTCTGCTTGCTCAGAAGAAGAAAAACAGTGTCTAATTAGGGGGATTGATACCCAAGATATGGAAGGAGCTAGAGATCACCACACTGCCCTGCATGGATGGATGGAAGGAGGAATGAAGTGGGAGTCAGATGAGACCATCTGTGCCAGGTCCCTTGCAACTCTGACTGATTATAGGCCTATGACATTAAGTTGGAAATAGGAAGAAAGTAGCCCTAAGTGCCTCTATTCTGTTTTGTTCTATAAGCATCTGTTTCAATTTATACAATCATAATACAACCTGTGGCAACAGCTTTGGCTTAGCTACCTGATGTTGAGAGTAAGATTTACAGGAAGATAGGATTGTTGGAAACACCTCAAGAAACGACTTCAAACTATTGAGCAGTGGTGTCAATGACATAATCTGTTGCCCAAGTATGATGTGCAGCAAAGAGTGCTTTAGCATCCTGCAGTGCTAGTCAAATCATTTTAAAAGGGAAACTGACAACTCAGAGGCAGTGTCTGAGGGAGGGGGAGTAAGGATGACCAGGGGTCTGCAAGGAAATACATGATCGCTGCCTTGACATGTTTGAAGAGCCACCATCTGGAAGGAGTCTGGGTGATTGTCATTTGAAGGCAGAATGGAGGGGGTAGTACAGGGCTGTGGAATGGAAAGAGTAATAGTCTGAAGCTGCCCTTGATAATAGTCTCCTGTACTTTCAGCTCTTCTGCCTCACTCTAAATCTTTTCTGTCCTTATTGAGACTTGCAGATCCTCTACTTTTCTACCCTTTACCAATCTATCACCTTTGCTCTGGCCTCACTTTCTTCTGTTTGTGGACTTAATCCTGTACTAAACCAGTTCCACTCTATATCATTTTCAACCCTTGACTCTCTTGCCTTGCCCCCCTCTTCCATCAGTCCTCTACTGCTGAACATTAAGCTCTCAGTCTTCAACCCAAGATCACCCCCACCATCTGCCTTCTTTTCCCCTACTCCAGTGCCCCTGAATACCCCTGGAGAAAGTCCCATGATTCTGTTGACTGAATCCGTGACAAATTAATATTGGGGCTCTCACTGAAGGATTCCAGTCATTTGAATTCTTCCTTGATTCTCTCTCCTCCCCTCCTAAGTCTCTTCTGGACTCCCTTTTTCATCCCTGTTCCCCTCTTTCTCAGCAGCCCTCTAATTTTACCTAGAAATTGACACTGTTGTGATAATCTCTCTTACTCAAAACTTCTCTGCAGAGGGTGGTGTGACAGTGGTTAGGGTCTGCAGGGTTTTAATTTGAGAGACAAGGGAAAGCGGGAGCCCCTTCCAAATGTGCCCATCCAGAGCAAGCAGCCCCAAACCCCCTTTGAATACACCTATCATGTGAGTATGCCAGATAATGGAGGAATTCAAGGTTGACAAAATCCCTTTGGTGTCAGGGGCTCCAAATGATGGACTAATCAGTCATTCCAGCTGTTTGGCTACTTATCTCCTGCTCCCTGCACTTCTCCGGGGAAAGAGGCCTGGTCTAAGCAGCCAAGCATCACTTCTCTTCTGTGAAACTGATCTCTCCTTATTTATTCTCTTACTTTTTCAAAGCTAGTCCTAGTTATTCTCCTTTGCTGCCCCCTCAGCATGAGTGGCACCCAGGGCTCTGTCCTGAGATCTTTTCTCTTCTCTTCTTATGATATATTGTTTCTTTTGATGGGTCCTGTCACTTCCCATGGGGTCAGTTATCATCACTGCAAATCTATATATCCAGCCTTCTACTCTCTGTTGAGCTCTAGGCCTATATCACTAACTGCCTGCTGGCTTTTACCCGGATCCCACAAAGGCATCTCAAGCCTGTTGTCATTAACAGTGAAGGCATTTTGTTAATCATCATTTGCCGAATTATAGACTCTATCATTCAAAAATTTAACTTAAACCTACTTCAGTGTGTTGTAGATAAGGGAGGAGTGGCCCAAAGGGGGGAAAAAAACCAGGCAGTCAAGAAGATCAGTGGAAAGGGCACAGGACCAGACCCAAATTCAAATGTGGTCTCAACACATTTATTAGCTGTGTGACCCTCGGTGATTCCTTGAACTCTCCAGCCTCAGTCTCTTTCCCCATCTGAAAAACAGAGGAAGAATAGTGCCTACCTTAGGAAATTGCTGTGAGGATCAGATGAGATAATGTATGTAAAACTCTCTTTAAGTGCTAAATAAATACTAGCTACTAGTATTTTAGAAGGCAAAATTGTTCCTTTAAAGGAGAAGAAATGGCCACCCTGACTGAAGCCAAAATTCCTGTGACCTCAAGCGCGAGCATCTTGATCACTGTGGATCTCTAAGAAAAACTGAAATAACATATTTTGCTACCTGTCAGTTCTCTACCCATGGTTTACGCCATTGGGGATTATCTGCTCTAAACTGTGAATACCCTTGTTACTCAGGCTTCTGGGCTTCTTCCTGCTTTCAGCTATTGTGTGCCAGGAAAATGCAAACTAATTTTAATACTGGGCTGATTAGAAAAGAAACTGCTATTGCTGGGAGGGAAAAAATTACCTGTTTTCCAAAGCCAAATAAAAAAAAGGGAAGAGGGTGGCGGTTCACACTGTTTCTCCACGACTGGCCTGAAGCACAGAGTTGTCAGTACTTGGGAGTGACTTCAATGGCATGTTTCAGGGGACACTAATGAAATCCATTTTCTAAAGTACTTGAGGCTTCTTAGGAGAAATGTAAAAAACATTAGCCATAGCACATTTGTACTTTCTAACTAGCAACCTCAGAGAAGGGAAAGGGAACAATGAAAGATAATATTAAAGACAGCAAGGACCCAAGGTCCTCAAAAGTACAGTAGGATGAACACTTGTGGAGAAATGCGGGGAGCTGCAGAGCAAAAATGGCTCTTGTTGCTGGTGGAGAAGGAGCCGATTCTTCAACCCTCTTAGCGCCCCCTCATCCATTGTGGCTAATGAAGGCGTGCGGTGGAAAACAGTGGCTGCTCTCTCCACTCGGGGACAACTCACTACTGGCATTTTTTTTATTCTAAACGTAGCAACCATCAGCAAAACCAGTCAAAAAATCAAAAAGATAATACAGAAAACTCCAACTTCAGTAATTGTTTTTAAATTTATACATTAACTCACTGAATAATATCCTTTATGCTTTACCCTTTCAGATGCCTTTTTCTTCCATGTATTTTTTTCTGGCGCATATATATGTGTGTGTGTGTGTGTGTGTGTGTGTGTGTGTGTGTGTGTGTGTGTGTGTGTGTGTATATATGTGTATATATAGTATATATGTGTATATATTGTATATATATGTGCATATATATATACACACGTATACATTTTTTTTTACATAGCCCTAGTCAGTATATTGTTTTGATTCTGCTTTCTTCACTCTGTCATTTCGTATAAATCTTGCCATATTTCTTTATATTATTCATATTTGTCATTCCTTATGGCACAATAATATTCTATTAGGGTCATATACCACAATTTGTTCAGCCATTCCCCAGTCATTGGACATATGGGTTGTTTGGAATGCATAGCTTTTTCCCAGAAGCTGGTCTTATTCTCTTACCTGAGGAGACTCCTGAACAGATCAAGTCTATCCCGAGTGACCTTAGCGTACCCTACTGGATTAAACACTACTAGGATTTATCATTTACTTTTGCAGAACAATGCTGCTTTCCTGGCTATTCTGGCTCCAGCTACCTGGGGAAATCGACAGAATAGTCAGGGAGGTAAGATTGGTGCATGGTCCAAGGGCATTTCTCAGGATCTATGTTTCCTTGTGGAGTGCTCCTATCTCGCTCCATAATAGATTCTCAGTTTGCCAACTTTCAGGATACAAGTTGGCTTAACACAATATTTATTTTCCAAATAGTCTTCTCTAAGTAGCATGTCCTTACTGACCCCCAGCCCACTGTCGACCCCTTACATATAGGGCTATCCAGTGTTTATTGTGTTATCTAGTACTTATTCATCTAGTGTTCTGTTGTTTCTTGCTCTTCTGTGTGTCTGTGTCTCAACTCCCCAGCTAGACTGTGAATTTTACCAGAGCAAGGACTGTGGGTGGCTTCATTGGCATCCCCCCACAGCACCTGGTATGGTGATGGGCTTATAGCAGACTGACAATAAATGTTCATTGAAAAGTTGAATGAATTAAAATTCTGCTCCAACATCCTCTTCCTCCTGAAGCCAATTAGACTTCAGCCCCATCACACCTCCCTGTCTCTAGGATCATTCTGGCCCTCAGGCTGGAGAAATACAAGGATTTTTGGATTTGGGGGATTCCTAGCTCAGGCAGGATAATATTGTTGTTGGCCTTGCCACTGGTTCTATTCTGATCTGGTACCAAGCTTCCAGTATCTGGACTCTGAACTTCCCTGTGACCAAGCTTTTGCTTTGTACAGTTCCAACATCTGGGTCTCTGCCTTCTCTCCCAATGCTTGAATCCCTGCCTTAGTTACCGATCCTGTGTTCCAGTCCCCTAAGATGCTGTGTTTTGCTGGCCAGCAAAGATGCTTGCCTGTCACCTATTGCATGCCAACTACCAGTCTGTGTAGACTTCCTCTTATTGTTTGTTTCTGGGCATTTCCCTAATTGCTTGCCCTGGCCCAGTGAATCTGCTTAGTCTTCAAGTTCCATCCCAGAACTGACCAAACCCTGGTATTGACATTGTCCTGCTTGGTGATATTGCTGCTCTGTACTTGAGTCTGCTATAAACTTGATTTGGTCAGGAAACAAGCATTTATTAAGTGTTTACTATGTGCTAGACAGTGAGTGAAATGCTGCATTTCATGAGGGAGACCACATGTGAATAACTAGGTACATACAAGATCCATGCAGAGTAGGTGGAAGGCGATCTCAGCAGGGAAGGCACCAGCAGCTAGAGGAACCCGGAAAGGGCTTCTGCAGAAATAAGATTTCAACCGAGTCTTGAAGAAATCCAGGGAAGCTAAGAGATGGAGGTGAAGATAGAGAATATTACAAGCATAGGGGACAGCCAGTGCAAAGGAACTGGGATGAGAGATGGAGTGTGCTGTTTGTGTGAGTTATAGAGAGTGGGCTAGGGTGTACTGTAGAGTATATGCAGTGGAATAAAGGCAAGAAGACTGGAAAGGTAGGAAAGGGGCCACGTTGGGAAACATTTGAAATGCCAAATAGATGACTTTGTGTTTCATCCTTGAGGTAATAGGGAGCCACTAGAGTTTATTAATTGGGGGAGGACAGGTCACATATTAAGACATATACTTTAAGAAAATCACTTTGGCAACCAAGTAGAGGATGGATTGGAGTGTGGAGAGACTTGAGGGACAGAGACCAGTTAGTTAGTCTGTTGTAATATTCTAGGCAAGAAAGGCTGAGCGCCTATAGCAAGGTGATAGTTGTATGAGTGAAGGGAAAGGGCCTGTATGGAATAGATATTCTAAAGATAGGAACTAGATTTAACAACTGATTGGTTATGTGGGGAAAGTGACTGTGAGAAGAGCCTGTCCCCTAAAGAAAGAGGAAAGGGGTTGAGGGACAGATGATGAGTTCTCTCTTGGACATGTTGAGTTGGAGGTGCTTATAGGATATCCAGTTGAAGATGTCCCTAAGTCTGCTGGTGAGGAGCTCAGGAGAGGTACTAGGGCTGGATATACAAAGCTGGGACTTTTCTGCAAAAAAAACCCCAAAACAATAACAAAAACATGAGCCTAGTATAGAGGGAAAGGAGAATAGGGTCCCAGGGCAGAGCCTTGAAAGAGATCCGTTGTTAATAGGCAAGACACAGATGAAGAAACAGCATTTTTCTCCAGTCCCTGCTACTCTCCTCTCCCCACCAAAACAAAAACAAAACAGAGGAATGTGCCAAAGGTGGAGACAATTAGTGCTATTTCCACAGGAAAGCGAAAAGTTCAGCAAGGTAACAGCTTTAATAATTCACAGTAGAGAATACTAAGCCTTAACAGTGTTCACTTAGCACCCTTCCTCCTATGAGCTCCAGGAGCTGGTGCTTTTGGACTCCCTCGGGGATTTCCTTCTGCAGTCTCTGCAGGCACTCCCCAACCCTGCCCTTCCCGGAGTATCCTGTTGTGACAAGCTGTGGACCTCAACCCTGCTCAGCTACATGCAGAGGAGAGGAAGGTATTGAGAGGTGGGGTAGAGAGGACTTTTTCCTGACTGCCTTAGGAGGCTCCTAAAATAGGATACAGAAACTGCCCAGAACTCCCATTCCGTGATTCCCCAAGCCTGCAAAAAGTGACAGGTACACTGGCGCTGACTGGCCAAAGAACACAGATAAGTGGGGCAGGGGGTCAGTGTGTTCAGTTACTTATGGCCTGAAGGAAAGAGGTATCAAACTTGGGCTATAGCCATATCCATCAGAAGCTACTTGTGTCAGGGACCAGGGCTGGTGAAAAGTAAGTTCACCAACATGGGAGGAGGCTGACAGCTTTGAGGTCCAGCCCCAGGAGTAAACCCAGCATCAAAGGGGGAGGAGTCAGAAAGTGAGTAATAAGGAAATAGGAAAAAAGACTAAGACCAAGGGGGTAATATGTGTAATCTTACCTACTTCCAGTGTAAAACCTGTGTTATGAATTCATACTTGGCCCAGAATATTTTAATTCTAGCTAAAGTCAATAATTTTCATTCTATTCTGCTTGTTTTTAAAAATCTGAAAACAAGGACTAATTTTTCTAGTCACCTGTGTATCTTTTTAATAGGTAATTTCCATTGTTTACAGGTGGGCCTACACCTGATATACTGTGCTTGATCCTTTTTTCTACTTTGTATGGCTTCTCTGGTCAGCCATGGCCTCCTTAGGCAAAAGAAAACCTCATAGCTGCCCTGGAAAATGTGGAGCCCCAGATGGGCACCTTTGATGAAAGGCATCAAAAACAACTAGAAAAATCTACCAGAATGTATCGGTGTGGAGGAAGGGCAGGGAGTAAGTTGGTGTTTCTCTGACTTCAAGAATGAGATAAAAAGGCCAACGTTTGAAATCTATTCAGTTTTTGAGGTTTCAGTACAGTGGCTCAGCAGAGCCCAACAATGGACTTTCTTTTTGAGAGTGAGATGTTATTCTTTGAAATACCAGCATTTTCACAACTGCTATGGCTCCATCATGGACTCTCTAAGTAATGCCTAAGACGGGTGGAGGGAGGGTGCAGTATTTGACTCTGGTGGGGTTTTAGTGCAGCCTTTTGGAAAAAGATCAGCCTCATTAAGATAAGACATATACGTTATCCAGATGGTCTGGGTTCCTCTGATCCTTCCCAATGCTCACATCCAAGTCCTTTAACTATAAACAGCAAGACAAACTAGAAGCTGTCCAGTAAGTCAGAACAGTACTAAACCTGTGGTCTAAATCCTGAGTCTTCTCCTGCCTACCTGGGTGACTTTGGACAAGTCAGGTTTTGCCTCTATTTGGTTTGGTTATTTAATAATATGCTTTGCAGAGGTACACAGTAAGGCTCAACTCCCTGCTTGGGGTGGGGGGGGGGTGTGACTAGAGAGCAAGATTTGATGTCCAGGCTCTTCTAGTACCATCAGAGCCCAAAAAGGAGCCAAACTCTTGACCTGGCCAGCATTTAGAGAAGGTGGCTTAGCAATCTTCATCCTGGGGCCTTTTAAATACTAAGGTCTGGTGTCATACTTAACCTTTCATAGTACTGACTCAATTGATCTTAGAAACAGTAGTCACAGAAATCAAAGGTGTTTGGGGATTTTTTTTCCTAATTGGAATTTGCTGTCACCAAGAAAGACTGTCTCCCTTTTAACAAATCATTGCAGAAAATGAAGCAATGGTCCTACTAAAGGAGGTGGAGTAAAGTAATCAAAACAGCTGGTTTGATGTGAGAGAGAAAACCAGCCCTACCTAATGCCTAAGGATGGGGGTGGGGTGCAGTATTTGATTCAGGTGGTTTTAGAGCTGTCTTGGAAAAAAGATGAGCCTCATTAATATGAGGCATATACATCCAGGTCGCCCAGGTTCCTCTGATCCTTCCCAGTGCCTACACCTAAGTCCTTTAATTACAAATAGCAATGTTCCAGAATTGGAAAATTGTTCTTTCTCATGTTTCAAGGATGGTACAAAAGGGCAGTGGATAGTGGTGGCCATGCCAATCCTTGCAGTTATGAAATTGCCCACCTCGTCATGAAGCCATTGGCAATCTGGAGTGCTTTAAGGGCATTATTTACATAAAGCCTTCCTTGATTCTCTTAGGGAAAGAGATTTCTTCTTATAACATGGAACTCTCCTTTGAACTTATGGCATTCTTCTTTGTGTTATTATGATCTGCGTATGCACTGTACCCCCCTTACTCATTACATTGTAAGCTCCTTGAGAGAAAGGATTATACCTTCTTTCTATTTTTTGTATCCCTCATATCAGCACAATGCCTTGCACATAGTAGGTGCTTAATTGATATTTATTCAATTGAATTGTGTGGCAGAAATAGTTTTCTCATTCCTGACACTCTTTCTCCTAATTAAATTGTTCTCTCTAAGTGTAAAAGACATCTTCATTTCCTTTTGAGCTATAGAGTGAAGGAGCTGCCAGCCAAATGAAGGCAGTTGACAGTCTAAAATAAATGAATGTACTTGGAAAGGCCTGCCGACTGCAGAGGTAGTCACTTATTTGTAATCTTGTCATATGCTGGATTTCAGGATCATGTATTGATCAGTCATGTTTTCCTGCTTTTTTCTGAGCTGTTTGGGTTTCTTCTGGAATGGCTTAAGGAGGTCAAGCTTATGAAGGGTCCTGGGGGGTGGTAAAGCCTTTCCATGACTTTCTTGATTTTTAAAAGAACCACCTGCATGCCATCTTTGTTTATGAATAAAACCCATCTCAATGTCTTGGTTATGTACACTCTGTGTACTAGAGGACAAATAGTTGTAAGAATCCGTTTACTCAGCCATTTTTCTACCCCTTCTCTCTGTTTCCCTGCCCACCGCCACCCATGGAGTCTCTCCCTATTGGAGAGGCTTTTCAAGAACTGGTTTTCTCTGCATCTTTCTCTCTTTTAAGATTTGAGAACAGCTAGGGCTGTTAAAATGGAATACTGTAAAGAAGGGCTTTTCCAAAGCCAGACCAGGGTAATTGTCTGTAGAAGCTGTAAATATTAGGCAGGATACAGAGTTTAAATCTGAGAAAAGTAGATAATCCAAATGGCTTTTATGTTTTATAAAGAACTTTCCATACGTTGCCTCTTTTGGTCCTTATGACAATGTATACATATACATTGTCAAAACACATGTTTTGGGGGTGGGGCTGAGCCTTTGAGGGTAATGCTAGTACTTATACCCATTTTGCAGATGATAGGCTCTTATAGGTGAAGTGACTTGCCTAAAGTCAAACTGCAAAGTAGTCGGGACTTGAACCCAGGGCTTTATATTGGCCTTCTCTGTACTTCTGGTTTTCAGTTTTAGAGTTTGGCCAATATCAATCAGCCATCATAATGTAGTGAAGGTTCTCACACCTAGATTAGCAGGTTGAGGTCCCTGAAACTTGGCTTCTACTTCCCTCAGGGCTCTGGGAGTGACCCTGAAGGGTTGTTATGGCTAATAGTATATTGATTCCTCCTGTTGCTTTCCAAGTAATTTAACCAGTTAACATATCAGTTAACCTTAATTAGCCTTTACCAAGGGATGTTTACAGAAGGTATAGCTAGGTCCAAAGCATGATAGCATCTCCCACACGCTGGGAGGCAAACTCTCTCCTCCAGATAGCCACTCAAGCACTAGGGAGAAGTGGACTCCCACTTAAAGTAGTTGCTATAAAACATTCCCCTCCTCCCCCTAGAGTGAGTACTTCCTGACCCTGGGAGTCTTTTTCTTTCTTCGAGGAAGCCCTACCAAATTTACTTCTTGATGTGTGGTTAACCAGTGAATATGTTGCTTCCCTTCCTCAACTGGGCGGACAACTGGGTCAGGCAGGTAGCTCCTCAGAGTGGTTGCCTGGTGTCCTCACTGGACTCAGCTACTGCTGCCAAGACTCCAGTTGTCAGGGGGATGTCCAATGGCTTTAGGGATCTCCCAATCTCACCAGTCACCTGGCTGTTCTCATCTCAGGATACTCATTCACCTAATATCATGAAAGAAGGAACACAGCCATAAGCAGATGTAACATGGGTGCATGGACACATGGTAGCTGCCTCTCCCCCTAGCTGCAGTCTTATAAAATTTCTTCCCCCTTAAAAGTAATTTAGGGAAGAAAGTAAGAGATTGTCTGCTCGAACCTTTGTATGTACCCCTAGGCCCTGGATCATCCGATTAAATGGCTTTTTATCACCATACAGTAAGCCAACAAGAAGTAGTCAGAGGATACCTGTTCTGAAATGGACCAAAGGGTCCCTCTGTTATGAACGCCTGTAAGCTAGGCTCGTCAAGCTTCCACATTGTTGGAACCAGGCAGGGTGTATTATGTGTGCTCTAAGGACCAGACTCTCATCCATGACAATAATAGCAGCTGACATTCATATCATATTTAAAGATTTACAGAGTGCTTAATAAATAGGGTATTTTTCAGCCAAATATGAACCTGGCCAGGGTGAACAGAAATGGAAATCTGAAGGCCTTTCTTAATGAGGAGAGGCCAGATTCACCTGCCGTCTCTATTTCCACCGTGGACAATTCAACTTTTACTTCACATTCTTCAAGAGAGAGAGTAAGATTGAGAACTGGACTGTTTAGATCTGGAAAAGCCTTTCAGTATCGCCCAACCCAATCACTTTATTTTTTGGGTATCAGGGTCCCCTGATACCCAGAGAAGGAGAGACTGTCTTGCCTAAGGTCAGTAGCTGAGCTAAGGCTAGCTAACCAGTTGGTGCCTGAGTTCCACTCGATGTTGGCTGCTCTGTGGAGTTGTTGATACTCTTCCCCGCCTGGGATTTTCTCTTAGAAGAAGCTCTTTGCCCTTTGGTAATTGCAGAATAAACTGATTTCCACTGTGTCAGGTTCCCCCCCTCCCCCTTCAATATAGGGCTGTGGTTATAGCATTTTCACCTGAGTTTGGGCCCATCATTCATTTTGACGTTTTAATCTGGAATCTCTCCAAAATACTAAAACTTGGTATTTAGCATCATAGTGTAGTGCCCCGCTTTCTCAAGACTGAACCTTTAGTGATAATGTAGGATCAAAGTTTTCCTACAGAAAGATCTGTCCCTTTAAGGACAGCTTTAGTTATGCTTGATTCCCATAAAAATAACTCCTTTTATCTTCTAGGACAGACCCGAACTAGACAGTGAAGTGTGACAACCGTGAAGTCGCCAGAGATCACAAAGACTAGAATCAGAATGCAACTAAAAAGTTGACATTTGTGGGGGGCAGCTAGGTGGCCAGTGGATAAAGCACCAGGCCTGGAGTCAGGAGGACCTGAGTTCAAATTTGACCTCGGACATTTGGCACTCACTAGCTGTGTGACCATGGGCAAGTCAATTAATCCCATTGCTTAGCAAAAACAACAAACAAAAAAAAGTTGATATTTACTCTTTTAAACAATGAAATCTGTTGAGGAGTATTTAAGTGACCCTATTAGGTCAACTGTACTTTGTGGATGTAGTTGTACACCAGAAACTTCGACTCACAGAATGTCAGAATTAGAATTTTTCTCTGAAATCGTTTGGTCTAATCCCTTTGTTTTACCGAGAAAATGGGGGTGAAAGCATTTGTTAACTGTACCCAACCACTCTGCTAAATGCTTGCTGGAGGGCAGATGGCAAAATGATGTCAAGTCCAGCAGGAGGTGGCTGCATACAGTGAGCCACCTAGCCATGCGAGTTTGTACTCACCTTCCAGTCAGGCCAGGAAAAGCCTCAGGGTGGAAAGTTCAGAGCTTTAGGTTCCCTCAGGGCACGTAGTCTCTGCAAGGCCAGTGGTCCAAAGTGTGCAGCAGCAAATCTGACAGCCAGAAGAGCCAGGAATGGAATGCTAGAGCAAGAAAGTAATTTGTTTAAGTCAGGTACTTAGATCCAATCCTAGAAACGGGATTGGAACTGAGGTTTCCTGACTCCCAGCCCAGAGTTCTTCCTACTGCATTGAGGTGTGATAAATACTTTTAATTAAAATGAAAAAGAAAATGGAAAGCTATGTATTAGAAGAAACACTATCAGACCTCATTTATAGTGGTTGTTAAGTTGTGTCTGACTCTTTGTGACCCCATTTGGGGTTTTCTTGGCAAAAGATACTGGACTGGTTTGCCATTTCCTTCTCCAGCTTGTTTTGCAGATGAGGAAACTGAGGCAAACAGGGTAAAGTGACTTGCCCAGGGTCACACACCTTGTAAGTGTCTGAGGCCGGATTTGAAATCAGAACATGAGTCTTCCTGACTCTAGGCCTAACACTCTATCCACCAAGCTGCCTAGTGTTCCCCAAGACCTCATTTACCTTATCCCATTCACCAGGCAGAAGGAGAAATCCCTATGCCTTGGGGAATGGCTGAGATAGAAGCAATGGTATAAAAAAAAAATTCTAGCGTCCCTTTTGTTGCCAAAAGTTCACAAGTTTAAGATGCCAAGGCTCGGAGCATATGTCAGCAGTATTCCAGAGAGGATTCCTCTTCAGGTGTAGGTGGACCTAGATGGCTTCCACCACCCTCTCCCTATCCTTGTTGTCATCTCTCCACCTCTGGGTACTTCTAACTTGCTCATTGCCTTTAATACATGGTTAATAGACTCCCTCTCTACCCTATGACCTGCCATCCATGGGGATATCTCTGTTTACCACCCTTCTTGATGGCCTTACTCTACAATTCTTCAACTGCTTCAGTTCCAGTAACCATCTTCTCAATTCCTTTGGCTGCTTGCTGATTCAATAATGCCTAAGACCTTATTGTCTTTGGGACTTGGACCATCTCCAGAATCTAGAACTTGGAAATTCAGTTGTGCCAGTTGGCATGCAGGATGTCTGGATCTTGGATACCTTCAGGGCAACTCCTCAGGCAACAGAAAAGGATGAGTTTTCTATGGAATGCGAAAAGTTTTCCCTCAGGTGTGTTGACTTGATTTTCTGTCTTTAATGTCACAGGAGGGACACAGACACTAGGGAGAAACTGTCTTGACCTGTGATGTTTATACATACAGAAGTCTAGCTGAACTCAATGGATCTTCTGCTATAACTTTAAGAAATGGAGATTACAAAGTCAAACTAGTCTCAAAGCCGACTTCAGGCTACAAGTGACTCACCCCCAAAAAGCGCCAAGGAGACGTGCTTCTTTCTGGCTTGCCTATCACCCTTTGGGGCCAGTCGTGGTATAACTCTCAAAAATGAAGCTTAACCATGTATAAGCTCCATGCTGATAGATCCAGCAATTGGAAAGAAGTTCTATCCAGACACGAATCAAGCTCAAGGCAGTTAAAATCTGTGTGGTTTTATACAGAAGGAGACAAAAGGAAGCCAGCCCACAGCCAAAGACGCCAGTCTGAGGTGGAAGAATTTCCACACTAGTTATATTCAAGAGAGGGAAAAGGGCATATTCAGATTAAAGAGTGGTCTTTTTCTAGCTGTTGGAGGGGGAAGGCTGAAGCCTAGCCTTGAAGATTTGTGGCCATTCTTTCCCTCATCCCCACTCCCAAAAGGTGCTATCCACCGTGGGAGGAGGGAAGGTAGAAGCCTAGCCCAGAGAGCCCCCTTTTTGACCAGAAACCAAGCCCTAGAAGATATAATACTGTCATGCCCTGTCCCCCTTTAGGGTCCCACTATCCTGATCTTGCCTCAGTTGCCCAGAGGCAGCTGCCAACATTCCCATGAGTCCCTCTGTCACCTCAGGTCCATATACGATCTTCTGGCCCTATGGTACGACCTAAGGGTTTAGACGCCCTTTTCTTCCCCTGCACCCAACCAAAAGGACACTAATTTGGCATTGCCAAAGAGACAACTTCTTCCCGTTGGACTTAACACTGTCCAAGTGTTAGAGTAATGAGTAATTGCTCAAGTATATCACAAGAGTGATAGCAATGGGCAAAGTCTATATCTTTTGCTTCCTCATATCATGGCTTGGTGCCTTGCCATTCCTTTAGCTACTCTGATCCTGTTAGGACCTATGTATTCATCCAGGAAATCCCTACTTCTTTTTCAAGGATGCCAAGGTTCTAGATTTTTCTGACATTATGGTCAAAATCAGATAAAATCTGAGGCTACTGTAGAGGGAAAAGGAGGCTATGCATATACACACAGATACCTCACTCCTCCACGACCCAGGTACACCCTTTGCTCTGGTGTTTTTGGGGCCTGTCCTTGGAAAACAGTAAAAGGTTGACTCTGTAACTGACCTTCTTTATAGATCAATGTGTAGGGGTAGCTCTAACCCCCACAAACAAATAGTTCATCTCCAGTTGATTTACCATAGGCCAAGCCAAGGAGAAGAAGAATCTCTGGTGATCTTGGGTCATAGATATCTGGCAGTTTGGATGGCCAACATTTATTGATGAGACCGAGTGACTCCAGCCCATATTAGAACAGAGAATCCAAGTAGGATGTTGGGACTGGTTTATTCTGTTCCGTCTTCAGAACTGCTTCCCCCAGATGAAGCCACTCATAGGCCAAAGAAGCAAGAAATTTCTGTTTCTACCTGATCAAGTTTGTTAAGTAGGTCTCCAATTCTTTTAAATAGCCATGTCCCTCTCTGTTACAGCCTCCTGACAATTAAAGAGGCCATTCGGGGCCTCTTCGACCTGGCCATATACAGCAAAGCACGGAAGGCCCCGCATGCTAACTGTCCTACAGTAGAAGGTCCTAGTGGGGAGACTTCATGAAGCATTGGCCATCTCATAAGAGAGGCCTGTTGGCAACTAGCCTTTCCAGGGATCTGAGCTGCATTTTTCTGTCCTTTAGGGAAATAATGTAAAAAAAAAAACCAGTAACTGTAGTAGTAGCATGATATCACAAGGTCTAAGAAGAGAGGAGCATAGGCTGAGAGAGACATAGAGAAAAAGAGAACCTCTTATGTGCCAGGGACCCCCATATTGTCCAGGTTTGAACCTCAAGGACAATGAACAGCACTAAAGGGGGAGTTGTGGCTAAAGTTCTAATAAATATGGGTCCTTTACATAGTCATTGGATCGTAGATATGGAGCTAGAAGGGAACTTAGAAGTCCAGATTAAGAAGCTGAGGCCTGAAGAAGTGATGGCCTTTCACAGGGTTGTACATCTGGTAAAGTGGAAGAGGTAGGATTCAAACTCTGGCCCCCTCTACCTTTGAATGCACTATCTTTTACCCTGTGTCCCACTGCCATCCCTTACTCAGATGGCCAAAATGGGCCAAAATCCCCTCTCTCTGGTCTTAAATACTAAGAATTGCTCCAGGTACATGTACCCCTATTCCAAAACAGGATTCCCTTCAAGCCTATTGCAGTTACGTGGCTGTAGCCCCCGACACCTCTTGGAGAGTCAGTGGAAGTCTACTTCATGATCTGATCTGTTGTAGAGTCAGGATAGCCATAAGAACGTGGTGTGAAATCCAAAGGAGTTTGGTGGCGTGATCTTTTGTCCATCCTACCCCACTCACTGTGCTACTTTCTGTTCCAGTTCTTAACAGTGGTTATAGAACTCAGAGGGGGTTTCACAAAAGAATTAGACCAGTAATGCATAAAGCAGTAGGCTTTTTATTACAGCATTTAAATTAACATAAGGCCCAAAATGAAACACCAGGGGGCAGGAGTGTAGGGAAACCAGGACAATAAGGGAAGGATACATCTAGGTCAGTCACAGGGACCTCGGGTATGAATGGTCTTCAGGCCATGGTAGGAGCCGGAAAAGGGTTGGTGATGGTTTGGAGAGGTTGCCCTTGGACTTGGCACGCCCACTTTCAGTGGAGCTGTTAAGGATAGCTGCATTGTGTTCACCAACCTACTTGGGCAATTCCCTGAGACTGTCAAAAGCCAAAGGTTTTATTGGGGGAAAGAGGGACAGCTCCCATCCAAAAACATTCTCTTTGCTTGAAAGTTATTGGTGGCTCCCTATAGTAACTTGCCATTAGGTCAAGTTAAAATTCCTTATTTTGGTCTGATGTTCAAGGCCCTTGACAATGTCCCCGCTTTATCTCATGTCATTGCTTTCCACGTATTCCATGCTTCAGCCAAACTAGACAACTCTCTTATCCCACAAATGATATTATGCCCTTAAGCCTTTATTCCTGCCATTCTGTATGCCAGGAACACCCTTTCTTCCTCTAGTCAGTCTTCAAGGCCCAACCTAAGTGCCACCTCTTGGTGAAATTTTCCTTGATTCCCTTCCAGTTGGATAATGACCTTTCTTATTGAACCTATGTAACTCAAGGGTGCACTTTCAGCTCCTTGGCTTAGAGTCCCAAAGAAGTAAATTCAGATGCTGCCTCAGACACTAGCTGGGTGATCTGGGCAAGTCTCTCTGCCTCAGTTTCCTCATCTGTAAAATGGGGATAATAATAGCACCTACGTCCCAGGGTTATGAGGACCAAATGAGATGATGAATGTAAAATGCTTTGCAAACCTTCAAGTGCTCTTTAAATGCTGGCTATCATCATGTATTATTGTTTATTATAGTCACTTGTGTTTGTCTTATCACCCTACTAGCTGTAAGCCCCTTGAGGCCAGGAACTGTCGTATCATTTTTGTATTTTCCCTGTGCTGTCCACAAAGTCCTTCTCCAGTGCCTTGGAGAGGTGAGCTGGGCTCTCAAGGTCCATGCCAGATGACGGCTAGACTTCTGGTATGATGCCGGCAGTAAACTTGAGTCTGTTCTCTGAGAGCCAACCCACCTGAGTACAGAGAAGTTCCTTATCACCAACAGGCTGGTTGTTAGTGATAAGTTATTTTGCCCATGGCAACCAATAAAACAACAAGCAAGGATGAACCTCAATGTTGGGTAGGTCTCTTCTACAGTAATGGGAGTAGAGCAGAAGGTAAGAGGCTTGAAAGTATGGTTTGTGGAATGCCCATGGGCATTAACTTGGCTATTGGAGCTTTAAATGAGAGATCCTTGTCTGGTGACCAAGAAGCAGCTGGACTCCTAAAGGAAATGAATCAGATCAATCTTGATGTTCTTCCCATAGACAAAACCAGTAGACAAAGGGAAATTGCCACTAAATGGAAGGGGCAGCTCAGGCTCCTTGGAGAGGCAAATAAAGGAGCTGGCAGAGTTGACTTTATCGTGTGTCCAAAGGTACCGTTTCATGGGACACTTAGTCAACTCTTACTGCAGTGCTCATAAGAGTTTGTTTAAAAAAAAAAAGGGCACCATGAAAGTAATTGTATTTTATGTGCCAAGAATGGTTGCAAAAGACAAAGAAATAGAGAGATTCTACTTGGATGCAGCTCTGCCTGTAGCTAACAAGCCCTCAGCCAGGTATCTCTGGTCAACCCCACCAAGTAAAGCTTCAGAGATAGTACAAGAGTGTCTCTATATGTTTTCCTCCAGCTGCTTGACTGAGGACCAAGAAACCAGGCACCCCTGTGCCTAGTGGCGACCTGCTGCACCCCTGTGCATGATGATGGGAAGAACAGCAAAGAAAAACACAGTAGCATTAGAAGGAGAGAAGGACCAAGAATGTCCAGATATCAAAGACTAGACGTATGTGGCAAACATCATTTCCTCTCTCTGGCACTGTAGGGGAAGATTTGAACCTGAGACCAAGCACGGTGGCTCATGCTGTAATCTAGGCTACTAGGGACGCTGTGATTGGCAGATAAGAGTGTCCACATTAAGAAGCAATAAAGTGGTGAGCACTTGGGAGCCAGGGGGCACCCAGGTTGGAAATAGAGCAGTTGAAAGCTCCTGTGTTAGTCACGGCATCAGGCCCAGGAGAGCCTCCCCCCCCCCATTTCCAGCCTGGGTGACATGGGGAGATGCTATCTTTAAACAAAATTCAACCTAAGTACCCAAACTATGTCTCTTTAAACTCCTAGGTTTGGGGATTTGCCTAGAAACTAAGTGGTTAGAGTTGCTTCCCCTTTTTCTTTTCAGTTATATGTAAAAAGTTCTGTACAGTTAAGCCATGCTTGTGTGACTGACTGCATTATACCACACTTGCATGGTCAAATGCCATTGACGGGAATGTCCTGGAGCATGCTGGGCCCCAGAATCCAACTGGACACATCCAGACATAGAACATTTCTTAGACTCCTCCACTCACCAATGGGTAGAGACACAGGCTGGGGGCGGGGGGGGGGGGGAACTGCCCTCAGAAAGCCAGAGAACACTTAGTATTCCTCCAATATCTTTGGGTGTTTGGCTGGCTACTATAGCTCTGTGCGCCTCTAAAATGTCAGGGCCAAGAAGAAAATACTTGGTCTTAGTGGGGCAAGTAGTGGGGCTTTTGTTAGTTGGCTGGGATCTGGCTATGACTAAAAGAGCTGTCACTCTGTTCTTATCAGAAGATATGTCCCCACTGAGCAAACCAGAGCAGAGACAGATGGCTGGAGACCCTAAAAAGATGAAGCCCAGGAGCTGGCGTTGGGGCTCGTCACCCCAGCAGAGTGGCATAGTCGGCTGAGAGTAGAGAAGGCCAGGAGAGAGGGGCGTAGAGCAACAGCAATTTGATATCCAACAGGGAGCAGTAGAAATGTGACATGAAAAAACATCAGTCACCCTCGGGTGTGGACGTTGTGCCCTCACCAGGAGTGCCCATGATCACATTTATTCCCTAAGTGTGTACCTCTCTTGCATGCCCACTCTCCCTATAGATGGGATGTGTATTTATGGAACAGTGTACCTTATTCTGTTACTTTTCTTACTAGGCTATTTTACTAAATACCTTTACTTTGGACAAATTGTCTGATTTGGGAAAAATAAAAATATTGGTTGGTGGGGGATTGGGGTTCTGTGATGTGGCATAGAGAGATATGGACCCAGAGTCCGTTGAACCTAGGCTCAGTATCTTGGGGGACACCATGGGAGGGGTGACATCCAAGGTACTACATGAAGAAAATCTCCCTATTAGGGTTGTCCAAAAGTGGAATACACCCATTTCTAGGGTAGAGAGTTCCCCATCCCTGGAGGTCATTAAGCAATGGCTGGATGACTGCTGGGGCAGCTGGGTGCTGAAATGGATAGAGCACCAGGCCTGGAGTCAGGAAGACTCATTCATCTTCCTGCATTCAAATCTGGCCTCAGATACTTATTAGCTGTGTGACCCTGGGCAAGTCACTTTACCCTGTATGCCTCAGTTTCCTCATCTGTAAAATGAGCTGGAGAAGGAAATGACAAACCATTCAAGTATCTTTGCCAAGAAAACTCTAGATGGGATCACAGAGAGTCGTAGGACATAACCAAAATAACTGAACAGAGAGAGGATGACAGCTTGTCAGGGCTGTGTGACTTGGGAGGTTTTTGTTCAGGTGTGAGTCAGACTAGATGGCCCTGAGGTCCCTTCTAACTCAAACATTCTGGGAGAACTGACCTGAGGAAGAGTTGCTATCTAGAGGGCATGAAAAGCTCCTCCCAGTATAAGGCTTAATCAAAGTATAAACCATACAAATGGGTAATGACGGGTAGAAAGAGTTAGGACAGAATTCTGCCATCCCTAGCTTAGGAGAGAGGGCTGGCTTGGAGATCCCTCAGCCCCAGAAGCTCCTCTTTGCTTAGTTCACTGAGGCTGGCTCCTTCCAAGCTGGGCCATTTCAGCCAAGCTCTCAAAGGAATGAGTTTCTTTGCTGTGTCCTCCATAAGTCTAAGCAGGGCTTCCTTCCATTGCGTGTGCCAGTCTAGGTTCTTTGTGTGTGTTTGCAGGACTTAGCGACCCCTCTAGCCCTCTGTCCACTTGGATTCAGGCAGAATGGCTACCTAAATCTGGTTCTTTCCTGAGAGTAAGAAACCCTTCCTCCCACCCCCCACCCCTGGTCCTGTTGGTGTCAGTCTCTGCAGAGGTCTAGTCACATGGTTCTGATGCTGCTCCTCTTCCTTGGCTAACCCAGCATCACAGTATGTGGGACCCTGCCCCCCCCCAGCCCTCAAATGCACAGACCGTCCTCCCCATTTTTGTCTTTGTCTGGAATGGCTTAGCCCAAACATAGGCAATCTTTGCTCCCCCTGCAATTCATTACAGGGTAGCAGACACAAGCACCTTCATCAAACTGGAAAACAAAAAATATTGGCATCTTGTCTATAGAACATGCTGAAAGAACACCCACGATGGGCAGTTTTTCTTGTCCACACTCAAATAGAGCACTTTGGAGACAGGATTTAAAGTTTTCTACAGGCACTCATTTCTCTTTCCATCCTTCACATCCAAATAGGAAATGGGACCTTGGGCCACACAGTAGTCGTATCTGGGCTCCACATCTCTGCTAGGGCCCAGTCGGGCCACAAATCACTTGTTAATAACAGTTGGAGAGCAGTTTGTCGGCAGTTACACTATGTGAGCAAGGAGATGTGGGGTACTGGCTTCTAGTGCTGGCTCTTCTACTCAGGATCACAGGATTTAGAGACTAAAGGCTATCTAGTCCTCATTTGACAGATAGGGAAACTGAGGCTCAGAGGTGCTGTAAGAGCCAGGATTTGAACCCAGGTCCTCAGTATCCAATAGCATTTTCTTTCATGAGGCAGGTGGCACAATGTATAGAATACTGAATTTGGAGTTGGGAAGACCTGGGTTCAAATCCTGTCTTGGACACTATTGGTGTGACCCAAGGTGAATCACTTAAATGCTCTCAGCCTGTTTCCTCATCTATAAAATGAGGAAAATAATAGTACCTGCTTTATCAATGAAGTTAAATATAAGTAAAGTGTTTTACAAACCTCAAAATCCTGTATAAATGCTATCTGGTATTATTATTTTTACTAGAACATACTGCCTATCTTGTGGGCCACAGTTGGCCCTCTAAAATTGAGGCACTTGAAGTGATGATTTCTAAGGTCTCTTTCTGCTCTAACAAGGCTCTAATGAAGAATTGTCAGATTTGAAGAAACAAGGACCTAGGTTCAAATTCCAGCCCTGCCACTTGACTGGGAGATCTTGGATGAGTCCCTTAACCTTTCTTGGACTTAATTTTCTCATCTGTAATACTGAAGGGGTTAGATTGGATGACCTATAAGGTCCATGTCCATTTTAAATCTGTGACCTGATGATTCTCTTAATTTCTTAAGGGTCCTTCCTGAGGCTGAGAGGCTAGAGGCTTTTAAAATATCCCTAGATTTCTTCTGGGTTTTCAGTTGTGACTTTGAAAGCCTCCTAGCTGTGTCTCTGCAGGCTGTGATGTTTGTAGCCTGGAATGGATAGGAGGAATTGGGGGAATGCTCAGGGACCCCAGCAATAACCCCTCCTCAGCAGCTTGCAATAAGGCTAGAAGCTTCTGCGTTTCCAGAGAGAGAGAGAGAGTGTGTGTGAGTGTGTGTGTCTGTGTATCTGAATGACAGACACTAGATGGCGATCTGAATTAAACCTGGGCCTCTTCCCCCTCCCTCTTTCCCACTCCTCCCAGCTTCAAAGGTCCCCTGGGTGGCGCTCCTTGGCCACACACTTCCAGGCACTCCGGGCTTCTCTGTTACCCTTTGTATTCTGGAGGCAGCTGCAGCTTCCACTGCAGAACCCCACCCAATGTGCTGATTAGCTAGTCCCCACACACACTCCCTCTCTCCCTCCCTGTTCCCTCTGGCTTTCGGCTTTAGCTAGGAACCACAGGCTCTTGGTACGAGATGATGACTGCTGAAGGTTAATAGGAGCAGTATGACTAGGCAGACTGGACAGGGTAGGTTTTTAGAAATTCCGGAAGCAGCAAGGAGATGGATAATGAGAGGACACAGCCCCCCTCTTCTCTGACCTAAGCCACTGGGGATTGGGGACCTCCACAGGGAAATTCAAAAAGAGTTCAGGGCAGGGTGGTGGAGTCGGAAATGATCAGAAAGAAGTTTTTGAGCCTACTATGTGCCAGGCACTGTGCCACAGGCAAGCTGGGGGTGCAAAGACAAAGTCCCCTGCCAGGTGATCAAGAGACCTGGCTTCCAGCCATAACTATTTTGTGGCCCGGGGCACATAAAGGCCTTTCTTTGTGACTCGATTGACTCCTCTGTAAAATAGAAACTGTAAGCCTGAGCAGCCCAGCCCGCAGAGGGAGGTGGAAGGTGTAAAGGTATAGAAGAGATGATGTGAGGGAAGTGATATAAAAAAGGTAAATACAGCGTGTGCCAGAAAGGATGGACAGGGATGCAGTCATCAGAGGGAAACTAGCTCTCAGTGATGGCTAGGAGATAGAAGTATTATGGAGAGAAAAAGGTATATATGAAGGGAAGTTTGTTCCTTACAGACCAAGAATTCCAGAGGGCACAATGGAAGGCTGGCCAGACTTGGAGTGGGATGTGGATGTGATAGGGATGAGAGAACAGGAGGTGAGCATAGGCAATATGTAGCTCTTACCTGACTGGAGATAGATTAATAATAGGGTAAGAATTGAGGATGGTAGCCATGATAATGAAGAGCATGTATTGTCACAAATTTTCATCCCTGACATATGCATCATTGCTCGCTTATATTCATATATAATAGATATATATATATATATATAAACTAGCTTACATACTAAGAAATGAAAATTACATAAATTGTTCCTTATTGTCAAGAGTTTATATTCTGGAGTAGAAAATGATGTGATAAGCGCATAATAAAGTGGTTAACCAAAGGAAAAAATTCAACGTTTGTCAAAAGTAAAATCTTTGCATAACGGCTAGGTCAGCTATCTAACTAGATTAGGTGGTGATGGCAGTGAGTTCAAGACTGCGGATTCAACGTGCAGCCATAATTCCTCTTCTAGTTCCAGTCCGACATTTCCAAGTGCCTGCTAGCTGCTTTCCCCTTGGATAGCCTACTGTCGTTGGAGAACTCCTGATCTCTCCCAAGTGCTAATGAATTTACTTTATCTTTTTACAACAGTTTGATTATTTACAACTGGATGAATGTTTGGAAGGTGACCATGCAATGTTTCTGTATTTTCACATGCTCCTTTGACTCATTCCATGCCTTTCGCCTCTGCCAGAAGCCCCCGTGCTAGCCACCAGGGGGAAGCATGCACACCCAGCTCCCTGGATATTTCCCCATGCCTATTTCAATGTCATCTTTCTTGACTTTTCCTTCCCTCTCCATGACCCCCCAATAACTGTCTTGTTTGCCTCTCCCCACCCCTTAAAGCTGTTATTAGTAACTGTCTTGCTATTTCCTGATAAGCAAAGGGATTCCTTCCCAGGTAACTAACCCCTGCTGCTCACTGGGGCTTCTTGTGCTCTAGCCCAGGCAGCTGCCCCCTACCCCGAAATGCACCCTTCCTACAACACCAGCTCCCCTTGCTCAGAGCTTCTATTCATTTCCTATAAATGAAGAGAAATAATTCATCTGAGGCAGAACTATGGTCAGCAATGTTTGTATTTGCGGTATCCATCATCATCTTTTTGTCTTTCCACACTAGAATCTAGGGGACACAAGTACACAGCATGCAACCCAGAGTTAGAAAGACTTGGGTTCAAATCCAACCTCAGACATTTAGTAATTATGTGACGTTGGGCAAGTCACTTAGACTGTTTATCTCAGTTTCTTCACCTGTAAAATTGGGATAATAACAGCACCTACCTTTCAGGGTTGTAAGGATCGAATGAGATCATATTTGGAATGCACCTGGCAAACCTTAAAGTACCATGTCAACATTATTGTTGTTCTTCCTTTTTCTATCTTGGTGTCCCCCTGTTGGCTAAACCTAGCAACACAACCATCCAGCTGTGAAAGGATCTGATAACAGCATTTAGACCTTTGGCTGAAAAGGGAGTGAGGAATGTGGAAATGTCCAGATCCATTCCTAGCTTTGGAGCTGGAAGTAAGGCCATCTACTTGTAGCACCCTCTCTGAGCTACTACCCTAACTCCCACTCGACTGGGTGCCACAGGGCTAGTACTACTGCCTACTCAGGGTTTTGAGTGGTAAGGGCCTTGGATAAAAACAAATGACATGACACAGATAATGTCATAAAATTGGCTAAAAGAATCAGACCTAAGGCTGGGCCTCCCTCTGTAACAAACACCATTGGCTGGATAACCAGTTCAGAACTGCACATTCCAGCAGTAAACCACTTCTATAGTAATCAAATCCAATGGTGAAGGACTCTTGAAAAGGAATTGCCTTTGGCAGGGAGTGGGGGACCATTCTGCCCCCCCAAGACCTTGTGAACTTGCAGAGGTCAGAAGCAACCCCCAAAAGAATTGCTGCATAAACCAGCCCCTTAGTTTCCTAGAAGAGGTGACACAGGGGCCCAAGGTTGTAAAAAGGGTAATCGATAGCAAGCGGCCAGCATCTGGGCCCAGGTCCTCTGACTACAAAGGAGGAATTTTTGCTGTTGTACCATGCTGCAGTTCTAGGTCAGGGTGACTTTTGGAACCTTATCAAATTAAATGGCATCACACGGGCAGCTATGTATTCTGCCTGTGCTGTCGGCCAGTTCCTGTCTCTTCCTTAGTCCCCAGTGGAGTATTTGTTGAATTGAATTTTGAGATTGGCTCAATATTTCTTGAGTCCTCAAATCTTTCTGCTTTGGGGTTCCAGTTTTTTAAGGTAGGGGTTAGAATTGGGATTCCACTAGCATAGGGAACTCCCATGTGAGGAAGCCCCCTTCCCCAGTGCAACTGGGTACATTCCCTCCAAGTTCTAGGAGAGCTGCCTCAAGCACTGAGGCACGAGTGACTTGCCCTAGGGTCATACGGCAAGGGTGTGTAGGAGATATGGGGGGTTGGAAGCCGGGTCTTCTAGACTTGGCGGCTGCCTCTCTCATTTACAGGACCACACTACTTCTCTCCCCAGATCTTATTCTGGATAAAGTAGCCTCCCAAGGCTGGGTTATTCCACCTCCAGATGCAGTTTTCTTCCCCATCTTCATCAGTGGACATTCAAAAAGATGTCACGTCTTGTACTTAGATCTTTGGAGTCATGAACAATCGGTGGAAATCTACATTTCTGCTATAACCAGGGCTTTGCTCAGTCAGCTAAAACCACTAAGAGCCGATTGTTACATTTTCAGCATGAGCATTCACACCTTGGAAACCAGGCCAACACTACAAATCTGGCCTTGATTGTCTTCTTGTTTGTCTAGACCAGTGATGTCAAACTCAGAAAAGGGGGGATGGAGGTGGAACTAAACCATATATAAAGATCTCTGTGAGCAGCTTATTGACTTAGAAAACCGTATGTTATCATTGGCTATGATTTTCTGTAGTTTTTTTAAAAAATTTTGTTAAGTATTTCCCAATTAAATTTTAATCCATCGAGCAGTGTGTTTGACACCTCTGGTCTAGACTTAAGAAAGTAATGGAGGAAATGTTAATAATGCAGGTTAAACTCAAAAGTTGGGTCCTTTATATGCTTTTTTTTGGTGAGCCTGTTGTTAAACATTTACTAGATATCATCGCCTGTAATTCAGTTATGATAACTCCTCTGTAGAATTTGGGGCTCGCCAAAGCGTAACTTTGAAAGAGAAGAAAAAAATGCAGCAAATTCCTGAGATATTTTCCCATGTCACCATAAGTGGGCTTCAAGTCAGTTAGCCATTTGATAGTCAATGAGAGGTGCTCTGGTAGCCTATGAAAGCAGAAGGTGACAGCTCTTGGGGTGCTGAAACATTAAGGGCGCTGGAAGTACTTGGAGTCCAGTAGTGGAGAAATAACTGAGCTTGGCACTTCAATAACTGGGCATTGTGTCTCTGGTTCTTCCTTTCTTCCCAATCCCTGCCCTCTCGACTAAATTTGTCTTAAAATGTTGATGTGAGGGCACATTTCATATTCCTTGCCCTGGATTTGTTTTTGTACCATATTCCCTGAGTAGAAACATTGCTATTTATGGCTTTGTAAAGAAGTACCGTTCTTTGAAAGAGAAGGAAGCAAATAGCTGCTTCCATTTGGAAGTACTAGTTGGGGCAGTCAGGTGGTACAGTGGATAGAGCACTGGCCCTGGAGTCAGGAAGACCTGAGTTCAAATCTCACCTTAGACCAAACATTGACACTTACTAGCTGTGTGACCCTGGGCAAGTCACTTAACTCCAGTTGCTTCCAGGAAAAAGAAAGCATTAGTCCATCTATCCCCTAATGAAATCATCAGTTGTAGTTGGAATGTGACACTGCAAATCTGTATTGCAATGAGACAGAATTGGGGCAGAGGTGGTTAGCGGTAAGAGAATGGGGGGGAGGGGCCTGGGTTCTAGAAAGTCCATCCGAACATGGTAAATTATTCGAGGCTCTAAAGTAGGAATGGGTTCTAAGGACACCTCCTCCAACACCTTCAGTTTTTTTTTTCTTTTTGGTGAGGCAGTCAGGGT
Source organism: Phascolarctos cinereus (assembly GCF_003287225.1). Taxonomy (NCBI): domain Eukaryota; kingdom Metazoa; phylum Chordata; class Mammalia; order Diprotodontia; family Phascolarctidae; genus Phascolarctos; species Phascolarctos cinereus. The sequence continues at coordinate 29,121,922 of NW_027556291.1, forward strand.
TAAGTGACTTGCCCAGGGTCACACAGCTAGTAAGTGTTAAGCGTCTGAGGCTGGATTTGAACTCAGGTCCTTCTGACTGCAAGGCCAGATTTCTATTCACTGAGCCACCTAGCTGCCCCCAACACCTTCAGTTTTAAGTGAAGACAAATGTGAGGCATAGGCGAAGATGGCCTCCATCTCCATGGAGATTGAGCAGCCATGTCACTCTTATCACTGAGAGTCCAGGGAGTGAAGAGTATCCACAGCCCGAGAAAGTTCCTTAGAATTCATGCCATTGTTTATTTTGTTTGACTGTACCTTTTGGTGACAAAGATTTTCTTTTTCAATGCAGGGGAGTGGAAAAGAGAGAGAGTGGAGTAAATTAGCAGAGAGAGAGAGAGAGAGAGAGAGAGAGAGAGAGAGAGAGAGAGAGAGAGAGAAGAGGAGAGAGGGTCCTTGAAAATGTTTGGGTTTTTTTTTTTTAAGGCACAGAAGAGAACCCAAGGAAGGCCAGAAAGGATCACAGACAAGCTAGACAGCATTGAAAGTTCCACATTGAAAATTTGTTTATGTATGTAAGGCAGCTAGGTGGTGTAGGGCTGGACTTGGGTGTTAGAAAGACCCGCGTTCAAATCCTGCCTCAGACACTTGTGTGACCCTGGGCAAGTTGTGTAACTTCTCAGTCTCAGTTTTCTCATCTGTAAAATGGGGATAACAAATAGCACCTACCTCACAGGGCTGTTGTGAGAATCCAATGAGATAATGTGTGAAGGGCTTTGTAAGCCTTAAAGTGCTATATAAATATTGGTGATTATTATATTTTAAAAGAAAAACAGACTGCATGATAGAGAGCCACAGTTTCATGTAAGATCCTTTTTTTTTTATTCTGTATGTTGGGAACGGTTGATACAATAACAAGGAATCAATAAAAATTTAAAATTCAAGAAGAAAATTTGCTCCCTATTTTTCACCTAATTCCTGGGTCTGCCTTGGTTTGTGGAATGGGCCGCCTGGGGAGATTTAGCAGGGTCCACCTAGTTAGGTTCAGATCTCAGTCTTTAACACCATCTAGTCCAGTCCCCCTGTTTTTACAGATAAAGAAAATGAGGCCAAACAGCTATTAACAGTTGGCTGAAGTCCCACAAGGAAGAGAACAGAGCCGAGATTCAAACCCAGGCCCCTGCCTCCCAAGCCAGTGTTCTTTGCACATAGCCTCCTGGGAAATCTTCAGGCAGAAGCTGCCCAAGCACTGGGCAGCTATGGTGGAAGGCTTTCCCCTCTAAGATGACCTCCCATCTCCTCCGTATATACTGAATTAGTTACGTTTGTCTCCCCTCATTAGACTGTTTGTGTCTCTGTATCCCCAGAGCCTAGCATAGTGCCTGACACAAAGTAGGTGCTTAATAAATGTTTCTTGCCTTCCCCTGACTTTGGGGGCTACAGATTGGATTTGATGGCTGCTGACGTCCATTTGGACCCCAATATTGTGTGATTATATCAGAAAATGGGACAAGTCCTGAGCCCAGGCTGCTGTTAAAAATGAGCTCCTGAGCTGTCCATTGTAATGCTTTTGAAATATTGGCAATATTTGCTTCTGGTAGAGAAGAGGACTGTGAGTCAGAACCCCTGGGTCCTAGTCGTGCCTCTGGCTGTGTGACCTTTAGAAAGTCTCTTTTCTCCAGGTCTCTGTTCCCTTGTCTCTAAGATGAAGGGGGAGAGCGGTTAGATGATCTCTGACAATTAAAGTGCCTTCCAACTCTGACATTTTATGATTCTCTCCCAGTCTCAGAGTGCCACACAGTTCCTAATAGGTTTCTGCTGCCTTCCACCAATGCTTCCAGAGGCTTATTTGCGTTAACACCACCCAATTCTCCCATGCTTTGCAAACAAACGAAAGGCCAGAAGAACTTAGGACACAGGTGCCAATTTATTTTCCTAGCTTTGCTGCTTTGCATTAAAACTCCAGCTTAATTGGGTAATACCTGACACAAACTTATCTGGTATATTGGGGGGGTATGGGGACGGGACGGGGACAGGAACGGTAGAGGAGGATGTGGAATGGTTTGTGCAAGTCATCGCAGCTGGGCCACTAATAAGGGGGGGAGGATGTTGTCTCCAGGGCCCCAGGTCCAGGCCTCCCCTGAAAAGAAGGGAGATGGCCTCCCACCTCCAATTCCAGCCCTTAAGAAAGAAAAGAAGTGCCTTCAAACTTTCACCAGTAAAGCAAAGGATAAACATGGTCCCAACAGGCCAGGTAGTCTTGATGCAAAAATAATAAACAAAACAGTTTGGCTCAATCCAATCAACCAGTTGGTTAGCAGCCAGCTGCTAACTGGCATCTAACCAGTTGTTTTTGAAATGAATAAACGTGTGGGTGTCTGCTTAGATGCAGACACTTCCTGTTGTCTGTAGTTTATCTGCTTGAGCCTATCATTGTAGAACTGGTTATTTGCTGTTTGAGTCATGGGCTATACATTTGACCTGTAAAAGACCATGAAGCTTTGGTAAATCACGACTGCTGTCCAGAAATAATGCAGTGACGTTGGTTGGCCATGTTTGAGTGCCCCTTGTGAGTATGGTATTATATGAGCCATTTAATTATATCAAAATCGTTTAGGAAAATAATGAGTGTACTGTGGATGTGTGTAGATAATGTTTTTCTGTCCTTTTAACAGTGGGGTGGTGGGGTGGTAGGCTGCTTACATTTTTATGGCCCAGAGCAGATTGGTACAGAATGAATGCCTGTGGCCCTCTCACCCACCGGTCATCCCAACATATGAGGGTGTATGGTCTGCTGAAACGAAGGTACCTGGCAAAACTTTCAGGAGCACCCCTGTTCCTCCACCCCACTTTAATCAGGCTTCTAGTTGGGTCTCTCCACTGAATTTGCTTGCCCTAAGGGAAAGTGACTTTGTGGCTGTTCAGTTCACCTTCCTGACAAAGGTCTGTCTAGTCAAAGCTATGATTTTGCCAATGGCAATGTATGGCTGTGGGAGTTGGACATCTGAGGAAATCTGGAGGATTTCTGAGGATGTCAGGAAAGCTGAACATCACAGAATCAATGCTTTCAAATTGTGGTGCTGGAGAAGACTTTTGGTTTTTTTTTGGGGGGGGGTTGGCAGTGGGGTCAAGTGACTTGCCCAGGGTCACACAGCTAGTAAGTGTTATGTGTCTGAGGCTGGATTTGAACTCAGATCCTTCTGAATCCAAGGCCAGTGTTCTATCCGCTCTGCCACCTAGCTGCCCCCATGGATAAGACTTTTGAGAGTCCCTTGGACAGCAAGGAGATCAAATCAGTCAATACTTAAAAGAAATTAACTCTGACTTTTCATTGGAAGGACAGATACTGAAGCTAAAGCTTAAATACTTTGGCCACATGATGAAAAGATGGGACTCGTTGGGAAAGACCCTGATGTGGGGAAAGATTGAAGGCAAAAAGAAAGAGGGACAGCAGAGAATGAGATGGATAGTGCCATGGAAACAACAAAATGAACTTGGACTTGGAGAGAGAGTGGAGAATAGAAGGGCCTGGTGTGCTATAGTCCATGGGGTCACAAAGAGTTGGACGTGACTAAACAACTCAACAACAATAGTCTAAAGGCCTTTTCTCAGGCTTAAACTCTGACCTTTTATTAAGGTATTTGACACTGTTGACCGATGTCTCCTCTTACTGGATACTCTTCTCAAACTGCCTACTGAGCATCTCTGCCTCAAACTTAGCATTGCTGAAAATGAACTCATTCTCTCCCCACTCCTAGAAAAAAAAAAGTTGCCCATCCTTCAGGCTTCCCTGATTTTGTTAAGGGCACCTTCCCAGTCACCTTGGTTCAATCATGCTTGACTATTCCCACTCTCTTCCTCTACCACCACTTCCAGTCTCCCAAATTTGTTTGCTCCTCTCCATACACAGGACCATCGCCTTTAGAGTCTCATCACCTCTCATGTAGATCAGGGGTGTCAAACTCTTGGTCAGCAGCCCCAGAGTGCTGGCAAAACTTGTGAGTGCCTCCTGAACTAGTTAAAATGTCACTGGAAAATAGTGAACAAAATAAAAATACAGTAAAACATAGATAACATTACATTTTCAAACTAAGTCAATATGTGGCCCAGAGATGGGATTCTGTTTGAGTTTGATACTGCTGGCCTAGCCTGTTGCAATCATCTCCTAACTGGCCTCCCTGCTTCTACAACCCATCCTTCACAGGACTGCCAGATTGACCATCCTAATGAGAAAGGCGTTGTGCTCTAGTGCTTGAGTGTCAGTCCTGGGTTCAAGGCAGGCCTCTGACACACACTGGCTGTGTGATCCTGGCCAAGTGACTTATCTGCTCACTGCTGCTCTAAATGCAGAATAGTTGTTGATCTGCCTTGGTAGAGGATGTTTCCTTACCAAGAGTTGCCCATACCAATGAAATCCCAGGTCTGGGACAAACAGCAACAGAGACTCTTTCCCAAAACCTTCCCTGACTTCTGCCTGCCCAGTAGATAAGATAAAAGCTCCTTAGCCTAACATTTAAGACCCTCAAGATAATATTGCTCCAACCCACTTTCCCAGCTTGATGTTGTACTTACTCTCTCCAAAGGACAATTAACTGATCTCATCATGTTCTTTTCCAGCTTTGTGCCTTCCTGTGTGGCCACTCTCTGTGATCTGTGTGTGAAACATCTCCCTCTGTATCATTACCTATTCAGATCCTCCTTTCCCTTCAGGATGCTGCTATCCACAGCTGATTGAGGTTTCCCTCCAACAACTGTCTGGGAGAACTTTGGCTTTCTCCTTAGCCCTTATCCCACTGTTCTCTGTATCTTACATCTTTAGATTGTACCCATTTCCTCTGTTCCCATTAAATTATGCACTTCTTGAGGGCAGGGACTACCCGATTTCATGTCTGTATCCCAAGCCCCTAGCATGGCACCTTGCACAGAGTAGGTGCTTAAAAAATGTTGCATTTAATTGAAGTGAGGGAAAGGGTATGTTAATCAGAATATTTGCCCACACAGAAGATGACATAAATACATCAAAATAGTTGCCAGATCCCCAAAACATAGACACAGCTCTAAACAGGAAATGGCTCAAAGTCATTGGAGGTAGAGGGGGAGGCATGAGTGCATAAGGGGAGGATAGAGAGCTGTCCTTGCAATCAGAAGAACTGGCTTTAAGGTCTGCCTCTAACACACGGTAGTTGTGTGACCACAAACAAGTCACCCAACCTCTCACTGGCCAAAACCAGACATGGCAAACATGCATGCTACCCCCAACATTCCCAGGGTGACCCGAATCAGATTCAAATGTCATTGAGAAATATGGAGCAAAGTAAATGCAAATGTCAGAGAACATAGATATGTTAATATGTGGTTTTCTAAGTCAATATGCAGCCAGGCAGGGATCCTTATGTAAGGTTTAGTGGCCCTGTTTCTATTTGCATTTGACATCACTGCCCTAGATAACTCCCTTAGGTAGGTAGATGGCGCAGTGGATGGAGCACTGGGCCTGGAGTCAGGAAAACCTGAGTTCAAATCTGGCCTCAGATACTTACTAGCTGTATGACCCTGAGCAAGTCCAAGTCACTTCATTCTGTTTGCCTCTGTTTCCTCATCTGTAAAGTGGGGATAATAATAGCATCTCCCTCCCAGGGTGGTTATCAGGATCAGATCTGAAAGCACCATATCAATGCTAGGAGTTGATGAGGAGTTGCTGATCAGTGCAAGTTGATTATTAAGGAGGAAAATAGTACAACTTTGACAGAGGGGGTTTGAAGAGTCCATACTGAAGAAGGTGGGATCGATAAAGCTGCAAGCACAGGCCTTGGCACATAGTAAATGCTTAATAAATGCTTTTTTCCTTCATTGGCTCAGGGGCTCCAAAGAGTTCTGTGGTATCCCTGTCTAAAGCAAGAACTCAGTAGGTGGAAAAAGAACCTGAACCATTGAGAGTCTGGCAATTAGGAGCATTTGTTATTTCCTACCTGATGTCTCTTGGAAGTGATACCCCGTAGCAGAAAAAGACTTCAGCTTGGATGTCGAAAGACATGGGTTTGAATTTCAGCCCTGTTATTTACTACCTATGCAACCTTGACTATGTCATTCCCTTACCCTTAGCCTCACTTTGCCCATTTTAAAAATGACTTGAATGGTAGGGAACCCAAGGCTAGAGCATCAGTGTATAGCCCTGGGGACCAGAGAATTTGGGATTCCAGGGATTCTTGGGGCTAGGCGTCTTAAGACCTGATGCTAAGGGACCTTAAGATCCCTTGGGGAAAGGAACTCCCTTTAAACCTGGAGTATGCCTCCACACCAGGCCTTTATTTAGGGGGACCCAGAGAGAGGCCCAAAGTCTCTCCCTTGAAAGCATTGTCTCTCGCCAGACATCATCAGTGAACAAGTCCAATCAGAAGAGGTCTAACCAAAAAGAGCCAGGTCAAGACCAGTTAACACCTTTTTGAAGGCTTTTCCAGGTCTCGTTCCCCAATTGCAGCAAATCAGAGACTGCTATTTAATACGTGGTTAGCAGGTCAGAACCAGTTCCAGAAGGTCTGCCTAGGCCCAAAGACTTTCTAAGGCATTTCCAGAAGCAGACCCCCCAGCCTCTTCCACGTGGCAGTTATGTACATATTTCCATAATGCAAGGATCTGTAATCTCATTGGTTTGGGTACTCCATCCATGGATATAGACTACAACCTTACTTCACCCCCATAACTTAAGAGATGGCCGTAAGTTTGAGAGTTTCTGTGGCTACAATCCAAACCCTTCAAGCTTAGTGGAGGACCTTGCAGAGCTTCCATCCCATTGGCTGAGCCTTTGAGCCCCTGGCATCCCCTCCATGTTGTGATTTGGCATCAGCGGACGGTGTCTGTGAAAGACCCATGGACACAGTGTCAGTGATGCAGCTGTTAATATAGCCCAGAAAGCTGACGATGTTGGGTGTTTGTTCTCCTTGCTCCTTGACCCCCTAGTGTCAAAAAAGAAGGCTTTTAAGGAAACGGATGACAGCTTCCAGTGGTTTGAAGGATAACTTTGTCCTGTATGTGACTAAAAAAAGGTATTCTGAAATCACCCTGCTTCTCTTAGAAACAGAAAACCAACAAAAACCAAATGTTCTTTTTGATTTGTTTTCCTCAAGATTTTGTTGAATTTTGGAAGCAATTATATTTCAATATCAGTGGAAGAAGCCTGAGTATTTCATGTGAAAAATGTTCATTACAATCCTAGTGATGACTATTATAATCTAACTGGGAAGATCCAGTTCACTTATCAGATGGAAAGGATGTCCGGGCTATGTTTACATCTGCCAAACACCTGAATGTTTGCAAACACTTAAGAGAATGAATGTCATTGTTTATGTTTTGGAGGTTGTAGAGAGAGCACCTTTGGTAAACAGCCTAATGAAATGGAGATAAGCAAAGGGCTTCTGTTCATACAGTATAGGTTGGTTTTTTCAGAGGAAACACTTGCGATAATGACATATTGTAATTGATTCATCAACAAGTATCCATTGAGTGCCTGTTAGTGCTAAATGCTGCACTTGGGGGTTTTGCTTTGTTTTTGTTTGATTTCATCAATGGGGAAAACTTCTGGTATGGAAATTTCACACCCTTCTCCCCCTCATTGGCAAATCCTATGTCATTTGTAAACTTTAGAGAGCTGGCTGGAGCACTGAGCAGTCCAGTGATTTGTCCAATATTAATATTTGCTCCAGAGTTGAGATGAACCCAGGTCTTCCTGACTCCAAGGTCAGCCATCTTTGCATTATGCAATGCTACATTTAGTGCTAGGCACCATGAGTACATGACGGAAGTATAGAGAATGTTCTCTGCCCACAAGGGCCTTGTGGTATCAACCACCAGGGACATTTTGCAACCACCTCCTTTTAGCCCTCCTTACATTCCAGGGATCGCCTGGCCTTCTTTCCTAACCACAGGCACCACCTGTTGTTCCGGGCCAGGGTTTCTCTTCACCCAAGCTTGCTGTGGAAAAGAACACAGTCTCCTAGTTCTCCCTCCTCCCTCTCTTGTCCTTGGACATATTCACAGTCTGATCACTCAGACCTTTGACTAATCGAGGCCCAAGAGCCCTGTGCATTAGCAAGAAGTGTCCTGTCAAATCTCAGGGTCTCTGGTACAAGTCATTGGTCACAAGGCATTTATATCTGCCATTGCTACGAAGTTGTAATCCTAGGACACCTGTTCCATTTAAAGGGCCAAGAAAAAATGTAGCCAGCACTTGGCTAGTTCACCCCTCCAATGGAAAGTACCACTGGGGCCATGACACACCCACTGAATTTTCAGCCTGATGTAGTGAAAAGAAAACTGGAGAGGGGGGAGGTATCAGGAGGGGTGCCTTTAATTCCATTCAAAACAGTAAGCATTTTATTAAATAGCTCCTATGTGTCAGGTACTCTGGATGTAAGGACGACAATAACCAGCCCCTGCTCTCAAGGAGTTTACATTCCAAGGAGGTTTAAAACATGGCTCTGCTACCTGCTATTTGCAAGAACCTTGGACAAATCACTTTCCTTCTCTGGGCCTCAGTTTCCTGAGCTGTAAAATGAGGGTTTGGATTCGATAATCTCTAAGGTCCCTTGCAACTCTAAATCCCATGGTGCAGTGGAAGGAGTATAAAATCTTGGCTCTGCCATTTTACTAAGTCATCTTGGGCAAGTAACTTCACCTCTCTGGGCCTTGGTTTCCTCAGTTGTAAAATGAGGTGTTAGATTGAATGAGTTCTAAACCCTCCTCCCTCTCTAGTTTTTTTCTTGAAGTAAAGACACTTGGTTGTTTTTCTTTTTCAACAGCAACCTGGGGTTGTTGGCTTTTTCCTCCCTGCTTAGATATTTTATTCATCGTGTCCTCAGCACAAGCTGGATTCGCCCTGTCTGACTGCACATTGTAATCTGTTTTGCTTGTTGTTTTGTCCTAGCTGCCCTTTTTCCCTCAGGGGCTCCCCTTCCCTGAAATGCCCTCGATCCCAGGAAATGAGGTCCTGGGACCCCAAACCAGGGGTAAGGATGGGAGCTGGGCTGGATGTACACTTGCCTACTGCATCCCAAAGCCCCAAAGAGGTGTGGGGGGATGGAATTGGACATTTTTAGCATTTTACTGCCTCTTTTCCCCTTCATTAGTAACCAGGCCTAGGGAATTAATGTCACTAGCCATCTCTGAGTTATAGAAATGATGGCTCATCCCATCTCATCATCTTCTGTGGTTGTTGATGATGAAGACTTGTCTAATCTAGGCAGTAGCCTACTCAAAGTGAGCGTGATCCCCATCTAACCACTTCGGATGAGGGGGCCAAAGCCGGGGCTACTGTGTTCTTTCTTCTTGTCCACATCCCTCCCCCCAGACTGAGATCCCTGGGAGTTGGCTGCCTAAAGGGAGCCCCTTTTCCCAGGTTCAGGACTCCATGGTAGCAGATTCTCTGTATTGCCACTTCACCAGTCTGTCTCCTCCTAGGCCTTGATTAGATCCTGTCATTCACAAGACACTTTAGAGTTGGTTTATGGCTACATTTTGGTTTCCGTTATTGGAGCAGGCCTGAGGCAGGTTTCCAAGTTGCCACTGCTACCCAAATGCATGTATCATTTGGCACATCATTCTAGCAGGGAGCCTTCTCTTAATCTCCAAGAGTGGGCCTGAGTTAAATTAGGGGGACTCAGGAAAACATCACAATAACACCAACCAAATTAGACCAGAGGAAGGCCAAAGACAAGAGGCCACCCAGCACTAGAAAGCATTTTTGTTATTAAGGTACTGTTGTTTTTCTCCTTGTGGCTGCTGGGTTCAAACAACCCTGTGCTCTCTCCTTGGTGGAAGGTACCAAAGGAAGCCTCTGCCTTCTGGAAGATGGGATTCTATTCTGGACATGGCTTTTGAGGAAGGGTGTCAGGGTTCTAGAGAGGGACTTGAGGAGGGCAACCGGGATGAGAAAGGGCCTCCAAACCATGAGCCAGAGGAGGACCAGTTGGTGGAACTACTGGGGAGGTTTAACGTAGAAAGAAGAAAAGACTCAGAGGGGACAGGAGAACTATCCTTAGTTTAGCTACAGAGAGGTCCATTTGGAGTTGTCCTTGGGAAAAACTTCTCAAAGTAGGATGTGGGCAATGAGAAGTCCCCTTTTGCTGGAGATCTCGCACACAAGACTGGAGACTCATTTAGGGAAATATGGTGTGAAGTAATGGGATTCTTCTGAAGAGGTAGGATGAGGGGGGCCCCTGGGTGGCTGTTGCAACTCGGAGATTCTGTGACCTTTCGACAGAATTGAACTGTGTTCAATGCTGAGTATGCTTATGGGTGTATGTTCTCTGTGTGCTCCAAGACTGGGGTACGATCGACACTAAAGAAATTGGGCATTTCTTACAGTCACTTTTTAGGTGCTGCCTGTCCATCTAGTATTTGTTAGAGAACCTAAAAGTGGACCTTGAGGCCATCTGATCTCCTTTTATGGAGGAGGAAAGAGACTCAGAGAAGGCAAGTGGCCTAGCCCTAGGCTCACACAGCTAATAGTGGTTGAGCTGGGACTACTACATAATCACATTTCCTTTAGTTTCTCAAGGATAACAAAGTGCTTCCTGTTCAACTCATTGGGTTAGTGAGCATAAGTATTATTGTCTCCATTTTTCAGATGAGGGAAATTGAGGCTGAGAGAGTGTACCCGACTTTCTCATCATCACACAGTGGTCAGGCTAGGCCTAGAACATGATCTTTTCTCTAGTGCTTTAAGGTTGAGAATCCTTCTCTCATGTTAGTCCAGGAAGACAATTAGCCCAAGCCTTATCATTTCCATTTTCCAGTGTAGGAAACTGAGGCTCAGAGATGCTAAGTCATGCTCACATGGCTAGCAGGCAGCAGACATAGACTTGAAACTCAAATCCTGACTCCAGGACTCCAATGGTTCCCACTGCAGACCCCTCCCCTCCTGCCTCTTGAAGTTTATTCTTTTGTTCATGTTCACCGAGAACCTCTTGCAAACTCTGCTCATCTTACTGTGCTGTTTGTTGAGCTCTAATCCAGGAACAGTCATCTGTCCCTGTGCTTAAATGTCAATGGTTTGTTCCATCTGGTAGCCCCTAGCCTCCGAAGCAGCGGGATCAGGTCCTGCTTAGGAAGCCAGCCTTTTCCATTCTGGCTAGACTTTGCTAATCCCCTAAAGGTATTTGGTATCCTTCACTCCTCACGTTTTTGCAGAGGAGCTGGGCAGGTGTTTGTCTTGCTGGGGCATTTCCTGGAATTAGCAGTTAGGTAAGAAAAAACTCTTAATTGCATTAAAGGCATTAAAAGTTAAATTTTAATCAAATTTCGAAAGCAGTCTATTCATCCCAGCTGTCAATCAATTGTGGTTCATAATTAAGTCCTCATCCAAGGGAACATATGAAAAATTATCTCAAAACACAATTTATTAGTGAAAAGGACATGTCTTGGAGGGTGAGAGGCCAGGGGTGGCCGATTATCATCTGGAGAGGGTTTTGCTCACTGTAGGCCCCAGTACAGATGAGACCGAGATGAAGTGAAAGCCACCTCTCCCTTTAGTCCCAGGACCTGCCTCATCATGGGGTCCTTCTTCTCTTCCACTCACTGATAACTGAATTCAATCTCACACATTTTCATTTTTTTACTTTACACAATACTGTACAGATGCAGTAACCTCTGTGGTACCCCTAGGATAAATTAGGGACATAGAAAAGATCCCCCTAAGCTTTTCACCATGAGAGAGAGGAAGTGTAGGATCATTGATTTTAAAGTTGGAAGGGACCTTAGAGGTCATCGAGGCCCCCAGAGGGGACGTGACATAAGTGGCAGAGTGAGGATTTGAACCCAGGTTTATGACTCCAGAACCATTGGGCAGCTAGGTGGTGCAGTAGGTAGAGCACTGGGCCTGAAGTCAGGAAGACCTGAGTTCAAATCCAAACCAAATCACTTCCTGGCTTTGTGACCCTGGGCAAGTCACTTCACCTCTGATTACCTGCTCTGTTGAAAAAAAAAAAAAAGATAATAGCACTTAAGATACAATAAAAGCATCTAAGTTTCCTCATCTGTAAAATGGGGATAATAATAGCACCTACCTCCCATGGTGGTTGTGAGGATCAATTGAAATAATAGACATTGAGTGCTAAGCACAGTACCTGATGCAGTAAGCGCTGTATAAATGTTATTATTACTGCATCTAACTCTATAGGACCATAGCTTTAGAGCCGGAAGGGACCTTAATAATCTAAACCCAGTTGTTTTTCAGTTGTGTCCAACTCCTGGTGACCCCACTTGGAGTTTTCTTGGCAAAGATAGTGGAGTGGTTCACCACTTCCTTCTCCAGTTCATTGTATGGATGAGGAAACTGAGGCAAACAGAATTAAGTGACTTGCCTAGGGTCACCCGGCTAGTAAGTGTCTGAGGCCAGATTTGAACTCAGGAAGAGGAGCCTTCCTGACTCCAGGCCTGGCACACTCTGTGCCACCCAGCTACCCTAGATTTGAACACAGGTCCTCTGCCTTACCATAATGGCTCGCCCTTTTTTCCACACAGCCCCAAGGTTTATTTTAAAATGAAAGAGGTGCCTCGAATCTAGTAGAACACTTTGTAGCTCCGATGGTCTAATTCACCTGTTTTCCTCTCAGATTTGGGAATAAAACTGATGGAGGCAAAATGTTCTCAGAAAGGCCCCCTGCACTTTCCCCCATCCCTGATGGTCCCAGTTCATAGGCATGAGAAGAGGAGAGAGGCTGCAGGCAGTGAGCTCTGCTCAGGTACTGAGGCTGGGGCAGCCACCTTGAAATTGTAAAGAGACATGTCTGACTTGAGCAATTTGGGACCCCATTTCCAAGCGGCTCCTCAGGTGATTATGGTCATGTCTCCTAAGACAGCTTCAATACCCATTTTACTATTTCTTTACCTCTCAAGCCGTGCTTAGAATTTCTGGTTGCCAGGTTGCCAGCAGCAACAGGCCACTTTGAGCTGGTTAGTGCAAATTAGTCTGGACCAGGTGCTCTAATGGGGTCTGGGCCGCCTCCTCCCTGGAACCCCTGGGGTCGAGCCACCTCATCTCCCCCACCCCAGCTGGGCCCTGGTGACCACATCAAGAGGGAGGGGCTTCTGCATTCCTGCCCATGGTCAGGGCAGGCAACCTCTGCTTGGCCTTTTCCAGACCACCTGTGTTGTTAGACTTGTTCCTGGGATGAAGTACAGGCTTGGGATTCAGTCAGGAAAATATCGTTTGGAGGAGCCACTGGTGCCCCCCCCTTGTTGATAGGAGGAAAAATGTGTGTACACCTGTGAGGATACTTCTGCCTGGTGTCTAGGTTTGGGGCTGTCCTGTGGGCTCTCTCTAATCAGGAAGGGGTTCTCCCCCAAGGGAACTGTGGACAGATTTCACGGAGTCTATGAACTTGGGAAAAATGTACATCTTTTATTTTTGCTAGCCTCTAAGTGAAATTTAGCATTTCCTCCAATGATTTAAAAATTCTGAAAAGGGATCCCTGGGTTTCACCAGCATACCAAGAAAAGGGTTCTCACCACCCCAAAAAGTTGAGCCTCTCTTCTAGAGGCCATGTAAGCTTTCGGACAAAGGCCAAAGAATAGATGAAAAATGGTTTTCTAGAGTGGGAACACATTTGATTAAAAAGACACAATCATGTTAGAAGAAATGCAAATAAAATCCAGAACATTCAGTTTCTATATGGCAACAATGACTCTTTCGACCAGACTGTGGGATTTCACTGGTGGAGGGAACTTCTTCTGCCACTATAGATCACTAACTCTTTTTCATTTACAGACTTGGAGGAGAGCTGCCTGGGGAAATGAGAAGTAAAGTGACTTAGCTAGGTTCACATAGCCAATTTATGCCAGAGGCCCAGACTTGAACCCCTGAAGTAGGCCATCTTCACTTGGGAGGCCAGCCCTCCCAGTCACTTTACCAGGCCAGGTTTTAATTTACATGACCTCATTCTTCGTATCTTGTCCTGTGATGATGATGTCAACAACAGCAAAACTAGCAAAAGGATTTCTGCTTACATTTCTCTCCCTTAGACATGGTCTACTTGCCCTGGGTTGAGAACAGTCTTCATATTCAGTCTTAGTAACCTATAACTACTCTGGATAACCTTGGTTATCCTTCAATATTCTCCCATCGAAGTGATAGCCCAAATGTTCATAGGATTGTGGAATGAACACTGGAAGGGGTTCTTGGAGATCATCCAGTCTAACACTCATTTCAGATGGTGAGACTGAGACCCAGAGAGAAGGAAATGACTTTTCCAAGGTCACATAGGTAGAATAAAAGTATGAAACGGAGTTGGAATTTGAAGCCAGGCCTTTGGACTCTAAATCCAGCTCTTTCTAGGACACGGTACTATTGAATAAAAATGAAGTGGTACATTCCTCTTAATCTTAGTCATTTTGAGAAGATGATGCCATATCAAGCACATGCCAAGAGACATTTCCTTGGTGGGGATTATTCCCCAGAGTGGTTATAAAACTAGTTTGTATGCTGTGTTCCTAAAGCCATGTAGGACTAAACTGGGGAACAATTGAGATGGCCTGGTGGGGCATCTAGGATGTATTCCCAGCTCAGCCTGGTCCTTAGACTAGTTTGGGGTGGGGGCACACCAAGGCCAGAGTGACCGAAGTCAAGGCAACCGGCTTCCAGCTTTTGGAGGAGTGGAGATCCTTAAAACAAGTCTGGGAGGCTAGCAGGGCAAGGATTAATGTCCCTCTTTGATAGATAAGAAAACTGAGGCTTAGGGAGTTGAAATGATTCGCTGGTGAGTGGCTGGGAGCTGGGATGACAACCCATGTCTTCCAAATCCAACATCTTCCTTCCCACCCCACTCTGCCAGTGGGAATAATGCAGAATGCTTAATCATGTGTGAGAAAACTCCCATCACAAATTCATTGGGGTATTTAATGTGGATTTTTTAAAAAACAGGAGAAGAAATCAGTTTGCTTTACCCTCTGGCAGTAGTAGATAGATTTAAGTATTCCTTGTCCTTAATTAAAGGAAGGTTTTAATTTAAGTCCATTTCAACTCCCAACAAATATCTATTAGGTGTCTGCTCATGCTAGGCACTGGGGACCCAAAGAAGAGCCAAGACCGACATCACCCTCGAGGACTTTGCATTCCCAAAGGTCACAGGTGACCTCCAAATTTATATTCTTCCTTTAAATTGGCTTTCTAAATGGAGTCTCTTCGAGCATAATGCTGCTGCCTTACAGATGCACGATCCCACCCAAGGAAAGTCCAAAACCAAAATTAGAGTTCATTCAGTTGCTTCCCACTTACCCTCTTCCCAGACAGAGTCCAGTCTCAAGACAAAGTCCTTCCTGTATTTTAGACAGTAGGCACTAAGAGGTATTCGGTCTCTGAAGGAAACAGGCCAGGAAGCAGGATCTGAGTCAGAGCTGAAGTGTTCCTCCTGACATCATCCAATCCAATCCCCACCCACTCATTATACAAATAAGGGAAAGTGACTTGGTCAAGGTCACATAGTTAGAAGTGTCAGAGTTGGGATTCAAACTCAGATCTTTCTGTTTCCCAAGGCCAGCTGCTTTACTTACTATGCTTAATTCCCTCAAAGGGCACCTGAAGCCAGGTCAGGTGACCAAGATTTTAACTGCATCAAAACCATGGCATCACTATTAAAAGAAGATGACTTTCTTGTGGTAACTTGGACAGAGACTCTAAAAACATCCCCCAAGGGGATGGGGAAATAGTGAGTGCAAAAGATACAAGGCATAGGTATGGAGCTCCTGCCCTCTTGGGACTTACATTCTAGTTAGGGAAGATTCACACATCGAATGAGAGCGACTACAAAGCAATTTGTCAACCAGGGCATTGTTGTAGCCTGCCAATGGAAAAGAATACATCTGCATAAATTCAAATGGCCTGCAGAAGAAGGGGGTAATGGGATGAAAAAGGGTTAATCCAGGAAGGCTAGAGGGAGAAAAGAGCTATTTATGGAAGTGTGGACAAGGAATAGCTGTCTTCTGCGAAAGAGAGAATGGACCCCAGAGGGCAGAGTTAGGATCAAGTTGGGGGAATGAGGGTGACATTTATAGACTTGATATAAGGAAGGGTTGTTTTTTGGTTGACTTCAGTTTAGAAGAAAAGCTAGAAAGGAAAAGTAAGCCCCCTCCTACAATCAATTCTTTTTTAAAAAAGATGAGCTGTACGTGATGTGTATATAAAGGGTCATACCCAAGTTAGAGGACCAAGGATAAAGTTACCTCTGGGGTCTATGGAGGAAGGGAGATCCCTGGCCAAACACAGAAAAGAAAATGGACAATTTTACTCATACAAAATCGAAAAGGTTTTACACAAACAAAACTAAGGCAATTAAAATTAGAGGGGAAACAGTTAACTGGATAAACATGTTTGCAGCAAGGTTTTCTGATAAAGGGCTCATTTCCAAGATACATAAGGAATTGATTCAATTTATAAGAACAAGAGCCATTCCCCAGTTGATAAATGGTCAAAGATGATGAACAGGCAGTTTTGAAGGAATATCCAAGCTCTTAATAGCCTTGCGAAAAGTTGTTCCAAATCACTAATAATTAAAGAAATGAAAAAGCAACTCTGATGTTCCACCTCACAACCATGACATTGGTGAAGGTTACCAAAAAAGAAAACTGAGAAATGTTGGAGGAGCACATTGATATGGTGTTGGTCAAGCTATAAATTGGTCCAGCTGTTCTGGAAATCAATTTGGAAATATGGCCCAAAAGTCACTAAATTGTGCATATACCCATTGACCCTTTACTAGGCCTATCCTCCAAAAAGATCGAAGAAAGAAAAGTATTCATATGTACAACAATATTTGTAGCAGCTTTTTTTGTGGTGGCAAGGAAGAGGAAACATTTAGTGAGTGCCCATCAATTGAGAGAATGTCTGGACATTTTATGGCCTATGAATGTAATGGAATATTATTGTGCTCTAAGAAGTGATGAAGGGGATGGTTTCAGAGAAACCTGGGAAGACTTGGATGAACTGGTATAGAATGAAGTGAATAGAGTCAAGAGCACAATTTACACAGAAACAATATCGTAAAAATGAATACCCTTGAAAGACATAAAAACTGATCAATACAATGGCCAACCACGCTTTTGAAGGACCATGGATGAAGTGTGAGACCCATCTCTGCCAGAGAAGGGATAGACTCAACATGCAGAATGGCACAAACTGGACTAGCCAACACAGGAATTTGTTTTGCTTGATTGTGACTATTTCGCACAAAGGCTTTAGTTTTCTTCCCCCTCCTCCCAACTGGAAGGGAGGGGGAGGTAGGAAGGAGAGAAATTAAATCCTTAGTAATAGAAAAAATTAAATTAATTTTTAAAAGAG
Source organism: Phascolarctos cinereus (assembly GCF_003287225.1). Classification (NCBI taxonomy): domain Eukaryota; kingdom Metazoa; phylum Chordata; class Mammalia; order Diprotodontia; family Phascolarctidae; genus Phascolarctos; species Phascolarctos cinereus. Next base: position 29,139,224 of record NW_027556291.1, read on the forward strand.
ATGAACTGAGCTCACTAAACTGGAGAAATGATTGTAGATATTGTTTCATTTGGCCACAGAAAGCTTGGCCATAGAGGCTCTATCACATCCAGCTAGTTCCCACTTCGATTTAGCCTGGAGATCTCTCTCTCTCTCTCTCTCTCTCACTCTCTCTCTCTCTCTCTCTCACACTCACAGACACCCCCCCCCCAAGTATGACCCCTCATCTCCATGATTGCCCTTTAGGCATACTTGAAGGCTGTTCTCATATTCCCCCAAGAGACTTGCCTCTCCAGGTTATTCCCTGCCCACTTCTTCACCCGTTCCTCATATGACATGGGACCCTCGTCTTCACAGAGCTTCCCTGGTAGCATTGCCCTTGGGGCAAGATAGGTCTTGAATCTGCATCTGCTGGCCTCTCCAAGCTTATCTAGCCCAACCACTTCATTTGTGTAGAGGAAGAAATTGAAACTCAGGGAAGGGAGGTTACATGACAGCTCGGAGCAACAGTATTCATTCAGGAGGCCGTTAGCAGGCCTTGAAAACTCCCCTTAAAAGTGAGAGAAACATTCCTGGGCAATGAGCTTTCCCAGTAAAACTGACAAGTACCAGGCTGGTGTTTAACAAATGGTGGGTACAAGTGGAATGCATTGAAATCAATGAGACCCACACACCTGTGGCACAGGGCACCTTCCTTTGGGTCTGGTTTTCAGGGTGGGCACCATTCAGAGGAAGAACAAAGCACCACAAAGAGGTTACAGACGGGTAGGCTGAGCACTCTGTTGTTGGGCCCTTTGTCTCAGCCAGAATTTGAATCATACACAGCAATTCTATAACACCCAGCCAACCAGGTTCATTAGACAAATGGCTTTTTATTTTTAAAAAATTTCATTTACTTAGTAGACTACTAAGGGAGCAATTGGAGCCCACAAAGTAATATTGGGCCCATTTGGAAGAGCGCCTAATGCCCCTTGTTCCAAATAGCATCAGCTTTCCATTTTAAAGAGACAGCTACCAATGTGCTGGAAACACCTTTAATCTCTTTTTTTGAAGGGGATCCCTCCACAATGATCTGGGAGTTGTCAGAGCATAACCTCCTGGGAGGTGGAAATCTAGCATTTTGTCACAGCCTGATAACCTTGAACGTAAATTGAGTTTTTGAGGGTCGGAAATAGGTTTTTATTTCAAGACTATTGAAATTGAGAGACCCATTGCTTTGCAAAATAATCAGATGGTGCCATCAGAAGAGGTTTGCTAAATAAAAGAAGTGGGATTGGGCTGACATTAGAGTCAGCCTGTGTTGGGAAATGTCACCAGGTATCACCGATATTCAAGTTCTTGTAAATATCTGGGTTTGGGTGGGTGATGATGAGACAGGCAAGAATGAAAAGCCGAGAGGGAAGAGGGGGGCAGGAGGTTTTGTAGCTCTGGGAGGATGGGAAGGAGTTGATCCCAGCAGAGGGTAGTAAGGAGAAAATCTAGACAGGGAGGATGTGAGGAGAATCTGGTGACAAACAACATGGAAAAATCTGGGCAGACAGGTGGTCTGGTAGGCCACTGAAGCTATGATTCAATGGCAGGCCTGCATTCCCCAAGACTAGGCTCCAGTCCTAGAGGAACAGACTTAGGCTCAAGTCAGGGCCAAATTTCTGGGATTGGGGGTACCATATGGGGACTAGAAGTTACTGGAACTAGTTGGGAGGTCAGAGTGGGGCCAGTAGCAAGGCTACTTTGGGTGATGACCCACCTGAACTATGGATCCAGGGGGTCTGTAATTTCTCCTGCCTAGGGGCTGGATGGTGCCTGAGTTTAGGACATAGCAGGTGAAGTTTCATTGGCCCCATCTGGTAAGGCAGCAACCATGAACCAGGTGAGTCATTAAAGTTTCTTCCAAACTTTGTGGTCTGCACAGTTCCCAACTTGTACTTCATTAGTTTGTTCTAATTAAATCATATTCTGGTCACTGCATTTGAAAAGGAAAGTATGGTGGGCAGCCCGAATACTATGCACGTGTATTAGTTAAAGGTACAAGACTTCTCAAGTTCCATACTCGAGGTGGGTTTAATAAGGATAGAGTTACAGCTTTTGACTGACACGTAGCTTTGGGATAGTAGGTTAATTATGTGAAATGTCCTTTTTGTCCTGTCCCAGGGCAAAACCAATAATGCTGAAGTACTGGGTGGGGTGTGAAGGCCTGAGACAGAGCAATTACTGGCAAATCTCTGCACCCCAGGTAAACAACACAAAAGACTCTCAAATCAACTTTGTAATTAACTATGTGAAACCTAATTTGAAAAGTGATTGAGAACAGTATTCAAACCCATAGTCACCCAACTCTGTTAAAAAAAAAAAAAAAGATTGCCAGGACTTTCTCATATCTCTTCCTTGACTCAAGTCTGCAAGGCAATAAATATTTATTCACTACATAGTATGTGCCAGACAATTAGCTAAGTATTAGAGATATAAAGAAAGGGGGAAAAAAAATCTTACCATCAGGGAATTCATGGTCTAATGGAGATGAGGAAGGAGAATTCCAGGCATGAGGGACAGGCACAGAAGTGGGGGTGGGGTGGGGGGGGTAAGAGAAACTCATTCAAAGAATAGAAGGAGGTCAATGGCATGTGAAACCATTGCATATTATTTTATATTTATTGTTCTTTGCATCTATGTTGTAACTATTGTGTATATTCTTTTCCTGGTTGTGTTGACTTCATTTTGCATCAGTTAATATAAGTCTTCAGGAGTCATTATATTTTTCTTTGATTCATGGGTAGCCATGTTAAAACAATTCATCACCTAGTGGGCAAGGGTGCTGGTCAGGAATCTCTATTTATCTTATTATGAGATGAAAATTTGTCTTTATAACTATATCTGTTTAAATTCTATATTTTACTAGTATGAAGACTAGTTCACTTGTGAATTATAAAGTCATTCCTCAAAGAATCAGCAAAGGAGTAGCTTATACTTACGCTGGCTTTCATTCGTGACTAGTGTAGTGAATTATAACTGCCATTGCTTCTATTGTAATCAGTTGTATGCTGTCTTATCTTTAGCATATGTAATGATTTCGCTATATTATTTTTAATGCATGTCTTTATATGAACTATGAAGAAAAATGTGTCTGCCAACACTTGAGTATTTAAAAAATCTTTGTGGGGAAAAAAAATGATTGAGACCAGTTCATTTGAGCTGTACGAATTTAGTTATACTTAACTTCTCTGCTGCTAGGATATATGTGTTAAATTTCTGCCACTTTAATTTTGGCACTGTAGGACACAAATCCCTACCTTAGTTATGGTTCTGGTCCAAGGCAGTGCAGCTTAAGTTTAAGGCATGGTGGCAGTAGGGTAGCAAACAGATTAGAGAAATAGGGTTTGATTGGGGCAGCTAGGTGGCACAGTGGATAGGGCACTGGCAATACAGTCAGAAAGACTCGAGCTCAAATCCGACCTCAGACATTTAACACATACTACCTGTGTGACCCTAGGCAAGTCATTTAACCCCAATTGCCTCACAAAAAAAGAAAGAAAAGAAATAGGGCTTGATTGACCAAGAAGTTTGCCCAATTTGTCATGTTCAGTGAACTGAGCAAAAGGGTGTTATTTTAAGGGTGTGAGGCTAGTGGTGCCATCCTTGTTCCTCCACATGAGAAACAGCTGGGGACAGCTCCTGGATGATGTTGCCTTGGTCTCCCAAATGAGAGACCATTCAGGCATTTTGTCCTAGTGGTACTTCTACTAGGTGCATACCCCAAGAAGATTGAAGACAGAAAGAAAAGTACCATAGCTAACAAGCTATTCTCATGGCAATGCTGTGTGGGGTAGCAAAAACAAAACTGGCAACCAACTGGGCAACCACTTGGAATAGTTGAACAAACTGGGTTTATATGAATGTAATGGAATACTCTCCACAATAAGAAATAAAGAGTTTCTTATGAGGAGTTCAGGGAAACACGAGAAGACTTATATGAAATGATGCAGAGAAAGCAAGAACCAGGAACCAAATCCACAGTAAAAGAAATCAAAAGAACATGAAAAGTTAGATGAACTCTGACCAATATGGACCCCGGAAAAGAGAGGTGGGAGAATATATTGGTTTTGCTCGACTGATTTTGTTATGTTCACTGAATGGGAGGAGGGGGGGACATGGCGTATCAAGAAATATCTGTGTGGTTAAAAACAAAAGGCATGAGTAAAGCAAATCCAACAGCTAATGTGTCAGGTGCTTCTGTGGCACTAATGTGTTCAGAGACAATGAAAGACGGAAATGGTCAGAATGAGGCCTTCAGCGTTTTCAAGTTAGAAGTGAGTGATATCATTTAAAAGAAACCAGGCAGACCAGATTGTTGGGCAAACCATTGTATGTCTCTGGGGTGGACTCACTGACCTCCGTGACCCCTTCCACCTCTAGAGGAATGGAGGAACCCGTGAGATAAAGGCATGGGAGAAATTGGGTTGATTACTCTTCTTTTTGCTCTGTCCCTACCTTCTAACTCATGCCACCACCCATGTTAAAGTTTCTCCCCATCCACAGGAGTGGACCGGAGGTGGGGGGGGGGGGTTCTTCTATCAGGACAGCCCCACTCTTTGCCAAACAGCCTTAACAAAGTGTTCTTCAGCTGTCCACCGCACCGCCCCCAAGAGCAGCAGCTGCTGCAGACCACCTGGGGAGTGCTGAGGTAAGCTTTGTCTCTCTCAGGTTCTGACACATAACTGCTAAACCCTGTCCTCTCAGTACTGACTGTACCAGCAGGACAAAGAGAGCTTTTATTTTCTGACATTCAAGCCTGCTGTGCTGCTGCTGGGGTCTTGCTTACCTACTGGGGACTACAATTCCTGATCTCTATCTTGTTTGCCCTACCCAAAACCTTGCTTTGGACCTCTGGGGCCCAGATAATCTAACCTACCCAGAAGGCATATCAAGCCAACAAGCATTTGTTAAGCACCTACTATATGCCATGGACTGCACTAAGAGCTGAGGATTAAAAGGCCAAAACAGGCCCCGCTTTCAAGGAGTTCACAGTCTAATGGGGGAGATACCATGCAAACTATTATATACAAATAAGATATCTACAAGATAAATTGGAGATAATTAACAGGGAAGATGCTAGCACTAAAGAGGGTTAGGAAAGGCCCCTCTGCCTTGGTTTGGACCTTCTGCCACAGACCTATGGCTGCTCACTTGGACATTGCCCCCTTCTTGCTGGAACAATAGGACCATGGTCTTGCCATGTCACTCCCAGCCTTGATGAAGTCCTGATAGGTACTGCTCTCCTGGTCTGGAGCCCCTGCCTGCTAGACAGACGGGCATGTGCAGTCTTACAAGTCACAGCCACAAGCTAAACACCTCGTCCCAGTCATCTCTGGTCCACGTGTGACTTGACATTGTTTAGTCCTGGAATATTCTTAATGCAAATATTTTGGTCCACATTAATCATTGGCCCCTACAAGATAGAGGCAGGATCAAGGCATGTACTCCTTGGAACTCAGCACTCGAAAACTATGGTTTCGAGGAAATGGCTATTAGAGCAGATGACTTTGTCAGTGCCTGTGAACTGTCCAGATGGCCTAGAAAAAGAGCTCTTAAGGAAGCCAGAACACCCTGTTAGCTGCTTCTGAATCTCCTTGTGGCTGCTGCCCAAGCAGCCCCTTAAGGCCCCCGGAGCCTTTATAAAAAGTGATCAACAGGTCAGAGAGGACAAGGGGCACATTTCTGAAAGCTGGGTCTGGAGATGTGACCTTGCACAAAATTTGGCCCTACGGCCTAGAATTGAAACTTCCCAAATCTCAGGAGATGAGACAGAAGTGCTAAAGAAAATGGGAGATTAGCTGAAGGAACTAGGGTTGTTTGTCCTGGAGAAGAGAAGGCTGAGGCCAGGATGCAATTGTTTTCAAATACATGAAAGGATGTCACATAGAAGGAGAGAGGGTGGAGCCAAGATCCTACAGGTCAAAGTTTCAGAAAGGCAGATTTCAGCTTTGAAAGGAAAGAAGCATTTTCTAACAATTAGACATACATTTACAATGAGTGGAACAAAATGCTTGAGGAGAGCATAACATTTCCCAGAACCCAATTATACATTGACAACTAAACAGCCCACGCTTGGGAACAAAAAACTTTGTATTAAATGGAGATATTCAGCAGTGGCCTAATTATCTCCTCTCCCAGCCAGAGCAGAGAAACCATGGAACAAGGACTTTGTAAGAGGGAAATTTGGAAAGTATGCTGCCTCAGAATTTCAGACCTTTTCTTGCTTGTCTTGCAAATTGATTCACTGTGAGTTCAGTGAAGAGCTTTTGCTTCAAGTTGGAAATGACTTGTTCCCTGATTGACCAAAGAGCTTGAAGGTTTTTGGAAACCCAGCGGGAAGCAAGCCTGTGGAGGCTTAGGGCCAGGGTCTGCTCCTGTAGATTTCTCTCCCTCTTGCCTTTTGTATGGCCCAGATTTAATTGAACCCCTCCCCCTCCGCAATAGAATGTAACCCTCCTAAGGGCAAAGATTGTTGGCTTTTGTCTTTAGGACCCTGGCACAGTTTGCTTTGATGTGGCTGAGGTGCGATTTCATTGGTATGGAGAAATCCTGGTGTGGAAACTTCTTTCCCCCAGGCAGATCCCCAATTTGTCAGTAACTTAAGAGTCTTAGAGAGTTCCCTGGGGCAGCAAGACTTAGACTCCTGGGCTTTCTGCTCAGTGCCCCCTATCCCAGCTGCTGTTAATCCCCTCTCTCAAAAAATTCCCTTGTATATATTTGCTTTCTACTCATAGATACAGGGTGTCCCAAAAGTCTTAGTGCAGTCTTAAGCTTTAATCACTATTAAAGCTATTTGTTTCTCCTGCTAGAAGATAAGCTCCCTGAGAGCAGGGACTGTTTGGTGTTTGTCTATGTATCCCCCTCCAGCTCTCAACATAGTGCCTGGAAAGTAGTAGACATTTAATAAATACCTGAGTAATTGATTCCTGATTCCAAGGCCACTGTTGTTCTCTCTGCTATGTTGCCTCTCACCTTCAGCATCGTAGACACTTCAATTTTTGTGGAATGTAGTTGAATTTCCCTTTTTTTAAGGGAGGAATTCAAAAGAGGATGGATAAAGCTGAGGGTGGGGCTTGCCATTGGCTCCCCTTTGCTGGCCTGGACCCCTCCTCCCCACAGGAAACTGATGGCTGGTTTGGGGGAGGCCCATCCAGTTTCCTGGGTGTACAGGCTGAGTCCTCAGAGCCAAAGGGAACGTGAGCCTTGTGCTCAAAGGGCATCAGCCTAAAGTTGGCCCGGGAAGCCAGAGCGGTGAGTGGACAGATGTCCCTTACCAAGAGCAAGAATTTGGCTCCTCTTTCTTTTGTTGACTTTCCCTGTCTTTTTGTTTCCAACAGATACTTGCCCCTTCTCTCTTGTAGCCCCCATTGTTTAATGGCCCCCAAAGGTGCAATGGAAAGAATGTTGGATTTGAAGCTAAAGGGCCTAGGTTCAAATCCTGACTCTGCTATTTCCTGCCTGTATAATGTTAGGTGAGGCATGGCCTCTCCAGGCCTTGTTCTCCCCCTTGAAAATTGAGGCCTCCAGGGTCCCTCATAATTCTAAAATTGATGGTCCCAAGACACAGATGCACTCATTGATTTTCTTTTTCTCCCTAAGATACAGAAGTTTCCATTGAGCCCAACACTGAGACTAAATCAGGAGAAAAGTCTCAGGGGAGAGTCCCCAAGATGGCCTTGTCTCAGTTTTTTCAACCATAATCGTACCCATTGCTATCCTAGTAAGGTTGGGGCTCTTAACCTTTTTGGCACCCTGGACCCCTTGGACAGGCAGAAGCCTAGGGACCTCTTCTCAGAACCATGTTTTTAAGTGCATGAAATAAAATATGTAGGATCACAACAAAAATCCAACTATATTGAAATGCAATTATAAAAGAATTTGTTTTTTAAAATAAGTTTTCAGGGACCCCAGGTTAAGAAACCCTGCCCCAACTTGGGGGGAACACAGAGCCAAGTCTGAACAGCCATGTCTCAGAGCCAGCTCTCCTGATTGCATGCTCTTCCTAAACATTATTGTCTCCTGGGAGATCTGTCACAGAATCATTATTCTGCTAACTCCCAATTTCCATCCTGCGCTTAGATATGTTCATTGTTAATGTGTTACACTCCTCTCCACATAAATTCATTCTAGGACCAATCCGTTTCCTCAGTCCTGTATTAACTTCTTTGCTTTGGGGTCATTTTATCAAGGTCAGTACTGGTGTGAATAGCAGCTGGCACCTAGTACAGATTCAATACATTCCTTTAACAAATGTTTCTCGCCCGGCTGCTGTATGCCAGGCCTTACGCTAAGCAGAGACAAAGATGAAGAGTCTCTCAGCAAATGTCACAGGGAGGACCTACTGTGTACAAGGCCCCTGTGTAGAAGACATGATACTTCCCTTTGAGAAGCTCATAGCCCAGTTAGGGGGCAGGGGGGAGAAGGGAGGGGAGACATGTACAAAAAAAAAATAATGAGAACTCAAGACAGGATGTGAAAACTATCACAGGCCAGGTTCACCCTGCTGTGCAAGGTCAGAGGGAGAGACCTCTCCCAGCTTGAAGGAAATCCAGCAAAGTTTTATGGGGAAGGTAGAAGAATTTGAAGAATGGGCAGAGCTGGGAAAGCGGAGGGGGGGAGGAGAGGGAGAGGGAGATCAAATTATTAGCCAAGACCACGGGAGATTTGGGCAGCTCAGAAGGAAGGGAAGTGAAAGGACCCTGAAAATTCTGACTTGACTGGTTTTTGCGGCTTTGAGATGGAAGTGAAGAAGTAACTAATTTCTCTAGTGTGTCAAGGCTTCCGAAGCATGTTCTTCACAGTAGCTTCATAAAGAAGGTAATAGAAGCTGTATTCTCCCACTTTACAGATGAGGAGACTGACTCTCAGAGAGGGAAGTGAATTGCTCAAGGTCACACAGCTGGTGTCAGAACTTGTTTGGGAGAGATGCATGGACATGGATTGTGTGTAAGCTTAAAAGTTGCTTGAGGGCAGCAGAGAGGCTTTCGGTTCATCTTTGTATCCTTAGGACCTAGCATGCTGTAGATAGATGTCTGACACATAGTAGGTGCTTAATAAATGCACTGAACTGAAATGTCACTTTCACAAGAGAAACCAGATCTTTTCCTAGATAGTGAAAGTTGAAACCCACATGTCCTGACTTCTATTATGGCATCATTCATTCTTGCATAAGAAGAAGAAGAAGAGGAGGAGGAAGAAATAGCATTACCTTGGGTTTTAAAGTTAACAAAGAGCTTCACACCTCATGACGACACTGTGGGGAAGGTACTACAGAGATGAGGATTCCTATTTTACAGGTGAGGAATCCCAGGCCCCAACAGGGAGAAGCAACTTATTTTATTTTATTTTTGGTTAGGCAATGGGTTAAGTGACTTGCCCAGCATCACACAGCTAGTAAGTGTTTTGTGTGTGAGACTGGGTTTGAACTCAGGTCCTCCTGAATCCAGGGCCAGTGCTCTATCCACTGCACTAGCTACCCCAAAGCAACTTATTTTAAGCCCCCAGGGTAAATGTCAGAGGGAGGATTGGAACACAGGTCTTCCAGACTCCAAGCTTAGCACTCTGCCACTACATTAGTGAGCCTGATAAGCACGGGCTTAGCAGCACACTCCCAGCAGCTCCCATGTGACGTGATGGGCGGTCATGGATCCATGAAGTAAGACAAGCTGTATTAGGTCCAGAAAGAACGCCGAGGTGAAGGCCCCAAGACTGGGCCTCTGTCTCCTACCTCCCTCAGTCTTTGCCATCAGCAATTGAATGACAGCTTACCCCTCCAAGTCTCCCCTGTGGGGCTGTTTCTGAAATGTCTGCAAGCTCACCTTCTGAAAGGAGAGAAAGAGGGAGGGAGGGAAGGAAAGAAGCATTTATATAGCACTCACTACATAGTAGGCACTGTTTTAAGCACTTCTATAAATATCTCATTTGGTCCTCACAACAACCTTGGGGGGGGGGGGAACAGGTATTTGCCATTATTATTCTTATTTCACAGATGAGGAAACTGAGGCAGGACAGGTAAAGTGATTTGACCAGGGTCACACAGCTAGGAAGTGTCTGAGGCCAGATTTGGACTTAGGCAGATGAGTCTTCCTGACTCCAGGCCTGGTGTTCTATCAATTTCTTTCCAGTGATGACTCCACCCCATCTCTTAGCTTTGAATTTTCTTTTCTCTTCCTAAAGATTTTTTTAAATGACCAATTCAGATGTTCCTTCTCCACTTTTTACTTTAAACATGAAGCCTAATCCCAGCATAGGACATGAAGTGATTCTTTAAGTCAGCCTGTGCTCTTTTCAAGCTGACCTCAGAGCTGGAATGACCTGGGTTTGAATCCCACCTTAGGTTGTGTGATCCCAGACAAGTCTCTTAAATTCTCAGTGTTCTGTGCAATTCTCTGAGATTGTAAAATGCAAAGGATGTGGTGATCTGCATTGGTAGAGAGACTTTCCTCATTGGGAATTCCTCTACCATTGAAATCACAAGTCCAGTCCCCATCCCCAATATCTCTTATGCTGCCTTCTTCCCCCTCTCTTTCCCCTTTTCCCTCTATTGTCCTGCTCCAAAGACTTTTGTCCTTTTTCATTTTTTCTTTTTCCCACCTTTAAAAAAAATTAGTCAAATGGTCTCTTCTTGTTAGGAGGAAAAGTGAAGACTTGAGATAATGCTGTTTCCATCCCTTGGAGAGTTAGGGTTGGGTGGAGGGGGGTGGGGAGAGTTTGTGTCGTTTCCCTAAACTTCTGTTTTTCCACAAGGAAGGGGCCTCATCTAGGATTCCATCTCTTCATCCCTGTTGGATGCATAGTATTTCCAATAGTTCTGTACTTTTCCATGGTTATTAAAAGCCATTTGGTTAAACTGCATTTTGCATGTCTGGCTTAGCCCTGCCTGTCTCCATGCAGCTCTGATAACCCCTAGTGGCCCATAACTTGACCATCTCGTATTCTGTTTTCTTTCTCAAATTTCCACGGATTTTATTCCAATCCGAGTCACTGCAGGAGAAAAAATACGTGTGCGTCTTTTGTCCCTATCTTATGGACAAAGTGTAATATTCATGGATCGCTGCAGCTGGAGACTATAAAGGTCAGCTAGTCGGGTGTCCCTGTTTGTACCCAAGGAAACTGAAGTCTGCAGAGGGGATGGATCATCAGACAGAGAGCTGGAGAGGGCTCAGATTATCTGCTACAACTCCCTCATTTGACTTTATCTGGGCTTAATAAATGTTTTTGTTATTCTTGTTAGCTCCAATTTGTTCATACACAGCGATTTAGAGTTGATGAAACAAAGCATTTGGGGCTGGGAGGGACTTTAGAGATTCATCTCATCTAATCTCGTTTTATTTTTTAAGTCATAAATTCTGTTGCTACCTTTTGTTTTCATAGAAGCCTCGTTTGTCGATCTGCCTTCCCTTATAAAGAAGAGGAAACCCAGTGGACGCAGCGGCTTCATCTGGGAGAATATACATCGTTCTGCACCCCTTGCCTTCCCCCTCCCCCCCATCACTACCATCAAGGGAGGGGAGGGGCTTCCTCATCTCTAGGGTGAATGATTAGCACAATTACTCTGTATTGGCTTCATTTTAGGCAAAGTCAAGTATAATGACTTTCCCGTTTGGTTGATTTTGTTCCACAGAGTTCTCCATGTTTCTCTGGATTTCTCATATGCTCATCCTTTTTTACAGTGCCATCATATTTCATTATTCCAGTCAGATGCCACCATTTATTTAATCATTAGGCAATCAATGGGTATAACTCAGACTTCTCATTTTACAGTAGAGGAAACTGAGGACTCAGAAAATGAAGAGGAAGTATGATCTAATGGAAATTACACTGGGCAAAAATTTCTGGGCTTCAGGTAGAGTAAGGACTAGAACCCAGGTCTCCTGGCTTCCAGGCTAGAGCCTGGTCTACCTCACTAGTTTACCCCAATAGCCTTCCACTGGGTAGCCCCATTCTTTTCACCATGGATGTTTTTATTGACATGAGTAAAATGCACTCAGACTTATATAAGGGACCACCCTACACTGACTGCTTTTGGTAAAGTAAATCCTGCAAATCAGTTTCCTTATCTGTAAAATGAGGGGATTAGGCTAGATGACCTCTAAGATCCCTTCTAATTTGAAATTCTATTGTTTCTCCTTTTCTCCTAAATAAACAGCTTTTCTAAATTGGGGCTTTTGTACGTTGGATTTTCTAACCAAGGGGTCCACCTGTAATCCACATATCTTTGCAATCACTGTTAATTTTCCTGAGTGAGGAACAGAAAAAAAAAACCCACTCCAATCAGACCAAGGAGACCTGGCAAAACTTTTTAATACCTTTAAAACCTTAACAGGGAAGAGAGAAAAGCAAGGGGCCAGAGAAGGGGGACAAAGAGGTAAGGGAGAGAGAGAGATCAAGAGCCATAGAGAAAGAGCCCTGGGGCCCCTAGGTGTTGCAGTAATAAAAAGGAACATTTATTGAACAGATCAGTTTCAGCTTGGCAATTTATCACATCAACGGCAAGGAAGAAAAACCACACGCCCTCCTTGTTGAGCAGGCAGGTGAGCTCCCTCCATCCTGGCTTTTGGAGGCTCTGGCTGGGAGCCTTGGCTATGTTTGGGTTGAGCGTTCACATTTTGTCAGGCCCATAAATCACTTTCACATTGAAAAACTTTAAGATAATTTTCTCCAAATAATGGGCCAACATTCTCAGCATTTACCCTTCTGAAGATATAAAGCAGCCCGAATCCTGTCTTCCTAGCCATATCAATCACTTTGGATTTCAGCATTGGATAATTATTAGGTTCATATATTACAAGACACTAATACTTCGATTAAAAACAATGGAGGGTGAAATTGGCTAGGCTAAACTAGAAAGAGAGAGCCCCCCAAGGCAGTAAGAAAAGAAAAGCAGAGGAAGCCCACCCCCGCCATCCTCTCCATCCCCTCCCCCCACTCTATGGAGGATTTATGGAAAAGGCATGGATGAGGAGGCACAGAGAACTGGCTATCTGCACTGGTGGAAGGGGAGGTGGAGGTGGGGGGGACACAGCAGGGAGCTCAAAGATTCGCCTGAGTATCAAGTCTAGTTCTTAAATAAGAAAGCTGCTGTCTGGGGCAGGTGTCCAGGCTCTTATGAACAAACACCTGGGTGTTGGGCTAACTATATTAAATCAGGCACTTACTGGCTATAATTAAATTAGAATTGAATTAGAGAATCATAGAATGTTAAATCTCATGGGCCAGAGGAGAGCATGTTGGATTTGGAGTCAGGATTTAGGTTCTTGGCTCTACCACTAATTAGTTATATGATCCCTCTTTGGACCTCAGTTTCCTTTTTTGTAAAATGAGCGGGTTGGACTACATGACCCCTGAGGTCCCTTTTAACTCTAAATCTATGATCATTGTCATGTAAGGAGTTCTTGAGCTACTCCTTCCAAGGCTCTGGCCCTGGTAGAGTAAGTTCACTCTTTGGACATTCACCCAATTCTTTAACCTCTGCCCTGGCTTCTTCAGAAACATTCTTCCCTCCTCTATGTTAGCTCACAGAGTGGGTTTTTAGGTTCTCCTTGATCTCCATGCTTGGGAGCTAGGAAATCTTCTCCAAAACACACATCCCAGAAGCATTTTTGTTCTGTTGTCTAGAGGAAAGTGACCAGGCCAGGCCCTGTCCAACAGATCTCAGGTAGAGTGAGAGGCACCTTGGTCAGGGAGTCTAGAGGACCAGGATTTCTAGTCCTGTCTCTGCTACTGAATAGCTGTTTGATCTTGGGTAAGTCACTTCAATAAGTGAATTGCACAAACTATGGGGGTTTTAGTGGACCACAAGGTCAATATGAGCTGACAGACATGGCAGCCAAAAAAACCCCTAATGTGATCTTGGGCTATGTCAAAAGAAGCAAAGCTTCTGGGAATAGGGAGGTGATAACTCCACTATACCCTGCTTTCATTAGCGCTCATCTGGAGTACTTTGTTCAGTTCTGGGCAACACAGTTTAAGAAAGGCATTTATAAATTGGAGTGGCCAGAGGGGAGTACCCATGAAGGGCCTTGGGCTCAGGTCACACGAGCATTGGATAAAGGAGCTGAAGGTGTTTAACCTATAGCAGAGAAGACTGGGGATGAAGTGGGGCAAGTGAGACATATTTTTGGGCTTCAAGTATTGGAAGGGCTATTGTGAGGAAGAGGGATTGGACTTCTGCTTGTTCCCCAGGGGGCCAGACCAGGAATAAACATAGAATTTACAAAAAGGTAAATACAAGGCTTGATTGGGGGGGCTGACTTGCTAACATTTAGAGATATCCAAAGGTAGAATGAACTGCTTGGAAAGGGGGGGGGCCTCCTTGGAGGTCTTCAAGCAGAGGCTAGATAATGCCTTTAGTGTGTTATACTGAGGATTCTGTTGGAGGGTATGGGTTGGATTGATGGGCACTGAAGTCCTTTTCCTGCTCCAAGCCGTGCTTCTGTCCTTACTGTGGGGCAGCCATGCATGTGTTAGGTAGGTGGCTGGTAGAGATAGGAAGCTGAGATGAACAATAGTCCCTGTCTCCATGGAGCTTATGGTCTAAGCCAGTGGTGCCACACTCAAATAGAAACTGATCCTTGAAGGCTGTATATTGACTTAGAAAACCACAAATTAACATTCCAGATGTGTTTGACACATGGTTGTTGGATTAGACACAGGAATAATTATTATAATAGAGTCTTACAAGATTAGTGTATTACAGAGGTACCAATCATGGTACCATGTGAGGCCTGTGGGATGGTAGGGAGTGGAAAAGGCTGAGGAAAACATTTCAATTCAGATTTGAAATATGGGCAGGAATTCAATAGGTGTCAAGAGGAAGATCCAGGCAGTGGAGTGAACAAAGGCCTAGAGGTGGGATAGTTCAAAGAGAGTTGTCCAGTCTAGCTGGAAGTAACTTTGAAGATGGAAGTCAAATGAGATAAGGCTGGAAAGGCATTGTACCTCCAAGTTGTAGAAGGCCTTGAATGCTAGCTATATCTGAAAAGCCCTGGCCATGGGTAATGTCACTCCCTCACGTGTAGTTACCTTTTCCACAATTTCCTTGTCAATGCTTATACCTTTTTCCTGCTCCCTAGTCAACTCTGATATTATTCCTTGCTGGGGCATGTCAATCTACTCCCCTTTAGTCCCACTCACCATCCCTGTAACTTTCCTGACCGAAGTGCTCTTCCCTGGCCACCATTTCCCTATGTGTTTTCTGCTATTAGGAGGAGCTCTTTAAGGGCAGGGACTATCTTTGATTCTTAATTTGTTTTTAATTTATTTTATTTGTATTCCCAGCATTTAGTTCAATGCTCAGCACATAGCTGCTTTAAAATACTTTTTCATTCTTTCATTAGACTTTGGAGCAGAGAAGGGACACAACTATCTCCGCATAAGAAAGATTTCTGGCAGTCCTTGGGGCCTCAGTTTCCCCCTCTGTAAAATGAAAGGGTTGGCAGCTTGCCCATTTGAGGACATGGGGGTACTATGAACAAGATCATTCTCATTGGAGACACTGATGCCTTGGGGTATCTGCATTGTAGTCACAATTCATAGGTTCTCAATTAGCAACGGGGAGCGTATTGCCAAAAATGATGTCACATAATGAAAGTGAGGATCATTTATTTGCCTTCATTAATTTTCCAGGGTTTAAAATCCATGGAACTTGATCTTTAAAAAATTATCTGTTAAACTTGGAAGAACATTCACTCTTCATCCCAAAATGCACTCACTCAACTCTAAGAAGAGAGATCTTGCCATGTCAATTAATAACATGCCAACTGGGGAAGAAGGGGCTGGTTCTCTCCTCAAGGACACTCTAGGGGACATAAAGGAGACGTCAACAAGGCTACGAAAGACGAAGATGGCATCGTTGCAATGCTTTGTGGAGACACACAGGGCTTGCGTGTGGAACAGACACCTCACAGTGTTGGGATATAAGAGAGATTGATGTGGGGCCGGGTTGAGGCAGCTGGCAATCAGGCAGTCTCCCTGCCCATTTGGTCAAGTAAGTTTAAGAGAAGGAGAATTAACCACTTAACCTCTGGCTATCCCTAAGGTTCTGACCTCTCAAGCACCATCTAGTCCAACCCTTCCATTTTACAGATAAGGAAACTGAGGCCCAAAGAAGGAAGGTGACTTGCCCAAGGTCATTCAGGTATTAAGTGTCAGAGGCAGAATTTGAACCCAGGTTCTCTGATTCATGAGCCAGTATACTGGAAAGGTATACCTTTCCAACATACCACGCAGTTTAAGGAGCTCTACTCTGAGACCCTGCCATCTAGGGGAGACATTTCCCCCATGCCCTTCAACCCCAAGGTTCTGTGGCTGTAGTGTCTGTTTCCCAGGATGCAATGTGTCTAGGATTATGGGGCCTTTTGATTATTCTTCAGGGGCATGAAGTGGCCTCTGTCCGTATTCACTGCTCGGCATCCAAGGAGAGCTCCCAGTGGAGGCAGAGACCAATGGTGTCTCTGCCTGTGTAAATTGCCCTCCCCTCTCCTCCCCCCCACCCCGCTCCCAACAGAAATTGCCTGGGGCATGGCCCTAAGACAAGGTGTTGATCTGTGATAGAGACCTGTCGATTCTGAAATCTGAAACGATAGTGATTAGGTTTAGTCAAGGCGTGTGCTGGGAAATGTTTAACTAGCCCCCAAGATGCACACTGAAGATGAATCGGCATCATTAACATTTTCTCCTTCACTTTCTTAAGTCTAGACAATCAACAGAACAATAAATCAAGCCCGGATTTGTAGCATTTGTTGATTTCCAGGGTGTAAATGCTCCCCCTGAATATTTATCATTCAGCTCCTAGAGCCTGGTTTTGTCCAATTCAACAGAATTTGGCCACCTAGGAAGTGTTTACTGTGTACAATAAAGTGCTTCTGCATTTTTGTCACCAGGACCATGCCTAGGAAGTTTGCGCTAATAAGGTTCAAGGTGAAAAGAATGTTGGCTTTGGAGTCAGAAAGTCTTGGGTTGAATCTCAGTTCAGCTATTTGTTACCTGTGTGGCCTTGCTAAAGTCACTCAATTTCTCTGGGCCTCATTTTTCTCTATAAAATGAGAGGGTCCGATCTTGTCCTTTCCAGTTTTAATCCCATGATCTCAGTAGTTAGGGGGCACATGGAATATATCAATAGAGATAAGGGGCTTCTAGCTGGGATACCCAGGTCTGCAAGTGGGGAGCTCCAGTGAGGTTACAGCTCTCTTTATCATGGTAGATATGTATGTATGTATGTATGTATGTATGTATGTATGTGTATTTTTTTCCTTTGAAAACTTGCCTGGCTATCTCAAACTCTGCCTTGTGAAGATTATATGATAGAGAAGGTGAAAATGAGTATGGGTCAGTGAAAAAATTGTTTTAGTTAGAGTCAGGAGACTTGGGTTCAACTGTGAGCTCTGTCATTTACTGCCTCTGTGACCTTGGGGCAAGTCCCTTCTCCTCCCTAGACCCCACCTTCCTCTCTGTCAAATGAAGGTCAGTCTAGGGCAGCGGTATCAAACTCAAATAGAACTCCATCTCCATAGGCTGCGTATTTGTTGTTCAGTCAAATCATTGTGTCCAGTTCTTTGTAACCCCATTCAGGGTTTTCTTGGCAAAGATAACTGGAGTGGTTTTGCCATTTCCTTCTACAGCTCATTTTACAGATAAGGAAACTGAGGCAAACAGGGTGAAGTGACTTGCCCGGGGTCATACAGCTAGTAAGTGTCTGAGGCCAGATTTGAACTCAGGAAGAGGAGTCTTCCTGACTGCAGGCCCGGCACTTTATCTACTGCAGCATCACCCAGCTGCCCAACAGGAAAGGGTTGTCTAATCCAACCCATATCTAAAAAGGAAAATCTTCTACGACAAACTTGATGAATGTTCCTCCAGCCTTTGCTGAAAGATCTCCAGGGCAGACGAACTCACTCTTCCCGGAGACATCCTGCTTTGAGATAGCTGTAGCTGTTAGAAAGTTCAAAATCCTGTTCAAAATCACTCCAGAATGCATAAGCTAGTTGGGAATCAGTCTACCAAAGCACATTCAATACTTGGATATATTCAATTACAAAATGCTCCGTAAAGAAATAAAAATCAACTCAAAGAGCTGGAGGAATATTGAGTGGGCTGGGCCAATAGAATAAAAAATGACAGTATTACCAAAATTTAATTTACACTTTTAGCTTTATACCAATTAAGTTACCAAAGGGAGTACATTTAAGAACCAGACAAAATAATAACGAAATTCATGCAGAAGAACAAAAGACCTAGAATATCGAGGGAAATAATGGAAAAAAATGGCAATGAAGGGGAATAGGACTTCCAGACTTCCAGCTATGTTATAAAGCAGCTACCATCAAAACCAACTGTTATTGGCTAAAAGACAGAAATAGGATCAATGGGACAGACTAGACAAGCAAGAATCAGAAGTAACTGAACTTAACTCAGCATTTGATAAACCAGAAAATGTAAATCACCTAGAAAAGAACTCCTTTTTTTATTTAAAAAAAAAAGATTTCTGGGAAAACTGGAAGGCAGTCTGGCAGAAATTGGGTATTGACAAACATTTTTTCATATTCCTGAATATATTCAAAATGAATGTGCAATCTAAATATTAGAAGATCATACCTTTCAAAACAAAAAGTAAAAGAGGAACAGATCCTATACCTTTCACAGTTGTGGGTAGGGGATGAATACTTAACCAAAGAACGGATAGAGGCAATTGCAAATGAAAAAAAAAAGATAGTTTTGGTTACATGAAATGGAAAAACTTGGGCAAACAAAATTTATGTATCTAACATAAGTAGATTAGGAAAAAAGTCCTTGTATGAAATATCTTCAATAAGGTTTTAATATCCATGATACATAGATAACTGATGGAAATATGTAAGATGAAAAGTCATTCCCCAATAAGTAAATGGTTGAAGAATATGAATGGAACTTTTGAAAATTTTTCATTTTTTTGGAACTTAACAATTGTAAACAATTAACAATCACATAAAATAATGTTCCAAATCATTAATAAAAGGAGAAATAAAAATGTAAACAACCCTGAGGTTTCACCTCCCATCCAACAAATTGGCAAAGATGGCACTGGTCACTTTGGAGGGGTTGTAAAAAGACAGGTATGCTGATGCATTGTGGGTGGAGCTGTGAACTAGTATAAGAATTCTGGAAAGCAATTTGGGATTAAGTAAACAAAATGACTGGAAATATCCATTGCCTTTGATACAGAGATTCCACTGCTAGGCATGTACCCTGAGGAGGTCACTGTCAAAAAAGAAACTGGCTCTATATATACCAAGATATTTATAGTAGTACTTTTGTGGTAGCAAAAAAACCCCCAAAAAACAAAAAACTGGAAACAAACCCAATGCCTATTGATTGGGGAAGGACTCAACCAATTGTGATGTGTGACTGTAATGGAATATTATTGCTGTGTTGAAAGAAATGACAAATGTCCTGAATACAGAGAAGTATGGGAAAATATACAAACTGATACAGAGGCAAGCAGAGACAAGAAAAACTGCATACTCCGTGCCTAAAACAATGGAAAGAACAACTACAAAACAACTGAAAATGGATTTTGTGAAATTATGAAGAACAAGTTTGACCCCAAAGAGCCACTTTGGGGAAGTGGAGCCCATAGCTGTGCAGCATTGCACAGAACAGATTTTTCCAATGTGTTGACTGGTTTTGCTGTTTTTTTTTTCCTTTTCTCTTTAAAAGAAAATTCTTTGTTATAAGAGGTCACTCTCAGGGAATTGTAGACATAGTTCTTTTTTTTTAAGATAGCAATAAAAATCTTATTTTTTAAAGTAAGTTCTTCCTAAAGTCAAGCTTCCATTTGCCTCTATGCCCCCATACTTAACTGCTGGGCAAATATTTGAACCCCATTTCCCTTATCTGTAAAATGGGAATAAATGTGCACACTATACCTCATAGGGTTGTGAAGGGAAAGTCCTTTGCAAACCTTAAATCAATATGAGCCAAGCTGTAGGCCAGTATCTCAGTTTAGGTACAGTATCAGAATGAAACAAGACACTTGTAGACAATGTAACACTTAAGAAAGGAAGTTTACTTTAGCCCTAACATGGAAAGGATTCTCAGCAAAGATACAGTGTTGATTCAGGTGGTCATAGCTTCCTTGACTCTTAGTTGCCCTTCTTGGTCTATGGGCTAGAAGTGTGAAGGAGGAGCCCCTGATCCCTTCTGCATGAATTTTTATACTTAGACATCCAGGGAGCTGAATCATTTGTTCTCTGGGACAATTAAGTCTCAAGAATGACTTCAGTACTTTTTAAGGAAAAACTAGCCTAGCCTACATAGACTAGGGCAAGCCATTTAGGAGTTACTATGGTACAGTGGAAAGAGTGCTGGATAGGGAGTCAGGGGATTTTGGTTCTTATCCCACCTGTGATACTTTCTATCTGTGTCACCTTGGCCAAGCCACTTTCCCTTACTGGGCCTCCCCGGTTTCCTCACCTGTTAAATGAGAGGATTGGACAAGAGGTCCCAGCTCCAAGTCTCTTGTTTAGGAACGTCAAAGGAAGATAGCAATGTATACATTTGCATCATCTTTTCCAATTTCCCACCCCAGTTTGATTCTTACATTTTGTAGCTGAGTATTGTACTGCTCCCATGTCTAGCTCCAAGGAGTAGGAGCATGGTACTCAGAAAACTGACCTTCCTGAGTTTCTGGAAGACCTGGAATGGGCCCGTTAGCTTTGTTCTGTCCCCTGGCTCTTGTGCACACCCCGGATCTTTTTTTTTAAATTTTATTAATTTATTTTGATTTATCAGTAATCACTTCCACATGCTTTTGAGTTTAAAGTTTTTCTCCCCCTTCCTCCCTACCACCCTCCCCAAGATGGCACACAATCTGATATAGGCTATACATTTACATTCCCATTAAACATATTTTCACATTAGTGATGTTGTAAGTAAAAATTAAAACCAATAGGAGGAACCATCAGAAAGAAGGAACAAAACTCAACAGAAGAGGGGGAAAAAAAGATAGCAGTTCAACTTCCATAGTTCTTTCTTTGGATGTGGATAGCATTTTCCACCACGAGGCCTCTGGAGATGTCTTACATCTTTGTATTGCTGAGAAGAGTTAAGTTTATCAATATTAGTCATCACGTAACATAGCTGTTATTGTGTACAACATTCTCTTGGTTCTGCTCACTTCACTCAGCACCAGACCATACAAGTCTTTCCAGGTTTTTCTGAAGTCAGCCTGTACATCATTTCTTATAGCACAATAGCATTCTATTACATTCATATACCACAACTTGCTCAGCCATTCCCCAATGGAAGGGCATCCTCTCAATTTCCAATTCTTTGCCACCACAAAAAGAGCTGCTATGAATATTTTTGTACATGTGGGTCCTTTTCCCATTTGTTTGATCTCTTTGGGATATAGCCCTAGAAGTGTTATTGCTGGATCAAAGGGTATGCACATTTTTGTAGCCCTTTGGGCATAGTTCCAAATGGTTCTCCAAAATGGTTGGGTCATTTCACAACTCCACCAACAATGCATTAGTGTTCCAATTTTCCCACATCTTCTCCAACATTTATCATTTTCCTGTTTTGCCCACACACCAGATCTTAACCACCTCGCTTACAAATGGGATGGGGGGGGTGTTTCACCACAGATCTGTTCCTCCTGGAGGCAGTTCCTGACAGAAACAGTCCATCCACCCGTATAGCCATTCCTGCCCTCTCTTCAACAAGGCTAGATTAGGCCCTGCTACTTTTGAAAACTTATTGTGAAAGAAAACTTCTAGCCTTCAGAGAGCAGCCTCCTGTCTTCAGAAGAAGAGGAAGTGAAGAAGTGGTCAGGTGTTTCTACCCTACCTAAAACTAATTCAATCAGCTTTCTTTCCTTCCAAAGTTTCACTGAGACCAGAAGCAGCAGAAAGAATTGAGGAAGAAGGGGGGGGGGCAGCCATAGGTAATTCTGGAGCATGGAGCACTTTGAGAGACAGGGCAAGTGTGCTTGGAGCCAGGCCAGTGAATGTTAGGCCCGTAATTGGAGAAGTCTAGAAGAGATGTGGGAAATAGGTGAACTGTTTATGGCTGTCCGGCATGAATCTTCAACTCCCTTCCAAGATTGTACTGTTAACAGAGCTTCGAGTCAGGATAACTGACCAGTGGCTTCCTCTCCTCCACCAGAGCTTTGCTTACAAGGGCAAGGTGGGAGGAGGGGGAGCCAGAGAAGCTCCTGGCAGACTAGGCCTTTTAAAGTCAAGTGTTTGTTCTAGGTGAAAAAGCTAGATAGTACCCCTGGACACTCTCCTCCCAAAACAGAAGCCAAGAGAAACATAGAAGCCTATGATTTAGAAATGCTGTATTTGATAGAATTTGACCTTCATAGTTTTTCATCATAGGCCACTCTATGCTGGAATATGCTGGGGGTGGTGGTGGTGCCGCCGGTGCTGCCAAATGAACTAAAAGCCAGATCCTTATACTCACTCGGTGCCCCGGTGTGCCCACCTGGTGCTAAGGGCTCCCTTCACCAGCACTCGCCTACCCCATGTTTACCCATCAAGGCACACACCTGCACTGACTCACTCTTCAAACCACTCCCAATCGGCCACTCATTGGAAACACTTGCTCCAAGCAGCCCTCCTCGCTCCCGAAATCCCAGTCAGACGCACAAACTCCACATCCACATGTGCCTCTCCTTCCATCTCATTGGCTTCCAGCTCCCCAACTGTCTCCCAAATCACCACCCACCATTTACCAGCCCTGAGGCTGCTTCCTGCTGCTCCCAAATGCTGGGCCCACACCTGCCAACACAGGCTGCCTCCTGCAGTAGCTCTGGCCACAGTGGCAGATGGGTAAGGGAACCTCCATAAACTGGGACGTCTAGGTCTCCTTTCTCTATCCCACCCCCATATCCCCAGGGTTCTCGGCTCCAGACTGCCAAAAGGAGGCTCAGGGGCCGGCAGTTTGCTCCTCCTATCAGATCCCTGGTAGTAGACAGAAGGCAGGGGGTGTATTTGGAGTGTTAAGCAGCCCTCGAAGAGGAACTGTGGGGGGGGGGGTCCTTAGGAAAGATAGACACTGGAAACAGCTAGAGAGAGCAGCCACTACTAGAGACGTGGTCCACCAACCCAAAGCTGGCTCTAACTGGGTACCAGTGAGCAGTCTTGTAGCCCCGAGGAACATGGAGGGAGGCTAAATTCCACCCCTTCACTGAGATAAGGGGCAGGGAGGAGGAGTGCCTGAAGGGTGGTTTTTGTCATTGAGAAAAGCCTGCAAAAAAGCCTGATAACACACCAAATCCATGTGGAGGAGATGGAACGCTAGGGCCTTTACCAAGGAAAAGGGGTCATTGTTGCTGTGGGATTATTAGGTTAACCCAAATCCTGATATCCTTTTTTTTTTTTTTTGAGGATGGGTAAGTAAGGGGAGGACAAGGTATTGAGGTTTTCGCTAAATTTTGCTCATACCTGGGGAAGTCTCCAGGGCTCAGGAAGAGGTGACTTCATTGTCTGGATCTCCTAGGGAATGTTCCTCCCTGGTATGCTGACCCATAGGGAGGTAACATGAGCAGTATTTGCTTCACCCCCTCCTCCCAATCACCTATACTGAGGCTGTAACTGGTACCTTTTCCAGTGACTGGGTGTCAGTTTTTCAGTACCTGAGAATGTGTGATGATAGTAAGGTTATTCAGGACACAGACCAAATTGTTCTTCTAATTGGATAGTTGTTTTTGAGCCAGAAAGGACCCCAGTCCAGCCCCTGAATTTTATAGATGGGAAGCCGATACCCTACAAGTGGAAGTAACTTGATCAAAGTCACATAGGTAGTGTATCTTAGCGGCAAGATTTGGGGCCAGGTCTAATTCCAAATCTAGTGCTCTTTCTGTCTCCTGGGATTGTAAGCTATCACCTTGATAGCCCCAGATAAAAGGGGGAGAAGAGGAAGGATGCTCGAGCAAAACATCACCTAACTCAAAAGTTGGCCTAACCTTACTTGGTATCCAGGAAAGGAAGGAAAAGCTTGTCTTCTTCCTCCCCTTCACTTCTGTACCTCAAGAGAGGCAACATGGAGCACTAGATTCAGAGGGACCTGAGTTTGAGTTTTGGTACCACTGTCTTGGGACTTTCCCTTCCTGGTCCTCGGCCTCAGCTTCTTCCTTTGCAAAATGGGGCTAGCAGTACTCGAATTCCCTCCCTTTCTCCCTCCCTCACAGGCATGTAGTGGGGAAAGCATGTTGTAGCTCTTAAAAGTCTTACTTCACATCTGGAGAACAGGAACAATAATGCTTAAGCTCCCTACCTCACAGGCCTGTTGTTTTGAGAACCAATAATAGCTACAATGGAGGTTGTTTCCAGTTGTCCTGATTGTATATCTTGCCACTGGACCCAGATGGCTCCAGAGGAGAAAGTGAGGCTAGTGACCTCACACAGGCCTCCCTCACTTAAATCCAATTTACTTGCATGTCATGGCAGCGCCTCCTTGATGTCATGGTCCTCTTGGAGAACAAAGGTTATCTCATTTGGACCTCACAGTAACCCTAGGAGGTATGTGCTAGCATTGTTTCTACTTTACAGATGAATATTTTTGTCCTAATTCTGAGGAAACTGGGTCAAATGGAAGTGAAGTGATTTGTCCAAAGTCACACAGCTAATAATTATCTGAGGCAGAACTCAAACTCAGGTCTTCCTAACTGTAAGAACAGCATTCTATCTACTGTGGCACATAAATGCCTATCAGAATCACATGTGACCATGCCTGGGAGAGCTCTTTATGGGCATATATAGAGGCAATAATAATTCTTGGTATTTATAGAGAGCTTTAAGCCTTTGCAAATATATTATTTCATTTGAACTTCTCAACAGCCTAGTGAGATTGGATTAAGACTATGTTATTATGTAGCCTTTTTATCCCTGTTTTACAGATGAGGAAACTGAGGCCCAGAGAAATGAGGCAGCCCCTCCCTCCCCGTAGAGTTGCCTTTGTAGTTGCCACCGTGTACTTTGATCTCTGTACCTTATTGGGTTTCTTGGATTAGAGCTGCCAGTACTGGACTGCAGCTGACGTCTGTACTGGCTAATTTGTCATACTTTCCACACGTTCCTGACACCTTTCTCGCCTCCTGTGATGGCTTCTCATCTTTCTGAGAGCCTCCTGCAAGCTTTTTATTAAATATGTCCTGTTGACCCCTCAAGTTACAGAGAGGCCCCACTGTTCTAATATCCCTGCCCTCGGCGTTCATTTCCTGCACACGCTCAGAACTGGACGTTGCTGTCAATTTCCTTGCTGCCTGTGGAGGTCCTCCTGCCATAACTTTGCTTTAAGAACTGGGAACTGGGAAAATGTGCCCAAGGTGGGAACTCAGTGGCTTGTACTAAACGTCCCCATTGCCGAGGGGAGAGAGGTACAAATACCAGAAACAGAACAAAAACATCCATGTGTCCCCTAATAAGAGAATGAAATGTGCTGGAATTGACCATTACTGCCATTTTCCAGTAGCCTCCCTACTCTGCATGTGCAAGGATTCCTGGGCCATGGTTACCTGGGTTATAGTCGGCTTTCTGATACTCAGGTATGAGAAATCATTCCTCATCAATTGTCCTTCGGTGGCTCCCCATTGACTATAGGGTAAGATGTAAATCCTTTAGCCTGGTAATTCACAGCCGGCCTGCCACAGCCTCCCTTTCTGACCAATGGGACATCTTGAAAGTACAGCTCAGATATAACTTACTACATGAGGGCATTTCCAATCCTTCGCAGTCCCTGGCACTCTCTCCCTCTTGAAATTACTCTCCATTATCATATGATTATCTCAATAGATACAGAAACAGCTTTTGACAAAATACAACACTCATTCCTATTAAAAACACTAGACAGCATAGGAATAAATGGAACTTTCTTTAAAATGATAAGCAATATCTATCTAAAATGGGGGCAATCTGTAATGGGGATAAGCTAGAAGCCTTCCCAGTAAGATCATGGGTGAAGCAAGGATGCCTATTATAACCACTGTTATTCAGTATCATGCTAGAAATGTTAGCTATAGTAATAAGAGAAGAAAAAGAAAGGGAAGCAATTTGAATAGGAAATGAGGAATCAGAACTATCACTCTTTACAGATAATGTGCTTGTATGCTTGGAGAGAATTCTAGAGAATCAACTAAAAAACTAGTTGAAGTAATTAACAACTTTAGCAAAGTTGCAGGATATAAAATAAATCTATATAAATCATCATCATTTCTATATATTACCAACAAAGTCCAGCAGTAAGAGATAGAAAAAGAACTTCCATTTAAAATAACTATAAACGGGGGCAGCTATGTGGCGCAGTAGTTAGAGCACGGGCCCTGAAGTCAGGAGGACCTGAGTTCAAATCCAGCCTCAGACCAAACAGGTAGTGTCAAGTGTTTGGCAGAAAGTAGGTATAGACCAGCATCTCATACCCTATACTAAGTTAAGGTCATGATTTAGACATAAAAGGTGATACTATAAGCAAGCTGGGGAAGCATGGAGTAGTTTACCTGTCAGATCTACAGATAAGGGAAGAATTTATGACCAAACGAGAGAGAAAGAGAGAGAGAGAGAGAGAGAGAAGAGAGAGAGAGAGAGAGAGCGCGAGAGAGCGCAAGAGAGCATTACAGGATGTAAAATGGATAATTTTGATCACATTAAATAAGTTTTTGCACAAATAAAACCAATGCAGACAAAATTCTCACCCACATGCATACAAAGTGGACTCAAACTTGGAGAGTCCGTGTGGCAAAGAGTAACATATAAAACTCCTTGTTATTGGAAATCCCTTTTTACTCAAGAAGTTCCCTTTGGGCATGATATGGCTTCTTTGCTGGCCTCCTTATAGAGCCATGAGCCTACATCCAGTCTGTTCTTGACTCTTGCTGTAAATACCCTACCATCAATTGTTATGGGGACACCCATAGGACGCTGATGATGGAAAGGTAAGTCCAAGCTGGAATGCTGTGCTTGCTGCATTTTCTATAGTGTCTCAAGTTCTAAATTAGCCTGATGATTTATAGATGACCATTTATAGATGAGGTGTGACCAAGTTTCAGGCACACTTTCTATGCAACAGCATTCCCAATGTCAAGTCATTTTCTCACTTAGTCTAAAGCCCACATTCACTGATTGAAAATTGTTCTCACTTTGTTTCAGTATCTGGGCACCTTATCACTTTCAGTAGTGTGAGGTAACTTTATTGATTTAGTCACTTAGGCCACCCTGACCCCTGTGTATCCCCAGTACTTAGCCTGCTGCTATGTGCATAGTAAATGCCTGGCAAAGCCTTGTTGGTTTGTTGTCCCTGCTAGGAAGTTGCGTTTTCACTGGAGTAGAAGCATGACTCATTGTTCCGGGAGCAAGTCGGTCTCTGTGCTCCCTCTTTGTAGATTCTATCCGCTCTGGCTTTATCCCACCTCCTGAAACTTCATGAGATGTCTTCTTTCGTCTGCCATTTCAGTGGTTAAGTTGGGATCAGCTAATCAATAACCCACTTAGCTGTCAGCACTAAAAGCCCAAATAAACATGAAGACCGCCATATTGGATTACCACCTTATGGGCTGCTGAGTAGTCAGCCTCAAGTGGCCTGGTATGTGGCCTGTCATCATTCCTAACACAGTTCAATGTGGTGGAAAGAAGCAGCCATGGCCTAGTGGTGAGAGCATTGGAGCCAGCTGGGGCCAGCAGCATTGGGTGGAAATCCCAAATCTGCCACTTACTGTGTGACCACGGACAAGTCCTTTCTCTTCTTTAGGCCTTTATTTCCCCCTGTGTTAAGCTAGGGGTTGGACTAAATAATTTAAGCTTCCTTCCTGTTCTGGCTAATTTCAATGCTGCCTCCCATTTGGGAGGATGTAGATGTGGGCCAGAGGAGTTAGGTGGCCCGGTGGATAGAGTGCCGAGCTTGGAGTCAGGAAGACTCATCTTCCTAAGTTCAAATCTGGTTTTAGACACTAGCTGTGTGACTCTGGGCAAGTCATTTCACCCTGTTTGCCTCAGTTTCCTTATCTGTAAAATGAGCTGGAGAAGAAAATGACAAACCACTCCAATACCTTTGCCAAGGAACCCCAAATGGGGTCATGAAGAGTTGGTCACAAGTGAAAAGACTATTGGGGGGGATATGTGGGCCAGAGCCTCAGACAATGATGACACATTGGTAGTATTTGGTAGGTGGGGCTGCTGGACCAGTACAAGAACTTGTAGGTATACCCCACTCATTAAATAGAACACATTTTGTCATACAAGGTGCCATACCTGGCACAGAGTAGATACCCAAATAAATGGGATATAATTCTGGCAAATTCTTTGCCCAAGTTCAGACCCTTCTTTTGAGCCACCTTATAGCAGTTTTCCTGGCCCTTGCTTCAGGGCTAGGCTGTTGCTTTGGTCTCTAGCCTCACAACCCAACCAGGTAGTCCTTTGACCCTGCCTTCACAGCCCTCCTGCTGAGCCCAGGTGCTGCTATCCCAGAGGCATGAGCCAGTATAAGCATTCCTACCGCCTTACTTTAGAATCCTAAGACTAGATCATAAGACTAGAATCATAAGCTAGAATCAACTTGAGATAACTATACACTGTCTCATGGGATCCTCCCAGCAGCACCATGAAGCCAATATTCTCATAATCCCATTCTGCAAGTGGGGAAACTGAGATCCAGAAAAGGGAAGCTTTTTGCCCAAGGTTACCCAGCTTCTCTGACTTCAGATCTAGCATTCTTTCTGCTCACATTCTGTCTAGGATCTGTGGTGCAGGCAATCAATCAACAAGCATTTACTAGATGCCTACTGTGTGCCAGGCCCTGTTATTGGTGCTGGGGGAATACCAAAATAAAAAGGAAATGGCCCATGTTCTTGAGGAGCCTACATTCTATCAGAAGGGAAATGAGTGGCTCCTTCAATGAGTATCCCAGCCTATCCTATGCAATTCTCATCCCTCTTCCCTTCCATGAGCTCACAGAAGTTCCCCCCAACATGCTCTGCACCTTCCTGGAATCCCCTTGGCCAAGGAACACAGGGCTAGCCATTAACTATCAATTCCCTCCCTACTCCCTAGCCATCATTTCACCAGCTGCCTTACCACGGGGAGCAGAAACCATGCCTTGGAGGTTTCAACCCTTTCCTCTCTGGAACTTACACCCCGAGGCCCCATTGTCCAGATTGAAGTTGGCCCCATTCGGTATACAATTTCAGGCAAGTCCTGGCCATGCCTGCTCATTTCACTCCTTCCTGTAGTCATTTCGTACTCACTGTTCTTCATGCCTCTACAGTGGCCTACTTCCCCCCCTCTAGTTCTGTAACCGTGATCAAATCAACTGTCATTGCTCCTGGAAGGGTTTATCAATCTCCTCTCCTTTGGCTCTATTTAACATCCCTGCTCTTTCCCCTATATATATATTGTCTTCTCCCTATTAGAATGTAAGCTCCTTGAGGACAGGGGCCATCTCTGCTTTTGTATTTGTATCCTTAGCATTTAGCACATGGTAAGCATTTTAATGGCAGCTGGGTGGCACAGTGGGTAGATACCAGGCCCAGAGTGAGGAAGACTCTTCTTTCTGAGTTCTAATCTGGCCTCAGACACTTACTAGCTGTGTGACCCTGGGCAAGTCACTTCACCCTGTTTGCCTCCGTTTCTGAGCTGGAGAAGAAAATGGCAAAACCACTCTAGTATCTTTGCCAAGGAAACCCCAAATTGGGTTACAAAGAGTTGGACATGACTGAAACATGGACACGACCAACAAATAAAAATACTTAATAAATGTTTTTTTATTCATCCTTTGCATTCACCCTGACTGGCCCACTTCCTTGTTCTCTCAAACATTCCCAACTTGGTTTTATTGTGTGAAATGGCACCAGTTACAGACTCATTTGGGCTCAAAAGCATCTTCTCTAAAAATACAGATGCCTAGGCAGGCCATGGAGAACCATGAAGGGGACAATAGTTTGGGAAGATGGCCAATTCATTTCATGCCTAACGTGGCCTAATAGTACCCAATGGTGTCCTGCGTGCACACACACATATGCACCCCATAGTGCATAATTGGGATAACCAACCCAACATACTTATCTAGAATTGGTTTGAGTGCTGGGCTTTGGCACACTCTTCACAATCAGGAAGAGAAAGCACCAGCCATTAGCCTGGCAGTTAGATTGAACTCATAAACAAATCCATACCATTGAGAAAAACATGCAGCGACCCCATCATCTTTTAGGAAATGAGCAAAGGAGAAAAAAACCCTCTCAAAACTGAGCCCCAGGTTCAGGTCTGCATTTGAAAGTGTCCTGTGGAAAATCAAATGAGATTGTCATTAAGAGAGCTAAATGGACTCAGCAGGTTGCATGGGCATCAGGCCCCTAAAAGGATGATGGGAATAACGTTTGCAACAATTCTGTTCAATCCATTGCAATCCTTGCTTCAATTTATGTCCGGGATGGCAGCGAGGCCAAGTGGGATGCAGAGGGAACATAGGTGTGTTGCGTGAGGTGGCAGGCTAATAATCCTTTTCTTTTGAAAGTCTTATTTTTGTGTCAGTCATTTTTGGTTATCATGCCCCTTTCCTCCCAGCTCCTGGCCCCCAATAGTGAGACTTCACTGCCTTCTCTCATAACAAAAGGCAATAAGCAAAACCGTTTGGTAAGAGCTGGCCTGGCGTACTGCCCCTATCATCACCCCCCACCCTCACCTCTCCAACAGGAAAGGAAGAAGTCCCATTTAGAGGCCGTGACTCTTGGTCCCTTCGAAGACCTGTGTTGAGAAGATTCTTATTGGAGCAGAGCCACAAGTGCCCCAAGCCCCATGCGCAACCTGGTAAACACTTGTAGGAAATGGCCTCTGAGAAGAGCAATTGGGGAAGATTAAGGATGGCCCTTCACTTTGGAATTGGCTTCCTTTCTTCCCACTTGCCTAAATCAAGAGGGTGTTGACTTGTAATTTCTCTCTCTCCTGACTGATTCTGTTACTTTTCTCCTGAAAGGGCATGTGGTACAATGGTGGTGAAGGAGGGTTTAATTTAGAGCCCAGAGGACCTGGATGGGAACCCTAGCTCTGCTCCTTTTTGCTTGGCATCTTTGGCAAGGCACTTGAGTTTCCTGGGCCTTGGTTTCCTCATATGTCAAATGAGGGATTTGACTCAGAAGCACACTCGGAGATCTCTTCTGCCTTCAACTCTAGGGTCTTGGAGTCGCAGGACCCAGCCATCAGCACCCAAAGGTGTCACCAAATTGACATTGGCCAGCCCCTATGGAGTTCTGTCTGTTATTATCTCCATCTCTCAAAGTATTGTTTCCCAAGGGATAGATACACAGATCCTTCTGGGCTCCCTTCACATTAAAAGCAGCCTGATGCCAATGCCTGTGGGGGTGGCCTGAGGAATTTCTTGAAGGGCTCTCATGACTCCACATTTTGGTGATTGACTTGGAACTCATTGAAAAAAAACGTCCTCATCTGATAGGCTCTCATAAGCTGTTGGCCTCCTTTTTTTGTTTTGCAACTGACTAAGTTGCATCATTAACAGTTCTTTAATTTATTTCAACATACAGTAAGCACCTATTGTATGCAAGATAGTGTGCTGTGTGCTAGGGATTTATAAAAAGAAAAGAAAACTCTACCCTCTCTGCCTTTAAAGAGATTATAATCTTGGTTATTTGTCTTTCTTCTGGAAGAGGACCAAAATGAGGTCTCTATGCTGGAGTCAAAGTACAGTGTGTCTGACTGTGGCTGATTGGACTCAGAATGTTCTACCACAGGTCGGGCACAAATAGTCCATGTGAATGTTTTGGGGTGGTTTCTCTAAATCTGCACATCTCACGTTTCTTTTGAGCTGCTCCAATTCTGCTTTGCTCATAGAGCACAGGACCTTCTCTGATGAGGCCTGAGCGGTCCTGTGCCAGGGTCTCCCATGTCATGGAATCAATTCCAAAGTTCTTGAGAGGTCTCTGATAGTGAGGCTAAAACATGGACCTGCTCAGAATAAAAAGTTACATGTTAAATGTATTGTGTGGCAGATATAAGATAAAATGATTGAGGCAAAAAGGTTTGATCTTCTGAGCACATTGATTTGTTAAGTAATGCATGACAATTGCCCAGCAAATCAGACCCAGACTTCCCTCGGCTTAGGCCTGGACCCCAATATAGGGGGAGACCGACTGTTATACATTTAAAAACAATTAAGTAAGGTCAATTAATTAAAAGGAAATAATACAAGAGGAGGTAATCTGATTTCAAATTGGAGGAAAGATTAGGGACTTTCCAAGTTGGGAGCGGGGGGGGGGGGGGGGGGGGGGGAGAGTGAACGGGTGCAATTCCCTGAAATCAGAAAAAGAAGTGTCCCACTCCCCGCAACTGTCTGTACACGATCACAGGAACATGGAAACAATTATTGACCAGTATGGGGCCAGGTTTCAGATAAGACACATGGGTTGCTAGAGATGTACAATTGTGAGAAAACTCCTTGCATTGATCTTTGGATTTGACTGGGGTTCTGGTCAGCGTAATGTAGGTCCTTGGTTTAAGGGTCTCTAAGCAACAGGGAGATGTGTGGTCCAGCTTCCCAGCCACGCAGGGCTAGGTTCAAACAATGCAATAAGGTTTTCTCTCAATTCCCACAATTGAATAAAGTTTTCTCACAAGACAGAAATTGGACTAGACCCATAAATGAAGAGAAAGGGAACTGAGCTAGTGCCAGAATTGAGTCACAAGATAGAGTCAATGTGGTTCACTCCATTCCCACAATTAACTACTTACTGTCCTAATCCCCTCAATTCCTGCAACAGGAGAAGCCAGAGAAGGAGAAGGGGTTGCAGAGAATAGGACCACTTCTTACTGGGGGGAGGGAAAGAAGTCGGGAAGGACTTCATGAAGGAGAAGGCAACTAGGAAAAAAGAGAAGGGTTTCCCCAGGCGAAGATGTAGCAGAGTGCTTGTCCTGGGCACAAGGGGCAGTGTGTGCAGATGCTGTAGGGTGTGGAGGGGGAGCAGGAGAGGGTGGGATGAGACTGGGGAACGGTAATCTGGCCAGTTGGGATACAGCAAGACGACACGAAGGGAATGTTTAACCCAGAGAAGAGAGAGCTGAGCCAGAGCGGGTTTTCTATAGTCAGGGATCTGAAGGGTCTCATGTGGAAGAAAGATTTGACCAGTTCTGCTTAGCTAAAGAGGACAGAACGAGGAGCCAAGGCTGGCTGTTACCCAGAGGGTAGACATAGAGCTGAATGAGAGGAAAACTTCCTAATAAGTAGGGTTGTCTTATGGCAGAATGGGTTGCCTAGGGAAGTAGTGGCTTCCACCTCCTCCTCCCTTACTGGGGAATCCAAAGGATCATAGATCCAGAGCTGGACATGACTTCAGAGGCCATTTTTTTTTTCAAAATATTCATTTTACAGATGAGGAAACTGAGGCCCAAGGAGGTTAAGTGACTTGTGACCAAAGTCACCCAGGTATAATCAACAGAGATAAGATTCAAACCCAAATCCTCTGACCCCAGAGACAGTGTTCTTACCACTCTACCACACTGTCTCCTTGTCCTTTTCTTTATTTCTTTTTATTTCTTTTTTTTTAAAGGCAATTGGGGTTAAGTGACTTGCCCAGGGTCACACAGCTAGTAAGTGTCAAGTGTTTGGTCTGAGGTCACATTTGAACTCAGGTCCTCCTGATTTCAGGGCCGGTGCTTTCTCCACTGCGCCACCTAGCTGCCCTGCCTCCTCATCTTTTAAGCAAAAGCTGGATGACCACTTGGGTGCATTGCAGTGAAGTAACCCCACATTCTCCAGGGGCTGTTCCAGACCTTCTCCTCTTACCTCCTCTACTTTCCTTCCCACCAGCACCGTCCGTTTGCTAAAAGCTACCCCAAATATCCTTCCTTCATCTGACCAAACCTGTCACATCCTGATGGTCCCATGACCATCAATCACAATATCTCGGTCTTCTGGGTCCTTGTTGGCTGGAAGTGGGCATATGGAGAGAACTTGGAGCAAAAGGTAGTTTAAAGTAATTGAAACAAAATGTGAACAGCAATGAGTGATGCTGCTCCTGAAAGAATATTTCTAATGAAAGCTATTTTGCAGTCTCGGAAGGCTTTCAGTGATTGAATTGGAACTGGTAAAAAAAAAAAAACCCTGAAATTGTCATCTGCAAGACTGGAGAATTAAGTCTGCATCTGAAGCACAAGGACGTTTTCATTAATTTGTCCTTTGTTCTGGTATGTTGTTGAAAAGTTGTGTTAAGTGAGAATTTGTTTATAGAATAATGCTTCCTCTTTGGTTTACCTGATTAAAATGGAGATGTGTTCCCAGCAGGGCGGGGGTGATGGGAGAAATGTAATAAAGTCACACTTTAGAATGCAGAGAACCTTTTAAAATTGCATTAAATAGAAGGGGGGGGGGGAAAGCTTTCCTAACTTTCTGATGCAGTATTGACGAAAATACTTAAAAGAAGAACAATGTCTAAAATCTCATGATAGGTGGGGTTGGGGGGAGGGGTTGGTTAGGACTCTATATCAACGGAAGCTGGTGGGAGGTGGAAAAGAAAAGGGGAAGGGTCTGAATAAGCAGATGATGGGTGTCAGGAAGGTTTAACAGCAGATAGGGACCACAACTGGGGGGGTTCAGGCACAGGAATCCAGGAGGTACTTGCTAAATAATCCTTCATTGGATTGAATTCATTAGAAAGAAACAGGGATGGGCCTCTCCCCTAGAAGAAGTGGGATATGGAGAGTGATGCCAGAACTGGGTCTTGGGCATAGAGAGCAAAGCAGGGTTCTAGCTCAGAGGACCGGGGTTCTAAGCCAGAGCCCAGTCACCGGCCCTGTGCACATATACCATGCCTTCCTTGATGTCACTAAGAGCTATGGCTCCAAGGGTCCTTCTTTCTCCCTGGGTCGGTCACAGAATCTTGGAGTTGGAAGGGACCTACCTCAGTGACCATCTAGCCTCCCTGGTGCTCCCCCAAAGAATCCCTCCAATTACCCACTCCCAATTTGTTATCTAGACTCGCAGTGAAAGGGGACCCACCTCTCAAAGCAGGCCATTTCCACTTTTGGACAACTCTCATCGTTAGCAAGTTTTTCCTGATCTCCAGCTTATATCTGCCTCTGTGACTTCCATTCATCTCTCCCTAGTTCTGACTTCCAGGATCAAGCAAAACATGGACCCACTGTTGGTAGTGGCTGCTCCAAACCTTCTTATCCTCCCCTCAGCCTCCCACAGCCCTCTTTTACCCACTGAGCCAAGAACCTTGCCTCCTATTTCACTGAAAAAATCAAGACCCTTTACAAAGAGTTCCCCTTTCTCCTTTCCTCTCCTCACCTTGCATCATTCAATTGTCTTCCCCTACCATCTTCTCTGCCAAGGCAAACTCATCTATATGCACCCTTGACCCCATTCCTTCTGATCTTTTCCAGTGGATTGCCCCCACTATATCCAAGCTCTCTCTAATCTTCCATCTCTATCTGCGGCTTCCTTGATACCTACAAACATAGCCATGGCTCCTTCATCTTTAGAAACAAGCAAACCCTTACTTGATGCCTCCCTCCCTCCCTTGGTAATAACGCCATCCTTCTTGAGCTCTGTGCAGCCTTTGACACCATTGACCACATCACCTCTAGGTTTTCATGACCCTGCTCTCTCTTGGTCTTCTTCCTACCTGTCCAACTGCTCCTGCTCAGTCTCCTGCATTGGTTTTTCATCCAGGTCATGCCCACTAACTCTGGCTCTGTCCTGGGCCCTCTTCTCTACACTCTGTAATGCCTCACTGGGTGATTTAAGTAGCCCCTAGTCCTCCATCACCAAATGTCTTTTGGACGTCTTGATCTGGATGTCCGGTAGGTATCTCAAACTCAACATGTATAAAACAGAACCCATCATCTGTCTCTCCCAACTCAGATGTCTTCTGAGCTTCTCTAGTGCTATCAAGGGCCCTGCCATCCTCCCAGTCACACGGTCTCACAACTGACTCCTCACTCTCCGTCACTCCGAATGCACAATCTGTTGGCATATTTCATCGTTTCTATCTTTGTAACATTTCTCACATACACCTTAGTTCACATCTCCCCACCTCCGCAGTAGCCTTCTGATTGGTCTACACACCTCGGGGGTCTCCCTACCACAATCCATCTTCCTCTCGGCTGCCAAAGTGAGGCCTACCTCTAAAGGGTAGATCTGACCACATCACATACCCCAATCCCAACCCCCACTTAATGGATTCCTATATCTCCCTGTCATTTCCAGGATTGTCTATAAATTCTTCTATTTGGCATTTAAAAGTTTTTAATACCCTGATGCCTCCTTACCTTTCCAGCCTTCTTACACTTGGCCCCTGTCCACGAATTCCATGATCCGGCCATACCTGCTTCTTTGTTCCTTGAACATGATAATCAATTTCCCATCTCCATGACTTTGTGCTGGCCACCTTCCATGCCTGCAGTGTTCTGCCCACTCACCTTCTCCTCTCCCTTTCCCTGGCTTCCTTTGAAGACTTGGCTCCAATCTCCCCTTTTGCAGGAGGCCTTTGGAACCTAGTTCCACTCAAAGTCTATCCTTGGTGCTTAGCATCCCAGAACTTGACACATGATAAGTGTGTGTTGACTAACTAAACTCTAATCCCTTCAGATACTTAAAGATAGCTCTCATAGGCTCCCTGAGTCTTCTGTCCTCCAGTTTCCTCAACCACTCCCAGTATGCTATGGATTAGAGGCCCTCCACCATCCTGCTTGCCCTCCTTTGGAGATCTTTAAGCAAGGCCTTGGGCAGCCTGAGCCTGTAGATGGGTGAAAGTTAATGGTCTCAGCTGAGAGAAGTAGAACATAGAGGGGGATGTGGACAAGGGAGATGGATGGGTTAATCCAACTGCAAAAATCCCCAACCCAAAGAGAATGTACCAGAAGCCACGGCTTCATCAAGTGAATCATGCAGAAGCACTTGGAATGTCTTTTGAGTGGCCCTTCTTCTTCTTCCTGGACAGCTCTGGGTGACATTAACTGTTCTCAAAACCTTAAGGCTGCAGCCCTAATTAGGCTCATTTTCAACAAGGACATGAAAATATACCTCTAAATTGCAACTTGTACTCACGATGAGTGCCGTGTGATATGTGGCCAAGAACTAGATGACTGAAGAAACTTTGTGCAAATAAAGTTCACTCAATGCACTTACTTCAAAGAAAGGCTGCCTGAGTACGGTGAGGGGGAGAAGTGGCAGGGTGCTTGCCCTCCCCTCACCAGTCGGGTCAGCTGGTGAAGTGGAAGGAAGTGAATGGCTGGACTGTTGGTATTAGCCTTCACTCCTGCTCCCCAACCAGAAGACACTTGCCCTGGCAGCCGTTCACAGCAATCGGGAGCAAGGTCCTCCCCCACACTGGGCCTCAGTCTCCCTTTCTGTAAAGTGAAGAGGGTAAACTGGGTGACCTCGCTCTAACATCACGTGAAATGAAACATTTCATTTTAGAGCTGGAAGAAACCTTAAAAATAATTTACATATAATAAAATAATAATAAAATTAAAATAACAGTCCAAATGCTCCTATCCTACAGAGGAGGAAACTGAGGTGTGGGGTTGGGGGGAGGAGATAGGGGGCAGTAGAAGGAGTCCTAGATTTGGGGTCAGAACCTGGGTTCAGATCCCAGGGCTGGTATTTTACTGCCTGTGTGACCTTGGGCAAGTCACTTTGTTTCTTTGGGCCTCAGTTTCCTTGTTAGAATGAGCATGGACTAGATGCTCTCCAAGGTTCCTTCCAGCTCCAATCTATGATCTAGCTTATGAATTAATTAAGAACAGGAACCCCCTGGAAGGCTCAAAGTTTCTCAGCTTTCATAGGATTTAGAGCTAGAAATGGACCCTAGAGACCCTGTTAAGGAATCCAGGGGTTCTTAACCTTTTCTGGGCCAGGGTCCCCTGGGCAGGCAGTCCAGAAAGGTCTGTGAATGCCCCTGAATCATGTTTTTAACTGCCTAACAGAAAATACAGAGGATTACAAGGCAATTCTGAAGGACTCATGATGAAAAATGCTCTCTGCCTCTGAGAAAGAGCCAATGGACTCTGAATGCACAACGAAGCCTGCTATTTTCACTTTCTTTATCTTTTTCATGGCTTTTTTCTTTTCTGTTTCTTCTTTTGCAACATGACTAATATGGACATATGTTTTACATGATTGCCCATGTATGACCTATATCAAACTGCTTCCCATCATAGGGAGGGGGGAGGGAAGAGAGAAGGAGGTAGAAAATTTGGAATTCAAAATTTTATAAAAATGGATGTTAATTGTAATGGAATTAGAAATTATGATTAGAAAAAATAAAATGCTATTTAAAAAAGTAGATAGGATTACAAAGAAAATCAATTGTATTGAAATAAAGATGTCATTTTTTTCCTCTTCAAGTTCATAGGCCCCCTGAAATCCAACCACAGGGGTCCATGGACCCCAGCTTAAGAAACTCTAATTCAGTCAGACTCCCTTATCTTACAGATATATATTCACATCAAGGCCCAGAAAGGTATATTGCCTTGTCTGTGGTCATAGAGGTGAAGAGCAAAGCTCCAGGATTTGAATCCTCTGACCCCATGTCTGGTATTCTTTCCAAGGCACAAAGCTATGTCTCCTCTCACGTCACTGTCAAGTTCACCTACCAAGATGCAGACTGAAGTAGGATTCAAACTTGGGGCTTCCTACTACCCTCATTTACTATTGAGTCTGTATAAAATTCAAGCCTTTTGCAAGCATTCTGGAGGTGGCAGACACCTGAGCCAGATTAAAATGTTATTGGGAAAGGTTTAATAAAATAAATAAAAAGACAGTCAAACATAATGTCCATATGTGGCTTTGTAAGTCAATGTGCTCCTGCAGGGATCCTTTTATATCCTTTAGTGGCTCTTATTTCTATTGGAGTTTGACACCACTGCTTGAGAATCATCCTTTTTCCTTTCTCCCTTCCTTCCCTCTTTCCTATTTCTTTTTTAGAATAATTTCAACAAACCTAGCAGATGGTCCGTGGAAAGCCAGCTTGGAAAAGTGCTGGGGTAGGAACATGGTGGCAAGAAGCTAGACTAAGAGGCAGGAGTCTTGGGTTCTAGTCTGGACGCTTTACCTGTGAATGTGCTTCCACCACGTGTGTTACCATGATTCAAAAATCATCCCCCACATCCGAATCTGATGCCCTCCCCACTGTCTCAGATTCCCGCTATTAGTAGGTACCTTTCCCAACTGATGAGTCCAGCCTGGTGCCTTATACACAGTAGGCAATCAGTAAATGCACACTGATGACAGATCAGCCTGCCCAGCCTTAGATAGTTTCATTTGCTCTCACATCTCTCCCCCCCCATTCTTTTGGCCTTCTCTTCTACCCGATATAGGAATTACACTGATTTGGCCCAGCCTGGCCCTTGCTGCTTCACTGCCCCTCCCCTGGTCTCTCAGATTCACTCCCCACCTGGAAATTCACATTCTCTCTCCTCTCCTCTTCCCTCGCCCCAGCCCTGTACAGTTGACTCAACTGAAGCCACTGCTCAGAGTACTTCAATGACGTGATCACCAGGTCCACTGAATGCTTTATCCTTGAGCCTCTGACGTTGCCCTCCTGTTCTGGACACTACTGGACCTTGGCTTCTTTTCTGGTCCGTTTACCTCCCTGTCTGCTCACTCTTTCTTTGTCTCTCTCACATAGCCATCTTGCTCCTCTTGTCCCTAAAGTATAGACATTCCTGAGCCCCCTTTCTCTTGCCCCATATACTATCTCCCTTTGTGATCCCACTCACTCCTATGACTTTCATACTCATCTTAATGCATATGACTGAGTCCTAGAGTTCCAGCCCTAAGCTTTCTGCTGTGCCCCTCTCTGACTCCAGTCCCACATCTTTGACTTCCTGCAGGCCATCTCCACTTGGATTTCCTATTGGCACCTAAAAGTCAAGATGTACCAAAATGAACTCGTCACCCCTTCCCGCCCTCATCTTCCTTATTTCAATTGATGGTACGACCTATGGTGCAGCAGAAAGGGTGCTATGTTGGAAGTCAGTAGATCTGGGTTTGTATGCCGATGGCTTTGTCACTATACCCCTTTGACTTGGCAAGTCAGTTAATGTAGGGGGTTGGAGTAGATGACCTCGGAGGTCCCTTCCAGCTCTTGGATCTGTGATCCTATGGTTTCGCCTTTCCACCCCCCCCCCTCACCTTTTGTCACTCAAGCTTAAAATCTGATAATCACCTTTGTTTGGTTTAGGGGGGAGAGACAAGTCAGTCACTCACCAAATCAGTCCCCATCCAGAGCACAGCTACCAAAGTAAGCTTGGGTTTATGGATTTCCATATAAGCATAATACCTTCTTAATATACAATGCTATTTCCTCTACCCTTTCTATTAGATGTTTCTCTGCAAAAAGTACAGCCTTCTGTTGCTATATTGGAGACATGAGTCCCATCCCACCAAGTCCCACTGATACCTATAAAATTGTACATTCTTCCTTATAAATAGAATCTTTCTTCTCATTTACCTTATTTACTGCTCCCAATATTCTGTTTATTGGTATATAGATATCTGGAGACCATAAATATCCTTCCCTGTTCTCTTCTGAGGATTACTGGGCACCTTATCCACTATTATTCTACGTCATGCCTCTTGGCCTCCATTGTCCAGCTTCCAGGCCTACCCCAAGCTCCTTTGGATGTTCATGGGAATGGAAGAGCCTGAGGCAAGCCACTGTGCCAGTGGGGAAACCCTTGTACCATTCTTTCCTACTCTCTGCTTCAGAAAGAGAATTCAATCAACCCAGTATCTTCCTTGAATTTTCAACTCCTGTGCAAAGGCAAATTAACCAGGTCTTATACAGAGCCTGATGGGAAAAGCAGGCAGGATTGCCCAAGACGATACTTTATTGCAGCAAAAGCACTTTGAGCAAGCATCAGCCTAGAAACAACTCCAAAAACCAAAGAAGGAACCCAACACCAAGAGAATCTCAAAGGAATACAAAGCTAGAACTGCAGGACGGTATCCCCTGATGAGGGTAAACATGCCCGCAGCTCAAATCACATGTAGGCCCTGACACAGAAGAGTGCAGTTGATTCAAGTCCTTGAGCTAAGATGAGGCACTTGGCTGGAAAATGGAGTTAATGAACTTAAAGGCTGACCATGCAAAGATTCGGGACTTCAGATATTTCTTCTTAAGTGGCTGGGAAACTAACATAAATTAGGTTCTTTGGAAAATTCTGTAGGTTCTATATGGAGCCAAGATGAAAGATAGTGGCTCTGCCTGGAGGTTTCATGCTTATGGGGGAGAAATGAGTACTTAGCTTAATAAGGCAAATTTCCTGTCACAAAAGTTGGACTGGAATCTGGCAGGCTAATGTGCTGGGCTTTCTCTTAGGAAAAGGCTTGTGTTAAGGGAGAGGCTGATGGGCTTTGTTCTTAAGGTGAATCAAGCAATCTTTATGCAAGTTTTCCAAGATTGGTTCAGAACCCCTTGCTAGGGGCAATTATACAGTATTATTATGCCATTATCATAGACATAACGCTCCAAAAGTGAGTTTTGGCTCAGATCTAAACAACCAGACCTATAACTAAGGCAAGCAAATCAGGCTTTGTCCCAGGGCAACAAAATATGGAGGGTGCTGATTGGACTTTAATTGCTTTAGCAGTGTTGACATAACTGGCCTTAGTATTATGTTAGGAAGATATTGAGACATGGATTGGACGGACCTGTGATTTTGTTGATATAAGGAACTTCCAGTGAGGAAGCTCTCTGCTAATTCAAGCTGGCCCCTTCTCTGCAACTTAGAGCATTGCCTTAAACTGTGGGTCTTGATCCCATATGGGGTCTCAAAAAATTTGGCAACAATACCCTTCGACCCAGCAATAGCACTTCTAGGTTTGTATCCGAAAGAGATCATAAAACAGGAAAAGGACCCACATGTACAAAAATAGCCAAGAATTGGAAGTTGAGAGGATGCCCATCAGTTGGGGAATGGCTGAACAAGTTGTGGTATAGGAATGTAATGGAATACTATTGTGCTATAAGAAATGATGAGCAGGTGGACTTCAGACAAACCTGGAAAGACTTGTATGAACTGATGCTGAGTGAAATGAGCAGAGCCAGGAGATCATTGTACACAGTAACAGCCACATTGTGTGATGACTAAGTTTGATAGACTTAGCTCTTCTCAGCAATGCAGTAATCTAGGACAAATCCAAAAGACTCATGATGGATAATGCTATCCACATCCAGAGAAAGAACTGTGGAGTCTGAATACAGATGCAAGCATACTATTTGCTCTCCTTTTCCTTTGCTGGTTTTTTTTATTGCTTCATTCTTATGGTTTCTCCCATTAGTTCTAATTGTTCCTTTACATCATGACTAATGGGAAAATATGCTTAATATGAATGTATAAGTAGAGCCTGTATCAGATTGCACGCCTTCTTGGGGAGGGGAGAGGAGAGGGAGGGGAGGAAAATTTAAAACTCAAAATCTTATGTAAGTGAATGTTGAAAACTAAAAATTAATTATTTTTTAAAAAAGAAGAATTTGGCAACAGTAACAGGTTTCTGAACATGCAATGACCAAAACTTAATTAAAAATCAAAGTGTAATAAATCCGAGGTGTTTCTGACAGTGCTTGCCCATGTTGCATTGCACAACTTCATTGCAACCTTGGTTCTGAACACAAAGCATGCACACTTTGCACTGTGCATGCCCTCAGCGAAAAGGGGTCCCAAGTGGAAAAGGTTTAAGCAGCCCTGCTTTCGAGCACTGAAAGCTTCAATGTCATGCCTGGGGTCACATGGCTGGTACGTGTCAAAGGTTGGTTCCAAAGCTAGGCCTTCCTGACTCCAAGGATGGTAGGCCAACTCTCTATCCACTAGCAAGTTAGAAAGAATGAAAACAGGAAGCTACCAGGTGGCTCACTTTTCTTGCCCCATTCCCTGACTTGCCCCTTGGGAAGTGGCTTCCCCAGCAACAGGATCTTCATGTCCAGATCTCTGTCTCCCAACCACGGAATGTTGCCCCAAAGTCTCTCTCTATACCTTTCCCCCAACTGACTTGTCTTCAAAAGTTGACTTGAGGGTATGTTGCATACCTCTTGCTCTGAGTGACAAAGTTGCTGGCTTAGGCTTTATTATCCAAAGAGTTGAGTGGAGAAAGAAGTCTGGCCTCAATGACTCAGATGGGCTATTTACCTTTCCAAGTTCCCTAGTCAGGGGCCAATTTGCTACATGGATCTACTGATGGAGGTAGTTGAGATGCAAAAATGGTCCTCACAAGCCCAGTCCTTTTTCCCTTGATGGAAGGGCCAAGAGACTGTCAGAAAATGGCAGCCAATGGGACCTGCCACCTAGCTAGGGAGGGAGCTCCTTCTTAATGAAGGTGTTTATGCGAGGCTAGCTGCTTATCTTCCGGGCATGCTGGAGAGGGAGAAATCCTGTACTGGATGGGAGGTGGGGCTGAGGTCCTTTCCGACTCTGATCATGCAGAAGAGTTGCAGAAAAAAAGGTTGATTTGAGAAGAAATTTGGGAAGAAGAATGGAAGAGATCATTGATGAAAAGCAGGAACCTGTGTGTAATTTCAAAGTTTTTAGGTTTGATTTTCTGAATAACATAGAAGAAGTATAAAAAAGATGGCACAGGAGTTGAATGGTGCATGTGGAGCACAGGAGAGTGACGGGAAAAGGTGTGTTTTGAGAGGTTTGAGTGGCTGATTAGCTTTCTTCTGATTTGTTACTAAGGCCGTGGCAGTGTTTGGAAAACTTCAAGGTTAACCTTTTGGTAATTAAGTCTGAAAATATGCATAAAGATTAGCCACCAGCTTCCCCAAACTGGAGATGAGGTATTTGTCATTCGTGAGTGTTGTCAGATTAAGCAGAAACTTTTTATCTATGTGACTCTATGACTGTGTAATATAGTGGAAAGGGCACTGGATATGGGCACCTGGGTGGAAATCTCAGCTCTGCCACTAACTTAAACTGTGACCCTGAGCAAACCCCTTCCCTCTTTGTGTCTCAGAGGCCTCATCTCTCAAAAGTGGGGGTTGTGATGAGGACTAAGGATTCCTTCAAGTCAAATCAGCAACAAGCATTGATTACTTACTACCTATCAGGCACTGTGCTAAATGCTGGGGATATAAAGAGAAGCAAAAAGACAGATCCTCCCTCCCCTTGAGTAGCATGCATTCTAATGGGGGAAGATGACCTATAAAAGAAACTATACTCCTCTAAATCCTATGGAAGATGTACCCTCAAATTCTCCCTGGCCACAACTAAAGCTGCTAGCTTTCAAATTTGTGTGGTTTCAAAATTCCCATCTTGGAGAGAGAAACTGTAACGATAATAATAGTAAGCATTTATATAGTGCTTTAAGGTTTGCGAAGCGCTTTACAAATATTAGCCCATTTTATCATCACAACCACCCTGGGAGGTAGACGCTGTCGTTATCCCTGTTTTACAGATGAGGACACTGAAGTTAAGCGATTTGCCCGGAGTTATGCAGCTAGTATGTGTCTGGAG
The DNA here is from genome assembly GCF_003287225.1 of Phascolarctos cinereus. NCBI lineage: Eukaryota > Metazoa > Chordata > Mammalia > Diprotodontia > Phascolarctidae > Phascolarctos > Phascolarctos cinereus. The sequence goes on from NW_027556291.1 coordinate 29,183,668, forward strand.
CTAGATTTGAACTCAGCTCTTTCTGACTCCAGACCCTGCTCTGCCATTGTCTGTGATCACGTGTGACCTTTGGCTAGTCCATTTCCCTCTCTGGGCTCCAGTTTCCCCCACGATATGATGGAGTGTCTGGAATTGGAGGATCCCCGTCTTGCTCAAAGACTCTGTATTCTATGAATCTAAGATGGATGTAAAGAATATAAGTGACAAACACATATACCATACCGAAAATTGAAGATTAAAAAAATAAAACATTTAAAAAATGCTGCCAACAGCCAGTTGCATTATTGTGGCTTGCTAGTGGCAAAAGGTAGAGTCACCTTAACATACAGAGTTTACTAAAGCACCTTCATTAATGACCAGATGATGAAAAATGTACCAAGTGATGGAGTCCCATGTGCCCTGTGGCAAAGTGACAGCTCCGAGAGATGGGACCTAGAAACATCCAACCCTTCAACATCTAGGAAATGAAAATAAAGATCGCTTTCCATAATCGGGTGGCCTTCTCCTTTAGTTGCAACTGAAGTGACAAAATAAATGTTCATAACAAGGAACCCTGGGAGTTGTGTGACTTTGCACCTGGCAGGTCCTCTTGAGTCAAGATGACAAAAGGATTGTCCCAGAAGAAAAGATGGAAGAGATCCTTGGTGAATGGAAGGACAGTCATGGAGTGAGAAGCAGCATGACTAGGATGCTAGACTTGGAGGCAGGATGACCTGGAGACCTGGGTTCCAGGTGGGCCTCAGACACTGAAAATCCACATCACCCTGGACATCGCCTATAAAAATGACAGGGTTAGACTCAATGGGATCTCGGAACTCTTCCAGCTCTGACCTTCAGAACCCACGATTCTGTGACCCTGTGACGTTTACTGGTGACCAAGGGCAGATCCAACTGGCTAGCCTTGTGGAGGTTATGTCAGCCTGGGAGAACAGGGTAATGGAATGAAAAGGACACTGGAGTCAGATTTGGGTTCTAGTCCTCATGTGGCCCCTGACTTGCTGAGTAACCTTCTTCAAGGGCATTTTCTCTTGGAGTCTCAGTTTCTCCATCTGACAAGCAAGGGGCTCAGCCTAGATAGTCTCTAAGAATCCTTCAGCTCTGAAGGCATATAATTTTCATCTCTGCTTTATCCATTACTTAAGTCACTCCTTTGCTTCCTTCCCATAAGGCCAGATGGCTCCTAATAATTCCTACCTGAGCCAGATATCTGGTGTTTTCCACTTGCTGAATCTTCAACAGAACGTTCATGTTTCCAGTTCAGTGGCGTTCAGTGGCTGGCCTCAGCACCAGCAACTGTGTACCACCCTTACTCTTGTCTCTAACCCCAACACACCAGCTTGCTTGGAGCTGGGAATAGAACTCCTCTTCTTGTTTTGATCTGCCTCAGTTTCCCCATATATAAAATTGAGGAGGAAAGGGAGGGAGCAGAATCTAGATGATCTCTGAGATTATCAGCTGAAAAAATAGTGAGCTGACCCCACTAGCTAATTTCGCAGCAGGCACAAAATTCACTGGTCCAAATAACAATAATCATTATGTAGTGCTTTATAGTTTAGAAAACACTTTAAAAATATCTCATTTGATCCTTACAATAATCCCAAGAGGTAGGTGCTATTGTTATCCCCACTTTAGAGTTGAGGAAACTTGAGGCAGGCAAAGGAATCATTTGCCCAGGGTCACCCAGCCAGGAAGTATTAAGGCAATATTCAGACTTGAAATCTTCCTGAACCTGGGTCAAGGGATGTTTCCCTTGCATAAAGAAGTGACCTTGACCAGAAGGGTCAACATCCACATTGATACCTGACTGTTTCCTTCTTGGGTTCCCAACTGTCTGACAGCCTCATATCTTTTTCTTATTTTTTTTCTTCTTCTTATTTCTTTGAATTTCCTCTGGTTAGGGTAGAGGAGGAAATCCCCACCTAGTAGGATAGAATATGGACAGAACATTCCAAAGTCATCAGCCACCTTCCATATTGGGGGATTATAGAGCAGCTCAATAGATTCAATCCAGAGTGCCCTGATAATCAAATCCCAACTTGGCCTGGGTAGGTACTAGTGAGGAAAGGCACCCTTTTGGGTAGACTAGGAAGGGCTCCAGGCAGGAGTGTGCTGGTAAATGTTTAATTGGCTTCTTTCCCCCTCCCCCACACACAAAAAATACCCCTAACATACTTTTAAGTTTAATCTGCATTTTATTTATGTTTATTTAATTTGCATTTTCTTCATCCCTTTCTTAAATCTAGACAATCAAGAAAACAATGAATTAAGCCCCACTTTGTGGCATTTGCCTGTATCCGAGGGGTAAATGTGCACACTGAAAATTTTACGGTCTGTTTTCCAGTTTGAGTTAGACCAGAAGATCATAAACTAGAGCCAGGGAATGTTTGAGTTAATGCTTATGTACCTCTCGGTGTAGAATTTTTAAAAGGAATTTATACTAGGAAACTTCTTCGATGCTTTAAAATACTTCACAGATCCATGATTTCATTGGTGTTACCAATACTGTAATCTTTTTCAATTCTATATGGGGATTCTTTACCATCTGTTATGAGCCCTGCTCCAGGAAGGGATTTCAGAGCTCAATTGATTCCCCTTCCCAGCCAACAGTCTCAGCATCGTTTAGCCAGTGGCTGAGAGGCACTGGGACTGATTGAATCTCTCTCAAGAAAATAGACATGTCTTTCTCATGCAGTGGGTATTTAATGAGAACTTGTGAGGCAACACATGATCTTTGGGGAAAATTTTTAATTCAATACAAACATGTAAATTTTCCCCGAATGACCTCTATAAATGGAAAATATAATTCTTAATAACCTTAAAGCTATGGACACATAAGCATTCCTGTGGATAAGATAGAATTGGATTCCAAATTAGTCTCTCTCCTAGGACCCCTGTTGGGCTCATTTGCCTGGCACGAGGTCATGCAGCCTCCCAATTCCAATCCAAGCAAATCAGACTTGGGGGGGAGAGGGGGCAGGGACAAGCTTCAGCTAAACCATCCATCTGCTTGCCAGTGTATCTGGGGTCTTACCAATGTTTGTCTGCTTGGAGAGCCCTGGGACTGAGGCAACAAAAGAGGCTTAGAAAGACAGACAGGAGCTACGCCTGGCATTGCAAAGAGAAATGGGGGGAGGGATGGGACAGAGAGAGGTGGAGGGAGGGAGGGACAGACAGAGACAAGGAGAGGGAAGGAGGCAGACAGAAGGAGTGGTGGGAAGAAAGAGGGAGAGCACCGTGCAGCCCTAACAGGGGGCCACAGAGAGAAAGGGGGGTGATGCAGCCTCTGGGCTGCCTACAAGCAAAGGGAGAGCTAGGGCCTGCTGCCCTGTCCACCTGAAACAAATGAGAATCCCTGACAGAGAGCAGAAGAGCTTCTGACTCTCACCAGGTCCCTCCTTGCTTGAGTGTCTAGCCTAAGGGTCAGAAGCAAAATCCCATTCTTATGCACCCCAGGCTCTCTGTCAGCTTGAGGGGGAGCACTGGCCCTTTGGAAGGGATGGGTCAGTTGTGAACCAGGAAAGTCCTGCCCTGTTAACAACAGAAAGCCACTTTGAGCGGGTCCTATATCCCATTGTTATCTCCCACCCCACTTCAGAGACCCACAACTCTGGTTGGAACTGAGGCGAGCAGGGCGGCGGCGGCATCACTCTGCTTTTCTCAAATTGCTATAAGGTAATGAGGTGTCCCCAGAGGACAAGGATGCCAGCAGCCTCTTAATGTTAATGTGGGTACTCACTCCACCAACACGGACCCCAACCCTTCCAGCAGATGCTTTTCAGAAGTTGCTATGACAACCAAAAAAAAGTCATCCCCTGGTGGCCAACCCTTTGGCAATGAGCCTCTCTAAACTTAACTGGGCCATCCTTCAGATGCCGCACACACACTGTATCATAGACCCCAACTGGAAGATTTTTGAGCTTGGAAAGACCTGCTAGATCGTCCCCTGGCATAGCCTTTGACAACCCAGGACACCTCCAAGCCACAGAGAGGCACAGAAGGACATCAGTGGAGGAAGAATAAACAAAGGAAGGAAATATGTATATATACATACATAGGAATATATATATATATATATATATATATATATATATATATGTATATATAGATGGTATTCCAAAAGTCTTTATGTAGCTAGAAGCTTTTAAAGTTTAGTTTTAGATATATAGTGATATAGATGTAGAAATATATCTAGATGTATATCTAGAAATAGAAAGATATAGAAGATAAATATATTTTGTTTATTGTTATATGGAGATATTCATATTAATGCTTTAAGTTTTACAAAGTGCTTTACAAATATTATCGTTTTTGATCCTCACAACTTAGCTGCTATCCCCTTTTCTAGCTGAAGAAATTGAAGCTGAGGTTACAGGGCCACACAGCTAATAAGTAACTGAGGGGGTATTTGAATTCAAGTTCCTGCCTCTTAATTCCAACACACTATTCACCATCCCACCTAGTTGCCTAATGTATGTATAAGAGTTTACAAAACACATTTCTCTTCCTAACTAAGTCTAAGTGCCAGTGGACTTGGTGGACAAGGCTTACCAGGATAATAGACAGTGCCTCAGTTTGAATTCCATATCAGGCACTTGGGTGAGTCACTTAACCTGTCTGGGCCTCAGTTTTTCCATCTGTAAAATGAGCTTTCAGTAACTCTGCAGCACCCTGATTCATTTTTCAGGCCTCTGGCTTTTCTCCTTCCTCCTCTCTTCTATCCCTCGAAGTAAAGTCTAGAGTCTTAGGGTAGAGGGGACCTCAGAGGCCATTTACTCCAAACTCCCACCACTGTCCTCTCCCCAAACCCAGCCAGGTGGGCCAATAGACTGACTGGGAACTAGATAATCTGGTGGCAGCAGAAACCTTTCTGATGGTATTGGGTCAAGAGAAGACCCAGAGCCAGCCTGGTGCCCCTCCACTTTCACTCTCCACAGTGTCCTATCCCAGCAGGACCATGTCTGCCATGACACAGCTCTATCTCAGAAGCACCCCTTACTCAGCTGTCTGCCCCTTTCCTAGGCTGCTGCACTGCCTATAGCACCTGCTTTACAGTACCAGAGCATACAGTGCCCATTGGCACAGGCCCCGGGCAAAGAAAAGTCTTGACTCATATACCTACACCTTCCAGTAGATTATAAGATCCTTGAGGGCAAGTATTATTTTGTTTTGGTCTTTGTATGCCTAGAGATTGGCACAGCACCTGGCATATTGGGGAGGCGGTATTGTGGAGGAGTTTAGATTTCTGATTTCATTGGTGTAGGGAGCTCCCTGTGTGTCAGTTCCCTCCACCAATGCACACTGCCAGCTCATCTGTAACTTCTGGTCTTGGGAAGCTGCCCAAACTAACTGAGAAGTTAAGTGGCTTGCCCATCTCTGGTCACACAGCCTCTAGCCTCTAGTCTCCATGTCTTACTGCATTTCCCCTTGCCCATGCTAAGTATTTAATGAATGCTTATTGGGGTTTTTTTGGTTGAGTTAAATTGAATATTATCCTGGTCAAGGGTGATATATAGTGGCGGAGTATTTGGAGGTGGGAGACATAGTGTTCAGTATAGTTGAGAGAGACCTGCACTGGGAATAAGGAGAGATTGGATTTGGAGTCAGAATGTCTGAGTTCAAAGGTCAGCTCTACCTTTTATTATAGTATGTGTGACTTGCTGCAATCTCTCCGAGCCTCAGTGGCCTCTCTGGTCAGATTGAAGGAGTTGGACCAGATAACATTTCAAATAACATACCCGAGCTCAGAATCTATCAATGTTCTCATGTCCCGGCTCCGAGTGCCGGTTTTGACGCTTAACATGAGTCTCTTCTGTTTCCTCACCTCGGCTGTTGTTTTTCCATTACAGGGTATTTCATGTTCTTTTACGTCCATGCTACGTTTTCCACGAATTTCAGAAAAACAAGAGACAGAGAAATAGCCCAGTGGATTAACGGCTTAATCCTTAACTGAAATACAATCTGGGTACAGCCGCCTGGCCCCCCTCCCCCCCCCACACCACTGCCACCAAAAAAAAAACCCCACTGCACATTTCCAGTAACACGTCCCTTCATGAATAATATCGAAGCCAATCAACTTTCTGCAGTTAAAAATGATTGACGCTGTTCTAAGATGTAATCCCATTTTTGCCTAGAAGGCAGGCATGGGGTGATAGATAGTGCCTTTGACAGATCTGCTGAAGACACTGTCCTCTTGGCTACCTAGGTAGTAGCTTGACATTTAATTAAAAGATTAAAAAGCATCTTTCTTTTTTTCTCTCCACCATATGCAACATAATGGGGGGGGGGCAGAAATCAGATTGCCCCAAATCCAGAGTTTAGTCTACTAAGGTAACAGGCATCCCATTGATCTGGCATTTTTGGAGGATCAGGGAATTTTCTAGATCACTGAGGGCTTACCTGCAACCCCTCCCCCCCCCCATTTAAGCAACGCTCATTTTGAATGGCGAGTTTTTAAGGAACAGTTTTCTTCCTCTGCCTTCTCCTCAGACAGAGGGGGCTTCAATATAAAAGGGGCTCTGGACTTCATCCTTTCTGAGAACTCAGACTGAAAATCCAGTTTGCAGGATTGTAACTAAGAATTTTTGTACCTAATTGGGGAAGGGGTAATGGGGGGGGGACAGAGAAGTGTTTTCTGGGCCAGTGTTGTTGTCCCCAGACTCTAAAGGTCATTCTAAGCCTCAGGGGCCCACCTTCATTTTGTCTCTGCCTCAGTAGCTTACATGTAACTGTCCAAGAGATTCTGAGTTTAGCTGGTCTGGTTATAGGACCACGGGTTTCCAGTGAATCTGACTCCTTCACTTTGCAGATAAGGAAACTGAAGCAGAGAAGTTAAATGGCTTTACCCTGGGTCACACAGCTCATATGTATTGGAGGTGGAAACTGAACCCAGTTCTTACTGACACCAAGTCCAATGCCTTCTCCACTCCATCATTCTATATTTGTTGTCTTGGGATGGCTGTCTTTGTCGCCCAGTCCAGCCTCAAAGGCTTTCTAGCTTGCAGGGTCTCCTCAAGATTATGGTGTATTAGCCTAGTGTTTGAGATTCACCCCCACACCAGGAAGAGGCAGAGGAGGTTATTTTGTTAAGCCTCTCCTTGCAGATTTAGGAAGATCAGTGACTGTCCTGAGCTGGGCCACAGCCGTGCCATCAGGGCTTCATGAGGTGTATCTGGCCTCCTCCATGCCCTTCCCTTGCCTCACCCCCAGCTAAATGGCCCTGGGATTTTGTGGTTTGTGAGTTATTTTATGGGTTTTCTTTTTCAAATAGATGGCTCTTTTCTGTCCCTTAGGACCATAGGTTTCAAAGTGGAAGGGACCTTATAGGCCATTTAGCTCATGACCCTCATTTTACAGAGAGGAAAACTGAGGCCCAGGGAGAGAAGTTGCCCAAGTCCTACTCAGGTAGTGAGACCAGGGGTGTTGTGAGGCTCAAATGAGATAATGGATGTGAAAGCACTTTGCAAACTTTAAAGAGTTATATAAATGCCAGTTGTTGTTATTATTATTGGCCTCCAGTCGGGTGGTGATGTCATTCTCTGAGCCTTCTACTACTTTCCTGCTGAGCTCAAGCCAGGTTTATAGAGCAATATAGGGGCTTACTTGGGAATGTTGAATGATCAGCTCTCATATAATATTTACACACATATGTGCTGGCCAGTTACACTTAAGTTGAATTAGTATATTAACATTTTCACCATGGCTTTCTTAAGTCTTAGACAATCCACAAAACAATTATCAAGCCCTGATATGTAGCATTTGCTAACTTCTGAGGTATAAGCACACTGAAAATTTAACAATTGGCTGCCCCAGGCCCTCTAACTCTTTCTTCTGGAGGAGGACTTAGTGCCAAAGGGGATCTTGGAGGTAATGTATGGCCTAGCCTCTTCATTGTGTTTTACTTTTTGCTTAATGCATTTTAAAATAAGAGTGTGCTTTGCTAGGATGAGTTAGCCAGAATTCATAGGATCACAGAGTTAGAGATGGAAGGGACCATAGGTGAGCAATCCTCTCCTTTTACAGAGAAGGAAACTGAGGCCCAGAGAAGATAAGAAAACTCGCTCAAGATCTCGTGGGTAGGAAGGGGCTGAGCCAGGCTTGAGCCTGAGGTCTCATGATTCCCAGAGAACCCTCTCTCTCCTGCCTGCCAGCTGCCTTCTTTCACTCGCTGTCCTGTCAAGCTCTGTCCCTCTCTCAGCTGTCACTTGAGGCTGCTCCCCCTGTGGCCTCCTCAGCTGCTGTGGGTTTGAAAGTCAGATAACCAAGCTTGTTGAAATCATGTCCAAAGTTGGCTCAGAGTGAGGGCCGGCCAGTAAAGCTCACCACTGAGTACTGGGATGTTGATTTGGCCTTTTCTAGGCTGCTTATTTTTGCTTCCTCCCAGGCTCTCAGGTTCTGGCAAGTTAAGGCCCTACCTCCAGATAAATGAGATGGGCCTGGGCCTGGCTAATTCCAGATAGGTCATTGTACCAAGCTGTTAATCCACATGTTGAACTGAGAATGATGTCCATGACTTCAGTGCTGTCACAGTTCCCTGATCTCATCATTATGGGGGCAGGGCAGTGGGGTAGGTCCCTATGATGGAAGGTAGGCCCAAGAAGATGGGTGGGACCTTCACATGAAACCAAGCAGCCCCTAGGGATGAAGGGAAGGGGGAAAGGGGCACCTATCAACACACACACACACACACACACACACACACACACCCCTGCATGGGAGGAAGTGGCAATACATCAAGGAGCAGTGGAGTAAATAGGGTATCCTCAGGGAAAGAGGCAGGTCTCTCATGTTGCCCAGGCAGCACTGAGGGAACTCCAGCTGCACCATCCTAGTTCCATGTCTTCCTTGTGCCTTGGTGAAGTCTTCATGCCCTTTTCGGGCTTCTCACTTAGCCAGGCTGGTCTTCGTACACTGACCAGAGTCCATTACTTGGGACATCCTTGAAGTCTCATATTTCTCATAAAGTAGGATCTGCTGGACTCAGGGTTACCCCCATGCTGCAGCAAAGCATCAGAAGAGGATTTTAATGGGCAAGTTATATAAATGTTCCTTCCCTCCCCCTGCTCACCCGAGATCACTGAGCTCAACCTCCCCTCATTTGAGAAATGAGCCCAAGGCTCAGAGAGATAGATTTGACCAAGGTTGCTTGGTCAGTGAGCAATTGAATCCAAGGCTTTGGACTGCAGATTGGGCCCCCCCCCCACTACACAGATACACACAAATATTATAAGATGGAGAGTTAGAAGGGACCCATTCCCTCCCCCCTTCCATTTGACAGATGAGGAACCTGAAGCCCAGAAAGAGAAAGAGACTTGTCCAAGGCCACACAGGTAGTAAGTGGCCAAGCCAGAATTCAAACCTGTGCTCTTTCTGTTATATCCTTCCCCGCCCCTCCCCCCTCAATTTCATCCTGTATGGAATAGTGCAGATGAGACAGACAAATAATTTTAAGGCTTCTTCTGACTTTGAAATTACAGGATGCATTTTCACATAACTCAGACCCCCTCACTCCACATCCATGGCTCCCTCTGTACCTTGCCAGACTAACTGAGCTTCCTACCTCTGAGCCTAACCTTGCTCATCACATGTTGGGGGGGGGCACTGCTTGGAGTGTCTCTGGGCAGGGGGGAAGCAATTCTGCTCAGGGTCTCTCCAGGGAGAGGTTGTGTATAGGGGGGTGCTCAGGGTCGGGTGGGAGGGCACTACTCAGTCTCGTCAGAAAGCCTCACCCAAAGCCAATGGCTAGTTTCCAAAGTCCAGCAAGGAAAACCAAGTTGCTAGGCAGATGAGGGCAGGGAATAGGAAGTGTTAGGGAAGGGGAGGGGTGGGGGATGACAAGCAGGTATTTGGTTTTTTCCTCCTGCCATTAAAGTTCTGTCTTATGAAATAAGTGGCATTTCAAGGAGCTTCCACAGGCTGCCAGTTGATTTTGCTGTTTATAAATCACAGGTTTAATAGAAACCCTATTAAATTCCAGCATCCAAATGAATTTGAATGTGCGACCAATAACTTACTTTCCCATTTTTCCAGTTGATTGAATTATACCCTATAAATCTGCATAAGTGAGTCCCATTGGTCACTAGTCCCCATTCACTATCGTGAAGCATCCATAAAGCTGCTGCTCCAGCAAAGCTTGGCCTGGTCAAGATTAGAAATGAGCCCCCGTCCCCCAGTGCCTGGTTTTTTCCCTCTCCTCCTGCAGGTGGCAGCACAGCATCTCCCATATTTCTTACTGACATGGGAGCTGAAATTTGAGTTGTGCAAGGCACCCCCCCCGCCCCCCAGTTGGGTTTTAATAGACATCTCGGAGACAGAAAGGAACAGATTTACCTCTTGTTGATATGCTTTGAGCCTAGCAACATGGCAACCGCCAGAGTGAGGTATGTGGGACTTGGAAAAGCATCACAGATGGAAGGGGTCGGCCTTTTGCTGATGACGCAAGTTGGCTGACACTGAACCCCATTTCAAGTAAGGGACACCAGAGAGAATGTCTCCCACGGAATATTCTTATGACCCTCTTGGGGTCTACTTTTGATCCCAACTAAGAGGGGGGAGGGAAGCATAGGCCCAAGCAGGCCAGGAATCCCTTCCCCTCCTCTACTGCTCAGAGTCCATCATGCTCAGAAATGCCATGGTAGAGGCACTAAAAACACCCCTTGCAAAGGTCAGCTTTGCTTCCAGGCAAGCTAGGAGAGGAGGAAGGAAATTGAACCTACCTGCTTATAAAAGCCATAGGCTTCAGTTTCTTTTGGTTTCCCCACTCTCGTAGTCATTGCCGAAATGACTTGGGAAAAGTAATTTCCCCTCTCCAGGCCCCTGTCTGTAAAATGAAGGAGTCAGTGAGATGGCCTTGAGTTCCTTCCCTTCCTCTTCTGATAGATTCTGCTCTAAGGTCTACCATCTCTAATATTCCATGTCTCATGTTCTCTGATGCTCTGTATAATGAAGTCCCTTCCAGCCACAACATTCCCACTTCCTACCATCTTTGGCTGCATACAATCCTAAGACTCTTCTCCTCCAGCAACATGGGAGGCCAGGAGTCTCCACAATTTGAATCTGGCAAATAACTTGTTAGCTATATAACCTCGGGGCCCACGAGAGCCAGTCACCCCTCCCCCCCAATGCTGTCACCTTCATGAAGAAGCTGGAAAAGGGTACCTTCATCATTAAAATGTGAAGATTTTTTAAAAACTGTATTAACAGTTTTTCTCTTCATACTTTCACATATGTAGCCCAAAGAATGTCCAATTAAAAAAAAAACTATTCATCTTTCTATTTGCTGTTCAGAGCATTTTTCCTTTTTTAAATTTTTTGTTCTTTTTTTTACTTAAATACATAAAGACAAAAGAAAGAACATTTCTACAGCACAACTTGTCATTTTCAAAGCTACTGTTTATAGTGTTCTTTTGCAAAGAAATTGATTAGATGTGGATGCCTCAAGACAAGTTTCCCAGGGAAGAGTGAGTGTGGTGTTATGGAAAGAACATTGGATTTAGAATCAAGACCCGAGTTCAAATCCTGGGTTCTGTAGCTTATTAGCTATGCAACCTTGGGCAAACCTGTTCTCCCAAGGCCCTGGGTTTCCAAATATCAATAAAATGTGAGAGTTGGACCAAATGAGTTCCAACATGCTTCCCAGCTCCACATGAGGAGAAAGTGTTGCAGAAATGGGGGTTTGGGTAAGGGGAGACAGCCTGTGTGAACTCTCAGAAATTAGAGATGGGAAGTTACATCTAGGGAAGAGCTAGCAGGCAAATACAGCTAGAAGAGAGAGACAGAGAGAGTGTGGGGGTGTGGGTCCCAAGCACTGTCTTTACTGATAGATCCATCAGGAGAACTGAGTGCAGTAGGAGAGACAGCGTTCTCCACCAGCACCCCCATGAAAGCACTGACCACATAGCCCTAAGGTCGGTGGAAATGATTTTAAAAGCTAGTCCTAACTACATGAGAATGTAGATGGGGGGTGGGAGTGCCACTGGAAAGGGGAGAAACCACAACAGGTTGAAACTTCTGAGCACAGCTGTTTGGAGAGACCTGAGCCAGTCAGTCACTCCCCTCCCCAGCCCTCTGCAGCAAAGCCATTCTTAAATTACATAGGGTTTAGAACCCCAGGGGCCGTAGAGATTACTTAGTCCAATCTCCTCATTTCACACAGGACAGTATAGGATCAGGGATTTTGAGCTGGAAGGTCTAATTAAAGGTCATCCAGTTGGGTAGTGTCAGACAGGCTCCCGAGTGAAGCCCCAATCAGATTAAAATGTAATTGGGAAATATTTAACAAAATAAAGGAAAATGCAATGAAACAGAGAAAAGCACATTTTATAACGCAGCAAGATGGGCAGCCTGAGGGATCCTTATGTATGGATTAATGCCCCTCTATTTCTAGGGGAGTTTGACACCTCTGCTGCAGTCTGATCCCCTCATTTTCTAGATGAGGAGACTGAGGTTCATCAAGAGTTGAAGTGACTTGGTCAGGCTCACACAGGCTCATGTGTCCAATGCAGGCTTTGATTCTGACTGTGCTTGGCTGGAGGACCCGGGCTCTGCCCACTGCTCTCTCCTACCCTCCCTCATGTATCTGACCAGGGCAGAAGAAAATGCAAAACCGTGTAGGGCTTTAAGCCAATAGCTAATTCCACAGCTGGGACTCCAGGGCCATCTACCAGGGGTTTCCTGTGAATTTGTTTTTTTTTTTTAATAGTCATAACTATTTTGATGTAATTGCTTTCCTTTGTAATCATATGGATTTTATTTTATGCATTTAAAAACCTTATGGGGGAAGAGAGGAAAAAGGTGGGAGAGATTTCAGAACTGAAAATAAAATAAAATTGAATTCAAAACAAAAAATCTCAGAGAAAAGATCCACAGGCTTCAGCAGCCTGACCAAGAGCTCCAGAACAGAAAAAAGACTGAGGACCCCTGATCTAGTTCACCACCCAACCCCCCATTTTACAGATGGGAAAACCAAGGACCAGAGCAGGGAAGAAATTTCTCCTGAAGGTTAAAACAATTATGTAGTTAGATCTCTATTTTCTCTCTCTCTCTCTCTCTCTCTCTCTCTCTCTCTCTCTCTCTCTCTCTCTCTCTCTCTCTCTCTCTCCCCCTCTCTCCCCCCCATATATATATGTGTGTGTGTGTGTGTGTAATATAATATATAGATAAACATGCACACACTGTTTGAATATTTGCCACAGATTGTTTTTTCTGCTCTAACTGGAAAAGAACCATGAGGGTGGGGGGAGATGATGGGGGTGGCAACCAGGGGCCTCCATTCCCCCTCCTCCCATGCCCTCCTTTGAGACAGCAGGCTGAATCCAATAAAGCCAGCCCACAGGTGGGTGAGAGGAGCCGGGCTTAGCCCCCACTTGAGAAGTCCTCAGCCTGTCTTTTCCCTTTTGTCTCTGCTTGCCCTAAAGAGAAATTTGCCCCCACAACAAGCTTCTGATTGGGCCTGCTCACCTTGCTCCTATTTCACACCCTCCCCAGAACAGGGGGAGACAGGAGGCTGGAACATTAGCCTAAGGTTTCTCTAAATTAGCTTCCCAACTGAGAGAGAAGCGGGGAGGGCAGAAAGGGCCACAGGCCTAATGAAGTAACCTAGAAGTCTAGCCCACCCTGATTGGTGGGTGGGCCTTTGTGGACTTGGACATCTGCCTCATCAGCCCCCCTGTTGAGGGGAAGTGCCAGAGGGTCCTGTACCCGGTTTTTTCCAGGAAAAAGCACTCCCCTATAAGAGCAGGAAAGATAAGCACATTACTTTGTTAATAGAGTAAACCAGGTCAGTAATTCAGCCGTATTTCTGTTTTATGGTATGATTTCCATCTAACTACCGCACTTAAAAGGATGATAATAAAATTCTCGTAGCTCTGCTAATAGTTTACCACTACCCAAGCTAGATGGCATTGAAACTTTGCCCTGGCTTCATGTTTTTCAAAATGACTGCCCAACTTGGCCTGGGTCATTTGGTGGAATGAGTTGGCCCCCTCCTCCTGTTTCACCCCATAGCACCAGTAGAGAGCTTCATCTCCAGAGAAAAGCAGGGGGCCTACCTCTTAAGAGAGGCTGCTTTGCCTGATTATTTCAAATAAAATACATGCTTTGAAAGTGTGGCATAGGCTGGCCTGGCTTTGGTTTTAACTTATCTTGACGAAGCCTAATTCACTGCCCCCAGACTTGATCAAGCTCCCTCTAAGCGGCTGTTGTCCCAGACAGATAAGCTGTAATCCTCAGCCACCATATTCCCTCTTATCTCTCCCACTTCGGGCTGTCAGGGCTTGGCCCCCCGAAGGCTGCTGAATCTGAAGGGAGGCTTATGGGGGCTCCAGTGTCTGTCAGTTCCCCCCAATGGTAATGAACACATGAATGGGCCCATGAACCGGGCTGGGAAGGAGACATTAGGCTAGAATCATTTAGCAAAGAAATGTTGCTGTGTCTAAAGCAGGCAATCAGTATTCATCAGGGGCACTAACCATGTACGAAGCACCTTTGGCAATGGCCCTTATTTGTGCTGTAGTTAGAATCCAGAAAAAGGAAGAGCAGGGCTTGAGAGCAGACATGGCCGAAGGAAGGCCGAGCACATAGGCAATTTAGTTAAGTGCCTACTATGTGCCAGGCCTACTGGGAATCCAAAGGCAAAACCAACAGTCCTTGCCCTTCAGGAGCTCACATTATATTGGGTCATCCTTCAATAAATGTGTACATGTGTGTGTATCCAAGGTAAATGGCATCCTTCCTACTTCTCCCCTTGGCCTGATTTCCTCCCCCTCCTGCTTAGCTCCTTCCCATTGGTCAATGGTCTTTAGAGAGGAAGAAAGGCCTTCTAAAGGAAAAAGGACTGAAAGCACTTAGACCTCTGAACCAAGTGGCTCAAATATTCAGGAGCAGACAGACATTAAGTTCCCTTTGTTCAAAAACCCCCTTAGAGAAATAAATGGGAATGGATAGGAGCATTTGATGCACTTTCTGCCCCAGGGCTCTATGGGGTTAGGGGGTCTGATACCCACTAAAGGTGTAAGGATCCACCCTTACCAACTGAGAAAGAGTCTTCATTTCGAATGGGGCTTGGCTGTCTCCATTTCTGACCTGGGAAAAAATGCCACGACCACTTTTAGCCTGTCTGCCACCTCCGCTAACCTAGGAAGGGAGCAAAAAAAAGTCACCAAGCAACCTTCATATAGCATTTTCAAGTATGCAAGGAACTTTACAAGGATTATTTTATCTGTGCCTCATAAGCCTATGAGGCAGATGCTATTATTAACATCTCCATTTTCAAGTTTGGGAATCTGAGGCTTGGATTTACCCGTGGTCACACAGCTAGAAAATATTAGAGAGAATAGGGTTTGAACCCAGGTCTCTGACCTCAAGCTAGCCTTCTTTCTCCTAGACTTTCATACTGTTTTACTAAAACATGGTACGGGTTCCATGCCCTTCACTCATAAAAGGGCCCTTTGAGTACCTCCACAGTGCCAGTTTGCCTTTAATTTACACAAATTCTAACAAGTTTGGGAATCTTCTGTCCTGCCTCACAGCTCATATAAGTAGCATCCAATTAGAGGCACGGCGGGGAGAGGGGCAGCTGGAAGCCAGAGGGGTGCCCTTCAATCAGGGAATGTTGGAACAAATTAAGGGATACAGATGTGATTGTTCTGTAAGAAATAATGATGAGGGCAGTTTTAGAGAAACCTCGGAAGACTGGTATAAGCTGATATAGAGCAAAGTGAGCGGAACCAGGAAGACAATTTATACGGTAACAACAACGTGGTAAAGACAGACAACTTTGAAAGACTTTAGAACTCTGATCAATGCAATGACCACCCACCATTCCAGAGAACTAATGAAGACAAATGCTAAGAGGTGCTCCAGGTGCAGAGTGAGACCTATTTTTAGACATGGCCAATGTGGGAATTTATTTTGGTTGACTATACATATTTATTAGACTAATTTTATTTCACTTTTTCCCCAGTGAGGGAGGAAGTAAGAGGGAGAGTAAAAAGATTTTTGTTAATTGAAAAAAAAAATGTTTTAAGAAGATAGAACTCAGAAAGCTCGATGGCCTGGAGCTGTTTGTTCAATGCAGGGGCAAACAGCCATATATATATACACACACACACACACACACACATACACGCACACACTTCGGTAGCCAATTATCTAGTGTGGTGATTACTACTCATAATAAGGACTCTGAGTTATAAGAATAAATGAGTTACCAGAATAAGTTGTCTTGAGTAACCTCTGGTTAAGAAGGATGGAAAGATTGTGATACATTTTTTATTGACTTGCAAAAAATTCTGAACTTTACAAGCACAAAAAAGAACATCTCCATAGATGGAGTGGAACATAATAATGTTCAAATGAACAAAAATGATAATGGAAAAAGAGGAGTATATGTGAAACCACCAATCTTTTTTTAAAAAAGTATTTGATCAATTCAACCTGTTACTCTTCAAGTTTTCCCATTTGTCTGTATTTCCTTCCAAACTCCCTTCTATTTTGTTGGTGTGCGTTTTTTAAATGCTTCAGTTAACCCATTTTCATTATTTTCTTTTTGATAGAATTATCACTAGTTCCCCTTTGCTACCCTCCATCAGCTCCCTTATCTAGCAAAGCAAAACACAATGGGTATGTCCAAAAATCTGTGACTCCCACTGTACCCTGAGTCCCCTGCCCCTTTTGGAGCCCCTTCCCCCCTCTTGGCCTTGTTTTCCTCATCTGTAAAATAATGAAGTCGATTAAATGATCTCTCAAGTTCCTTCCAAATTGTAAGTCCCATGATTCTCTGATCACTTAAGAAAATGTACTAATTAGATCTGTGCTGAAGTGGATGTGCTTGTAGGGCCCAGTATTTGGACCCACCTTTTCACAGAGATGCCTCACCTCCAGGCCACTTGCTGTAATTGAAAATCAGCAATGAGGCTTTGTTAGGTGCACTGGGAGAGAGCGGTCTAAGAACTCTCAGATCCTTTCAAAGAGTCTAGTAATAGAGTCTGTGGGGGTGGAGGGGCCTCAGAGCCAGAGGCAAGGGTTTGTTGAGCTGGAGAACCAGAGAAAGTGGAGAAAGAACAGGGGAAAGAACTTTGAACCAATGGGGAAGGCTTGCCAAGAGCTAGGCAGTACTTTCAACTGAAGCTGAGAGTCCATGTGGACCTTCTGAGGCAGCAATGCTGCCAGATGGAGGCAATGAACGACACATCATTCAAGATTAGAGAGTTAGTGCTTGGATAGCTGTAGGTACCTTTATGGACTATTGGGATGTTTGCAGAGCTTTTTGTGATTATTTCCCCTATTTGATCCTCACAACAGTCCTGTCTTGGAAGTACGTCATGACTTGCCCAAAGTCACCCCACTAAGAAGTATCGGAGGTAGGATTTCATATCAGAGTTTGCATACTCCAAGACCAGTGCTCTGTTCGCTATGCCAAGCTGCCATTCCCTTTGGATTCCTCCCACTGATTATTCAGTGAATCTCATTCGCAGAGTTCTGAGATTAATTTGGCTATTAGTTTCACTGAGTTTACCCAATAATGTTGGAGAGCCTATATAAACTATAACTTCTGAACTTTGCTATAATGAAGTTTGAGATGAAATCAACATTGAGATTGGTTTGGTCTTAAGCTAAAAGATATTTGGGGTTTTTTTCCCCTAACAACATTCAGTTTATTAAAATGTTGACATGTTGTCGTGTGCCCTTTTTAGCATGGGGTGTTAGCAAATCAGGTTTTCATTATATAAAATTCATGAGCCTTATTGTCATTACCCATATTGTGGACTAAAGGCCATTACTGGCAATGAAGGATTTTGTAATGCAACATAGCCCTTTTTTAGTATTTCTTATCTCTACTTCTGCCTCATTATTTTTTTAACCAGGTTGTGCTTTGGGGCTCCTTTAGCTGAAATGTCTTAAATTTATAGTTCTGAAATGGACTTAAACTACTGACTTATTTGTGATGAAAAATAATGGCATCCTGTTGTTAAAAGTTAGTTATTAAGAAGAGACACATCTAAAGTATTTTCTTTGTGTGTTTGGAACCTCTGAACATAAGTAAAGTTAAGCAATTAGTAATGAAACACTGTATGTCTTAGAGAAACTTTGCATTATAGTAGAGGACTGGACTGGTTTTTAGAAGATCTGAGTTCTAGTCCAGGTTCTGACCCTCCCCAGCTGGGGGTGGGGGCAGTGGACAAGCCATTCATTCTCTATGACTTTATAAGATTAGCACTCTCATAATCCGAGAGTCAGTTTTTGGAAACAAAAGTAGAGAAGCAAAAATACCTGCTCAGCCCTCCTCCTTGGAGGTCTAGGGGCTTCTTCAGTGTCACTCATTTTGCAGATCAAAAATCTGAGGCAGTAGGTGGCGGTGAGACTGAATAGCGAGAGAGAGAGAGAGAGAGAGAGAGAGAGAGAGGAAGGCAGAGAGCTCATTATTCCAGAAGGACAGCATCCAAGTCTCATCTTCGCTATTTATTACCTACGTGACCTTGGGCAAGTCACTTGACTTTTCTTGGCCACAGTTACCTCATCTGCTCTTCATCTGTCAAATGAAGGGTTGTACCAGATCACCTCTAAGCTCCCTTCTTATTCCGTGGTGCTCTAAGAAGGAAGGCATATACAGTCCCTGCCATCATATCACTTACCAATCAATAGCTCAGCTCTTGCCAGAAGCCTCTCACACCTGCAAGAGTTTGCCAGGTTTCTCCCTTCCTTTTCTACATAAACACTTCCAACCATGGCATCACCAAACACTATAAAATTCTCACCAGGGTATCTGATTTTCTGCTAAAAGCTTGACTCCCAGCTAACGTGGAAAGGATCAGAACTGGTAAGTCCTGAGCAGTAGTCCAGTAAGCTGAGTTTTTTCTTCTAATTTGCTCCCAGTTGTCTAGATACTATGCAATGCATAAGCAGAAGAAGGGGCCCCTAGAAAATGGTAAGAGCTAAAGGGTTTCCAAAATTAAGAAGTAACATAACATCAACAAAAATGTCCCAAGGTCACTTCCAAGTTTGCCTTTTATTGAACCAAGGGCTTCCTCCTCCAAAGACTTATGATGGGGAGGCCTGGCAAGATGCGAATTCATTTAGCTAGAACGAAAGCTAACGTTCTAGATAAGAGAGTCAGAATCCCCAAGGATCTTGACAGGCCAGGACATCGGGCCAAATGTAAGAAGATTAATTTGAATAGGGATAAAAGTAAAGGCTTACATCGACATTCAAAGAGAAGTTTCAAAAGTGTAAGGTGAGGGAGGCCTGGCTAGATGCCAATTCATCTGAAAAAGATCTGGGGGTTTTATGGATGGCAGCCTCAATAGCAGAGTAATGTGGCAGCCAAGAAAGTGGATTCAATTCCAGGCTACACTGAGAGGCACCGTGTTCAAAAGTGGGAGGTGATAATCTTGCTGAGAGAGAGAGAGAGACAGGACATACCACAACAGTTTTTAATTTCCTTGTAAAATTCTTTACAGAGACCTGGGCCATCTGGTCACTCTTCTTCCCCCTTGCCCCAAGCCATCCCTAACTTCCTAGGAATTGGATCTCAAAGGGACCTTAGAATTTACTTTTAATCTGACTTTCTCTCATTTCCTAGAGAATATCTGAAGGTCCAAGATTTAGAGCTGGAGGGTACCATAGAAGATGTCTACTCTGGCCCCTTCATTTCACAGATGAAGAAACTGACACCCGGAAAGGTTGAATAACTTGCCCAAGGTCCCACATCTAAGTAGAGGCAGAGAGGGGAATTCAAAGCCAGGTCATGTGATTCTAAATCCAGCTCCCTTTCCATCCATTTACCTATAAAAAACTGATATGCTGAACTAGGATTACTCGGAGCAGATCTTCCGAGGACTTGGACAGCAATCGTTTTAATAAACAAATTTGGCTAGCCTAGTTTGAATTGCTGCAAGTGCCTGAAAGGAATGAGATGGCATTTATTCAGACCTTCCTCTAGTTTAGACCATCAGGGAGTATGGTTTACTGAAGCCTTCATTACAAAATCACAGACTTTCAGTGCTGAAAGGGACCTTTGAGGACATCTCATCCAAACAGTACCTAACCAATGTAGATTCAAACTCAAAGGGCAAACCACCACCACCACCACCACCACGCCCTTTCCCAGCCAAAGACATTTTTATTATAGTTAAACTCTGTGATAAGAACCAAAGGATACAGAGCTTATTTCCCCTTGTAGCTCTTCTCCTGAGAATGTTTACTTAGCTCTGAGTGAAGAGGTTTTTACAAATGCTTTGGGGAACTCGGTGGGAAATTTTAACTTGAATGTTATTAAGCCCCCAGAGTTAGTGTTTTTTGCTGATTTTCTCCATAGTTTTCAGAGGTGTTCAGGCAACTTAAAATGCTGAGAAAGTCACAGAAATTAACTAAGTCCCAAGCAACTTAAAGAAAAGTAATAAGCTTCAGAGAAAAGCAGTGATGAAAAATGACCACAGCATTTCCTTGCTTGAAAAGAAATAAAACTTCTGTCTTGATTTAATAAATTTCTATTCAGTTTCACACGCATTTATTGTACCGGATACTGTACTAGGTGCTGGAGATGCAAAGAGAAAAAAAGAAATAGTCCCTATCTTTAAGGAGCTTACATTCTATTGGGGGAATACAAAAAGGACACAAATACACACAAAATACAGTATACACAGAGTGGAAAAGAGCAGCAAAGATGGTAGAGTAAGGGGAATCGGTATAGCCCAGCCCTCTCCCATAACTATTCCAACAAAGATCTAGGAGGAATGCCAGACTGAAATGTGAATGTGTATGGGATGAACTCACTAATAAAATGAAAGAGGACAGCAGATATACCAAAATTAAACAACATGTTATTTACAAAAAACGTACTTGTAACAAAGATTGGCATGAATTATTTAAAATAAGGAGTAGAAACAAAATCAATTATGCTTCAGCAAACCCAAAAAAGTAGTAGTATAGGAATCATGTTTTTAGATGAGGCAAGAGCAAAAATAGACTTGATTAAAAGAGATAAACAGGGAAAGTACATTATGCTTAAAGGTATCATTGACAATGAATTAATATCAATTCTTAGCATGTAACAAATGACATAGCATGTAAACACTTAAAGGAAAAGGTAAATGAGTTCTAGGGAGAAATAGAAAGTAAAATTATAATAGTGGGGGACCTCAGTGCACCCATTTTGGACCTAGATAAATCTAACAAAAAAAAAAGTGATAAAGAAGTCAAAAACCTGAATGGAATTTTTGAAAACTTACATATGAAAGATTTCTGGCAATTACTGAATGAGAATAGAAAGGAATGTACATATCTCTTAAGACTGCAATAGCACATTTATAAAAATTGGCTGTGTATTAGGGCATTAAAAACCTCATAAACAAATGAAAACATTATGCACATCCTTTACTGATTACAGTGCAATTACAATTATATTCAATAAAAGGCCATTCAAAAAAGGATTAAAAATTAATGAAGATTAGATAATGGTCCCAAGGTATTGGCAAATCAAAGAACAAATTAGAGAAATAATAGATAATTTCATCAAACAAAATTGCAACAATGAAAAAACATGCCAAAATTTTGGAGATGGAGCCAAAGTAATTCTTAGGGAAAACAAATCTATGTGTCTAAACACTTTTACTAACAAAGGAGAGAAAGATCAGATTAATTAGCCATACAACTTTTTAAAACTGGAAAACCAACAAATTTTTAAAAATGAATTAAACACCAAAACAGAAACTTTGAAAATTGAAGAGATTAACAAAATTAAAAGCAAAAAACCCCCCAATGAATTAATAAATAAAAATAGGAGCTATTTTTTAAACTGGTAAAAGAAATCACTAGGTAGTTTTACATTTTAAAAAAAGAAGAAAACTAAATTACTAGTATCAAAAAAAATTTTAATCACAAAAAATGAAGAAGAAATAAAGGAAATTATTAGAAACTATTTTGCCCAATTATATGCCAATAAACCACAAGACTTAAATGAAATGGATAAATATTTATAAAAACATAAAATGCCCAGATTCACAGAGCGAGAAATGGAGAACTTAAATAACTTAATCTCAGAAGAAAAAAAATTGAAGAAGTCACAAATGAACTTCCCCCCCCAAAAAAAAAACCAAACCAAGACCAGGTCAATTTACAAGTAAATTCTACCAAACATTGGAAGAGCAATTAATTCCAATATTACATAAACTGTTTGCAAAAATGGGAAAAGAAGAGATCTAACCAAATTCCTAAAATGATACAAATAAGGTCTTCATACATAAACCAGATAAAGTCAAAATGGAGAACGGAGCTATAATAAATAGTTTTACATTCATTATATAACAAATATTCATGAAAAAATTTAATTAAATTTTAGCAAAGAGGCTACAACAGCATGTCAAAAATTTCATGCACTATGTCCATATTAGATTCATACAAGGAATGCAGGCTTGGTTCAGTATTTGGAAAAGTTAAACATAATGGACCACGTTAATAACAAGAACAACAAAAGTCTTTCATTGCACCAGTAGATGCAGAAAAAGCTTTTAACAAAATACAGTGCCTTAGCTATCACTCTTTGCAGATGATATGATGGTATACTTAGAGAATCCTAGAGAATCAAGTGAAGAATTACTTGAAATAATAAACAAATTTAGCAAAGTTGCAGGATATAAAAAACAAAATAAAGTACCTTTTTCTGTTTTTAAAAATCGTTAGAAAATATAGACATGAAATATAGAAACATAGAAATGAATGGACTTTAATTTGGTAAGCAATAACTATCTAAAACTGAGAGCCAGTAATCACATGTAATGGAGATAAACTAGACACCATTCAAATAATATCCAGGGTAAAGCAAGGATGTCCATTAACAGCACTTCTATTTCACATAATTCTAGAAATGCTATAACAAAAGCAATAAGACACAAAAAAGAAATTGAGAGAGTAGAAATAAGCAAAGAGGAAACAATTTTCGTTTTGTGTAGATTACAGGATGTTTTGCTTAGAGAACCTCAATTACTCAATTTTGACAAAGTTGTAAGATATAAAATAAATCCTCACAAATCACCAGCATTTCTATATATTACCAACAAAACCCAGCAGGAAGAGATGAAAAGACTTCTTCCATTAAAAAAAACCTACAGAATATGTAAAATACTTGGGAGTCTGTGTCTCAAGACACAGAGGCACTATACGAATACAACTGCAAAACACTATGTACATAAAGACAGACCGAAGTATTTAGAGAAATATTAAGTGTTCAATGGGCAGGCTGAGCCAGTGTAATAAAAATAACAAGACTATGTAAATCACTTTTTTCAATACTATACCAATCAAACTACCAAAAAGTTACTTTATGGAACTAAAAAAAGAAATACACAATTCATCTGAAAGAACAAAAGGTCAAGCATCTCAAGGGAAATAATGAGAAAAAAGGGGGAAGAGGAAACGAAAAAGGCCAGACAATATCAGATCTCAACATATACTGCAAAGCAGTAATCATCAAAATGATTTCGGACTAGTTAAGAAATAGAGAGCTTGATCAGTGGAACAAATTAGATATACAACATAGAGAAGCAAACGAATACAGTGTTTTAATGTTCAGTAAATCCAAAGACTCTAGCTAATGGAGTAAAGACTAGCTATTAGACAAAATCTGCTGGGAAAACTTGAAAGGAATCTGGCAGGAATTAGTACTGCACACCATAAACCGATATTAGGTTCAAATTGGAAGCATGATTTCAATATAAAAAGTAACATAATCAATTAGAGAAACGAGAAAAAAAAATTCCTTTTAGATCTATGAATGGAGGAAGCATTCATGACCAAACAAGAGATATAGAGGACCATGGAAGATAAAATGACAGTTTGGATTATCTAAAATTAAAAAGGTTTTGCACAAGCAAAACCAATATAGCTAAGATTAGAGGGGAAATGGGTAACTAGGGGGAAAAAATCTTTTCAACAAGTTTCCCTGAGAAAAGTCTCATTTTCAAGATATTTCTTTAAGGAACTAATACAAATTTATAAACATAAGAACCATTCCCTTATTGATAAGTGGTCAAAGAATATGAATAGACTGTTTTCAAAGATAGAAATCTAAACTATCAGTAGCCATATGAAAAAAAAATGCTCCAAATCACTAATAATTGTAAGTTAAAGCAACTCTGAGATTCCACCTCACACTGATCAGATTGGCAAATATGACCAAAAAACCCCTGCAAAATGATAAAGGTTGGGAAGGCTGCAGGAAAATATACACATTAATGCATTATTATTGGAGTTGGGAATTCATGTCGCCATTTTGGAATGCAATTTGTAACCATACCCCAAAAGTCACTAACCAGTGACTGATTCAGTGATAGCACTATTAGCCCTGTGTCCCCAAAGAGATCAAAGAATGCAGAAAAGGATCTATGTGTACAAAAATATTTAAAACAGCTTTTTTTGAGTGGCTGACCATGGTGGCATATGAATGTAACGAAATATTATTGTGCCATGTGAAATGACACTAAGGGATGGTTTCAGAGAAACCCAGAAGAGTGGTATGAGCTGATGCAGAGTGAAGTGACCAGAACCAGGAGACTAATTTGTACAGTAACAACAACAGAGTACAGACAGACAACTTTGAAAGACTTGAGAACTCTGATGAACACTGTGACTGACCATGTCTCCAGAGACCCAATAATGAAACCTGCTGCCCACCTCCTGACAGAGGTAAGGAGCTCCGGGTACAGAGTGACACATGCATTTTTGGACAAGCCAATGTGGATGTTTGTCTTGCTTTACTCTGCATATTTGTTATGAAGATTTTGTTTTCCTTTTTTTCATTGGGAAGTCGAGGTGGAGGAGAGAATATAACGAATGAATTTTGTTTTATAAAATAAAAATTTGGATTTATATACAGAAAGTGAATACAAATTAATTCCAGTAGGGGAGAGCACAAAGAACCGAGGCCATCAGAAAAGACTATGTGTAGGAAGTAGCACCTGAGCTGAGTCCTAAAGGGGAGCTACTGTTTGAAGAAAAGAGAGATGAGGGAGAAGGTGTTTCAAGCGTGAGAGACAGACTCAGCAAAGGTCCAGGAGATGGGACATAGGAGCATTGTGTCCAAGGCACAGCAGGTGGGCCAGTTTGGTTGGAAGAAATACGTGAAAGGGAGTGATATGGAGTAATCTTTAAACATAGACTAAGACAGGCTGCGAATGGCTTCAAATGCAAAGAAGTTGGTATTTTAACCTAAAAGCAACAGAGAGTCGCCTGTGTTCTAGAGCAGGGTAGTGGCACTGTAACATTTCTGTTGCCAGAGGTGTTGTGGGAGGTGAGGGGCACTAGGAAGAACTTCTTCAGATTTCAAATGAAAACTTCAGGGCTCAAGATTCAAAGAGGTCAGAACTTGGAAGGGTCCTCAGGTCATCTAATCTCTTTGGAGAGCTCTTCTAATGGAGGAAGAAACTGAGACCTGGAGAGAAATGATTGGCCCAATGGCACAGGGCTAGATAGCGACTTACTGGAACCCAAGTTTCCAAGTCTTCCCTCTGCTAGCTGCTGCCCTGCAGAGAGAAGAGAGGCTCTTTCAAAGTAGCTTTGCACTCTTTCCACGGCATGTAGAGAAAAGATCTTTCATCGATCATATACTCCCTTTCCTCCTACACACCTTCCAGCTCAATTTTTCACTTCTAGGCAAAGTACAGATGATGTATTTTTTTTTAGCAAAAAGACTCACAAATAAGTGAAATGCAGAAGTGAAGAAAGTTTGTTTTGCTGCCATTCCTTTGCCAAATGCAATGCCTCCCCTGACCACTTTGCATCTTGGAGTGAGGCCCAAGGCCTTCTTCCCCTCGACTGATTAACTCAATCAGAATTCATGACTCAGATGGATGAGAAGAGAGCTCTCCACGAGCATGGTGCTGAGCCCGTCTCTCTCCTTTGCTGCTAAATTTCTGGGAAGAGTGGACGGCTGATGTTACTGCTTGCTCACCAGCTACTCTCTCCTTACCCCTTTTCAATTGAGCATCTTCCAGCTCCTACTGAGACTGTTCTCTCAACTGTCACCAGTGACCTAATGGGCAAATGTACTAGCCGTTCTTTTGGCCCTCAACCTCCTTTACCTCTCTGCAGCAGGTGACCATGTTGTCTACCCGCTCCTGCCCAACGTGTTCTCCTCTCTTTTGTCTGCTTCACGGGCCCCTTGCCTTCTTCCTAGCCCTTAATGGTGTTTATTGTTATTATTGTTGTTGATGAGTCATGTCTGACTCTCTGTGAGGCATTTGCCATTTCCTTCTCCAGCTCATTTCACACATGAGGAAACTGAGGCAAATGGGGTGAAGTGACTTGCCCAGGGTCACACAGCTAGCAAGTGTCAGACCAGATTTGAACTCAAGAAGATGAGTCTTCCTGACAGCACTCTATCTACTACATCACCTAGCTGCCCCTATCCCTTAACGTGGGGTGGTCCCTGAGGATCTGCCCTGAACCTTTTTCTCTTTTCTCCCTTGACAGCCTCATTCATTGCCATGGTACCCTTTTAGGCAGATTTTTTTTTAAGCAATTGGGGTTAAGTGACTTGCCCAGGGTCACACAGCTAGTAAGTGTCAAATGTCTGGTCTGAGGTCGGATTTGAACTCAGGTCCTTCTGACTTCAGGGCTGGTGCTCTATCCTCTGCACCACCTAGCTGTCCCCAAACCTAACTTCTCTTCCCTGTTCCAGCCCCACATCTCCCACTGACACCTCAAACTCAATATTATTACCTTTCTCCCTAAACCTCCTCCCCAGCCCCATCAATGTCTCATGTTCAAAACCTTGATGTTC
Source organism: Phascolarctos cinereus (assembly GCF_003287225.1). NCBI lineage: Eukaryota > Metazoa > Chordata > Mammalia > Diprotodontia > Phascolarctidae > Phascolarctos > Phascolarctos cinereus. The sequence continues at coordinate 29,210,438 of NW_027556291.1, forward strand.
TAACCCTTCCTCCTTCCTCAACTCTTAGAGCCATCCCTTGCATCTCTGCAGCTTCCCTTGCATCTACTCTGCCTTCTGCACTCCGGCTTTGCCATTGCTACAAAAATAATCTTCCTCATATGTAGATGCTTTGTTGTTCCTCTGCTCAGAAATATTTAGTGGCTTCTTTGCTTGGCATTTGAGGCCTCTTGGCATTTGAGGGCTTCTATAACTTGCCACCCACCTTCCCCCTTTCCAGATAGCTCATTTCATTCTGTTCCACAGCTACTCTGTAGCCAAACCAGACAGCTCTGCTCCATGAGAATTCCCCAGACTCACCCAATTTGGTGCCTTTGCTGACACTCTTTCTTATGCCTGTTATGTCTTCCTCTCTTTTTTCCAGATGAACTTCTCCTCATCTTAATGCCCAGCTCAAATGCCACCTCTTCCAGGAAGCTTCTCATGATTCCCTCAGGGACAGCCTTTCCCCTGAGACCTCATGTAGAACTTTGTTTTGCCCCTGTCCAATGCATTTTTATATATTATGGTGATGTATGTTTGTTTCATGATACATCCCCTCCCCCATAGAGTGGAAGTGCCATGAAGGCAGGAGCCCATGTTGTTTCTAATTTTGGTGTGTCTCATAAGGTAGCAAACACAGTGTTGTGTCTGCTGTTGGTGCTTGACCAACATTGAGTGAATGAAGATAGCGTTTGATGTGGAGGTAACTGAGGGAATCCCCTCCTGCCAATTTTGTTCCCTGGATAATGTCGTAGCCGAGATCTTGCTAGAGAAAAAAGAAGAAGGCGAATGAGCCCAGAGGTTTTTGTGTATTCCTCAGAGTCAAAATGGAGAACCCTAACCCAATGACAGAAGGAGCATTTGAAGCGTGGGAGCGCTCGCTGTTGGACTCTGGGCACCCTGATGATTGCCCGCATCCCTTCTTAGCATTCTGAGCATCCTTCAAAACTCAGCTCAGGTGCCAACCCTTCCCCTGCTCCCCTTCCCCACCCCCAGTTATCAGTGTTCATTCTCTCCTTCCTCATAGTACTTTGTATTTGCTTATGTTTGTTGAGGATTAAACAAGACATGCAGAGATCTGCCCTTACTCAGTCATTCTGGGTGTGCTAACTCAGCTCGTGGATACTTTGGGGATGATGAAGCTATTCCCTTATTGGCCCCTCAGCGGGAAGAGCTAATGATCTTTAAGTCGATCTTTAAGTCCCTTGATTTTCTTCCAAGTGGATAGCAAATTCCCCTTGAGGGGTCGGGGGAAGGGCAGCTCACCCTAGTCCCCACCTCAGCCACCTTTCAGCCATGAGAACATGACAGCAAAAGCTTCTACATTTCCTAGGTGAGCCTGATCTTGGATTTCGGACTGTCTCTTCCATTTTTTTCTTTCCCAATTGGACATGAACAACTATCACTTCTGAGGTGGATGAAGCCAGTCTTGGAAGCCCACTGTGGAATGATTGGAATGGGAATTGGAATGATTCAGTGGTCCTGGGTCCTTTGGTCAGAGCTGATTGGTGATAGGGAGGGGAGTCCCAGGGAGCTATCTCAGGGCTCTTGGGGTTGATGACTACCACCAAGCTGAACTCTGGTGCAGCTTGCCTAAAGATATCTCCCATGAGGAGAACAGCGCAAAGCCAAGGTGAAATATAAAACTCCTATTCAGCAGTCCAGCAAAATGCTTTAGCTTCTGATATGGCTTAAGTATCAAATTCTTAGAAGATTACAACTATAGTCATAGTTTAAGTTACTAAATCCTGTTTTAAGTCTTTCTGTCAACGTGCATTTGTGTTTTGTGTTAGCATTTCTTTTATGTCTAGGAAATAAATATCTGTCCCATACCTATTTCTCATTCTACATTGAGTACCTTTCCACTGCTTGTTTGGGGATACCCCTTACATTAGCCAAAATGTAAGCTATAATTAAATAGTTCCTGGGGTACCAAGGTCAGGAGTTGTAATGAGCAAAAGAATATAAGAAAAGGAAGCCTAACCCTGCCCAGTCAGTCACTAAATATTAAGCACCTCCTATGTGCCAGGAACTGTGCTAAGTGTTGGCCACTCACTAAAGGCCAGGCTCCCCCAGGCCTGAATCCAGTCTAGCCTGAGTATATGTGTCCAGAGCATAAGATCTTCTGTTTGAGGGAAAGAATGGTGAGTGCCCTTTTCTCTTGGGCCCAACAATGCTTTTTTCTTGTTAGATGGGAAGATGTTGTTGACCCCCCCCCCCCAATAGAATGTGAGTTCCTTGAGGGCAGGTCAGTCAGTCAAGTATCTGCTAAGCGCTTCCTACTTACCAGGCACCATGTTAAGCACTGGGGACATAAAAAGGTGATTTAGTTTTTACCTTGGTTTTCCCAACACCTTAGCGTTTGCACACTGCACTTTGCAAACGTCTGTTGAATTGATCAGCGAAAAACAGGCTAGAGGTTCCCCAGGGAAAATCTCTGCTCCCTCTCCCCTCACCCCCAATTCTTCGAGCTGGAAGGAACCTTAGAGGGTCATTTAGTCCAGGCCTTTCATTTTATAGGTGTGAGAGAGGAGTCCAATGCTTAGACATAAAATACCTTGCCCAAGGTCACATAGGCAGTAAGTGGCCTGGCCGAGGTTCCACCTTCCGCCCTGAACTGAATTTCATTTGAGCCAAAGCTGGTCAGTTTCATCATTAGACTTTCCTTTAAAGAAGCAGAAATCTCCACTCACGCTGCACCCCTTGTTAGCAAAAGGGGTGGGGGTTCCCTCCTTGTCTCTGATGGATCTGGAGTTTTTATGAAGATTTCCAGGAAGTCTTAGCCTTCTGGGTATTGTGTGAATCACAGGGAAGGGAGCTGCTGTGCCGGGCCAAAAATCTGACTCCTTTTAATGATGTAACAGAGTAGAATGGGTCCCGGGATCTCCATTACCTTACAACAAGCTGACCCCTTTTAATGAAATTATACCATATTAATCATTGAGAATTGGCCAGGGAGGCATGAGGCTCTGCCCCTTGTCTTAGAGCAGTTGTGATGCTGGCACTGAGCAGTGAACAGCCCGCTTCCTCTGCCCTCGCCTGCTCCCCATTAAAGGGCTCCACTATTGTGCCTTGTTCTTCTCTCTCATCTGGCTTCCATTTTGGAAGCTGCCTCGTGTAATCAGGAGCCGTATCTATAGATCTATATCATAACTACATCTATAGATATGGGTAAATATAATAGATATATATTTGATTCAACAAGCATTTATTAAGTGTTTATATCATGCCAGGTGCTAGAAATGCAAAGTCGCAAACAGCAGTCCCTTCCCCCAGGTTGCTTCTAGGGGGATGCAACAAGGACCCAAGTAAGTAAATAAAAAAGCATATGCAAAGTAATTTCAAGAGGGAGACAGTTCTAGTAACTGGAGGCAATCAGGAAAAGTCTCATTTGGAAGGTGTCACCTGAGTTGTGCTTTGAAGGAGGCTCAGGATCTTAAGAGAGTGGTATGAGAAAGGGCAGGGTTACCAGCCATGTAGGGACCACTCTTCCCAAATTCCTAAGCGTAGGTCTTGCCATGTCTCTCTTTGTCTCATGCAGACACATACCTCTCTCAAATAAGCTTCAGTGGCTCCCTATCACTTCTAGAATCAAATAGAGGAGGGGTGGGGAAACTGTGGCCTTCTAGATCCTTAAGTGTAGCCTTTTGACTGAATCCAAATTTCTTCCATAAAATTTCAGTCAAAAGGCCGCTCTTATGGATCTAGGAGGCCACATGTGGCCTCAAGGCCACAGGTTCCCCACCCCTGAAATAGAGAGTTCTCCTTTGGCATTTGAAGGCCTTAACCACCTGGCCCCTTCCTCCCTTTCCAGGCTTCTACCTCCCTCCTATCTCCTCTCTCTACAATCCATTCCCACTGGCCCGTTGGCTGTTCCTCAACCTCCATGCTCCACTCTCCCCACTGGGCCTTTGTACTTGGCTATTCTCCAAGCCTGGAATGCTCCATGTCATCACTTCTGCTTTCTGGCTTCCCTAGTTTCCTTCAGGAATCACTTCAAATTGCAGTTTCTGCAGGAGCCTTTTCCAAGCCCCTCCCCTTTCCACACCGTAGCCACCTTCTCTTCTATGATTATCTTCTATTTATACTCTAGATATCTTGTACGTACCTAGCTGTTTGCATGTCATCTCCCACATTACAATGGGAATCCTTTGAGGGAAAGGACAGTGTTTTTGCCTTTCTTTGTATCCCCAGAGCTTAGCACAGTGCCTGGCATGTCACCACAAGCACTTTATAAAAATGTATGTTGACAGACTGTGGCTGTGAATGTGTCATTCACACCCATGTCTTCCTGACTCCAAGGCTGGCCCTTTAGCCACTCCACCACTCCACGAGTAAGTATTTGACTGTACTGGAGATGTATTAAATTTTAATATAATCATTTATTATAAATAAATGAAAATATTGCACTTATAAATGCAATTCACATTATTAAAAAGCTGCCACGCTTTTTGTTTGTTCACAATTGGCCAAACTCTTCTGAAAGCTGAATATATATGCACAGGTATGCAAAGAGTGCAAATTTAGAATATGGCAAATGCTTTAGAAGGTGTATTTGAAGGACCATCTGCCACGGTGACTTTACATCATCACTTTTTCAAATCAGAATATTTTCATACTAGCCTTCCTTCCATTGTTTGAAATAAGAAAGCAACGTGAAAATTAAAGAAATATGTCTCCTAGTAAAGAAGAGAGGCCAAGTCTCTTTCAGCACTGGCTAAGGAAGACAACTCTTTCTCTCACCCAGGACTTCTTAAACTTTTTCTGCTGGTGACCCCTTCAGTGCTTTTTAAACTGGGTCATGACCCACAGTTTAAGAAGCACTGCAGCCATATAGGGAGTCTTTGAAGTTGCATGGGGTCTCTTAAGGTATAAGAGGAGTTGAGGAGGATTGTTTTGGTGCCATGGGAATGAGTCTGGGATTTGGAGAGGGAGGGCCAACTTTTGAGTCCTGACTTACTGGCTTCCTACCTGAGTAACCTTGGGAAGTCACTTCCCTCCTCATTTTCTCTTCTGTAAAAGGAAATCATTAGAAAGGACTAGGCACTCCAGTTCCCTATGCCCCAGGAACAGGCAACATCAGCTATGTTAAAGATGGCAGAATGGTTGGCCCAAATGCTGAGATCTTTCTTGGGCCTTCTCCCCCAAGTATGATTTCTTTGCTACAGACACAGGCCATCAGCATGTGGGTTTATGCGACTGTTGGATGGGATGGGGCTGTGGAGGGGAATGATTCCTTTTCTCCTTTGTGGGATCTTCAGCAAGTCTCTCCCAGGGCCCACCTGCCAGGCTCCCAGGCACAGTGTTTATTACTCCCCCCATGCAATTACTCTGAGCAAGTCACTGTGCTGTATATGAAGGTGGTGGCCAGATTTACTACTCAAGCTGCTGAGGGCCTTGTCCTTTTGCCATGTAATGAATTCTCTTATATAACTTGGAGCTTTCCGAAGGAGGCAGTCTAAGGTCTGGCTGTGATATATTCTTAATTGCCCTCCACAATTGGGGGGAGTCCTATTGCCCAGCTCCCTCCCAGCTGGCCTCTGAAGGAAGTCAGTCTTGTTTGCTAATTCTGTTCATCTCAGAAGCACTTAGACCAGGTCGCCTAACCCCTCATTACCTTGTAGCTGCCCCCCAGTGTGTAGGGGGAGTGCAGGGACAAGGCAGCCCAAACCAGTACCTTACACATGCACATACACATATACACATGTACATGTGTGTGCACATGCGTGTATGCTCAACCACCAGCTAGGCTGGGAGAGAGGCATGTGATAGAACCAGGGGGTCCACCTAGATAAAAGATATCACCAGTTATTCCTAAAAATATGTCCATTATTAAATACCTTTAGTAGGCAAACCGAGAGGAAATAGCTAATGACTCTTGGGTTTTTTTTTGTTTGTTCTAGGAAGTGGCTTCTGGCTTTTTTTCCTCTTTCCAAGCAAGCTTCCCCTGAATGTATGTTGTCCTCGAAGCCCCTAAAACTCAATTTCCAGGTCACAAAACCAATCTCTAATCTTGATTTGCTTTCTTTCTCTTTAATGGATGGAGGCACCATTGGTGCTGTCGCCTAGGTGCAAGGTAACTATAAAACACAGGAAGACATTTCTCTTCTGAATGTCCAAATGGCTTTAAAAATGCCCGATAAAATCAGAAGGCTCCTTCATTTTAAAAGAAAAAAAGGCAACCCAGGCAAAAACCTTTTACCTAACCTAAAAACCTTTCTCAAGAAGCAGTGCACGGAATCAGATGGGAATGAGATGCCTAAGGACAAGGACATTCGAGCCTTCGGGGGAATGCAAAGGATGAGGAGTGAAAACTTAGTAGCTGTGATTTAGCACACTGCCATGCTTCCAAGGATACCAGTGGACTTGATGCCCGAATCTGGAATAATAATCTTTGCTATTTAATGCTATTTAAGGCCCCTCTTGGCACCCTATTCTTAGTGCAGACCAAATTCCCCAGGAGACATGCCCATACTTGGTATGCAATGTCCAGGTGGTACTCACATGACTTGATACTGTGGATGAGCCCCAGAAGAGGGAGATGTCAAACCCATCTGGGCCAAATTACAATTTCAAGGCTTTAGGGGAGCCCACTCCCCTCCCTTCCCCAAAGTGGTTGGCTTCTACCTCCTTAACATTGAAACACTTGCACAAAAAATGAAACTGTCAAGCCTTGACCATGCGTCGTCTTCCCCACCAGTGGGAGAAACATGAGCTGCCTTCTAAGTTTGCTCTGTTGTTCCATAGATTCAAGACCATAATTACACCTGCTGTCAGTGGGAGGTGCAGAGGACTATGGTACAGACGTGCTCAGTCAAGCTTACCCCTCCCTAGAATGTTCTCTTTCTTTTCTCCCTTTTTTAATTATGGGGCCTTAATGCCATTTTTTCACAGGAAGAAGGAAAGGGCAAAACATTTATTCACTAAATGTCTTTAAAGCCCTGAGAAGTCTCCCTGTCCACTGGAACACCTTCCATGCCCTCCTCTTTCCCTTCAGGGGCCCCTTCCTGCTTGAGGTCTGTTGACTTCTTCAGAGTGGGGAAGCCCTCCACCAACGCAGAGCACAACCCAACTAGAACTCATTTAAGCCCAAGACTGTTGCTCAAGGCATATGGAAGATAAAAGTGACTTGCGGAAGGTCCCAACACTACATAAATCTGAATTCATTGGGCCAAGCGAAAGGCAGTGTGACATAGTGGATAGAGAGCCAGCAGACTGTGGAACCCTGGGTAAGTCATTAACCACTCAGTGCCCCGGACAAGTCTCTAAAACTGTAAGCTGCCCGAGAGGTGGCAGCCTACAGTGGTACAAGTTTCCTCACCTAAGAATTCCCAATCTCAATGAAATCCCAGGTCCAATATCTATCCCTATCATAGCTCTAGAAATAGGAGTCTTTGAGGTCTTGAGGCCAATTCCTTTGTTTGACAGATGAGGAATCTCAGACCCAGAGAAGTAAAATATTTTGCCCAAGGTTATACAGGTAAAAATGTCACAAGCTAGATTTGAACCCAGGTCTTCAGGATTCTAAGTATTTCACTCTTTCCACTTTACCACAGTACCTCTATTGCTTGTTAAAGAGAATACCAACTTCTTAGCCTGGCATTCAAGGCCTTCCTCAGTATAATTTAAGGAAGGCCTGCTAGCCTCCTTTCACATTACTCCCCTTCAGGCCTTCTACCTAAACCGCTATGGACTCTCCCCGTCTCCCTGTCTGTCCTCTTTGCCTTTGTTCATTCTGGCTCCCCTGACTGGAATGTTTTCTTTCCACGTCTCTGAAATCTGCTAGAAATCCTTCCCTTCCTCTGTGGGCCTGGTTTGGGTACTATGTGTCACTTGAAGCCTCCCCTCATTCTCCCTGATTCTCCTGGCTTCTAAGTTGATCAAATGCTTTATGCTCCTATTTTTAGCTATCCTATACGCTTAGACTTTCTCACAGTGGGATGGCTCCATAATCTTGTCATCGTGAGTATCCACTTGTTCAGTACACGTCCCCACACATCCTTCATTCTTTGGCTATGTCCTTCTGCGAATCATCCACTGAAGAGCCCCCCAACGTGCTAGATCTGTTCCTCTGCTTTCTGTTTCATGGAGCCCAGGGCAGCTGTTCTCTCTCATTCATTACATGACTGGGCCATCTCCTTTTTTCTTTCTTTCTTTTCTTGGTAGCAATTGGGGTTAAGTGACTTGCCCAGGGTCACACAGCTAGTAAGTGTCAAGTGTCTGGGGCCAGATTTGAACTCAGGTCCTCCTGACTTCAGGGCTGGTGCTCTGTCTACTGCGCCACCTAGCTGCCCCCCTCTACCTCCTTTTCTAACCGTGCCTGTCTGTTGTTTGTGCCATTGCTGCTTATAGGATCATAGATTTAGAGCTGGAAAAGATCTCAGAAGCCATCTAGCCCATAGTCTTCATTTTTACAGATGAGACCTAGGAGATAGGATTTGCCCAAGGTCACACAAGTAGTAAGTAGCAGAGCAGAAATTCGAACCCAGGTCCTCTGACTCCAACTCCGGCATGTTTAATCTTTTCACTCTTTATCTTTGTATTTCCGGTGCCTTGCATGGTGCCTGGCACAAAATACTGGTTTAATAAATGCTTTTTGAGTGATTGATTGAGCCATGCTTTCCACTGTTCTTTGGGTCACCTGTAATTGTGACATTTCTAGGAATGTGGTGTTCTAGGAGTGACAGCCATGTGGCCTCGCCAGGAGAATACTGACATTAAAAGGTAGGACTTTTGTGACCTGCCTAGCTTTTTAAAAATAGCAATCCATTTATATTCTCATATATAGTTATGAAAGGCAGCATGACCTAATGTAGATAGGGCCCACATTGGAATCGGGAAGACCTAGGTTCAAGTTCAGCCTCTGATTCAGCCAATCACTCCACCTCTTACCACCCCAGGCAACTCTCTAGGACTGTTAAAATCCAGACCAAATTATCCATCTGCATCAATGGAGGGGAGATTCCACAATGGGAGTCCCCTATGCTGATGCAATTATAAATTTGGACTCGGCCCCTCCCCCCACTCCTGCAACTTATGCATTAATTTTTCCCCTCCCTTCTACTGGATAATAAATACTTTAAGGGCAGGAATCACGTGCCCTATTTAATCTCTGTACCCCAAACTCACAGAATGGGGTATGTACCAATTGGCCATCTGACAAGGGTTCATTGAAGCAGACTGTGTGGGGATGCCAGTCCCACTGCTGTAGAATGTCCTTGTTGATCTTGGCAACATCTCCAGCACCATAAATGTACATGGTCTTGGAGAGAAACCCGTTGCCTGTCTGATCAAAAGCTTTTTTGTGCTTCAAGCCTAATAAATATCCTTCTCCCTTTCTGCCCTCTGGGCTGCTCAGATAGATGCCCTCAAAAGGAACGAAGGCCCCAGTGGAGAGGTTATCACACCCAGGAAGCACTGCCTTTCTTAACTAGTTTAACCCTTGTCTATGAGGTCCACTGTGAAATCCTGAGCCTCTTTTGCTTAGCATTGATGCCACGGCATTAGCTCACCACCTCTCGCTGCTTTTGCTACCTTCTCTTACTGTGGAGATAGAGAGCTCTTCATCCACCAATCAGCCCATCAACATGTGTTTATGAAGAACTTGCTATGTGGCAGATATTGGCCTATGTTCTAGAGGGACAAATATAATGAATGAAGCCATCCCAACACTGAGAGCTTACATTCTAACTTTAGGATTTTTCTCTCTCTTCTTAAAAAAACCCTTTACAACCTGGCTTCAGATTTCATCATTCCACTGAAACTGCTTTTTCCAAAGCCACCCTTGATTTCTTTTTTTATGTAAATATATAACACATACAAGATTTTCAGGTTTTTCAAAGCAAAAAAAAATACCCATGAACACTAAATGTAGTCAAACTATCCATAAAATTCCAAATGTATTTAATTTAAATTAACTGAGAACAAAATTATGAATGTGTTTTTTTAAAAGAACCTTAACTAGAAAATATGTTGAAATATGAGGACCTAAAAGGAGGTTAAATATGTGGCAATAAATGCAGAATAAAAGTAACTGAATTCTTTTATGTTGGGTCATATAATGAAAAAAATCTGATAAACAGAATGAACTACAGTAACTTCATAAAGAAACATTGCTTAATATGATTTAATTGGAATTTAACCATAAGCCTCTTCATTCAATTATATTAATCTATTTCCTGACTCTTTATATGAATAAAAGACAGAGGGAGAACACTTGGACAGGCGATGCTTACTAGGAAAAAAAGTCATCACGTTGAATTTGGGGAGAGCTTTTCCAAAAGCTTTTTTAAAAATGCTGGAGCTTTGTAGACAGTGCAATGGCAGAAGTCTAAAGCCTGCTTGCCCCACATGAGCACTGTAAACTGTCTCTGCTCGTACATTGTGCCAGCAAAGCAAGAAAACCTCTATTATTTACAGAACTAACAGGTTCTTTGGATGCTTTGTTAGCCATTTCTGTGATATCCCTAGCCTCAATTTCGGAAATAATATCAGATCTTTTACCAGTTGGGTTGACCTCAACACCATGAAATCTCGTAGTCCTAGGAAAGGAAAGATCAGCTATGTTTCGGATATCCACCTATCAAAACATACTTTGTGAGGCAAAGAGGTCCTGAGGTTCCCAGTCTCAGAGCATTTGGACTGTCTCTCTGGTTTCACTAGAGAATTTTGATGTGTTACTGGTACAGAATACTGAAGAGGTGACTAGAGTTTGTTCTTCGAAGAGCTTAATTGGCGAATGCTAAGAACTATAGTTTCCATGGTCTCAGAATTCCACATTCTTCCAGCAGGCTTATGCTGCTGCTCTGGAGTTTTCATATCTTTATCCCCAGCGGGAAGCACCAGATCTTGATTTACCTTCTCAGTGCCGTCCAGATCAATGTACTGTTCTGCCACATTTCCTTCTGCTAACAAAACAAATGCATCCATTTCCAGCGAAAGAGATTTGTCAGTGGCTCACGACTCCACATTTGGAAAGATGACCGTGGCTTCCTCAGTTTTAGATATTAAATTTTCTAAAAATATTTCTGTGTGGACAAAGATGACATAAGAGGGATGGGCTGTTTGTTGGTATTTTTGAATTCAACACGAGATACTTTAGCTGGTAATGTGATGCTACTGATCAATTGGGGGAGAGCGTGGTGCTCTCCCAGTTATCTTTCTTAAGGAACTCAGTAGCATAGATGGTATAAATGGCTATCAGCAGTGGCCAAAGTAGTCAAGGCTGAAAGTGCATTCTGGGAAGGCTTAGCAGGATATGAATTCCCACTCCATTGGTGGGGAGTACTCTCAACAATCTATGATGAGTAGCTACCATTGAACCACTGGAAAGTCAGAAGCCATAGGAGGCAAGGTTTTATCTTAACATCTTTTCGGCTTTTTACTGATGTTCATGAGCTCTATTTTTGCCTTCAATAGCTTCATTTTATTCATACTGATTGAATTTTCAATTATCTCTTGCCTGGAGGGAGAAGGCTCAATTTCTTCATCATCATTATCATCTGAATATAAATTATAAACTGAACCACGACTTAATAATTCATATAATGATATGAAAGTACTATCTCCCCTATTTACTACATGGAAGAAATTCAACTGATCTCCTCTATACGCCAAAAAGGTGATTTGTTTGTTATATGAGACCTTCTCTCAGACCTCATTGCTGCAGGAGTCCACGTATTCAGTCATTTGCCAAAGAGCGTCTTCCATTGGAACTCTTCTACTATTATTAGTCCACCATTCATAGCGAATGCTGGCTTCAAGGTACAACCTTCTGAAATGTAATCAGTCAAGCAATCATCTTCAAGCTCCGTGTTATTCCAAATTAAATGTTGCTGATAGATAGGAATGCCTTCCAGTCTTTGAATTTTAAGTTTCATGGAGATGCTAGTTTCAAAAGGTGAAATCCTCAATTCAGAGCACATCCAAATCAGTCTCAGTGAAGAGCTCCATAGCCTTGTAGAAAGGAAGTTTGTAGTAAAATAGTCTCATGCTGTCTTCCATAAAGAACAGAGGTTCTAGAGGGAGAACCAAGATGGCAATTAGAGACAGCCACCCAGCTGAACTCTCCCAAAACTCCCCTCCAAACAACTTTAAAATAACACCTCAAATCAAATTTTGGAGCAGCAGAGCCAACAAAAAATCAGGGTGAGAGATTTTTCTGGCCTAAGAAAACTTAAGGAGGGATAGGCAGGAGAAGTCTGAAACACCAGGGTGGAGGTATGGGGGAGATCTTTGCAGAACCCAGACACGTCGCGGCAGTGGCAACACAGCAGCAGCAATATCTTTGGTAGTTCTCAGCCCAGAGACAGCGAGGGGGTCAGAAAACAGCTCAGAAAGAGTTTCTAGCATTGGGTGTGACTGGTTGGCAGCTCTATTGCCCATGTGCATTTCTGAATCAAAGTTCCAGGGCAGAGAGGAGCACTGATGGTTGGTCACAAGGGAGGGGCTGTGGTCACAGTACCAAAGCAGAGAAGAATGCTAGTGTGTGCAACTATAGAAGGGGCCCTTCCTTCACAAAGACCAGAGTGCAGGTCAGGAGAGCAGTGACCATAACCTCTCCCAGAATCACACCATCTTGGAAGCACTGAGGCAAACAGAATGAAGTGACTTGGCCAGGGTCACTGCTATTAAGTGGCTGAGGGTAGATTTGAACTCAGGTCTTCCTAACTCCAGATCCAGAGTTCTATCCACTGAGCACCACCTAGCTGACTCTTTACTGACTTAGGTTACTCTTGTTGGCACCATCTTTTTCCCAGTTTTCAGCTGACTCTCTTCTCTGACTCAGTTGCCATATTTTGAACTTGCCTTTATGTGTCTTACCTCCTTGCCCTTGAATAAGCTTTTCCCTCACCCTGGAACATTCTCAGTCCTTACCTCCACCTCATGGAACCCTTAGCTTCCTTCAAGGCTCAGCTCAAGGGAAGCTATGAAAGGCCTTTCCTAATGGCTTCCAGTGTTTAGCAGCATCTGGGGGTTGGGTTGTATTTTTTCCCAACTGGTTTTTATTTGCTTATCTAGAAATGCCTTCCTACTCATCCAATGTAATCTCCTTGAGAGCAGGGACTATTAGGCTTTTGCCTTTATATCCCCAGGGCTGAACACAGGGCCTAGTGCACAGCAGGCACTTAATAAATGTTCATGGGGCTGAATTGTCTAGTGTTCTAGGATGTCCAAGAAGTGGTTTGAACCTTCTCCTGGACTCTTTTTAACAGGGGATCTTAACTTGGGACCATGAGGTTTTTTTTTTAATATGTATTGTGATAACTGTATTTGAATAGAATTGTTTTTCCCTTATAATCCTGTGTATTTTATTGTATGTGTTTAAAAACCATAGTCAAAGAAGGGCTCCATAGGCTTTCCCAATGCCTGCCCAAGGGGTCCAGGACACACCAAGGATAGGGCCTCATCTGGAGACTCATCGTTTGCTCTTTCATTTTCCTCTTTCCTCCAATTTCTTCACTTATTGTGAAGCTTCTCAGTTTTTGTTTGCTCTTGGAAGGGTTGAGCTTTCCTTCCTGTGTGTGTGTGTGTGTGTGTGTGTGTGTGTGTGTGTGTGTGTGCACGCACGCGCGGTAAAGGGCATCACATCAGGTCTTTTTTTTAACAGAATCACAGCATCTGAGAGGTAGAAGGGTCCTAGGCGGCCATCTCCGCCACTTATTGCTTGCATGACCTTGAGACGTTGGCTCACCTTGAGTCACCAAAACCCCCCAGATCCCTTTCAGACAAATGACTGTCTAGCTGTGTGTGCAAGCATTTAATTTACTATCTGGGAGTGACTTTGGCATTGGATGGTGGGGAGAGGCATCTTGGAGCAGTACCCTCCAAGGGTTTATTTTTATCAACTAGGAGTGGGCCACACCAGATAATGCCTTTGCCTCAAGATTTCTGACATATGAGGCCTGCAAAGGGGGAGGGGTGGAAGGGACTTGAAGCTGCTGTCAGGGATCACCAACCCCTGGTTGGTAGCAAATTATTCCCAATCTTAAAGCTTTTATTGCCCAAGACCCTTACCAATTAAAACCTAAGAGAATGCAGTGGAGTTTGGGTTGACAGACATTGGCCTAACTCATCTGAGGTCTCATCTGGAACTGGGATTCCCGGATCTAGACTGATATGCCAACAGGCCCCTCTAAGTTATAAATGGCAATCCCCAGTGGAGAAGCTACTGGAACAAATGTGTGACTCCCCACTTGTTCCCCAGAAGTGAAGAAATGACTCTTTGTGTGGGGAGCAGCCAGGTGGCGGCAGCCCTGCTCAGCAGCTGCCCGTCCTGAGCTCAAGGGGATGGTGTGGGGCTTGTGGGAAGCGTCCTGGCCATGGAATCGGAGGACCTGAGTGCCAGAATAGACTTACAAAGGAGGGAAACAGGCCAACCAAGTTGTTCAGATGGATGTACGAGAGAAAAAAGAAGTTGTGGAAAAGTGAGAGATTATGTACCCAGAATAGCTGAAATGAATTTCTCAACAGCTGGGAAATTTGGCAGGAGGAACAAATTCCTTTCCCCCCTCCTCACCCTGGCTGGTATAGGAGCATGGTAGAAGCCAGGGGCCCTGTATGCTGGAGGACTTGGGCAAAAATGGAGGGGATCAGTGGCACCCATGAAACACTGAAGATTGGATCCCTCGATCAGTGTGGGGACAGGGACCCCAAATGATGGCAAGACCTAGCTCTGCTTCCCCACTGTGTCTGAGAAACTGCTTGGAGGGGCTGGTGGTTCAGGGCAAAGTGGTCGGGCAAGAATCAATCCAGTAAGCATGAACTGAGTGCCTACTGTATGAAGTGCTATGGAGACAAAGACAAAAACAGTCCCGGCCCTCAAAAAGCAGGAGAGAGAGATTAGGGTTGAATATAGAGATGTAGAAGTCATATAGATGCTCCTATAGGAGCTGAGGAGAGAGAGAGAGAAAACAAGAGAGTCCAGGACAGTTCCTTGGGCACATACCCAAAGTGAAGTAGAGAGAATAAACTACCTTTGAGGAAACTGAGGCCCAACATTGGCTTGGGATTTTTATTTAACACACCTTGTGTCTGTTTTGAAAGAGAGATGATGTCCAGGTTGGAAACTACACATTATCAGTGTTAATTGCCTAGATGAAAAGATCAGATCTGTTGATTCTATTCCCTCCCCCAAAGAAATAGGAAAGGGAAAAATACTCTCAATTTAGAACTGGGTGTAACCTTAGCAATTAAGTCCAACCCCATCATTTTCCAGAGAAGTTGAGTGAATTGCCCCCAGGTCACACCGGATAGTAAGAGCAGAGCCAAGATTTGAACCCGGGCAAAGACAAGTCTTGGAAGAGCTCTCCTATTTGGACTAGAAGCAATCCTGGAAATATGATAACAATAACAACAATAATGATAACTAGTGTTTATGTAGTACTTTAAAGTTTACAAAGTGCTATGTAAATATCTCATTTTATCCTCACAATGATCAATCCTGGGAGGTGGGTGCCATTATTATCCCTACATTTGATAATGAGGAAACTGAGGTAGACAGAGGTGTGTAGTGACTTACCCAGAGTCACATGGTAAGTGTCTGAGGCTAGTTTTGAACTTGGGTCTTCCTGACTCCAGACCCTCTCTTTGTTGTACAACCTACTGCCATCTGTCTTTGGGACTAATGGTTGGTTTATTCACGGATCCTCCATCTTTTCATAAAATTTCTTTTTTCATAGTGTGAACTACCTGCTTACAAGTGGGGAGATGGTCTCAGCATACTGGCAGACAGAGCCATGACTAGTACAGGGCAAAAAGGGCTTTGCCCCAGGGCAGAAGTCCATGCAAGAAGGGTTGTTTCCTCCCCAGAGCCTGTGCTTCTTCCCTGAGGCTGACAGCCATTCCCACAATGCTGTTGTCATGGTAGGCTCCAGCATTCTTCTTCCTGAACCCTCTAATGGGCAAGGGTGGCTCCTTCACCCAACCCAACTGCACTTTCATCAGACTGTCATCTACAGCACTGTTACCCATCTTGCAGGTAGAGTTCCAGCTAGCTAAGACTGCTGAGGGGTAGGTACCATGCTGAGAGGGTGCCAACTTTCCTGTCTTAGGGCATAGAAGCCCAGAGAAGAAAACCGTCTAAAGTTAACCAAGCCCTTTGTGTTATGGAATGTGTAGGGATGGCGGACAAATCATCTGAGGTGTCAGGCCAAGGAAAGGACCAGCCAGGGCTGCATGGAGACAGCCCACTGTGGTGGAGAGCATACTGGGCCTCAAGCTGGGCAAGCCCCTCCCTTCCTCCACATCTCCACCTTCCATCCCACAGTAAGCACCCCAGTGAAGGCCCTCACCACCTGTCCCTTGGACTACTGCAGCAGTCTCCTCATTGGCTCCTTGCATCCGGTCTCTCCTGTCTGCAACTCTGCTTTCCAAATATCATAGACTGAGAACAAGAAGGGGGCTTAGAGTCCCTCTCCCCACCACCTGTTGTTTACCCGATGAAAAAACTAACCACCTACAGGAGTTGAGTGACTTGCTTAGGGCTACACAGGTTGTCAATGACAAAGATGCCAAATTGATCATCTGAAAGCACTGGTCTGTCTATGGCACTCCCTCAAGAATTTTCATCAGCTCCCTGTCACTTCCAGGATAAAACAAATTCCTCTGACATTTAAAGACTTTCCCAGTCTGTGTCGAGCCCCATCTGTAGCCTGGAAGCTTATTGTTCGTTACTTCCCACCTCTCATCATCCCCCCTCCAATTCTATGTTCTAGCCAATCCAATGTACTTGCTGCACCCTATAGGCTACTTGCAATCTCCCACCTCCATACCTTTGCACAGGCTGTCCCCTGCTTTTGGAATGTTCTTGACAATTTTCACTTTTTTTATTTCTGTCCCTAACACCTAGCTCAGTGTCTGGCATTTAGTAAATGTTTATTGAATTAAATATGTACTTGGTGTTTATGAAGTCATCTCTGCTATAAAGTTTGTTCAAGCTGCTATCCCTGGTGCCCTGGGCTTCAGATCGGTAAGCATTCACCTCATATTGCCTGAATCTAGACCTCTTCTGGGCCATCCCCCTGCCACACTGCCTTGCTAGCCTCCACTTCTCTTCTGGACCTTAGGCATACCTTGCCCCCTTCCACCTTCCCCTGCAGCTCTAGTCATAAGCTTAATGCCACCAATCCTAGAAAAGCCAGCACCATCATTTGTCTGTGCCCTCTGCTTGCCTGTCTCATCAAAGCCCTCTCTGTGGCCACCACTCCCCCATGTGGGCTTTCTTCCCCTCTTAAAATGTAGCTGCCTTTTGAGCTCGTCTTCATCTCCCCAGCACTTAGCACAAGATCTGGCACTGAATAAGCACTTGCTGGATGCTTTTCTATTCCTACTTCCTCTGCATTCCATGTGCCCCCCCAAACTAGCAGACAACCGATGCAGGAGGTGTTGGGTGCACGCAGCCAGAGGAAGCGGCTTGCCTGTCCCGGGTCACACAGGGAGTAAGAGGTGGACTTTGGTTTGGACCCACCCTCCTGGCACCCCCAGGCCCTGAGCCTCCAAGCGTGGCCCTGTTACCTCCCCCCGCCCCCACAGCTGACTTCTTGCTGTGTTCTTGCTTCACTCCCATTGTGTGTACATCGTGAGCTGTTTTATGTTCCCCCTCTACTTTTCCTCGCCATCCCAACCTGAAATCCATCTTCTTTATTTCTCCCCTTCACTATCCCAGTACTCCCTCTTGCTGCCTTAACCTTCTCTTCCAGCCCCAGGAGACCTCCCTGCAGTCTGGCGGGCAAATGTTATCCACACTGCTGTGCTATCTCCCCTTGTATCCTGGGCCTGCCTCCCAAGCTCTCAGACAGTTTGAATAGAGATGCCCTTCCTTATCTCAGGATAAGGCTCTGGATGCCCTGCTGGGCTGCGTCCTTGGCCTCTGTGCATCTGCAGTGTGTGTGTATACCTTGAAAGGAAAGAGGGCTGGATTTAGGATTCTAGGACTTGAGTTGAAATCGTGGCTCTGGGCCTCAGTTTCCTCATTTGCAAAAAGAGGGGATCACGCTGGCTGAGCTCTAAGGTCTCTTTAGCTCTTGGTCTATGATCTTGCTCAGTTATACGCCATCTCTGTCCCTTAAAGAGAAGGCACCAGGCAGGTGGTTAAACCCACTTTCGTCTTGCCACAGTTGTCCTTCACAGTTGTGTTCTGCGGGCTAAACTCAACGCCCATCTACTACTGTTACTGGGGCTGTTAATAATATATCCCGACATGTTTTCTGCTTATCTACTTCTTCATTCCTGTTTTGGTGGACTCGCCCCCCAAAGTTTCTCCAGCAGTCTGGCTTCTTTTTACCCTGGTGCTCCAGGAATCTTCAGTGACTTGGCCAACAAGGGCACCCCTTCCAATGGTGTGCAGCCTACCTGTGGCTGTACTTCCTGCGCGGCTCTCACCTATTCGCTCCTATGTGTGCACCACAAAGGATCCCTTCAGCACGTTGACAGCTTTCCTCATTTCTCTTGACCCCAGAAGGATGCTACTCTGGCCACATGACCAACCCATCTTGGACAATCCAATGACATCCTTTTTGGCGCTTCTGAGTCATTTGTAGTATGCTGGCACCTTCTTGTGCCCACCCTTCCCCTCTCCATGGCTTCATGGGTCTTCAGAGACCTATGCTACACATGAGTCCTAGCCAGGCAACATCTTTTCGAGATCCTGCCTCCAAGATAAATCAAATTTCCTCACAGATCTGAAGTTCATGTCAAATTCTTTACTTTCTGGGGTTTGAATCACTGCAAATCAGTCCCTTGGGTTCTTGCCAGTCAAATTAAGAATCAGGGTCTCCAGCATGTGCTCTCTTGCCAGGCAGCTGCTGGCATCCCTCGGGAAACCACAAATCATCCCTTGGAAGGGAGGGGTCCTCCTGCTGTCCTCTACCCCTCACAAACACTGAATGGGTTTTCCTCTCTTTTCCCTTCACACTTCTTCTAGAACCCTCATAACAATTGGCAAGCCAGCAGAATTCACTTCCATCTCCTTCAGGCTTTTCTTCCTCCATCCCAAACCACCTTATCAGCTTCTTCCTGCTTTCCTCTGTCTTTAAAGTCCCTGCGTGCATCTGGCCACTGAAATAGATATTCCCCTTGATGATATGAGGGCAGGCAGGTAGCCTTTCATAGGCCTTTGCTCAGGTTCATTCCTCATGCTGTGGCTTTCCAGGGAATTTTTCTCCATCAGCTTCTGCCTACAAGATGCTTCTACTGTCCTTTCTTTTGTTCCAGCTCCTAAGGCTACAGTCCGCTCTCCTCCTCCCTCCCAGTGCCCTTACTGGCTTTTTTCCAGCATGCACCACTCCCAGGGAAACTCATTTTGACCTTCACAACACCCTGAGATAGGTTGGGCCAACCTTATCATTTGACAGATAAGGAAACAGAGGCACAAAGAAATCCCATTCAGTATTTTGTCCAAGTACACCCTGATTTTCTGACTCCAGTGCTACTATATGTATGTCTTGCTAGACCACACATGACATGTTCCCTAAAGGCTCTCTGAGTTAGTGTGATCAGGATATGGTTTGTAATGAAACACATAATCTTTCTCCGTGCATTTTGCGGAGTCACAAACTTAACATAAAAAGCATTTTAGTAGGAAAGAAAAGATTTAAATAGCCATTCCAAATGAAAGGCATGAAGTCCCAGTCTGGTGGGTCTGGGTGGTGAGTCTCTAGGCCACTCTCCTAAGAACTGGAAAAAACTCCACCCTTGCCCACAGCTCAGTTGACAGATCAAGAGAGACTGGCAAAAACAAAAGCAAAGATGGTTGCAAAGGGAAGCTTAGCATCGCCTCTAAATTCTCTCGAGAGTTTTTACCTAATCCACTTCACTACTTACTTAGTATAGCAGGTTACTCTGTGATTTCCAGTCTCAGACTTAAGTGACCTTAGAAGTTAACCGATCTGTCCCCCTGCCTGAACAATGACACTGATCTACAACATAATTCCAAAAGAAATGGTCAACGAATTCAATTCAATTCTACTGTATTTTTCCAAGCATTGATTCTCACTCTCCCTTTTTGTCCTGCTCCTGAACAACAGTAGGAGGGAGGGAGGGAGAAACTAAAGTGAAGCAAATGTCCACGTTGCCCACGTTGAAACGTGCACATCTCATTCTGCATTTTAAGCCCGTCACCTTTCTGTCAGGAGTGGAGCAATGTAGTTCATCTCTGGTCCTGGCAAGTTGTGGTTCACTACAAGTATCTGTGAAAGGCAACTTTAAATGTCAGGAAAACCATCCTATCCAACAGAATTGTCATCAATGGAAAAAGCTGCATCAGGGCAGCTAGATGGTGCAGTGGATAGAGCACCGGCCCTGGATTCAGGAGGACCTGAGTTCAAATCCGACCTCAGACACATAACACATACTAGCTGTGTGACCCTGGGCAAGTCACTTAACCCCATTGCCTAGCCAAAAGAAAAAAAAGAAAAGAAAAAGCTGCTTCAGAATAGCCCCTGCCTACCTGAAATTCTGAGCTAAATCTGGACCAGTAATTATGAAGGAATTCATATGGTATTGTTCTTTTTCACAACAATCTTTGAGCTCTTGGACGTTTGGTTGGAATGATTTATGCCAATAGCCTCAACTGCACGTGTTCTCTTATCACAGTCCATAAAATGTAACATCTGGTACAACTTGGGCACCTGAAGGGCATCTCATAGTTATGCTCCTACCAACTAGCCAGCCAATTGTAATTGGTTGCACTGGTGAGTGTTGGACTTTGTAATAGTTAAAGAAGCTAACATGATATCCTGGGATCACTAAGCTGAGAGAGCTCTGAGTTGACCATATCCAGCCTTCTATCTGGTATGTGTGAGAAATTGGAAACTTAACTCTTTCATTTCTCACATAGGTGAGTTAGCTTTTTTTGTAGAGTCTTAGGAAGGAAAGTGACATCAGAGGTCAATTCTTCCATTCTCTTAACCAAAGATGGAGGAACATCTAGAAAATTGCTCAGAAATGGATGGTCAATGCAATTATGTTCAATTCAACATATATTGGTTAGCAGCAAATTTTAGTTGGCTATAGGGGAAATGTCCAAATGATGGGGACTAGCTTAAAGTGGAATGGGCTTCCTAAGATGGTAATGCTGGCTCTCCCTCCTCTCCTGGAGGTCTACAGTCAACATGTGGATCCACAGTCATCACAAGTCTGGTAGAGGAAAGGTCTTTTTCCCATTAGCCCCTGCATATTCTTGGTTATTTTGCTTCAAAGCTCTTTACCAACAACCTCTATAGACAAGATGCTCTTAGAGATGGCTACGAGGGATGGAGGCAGGATAGGCAATTTTGTGTATGATATTCTCATACTCTTTAACCAGTTGGAATCTGTAGTACTGGAGAAAGTTGGTTGAAAAAACAGAAGCACAGTCGTTATAAGTCAGGCCTGTTAGACCTCTCTGAGATTTTATTTGATCTAACATACCAATCAGTATAGCAGATGGTTTTGTGATTTCCACTCAAAGATGATAGTAACCTTATAGGTCAACCAATCCATCCCCTGTCCTGACAAATGAACCTCATTCACACCATAGCTCAAAAATGAACCATTCATTGAATTCTTTTAAATTCAAATCAGCAAGTATGTTTAAAAGCAATAATTTTATTTCTTGTTCAGCCTCCCCCCACCACCACCCCTCACACACACATCATAAAACAACAAAAAGAAAACTGGAATGGTCTTATCAAAGTACTCGGTGAAGTGAAACAAACCCCCCTCTCATTGGCCATATCCACAAATGCAAAATCTCCTTCTACGTTTTAAGTCCATCACTGCTCTATAAGGTGGTGAGTGGTGTGCTTCATCTTTCATTCTCTGGAATCCTGATGCTTCACGGTACTTGCTAGCTGCAAATTTGCCCTCGATGTCTGGAAACTGTGCCATCAGTCAGAGCTATCCACAAGTATAATGAGCAGCATTTGGAGGAAGTAGCGTCCCTCTGCTCCAAACGTGCCTGGAAATCTTCAGGGAAAATCTGTTGAAACAATCATCTAGAATTTTTATAGGGTAGTGCTCCTCGTCCCAAAAGTTCCTCTTTATTATTGGCTGTTTAGACAGAAAGTTCTTTGCCAACAGTCTACATTTTACAGTATGTTCCTTTGGACAGAATCCACAAAATATCACACATTGTACAAATGAGGCAGCTGAAAGGGATTGGAAGCAGGATCACTGCTTTTCTATTTGATATGCTCATACTTTGGAACAGCCAATTATAGCCTTTGGTACTAATGAGCATGGGAGGAAGTTGGTTGGAAGAGTAAAAGTACAAGATTCCTCAGAGTTTTTACCTCACTCAGTACAGCAGAAACTTTGATTATTTCTAATCTTAGAAATGAAAGTGACCTTCAGGGTCAACCAGTCCATCCCCCACCTGAAGAATAAAGTTCATCTATAACATAGCTCAGAAATTGAATTGAAGTCAATTCAAGAAGTATGTATTAACTTTCCAAATCCTATCCCCCCCAGTACAATGTACAAAAAGAACCAAAAATAGAAAACCAGCAGAATAAATGTATATGGGCAAGTGAAACAAATCTCACTGGCCATATCCAAAAATTAATAACTCGTTATGTATTGTACATCCATCACCTTTACATCAGGAAATGAAAGATATTCTTCATCTTTTATCCTCAAATTCTTCCCTCCTGTGGGAATTTTATGGAGGCACAAGAAAATCTGCTTGGCATTCAGAGTAATGCATAAGTATAGTGAGCTGCATTAGGTGGCAGTAGAGACACCCTCCAACACCACCATGGAAATGTCAAGGAAAGTCTAGACCAACAATCATTAGAGGTTTGAGAGAAGAGAGTTCCTTGTCCCAACCATCTCTGAACTCTTAGCTATCTGGTTTAAGGGTCTTCTCCAAAAGTCACTATTGTACATAATACAACTTTTATGGCACTATATAAAATGTTATCTGGGTACAGTTGAGGCAAATGGAGGGCATGGTGGCAGGAAAGATTGAAAGAAAAAAAACAGTTCAATCATTGGAACATAGGCCAAGAAGATCTCCAAGATTATTTACCTCATCTAATCCATCAGAAAGCAGATTGTCCATCTTAGAGACCAAAATCACCTAAGAAGTCAACCAGTCCAACCCCTTGCCTGGAGAATTAAGCTTACTGAGAATATAGCTGAGAAACGAATAGGCAACTGAAATGAATTAGGGGAAGGGAAGTAGGAGAAGGAAATAAACATTTATGTAGCACCTCTTATGTGCCAGGCACTGTATTAAATGCTTTGTACAGGTATTACCTCTTTTTATCCTCAACAGCCTTGCCAGGTAGAGCTACTATGAATTCATTTGAATTCAGAAAGTGTGTCTAAAAGCATGATGAACTTTCACTTTCTCCAAAATTTCTCCCTTATCTCCTCCACCCCCAACAGGCAGATGACAGACGGACACACACAAATAAAGAAAATTAAAATCACTGTAACAAATGTAAATGGTCAAATGCAGCAAGTACCCTCATTGGCCATGTCCAAAAATGCTCCACTGCTTTTGTATTTGATGCCCATTACATCTCCATCCAGATTGAGGTGTCATTCTTCATCTTCGGTGCACTGAAATCTGGATTCTCTTCGTGTATTTGAGAGAACCAAATTGAGATCTGATATCAGGAAAACCCTCTTGACATTCAGACCTATGAACAAGAATAATGACCTTCCTTAGGTGGAAGCAGAGATCCATACCACACCTCCAAGAAAGACTTCAAGGGCTGGAAGTCTGGACCAAATATCATCCGAGGTGTTAGAGGGTGGAGCTCCTCGTCCCAAGCATCTCTGAAATCCTGGTTGTCTGACTGAAAGGTTGGTCTCCCAATGCCACTGCTGCACATAATGTGACTACTTTATCACTATCTATAAAATGTCACATTTGTACAGCTGAGGCAGAGGGAGGGAATGATGATGGCAGAGATGGTTTGCCCTAGTCATGCTCCTATGAGAGAGCCAACCACTTGAAAACTGAAGCATTGGTGTACTTTGGATAATGTTGGGTGGAAACACACACACACACACACACACACACACACACACACACACACAGAGTTTTTACCTCATCTAATTCAACATACAACAGAGGTTCTGATTTGCAATCTCAAGAGAATAAAGGGACCTCAGAGGTCAACCAATCCATCCCCCTGCCTGAAGAATGAAGCTCATCTACAACAAAGCTGAGAAATGAATGGTCAATTGAATTAGAAGGGAATAATCAATTACAGATTGCCAACTGCGTGCCAGGCACTGTAAGTGCTTTTAACAAATATTATCTCATTTAATCCTCTCAACCCCCCCCCGCCCCGTGAGGTAGATGCTACTATTAATTATACTCAGTTTGGGGAGTATGTAAAAAAAGCATTAACTTTCACTCTCTCCAAATCTTCCCCCTCTCCCCACCCAGCCACAAACATGCTAGAAAAAGTAAACCATCCTAACAAATATACAAAGTCAAGTGAAGCAAATCCCCTCACTGGCCATATCCAAAAATTCACAATTCATCATTCATTTCACACCTATCAGGTTTCCCTCAGAAAATGAAGGTCATGCTTCTTCTTTTATTATCTAGAATTCTCATCCTCTGTGCATATTTCTTAGAGGCAGATTCAGGTTTGATATCAAGACAACCCTCTTGACATTCAGAATAATACACAAGTATAATGAGCCACTACCATGGAAATGTTCAAGGAAAGGCTGGATCAATAATCTTCAGGGATTTGAGAGGGCAGATGTCATTGTCCCATCCATTTCCGAACTCTAGGCTACATGACTAGAAGATTTTTCGCCAAGGGCCACGATTGTACATAATACAACTTTTATGACACTAGACAAAATGTTGTATTTGGTACAATGGAGGCACGTGGAGGATGTGGTGGCAGGATAGATGTTGTTTCCTTGTGATGCTCCCACTGTAGAGCCAAGTAACTGGAAAAGTTACCTCGGAGGTCAGATATTCCTTTCCCCTAAATAAAGAGGAAGAAAACATCAAAGTCAGAAATGGTCAATGTAAAGATATTCAATTGAGCATGTGTTGGTTAGATGTAAATTTAAGTGACACCCTGGGAAATTCTCCAAATATTTAGAGGTAGCTGAAGGCCGAATGGATTTCCCAAGGTAGCAGTACTTATGCCAGCCTCCCACCAGAGGTCATCGTCCGTTTTGGATGCAAAATCATCAGGGGTTTGTTACGGTAGATATCCTTCCCACAGAAGTCCTTCTATGCACTCGAGTCTTCTATATTCTTGCAGAGCTACAAAGCACTTCACCGACATTCTCCAAGGACACTATTCTCCTTTGCACAGAATCTACATGATGAAGACAGCTGGAGGAATGGTTCGAAGGTCATCACTTTTCCCTTTGACATGCTCATTCTTCTGAGACACCCAACTGAAGAGTGCTGGATGAAGTTGGTGGAAACAGCGAAAGTTAGAATCATGGGAACCCAGGCCTATAAATAAGGTCTCCAACAGTTTGCACCTCATCTAATCCAACACACAGTTGTGATTCTGATTTCCAATCTCAGAGATCAAAAGGAATTCAGAGATCAGAGACCTGGAGATCAACCTCTACCTGAAGAATGGAGCTGCTCTACAACATAGCTGGGAAATGCACAATCAATTGAACTGAATTAGGGGAAGGGAAAGAGTCAAAGGGAATAATCAATTACAGGTTGCCAACTGTGTGCCAGGCACCCTAAGTGCTTTTTGTGAATATTATCTTCCTTGATCTTCAGGAGCCCTCTCTGAGATAGATGCTACTACTAATGATACTTGATTCAGGAAATGTATTTAAAAAGCAATAACCTTTCCTTTGTCCAAATCTGCCCCCTCTACCCCACCCCCCGCCCCAGCCACAAACATCCACTGTACAACCAAAAAAAGAAAAAGTAAACCATCACCACAAATGTACAAAGTCAAGTGAAACACATCCCTTTACTGGTCATGTCTAAAAATTCACACTTATCATGCGTTGCACACACAGCAGCTAACTCTCTCTCAGGAAGCAAGGGGCATGCTTCATCTTTTTTTCATCTGGAATCCTGGTCCTCTGTGTGGATTTCAGAGGCAAATTTGGACTTGATGTCAAGAATACCCTTTTGATATTCAGAGCCTTGCAAAAGTATACTGAGCTGCGTTCGGGGGCAATAGAGACTCTCTATAACACTTCAGTGGAAACGTTCAAAGAAAATTTGGAGCAAGAATCATTAGGGCTTTCAGGGGGCAGAGTTTCTTGTCTAAATCTTAATCTCTGAACTCTTTGGTATACAACTAAAAAGGTTTTCTCCAAGAGCTGCTATTGTACATAACACAACTTTTATGACTATGTATAAAATGTTCTATCTGGTGCAACTGAGGTACGTGGAGGGTTAGTCAGGTACAGGTGAGATAACTTCGTTTTTGTGCTCCTGCTGCAGAACCAAGTGACAGAAAATGGTCATTGGTTGAAAAATCTATCTTCTGCCAGGATCACCAAGCTGAAAGATCTCTGAGAGCTGTCCTTATCCAACCTCACACCCAGGATGGGAATTAGCTTTATGTTGTTTATTTTCTGGTGGAAAGTGATTTGATAGGTTAGCTATTCCATTTCCTTGAATGAAGAGGGAGAAAGAAAATTTCAGACAAAGTCAGAAATGGATAGTCAGTAGAAAGATATTCAATTTAGCATATATTGGTTCAGGGGTGGGGAACCTGCAGCCCTGAGGCCACATGTGGCCTTCTAGGTCCTTGGGTACAGCCCAAGTTTTGCTGAGTCCAAATTTTACAGAACAAATCCTTCTATTAAGGAGATTTGTTCTGTGAAGTTTGGATTCAGTCAAAGGGATGCACTTGAGGACCTAGAGGGCCACAGGTTCCCCACCTTAGGTTAGATGAAGTTCAAAATAGCTGAGAAATCAATGGTCAATTGGATTGAATTAGAAGGG
The DNA here is from genome assembly GCF_003287225.1 of Phascolarctos cinereus. Classification (NCBI taxonomy): domain Eukaryota; kingdom Metazoa; phylum Chordata; class Mammalia; order Diprotodontia; family Phascolarctidae; genus Phascolarctos; species Phascolarctos cinereus. Next base: position 29,237,340 of record NW_027556291.1, read on the forward strand.
AAAGAAGGGAAGGGAATAAGCAATTATAGATTGCCAGCTTAAAAAATATTATCTAATGTAATTGTCCCAACCAACCTGCAGGTTAGATACATTGTACTCCCATTACCTCTTCATCAGGAAGTGGGGGGCATGCTTCATCTTTTGTCTTCTGGAATCCTTGATCACTGTGTACATTTCATGAAGCCACATCTAGGCTTCATGTCATGAAAACTTTCTTGACTTTCAGAGCAATGCACAAGTCTAATGAACTGCATTAGATGGCAGTAGAGATCCCCTCCAACACCACTATAGAAATATTTAAAGAAAATCTGGAATAATTATCATTGGGAGTTGGAGAGGGCATAGTCCTTGCCCCAACCATCTCTGAACTTTTGGCTATCTTATCTGGCTAGCAGATTTTTCTCCAAGAGCCACTATTGTACATAATACAACTTTTACTAAATATACAGAATGTTGTATTAGGTACAACTGAGGCACAGAGGACCACGGTGGCAGGGTAGATGGTTTTTCATTGTCCTATCACTGCTGAGTCAGTAACAGACAACGGTCATGATGATGTGCTTTGGCTGATGTTAGCTGAAAAACAAAACCATAGTGTGCTGAGATCATCAAGCTGAAAGATCTTTGAGAGTTGTCGATATCCAACCTCACACAGAGGATGGAAATCAGCTTTATGTTGTTGATTCAGTATTAAAAATGGCCTTACAAATCAGCTCTTCCTTTTTTCCTAAATGGAGAAGTAGAAGGAGGAAAATGTCAGTCAGAAATGGGTGGTCAGTGGAAAGGTATTCAAATCACCACATTTGGGTTGAAGGAAATGAAGTTACATGCTGGGAAAATACACAAATCATTAGAACTAGCCTAAAACAGAGTGGGTTTCCCAAGAAGGCAGTACTTATGCCCTTCTGTCATGTGAGGTCATCAGTCAGAGTCTGGATACAATATCATCATGGGAATTGTAGCATAGAGATCCTTTATGCCAAAGTCCTTCCATACTCTTGGTACAAGAGTACTCCGTATGCCAGCTACAAAGAACTTCACCACGTTCTCTATGGACACTATTCGTCTTTACATAGAATCTACAAAATGAAGAAGTGTCCACGTGAGGCAGCTAGAAGAATGGTTATGAGATCATTGCTCTTCTCCTTGATAGGCTCATTCTTCTGAGATACCCAACTTAGCTTAGAATACTGGGTGAATTTATGGAAAGAACAAAAGTTCATTGATGGGAACACAGGCTTATAAGACCTCAAGCGTATTGACCTCATCTAATCTACTACACAGTAGGGGTTCTGTGATTCCAATCTCAGAGTTCAAAGGGACTTCAGAGGTTGACCAATCTATTCCCCTGCAGGAAGAATGAATCTTATTTACAACATGGCTGAGAAATGAATGGTCAATTGAATTGGAAAGAGGAGTATAGGAAGGAAATAAGTAAGCATTTATGTGGTGCCTACTATTTTCCAGGTTACCATGCTAAGCATATTTTACACATATTATCATTTCATTAGATCCTCACAGACACCCTACCAAGTAGAACATACTATTAAACTCAATTCAGGAGGTATGTGAAAAGCATTACTTTCATTCTATCCAACTCTTCCATTTCAACCTGCCCATACACAAACACACACTGTACAACGATTAAAAAAAGAAAAAGTAAATCATCATAACAAATGTATATGGTCAAATGAAGCAAATCCCTTCACTGGCCATGTCCAAAAATTTCACAGTGCATCATGCTTTGTACACCCATCATCTCCCCTTCAGGAAGCCTGGGGCGCACTTCTCCTATGTATGGATTTCACGGAGACAAATTTGGCATTGATATCATGGAAGCCTTTGTGACATTAAGAGTATTGCGCAATAACAACAAGTTACATTAGCTAGCTATCAATATCCCCTCTAGCAACACCACCATGGAAATGATCAAACAAAGTAGGAAACAATAATCATCAGTTGTTGGAGAAAGCACAGTTCCTTGTCTTGGTCACCTCTGAAGTCTTGGCAATCTTGATAGAAGTTCCTCTCCAAGGGCCACAGTCGTACATGACACCACTTTTATCATCATGTAAAATGTGGTACCAGGTACAACTGAGGCACGTGGAGCTCATGGTTGCTGGAGAGATGGTATTTCATTGTTGTGCTCCTGATGCAGAGCTAAATGAAAGAAGATGTTAGCAATGGTGTGGTTTGGATGGCATTACTTGAAAAACAATGCCATGTTACGCTGGGATCAACAAGCAGACAGATCTCTGAGAATTGTCGATATCCAACCTCACACACAGGCTGGGCATTAGCTTTATGTTAGCAATTCTCTATGTGGAAAGTGACCTCAGAGGTGAGCTATTCCATTCCCTTAAATGAAAAAGGAGGAAAATGTCAATGTCAGAAATGGATGATCAATATAAAGTTATTCAATTCGGCATGTATTGGTTAGAGACAAAATGAAGTTACAATGCTGTAGGAAGATATGCGAATAATTTGAGCTAGCCTAAAGCAGAATGACTTTTCCAAGATGGCAGTACTTTCACCCTAATCTCACAGGAGGTGATCAGTCAGAGGCTAGATTCAAAATCGTCAAGGGTTTTCTAAGGCAGAGATTCTTTCTGCTAAAGTCCTTCCCCACTCTTGGTTGTTTAGCTACAAAGCACTTTCCCCACATTTCCCGACAAAGAAGATGGACCCTCATCTTCTTTGAATATAATCTAGAAAATGAACAATATCTCCATGAGGTTACTGGCCAAATAGTTAGAAGATCACTGATTCTCTTCAGAGACAAAAGACACAATTATAACTGGTACCATTCATGAGCGCTGGTTGAAGATGGTGAAAAGCACAATACAATTGAGGGAACAGATTCCCCCATATGGCAGGGCTGCTATAATTTCCAACCTCTGAGACCAAAGGGACCTCAGAGGTCAACCAATTCATCCTCCTGCAGGAAGAATGAAGCTCATAGAGAACATAGCTGAGAAATGGTCATCTGGATTTGGGGAAGAGAAAGGGTAGGGAAAGGGAATAAATAAACATTTATAAGGCTCCTACTATTTGCCAGGCTCAGTGATAAATGTTTTACATACATTATCTCATTTGATTCTCACAGCCACCCTGCCAAGTAGAGCATACAATTAATTAAACTCAATTCAGGAAATATGTTAAAAAAAAATTAACTTTCACTCTAAATCTTCCCTGTCAACCCACCCATGCACAAACACTCACAGCACAAAAATTTAAAAAAGAAAAAGTAAACCATGATAAAAAATGTGTATGCTCAAGTGAAGCCACTCTACTCACTGGCTTTATCTAAAACTTCACAACTCTTAGAGCTCATCCAGCCATCACCTTTCTGTCAGGAGGGGGATGGGCAGGCATGCTTCATCTTTCATCCTCTAGAATGAATGCTGGGCTTCTGTGTGGATTTCACAGAGGCAAATTTAGACCAGATATAAAAAAATACCCTTTTGACATTCAAAGTCATACACAAGAATAGTGAGCGACATTTGGTGGCAGAGGGGACTGATTACTAAGCCAACATTGAAAGGTTAAAGGAACGTCTGAATCAACAATCACCAAGGTTGGAGCAGGCACAGTTCCTTGTCCCAACCAACTCTGAAGTCTTGACTATCTGGCCAGAAGGTTTTTCTCCAAGAGCCACTCTTGTACATAATACAACTTTCGTTGCATTATACAAAATGTTGTATTAGGTACAAATGAGGCACGTAGAGGGCATCATGGAAGGATAGACGATTCCTTATTTGTATGCTCCAACTGCAGCACCAGCTAATGGAAAATGATAGTAATGGTGTGCTTTCGGTGGCGTTGGTTAATAAACCAAAACTCAAATGTGCTGGGATCACTGAGCTGAAAGATCTCAGGAGGATTGTCCTTATCCAACCTCACACCTAGGATGGGGCTTCATATTGTCGATTCCCTGTGTGGCAAGTGAACTCAGGAGAAAAATGTCAGAGGCAGAAATGGATGGTCCATTACAAAGGAATTCAGGTCAGCATGTATTGGTTAAAGGCAAATTTGTTACATTCTGGGAAAATATCCAAATGATTAGAGCTAGCCTACAACAGAATGGGTTCTTGAGATGGCAATACTTACGTTCTCCTCTCATGAGAGGTCATCAGTCAGAGTCTGAATTCAAAATCATCAGTGGTTTGGTAAGGTGGATATCTTTTCTGGAAAGTCCTTCCACGTTCATAGTTGTTTAGCTACAAAGCACTTTAACAACACTCTCTGTGGACACAAGTCTCCTTTTGACAGAATCTATAAAAGGAAGAACAGGGTCCAAATGAAACAACTGGAGTAATGATTAGAAGGTATTTGCTTTTCTCTAGGATATATTTATTGTTCTGAGACCCACAACTGTAACCATGAGTGCTGGATGAAGTTGGTGAATGCCACAAAAATACAATCCACCACACAGTAGGGGTTCTATGATTTCCTTGGGCACCTAGATGGTGCAGTGGATAAAGTGCCAGGCCTAAAATCAGGAAGACCTGAGTTCAAATGCAGCCTCATACACTAGCTATGTGACCCTGGGCAAGTCACTTTATCCTGTTTGCCTCAGTTTCCTCATCTGTAAAATGATCTGGAGAAGGAAGTGGCAGACCACTCCAGTATCTTTGCCAAGAAAACCCCAATGGGATCACGGAACGTCAGACACAACTGAACAACAACATGATTTCCAATCTCAGACACCAAAAGGACTTGAAAGGGTCAACTAATCTGTTCCCCTGCCTCAATAATGAAGCTCATTTATAAGATAGCTGAGAAATGAGTGGTCAATTAAATTTAACTAAGGGAAGAGAAGGGGGGTGGGAAGGGAATAAATAAGCATTTGTGTAGGGCCCACTATTTGCCGAGCACTGTGCTAATTGTATTTTACACAAATTATCTCATTTGATTCCTACAGCCACTCTGCCAAGTAGAGCATACTATTAATTAAACTCAATTCAGGAAATATGTATAAAAGCATTAACTTTCATTCTCTGTATTTCTTCACCCACATCCCAGCCCACCTACAAACATACAGTATAACCATGAAAAAAAGAAAACCATAGGAAATCTGCATGGTCAAGTAAACCAAATGACCCCAATGGCTATGTCCAGAAATCAACAACTCATTGTGTGTTACACATCCATTACCTCACAACTGGGAAGAAAAGGGCACACCAACTTTTATCCTCTGGAATCCTCGTATTATGGATTTCACGGAGGCAGATTTAGTCTTGATGTCATGAAAACCTTCTTGACACTCAGAGCAATGCACAAATATAGCGATCCACCTTAGGTGGCAATACAGAAACTCTCCAATGCTACCATGGAAATGTTCAAGGAAAATGCGAACCAACCAATCATCAGAAGTTGGGGAGGGCACAGTTCCTTCTGCCAACAGTTGTCTAAATTCTTGGCAATCTGGCAAGAAGGTTTTTCTCCAAGAGCCACTATTGTACATAATACAACTTTTATGACAATATACAAAATGTTGTATCAGGTACAACCGAGGCACATAGAGGGCGCGTGGTGGCAAGATGGATTATTTCTCACTGTTATGTTCTTACTGCAGAGATAGAAGTAGTGATATGTTTTGGATGGTGATGGTTGAACAACAAAACCATAATATGCTGGTATCATTGAGCTGAAAGATCTTTGAGAGCAGTCCTTATCTAGCCTCACACCCAGGGTGGGAATTATCTTCATATTGTTAATGATCTCATGGAAAGTGACTTTCAGAGGCCAGCAATTCCATTTTCCTAAATGAAGGAGGAGAAGAATATCGAAATCGAGACTCGATTGTCATTGTAGAAATATCCAATTCAGCATGTATTGGTTAGAGGCAAATTTATCTTACATACCGGGAAAATGTCCAAATAATTAGAGCTAGCCTAAAAACCAATGAGGTTCCCAGGATACTTACCCCCTTCTTTCCTTGATGGTCATCCTTCAGATTCTGGATCCAAAATAATCAGAGGTTTCATAGGGTAGAGATCTTTTGGGCAAATACTCTTTGTTGTTTAGCTACAAAACACTTTTGCCAACATTTTCTATGGACACTAATCTTCTTTGGGCAGAATCTGCAAAGTAAAGAACATCGTCCACATGAAGCCACTGAAGAATGGTGAGGTGATCATTTATCTTCCTCCTGTATATTCTTTCTGAGATACTCAACTGTAAGCTTGGAATACTACTACAGAGTGCTGGATGAAGTTGGTGGACAGAACAAAAGTCCAATCATGAGAAAACAGGCCTACAAGGTTTCCCAACAGTTTCTACCTTATCTAACCAAGCACAAAGTAGTGGTTCTTATTTCCAGTCTCAGAAGACCACAAGGACCACAGAGGTCAACCATCTGCCTGAATAGTGAAGCTTATTTATAACATAGCTAAGAAATGAATGGTTAATAGAACTGAACTCTAAGGGAAGAGAAGGGTTAAAAGAATGGAATAAATGAGAATTTTTAAAGGATCTACTGTCTCCTAGGCACAAAGCTAAGTATATTTTACACATATTATCTCATTTAATCCTCACAACACCTGTAAGGTAAAGGCTACTATTAATTAAACTCAATTCAGGAAGCATACCTAAAAGCATTAACTTTCATTCTTTCCAAATCTTCCCCCTTAAATCCCTCACCCCAGACAGAAACACACACACACTGTACAACTTTAAAAAAAAGGGAAAAAAATCACCATAACAAACATATGTGATCAAATGAAGCAAGTCCACTCAGTAGCCTTGTCCAAAAATCCATAACCTTTGTACATCCGTCACCTCTCCATCAAGAAGCTAGGGACATGCTTCATCTTTTATCCACTAGAATATTTGTCTTCTGTTTGGATTTCATAGAGGCATATTTAGACTTGATGTGAAGAATACCCTCTTGATACTGAGTCACGCACAAGTATGATGAGCTGCCTTTATATAATGGCTTACCACACTGCCTTGGAAATGTTCAAGGAAATCCTGGAAAAAACAATCATCAAGACTAAAAAGGGCACAGTTAGTTCCTTGTCCTGACCATCTCTGAGGTCTGGGCTATTGGGCTAGAAGGTTTTTCTCCAAAAGCCACTATTGTACATAATACAACTTTCTTCATATTGTATAAAATGTTGTATCAGGTACAACGGAGGCCCATGGAGGGTGTGATGGCAGAATAAATGATTCTTCACTGTTATGCTCCTAATGCAGAGACAAATACTGGAAAATGGTCATAATGGTGTGCTTTGGATGGCACCATATCTGAAAAACAAATCCATAATACGTTGGTATCACCAAGCTGAAAGATCTCTTAGCATTGTCCTTGTCCAAACTAACAGCCAGGATGGGAATTAGATGTACATCATGCATCATAAAAAAGAAAAACATCATAAGAAATGTACGTGGTCAAGTGTAGCAAATCTACTCATTGGCTTTGTCCAAAAATCAGCAACTCATTGTGTATCGTATGTCCATTACCTCACCCTCGGGAAGAAAGGGGCACACTTCATTCTTGATCCTCTGGAATCCTCATGTGTGGGGATAGATTTCATGGAAGCAAATTTGGGCTTGATGTTGTGAAAACTTTGACATTCAGAATAACACACCAGTATAATGAGTTGAATTAGATGGCATTAGAGCCCTCCTCCAACACCACCGTGGAAATGTTCACGGGAAATCTGGCCCAGCAGTCATTAGGGAGAAGTCATTGGAGAAGATCAAGTTCCTTGTCCTACCCATCTCTAGGCTATGGACTGGAAGGTTTTTCTCTAAGGGCCAGTGTTGTACATAATCTGACTTTTATCAGATGTCTTGTAAAATGTTGCATCTGGTTTCACGGCAGCACACGGAGCAGGATAGCTGTTTCTTCATTGGTGTGCTCCTAGCGTATAACTAGATAAAGGACAGTGGTGGATATATTGTGCTTTGGATGGCATTGGTTGAAAAACAAAGCCATGATGTGCCGGGATTGCCAATCTTAATGATCTCTGAGAGTGCTCCTCCATCTTAACAGCCAGGCTGGGAATTAGCTTTATGCTGTTGATTCCTTGTGCATTCACCTAAAGGAAGAAGGTAAAGGAGGAAAAGGTCAAAGTCTGAAATGGATGATCAATATAAAAGTATTCCATTGAGCATATACTGGTTACGTGCTGGGAAAATATCTAAATAACTAGAGCTAGCCTAAAACAGAAGAGGTTTCTCAAGATGGCAGTACTTACACTCTCCTTTCGTGGGTGGTCATCAGAGTCTCAATGTAATATCACTGGGGGTTTTGTTGGGTAAGTAGCTTTTCTACCAAAGCCTTCCACATTCATGGTTTTTTAGCTGCAATACCCAATATTCTTTGAGCAGAATCTACAAAATGAAAAACAATGGCCACATGATTCAGCTGGCAGAAAGCTTTAGAAGATCATTGCTTCACTCTTTCCTATGCTCATTCTTGTGAGACCCACAATTGTAATGGGCAGTATTCATGAGAACTGGATAAAGTTGGTGAATATCACAAAAGTATAATTATGGGAACCGAGCCCTATTAGATCCCCAAGACTAATTACTTCCTCTAATCCACCACAGAGTAGGGCTGCTATGATATCCAGTCTCAGAGATCAAAGGGACCTCTTAAGGTCAACCTATCTATTATTCCTTTGCCTGAATAATGAAGCTCATTGGTAACATAGCTGAGAAAGGGTAGGGGAAGGGAATACATAAGCATTTATGTAGCAACTACTATTTCCCAGGCAATGTTTTTTATACATATTAACTCATTTGATCCTTACAACAACCCTGCCAGGTAGAGGATACTGTCATTTAAATTCAGTACAGGAAATATGTCTAAAAGTATTAACTTTCATTTTCTCTAAATTCTTTTCCCCTCACTCCCCCACCCCTATTAGAAATATACATGAACCTACTCAGACTGTACAGTAAATTTGTAAAAAATCAACTTTGGAAATGTGCATGGCCAAATGAAGCAAATCTTTTCATTCCCACATCCAAAAATATGCAACTCACTTTTTCTCTTGATATTCATCACATCTCCATTGAGGCCAGAGTCGCATTCTTCATCTTTGGTCCTGGGAAATCTGGGTCCTTTCCATGTATTTAAGATAGCCGAACCGAGATTTTTGATGTCAGGAAAACCTTCATGATATTCAGAACTAGGTACAAGAATAATTACCTGCATTAGGTGGCAGTAGGGATCCCTCCCTCATCATCATAGAAGACCTTGAGGAAAGTCGGGATCAAAAATCACCCTGGTTTTAGAAAGCAGAGCTCCTTCTTCCAAGCATTTCTGAATTCTTGGTGGTTTGGCAGAAAGATTCTTCTCCAAATGCTCCTGTTGCACATTATGTGACTATTTTATCGTATTTTATAAAATGTCACATTTGTACAACAGGAGCAAGTGGAGGTCATGGTAGCAGAAGAAATGGGTGGGCTTAGTGATGCTCCTTCTGCAGAGTCAATTGCTTCAAAATTGCACCAGTGGTGTGCTTTACATCGTGTTAGTTGGAAAAAAACAACAACAATGTAACAGCTAGAATCCAGAAGCTGAAAGATCTGAGTGTTCCTCATCCAGCTCATACCAAGGATAACATTTATTTTTACTTTGTCAAATTTCAGCATGCAGAGACTTCAGAGGACAGCTATTCCATCAACCTTAAAGAAGGTGAAAGAAGAAAATCTAGAACGTGATTCAGAAATGTACAATCATTTAGAAGGTTTTCAACGCAGCATATGTTGGGCAGAGGTAAATTTTAGATAAATGAAGGGAAAATGTCCATGTAATTAAAGCCAGCTGCAAACAGAATGAGTTTCCCAAAATGGCAGTACTTAAGACAGGAACTGATAGGTTAGTGAGCTGTGTTCAACAATGGATGCTTAACTGCAAAGTTGTTCACCAACAGCCTCTCTGGATACTATTCTTCTTTTTACAGAATTTACAAAATGAAGAATTTTATCCACATGAGGCGGCTGGAGGAATAGTAGAAAGATCATTCCTTTTTTCTTTGATATGCTCGTTCTTCTGAACCACCCAGTTGTAGCTTATAATACTAGAGAATGTTGGATGAATTCTTTTGAGATAAAAAAAAGATGTGGAATCCTGATTGTTTGAAGATTCATCTCCAAATGCCACTGTTGCACATGATGGGACTATTTTATCATATACACAAAATGTAACATCTGTACAACAGGGGCAGATGGAGGAAATAATGGCAGGATAGATGAACTGACTTGGTCATACTCCTCCAGAGTCAACCATTTGAAAATTGTAGCAATGGTGTGCTTTGGATGGCTTTGCTTTTAAAATGTGTGTGTGTGTGTGTGTGTGTGTGTGTGTGTGTGTGTGTGTATACACATATACATATATATATATATATGTATATATATATATGTATATATATATATATATATATACACACACACACATATTACACACACACACACACACACACACACACACACACATATCCTAGGATCACCAGATGGAAAAATATTTGAGTGTTCTTATCCAACCTTACACTCAGGATGGAATTAGCTTTATGTTTTTGAATCTCAGCATGGCATGACCTCAGAGGCCAAAGATTCCATTTCTCTAAAAGAAGAAAGAAAATCTAGTATGGAAATACAAGATAACTGCCCACATAATTAGTCATTTGATTATTACTCGTTTGATTACATCAACCTTGTCAGGTAGAGATTACTATAAATTAAACTCAGTTCAGGAAGTACGTAAAAGCAAAAGTTTTTATCCTCTCCACTTCTTCCTCCTTAACCATGCCCACTCACAAACACAAGCTGTACAATGATAAGAAAAGGAGAAGCAAGCTAACAAATGGGCATGGTCAGGTGAAGTAAATCCCCTTAATGGCCAAGTGTGAAAATGCACAATTCCTTTTGTATTTGATGCATATCGCATCTCTTCTGAGAAGCAAAGCATACATGTCAACTTTTATCCTCTGGAATCTCTGTAGTCTGTGTTGTGTAGATTTCACAGAAGAAAGTTTAGGCCTAACATGAAGAAAACCCTCTTGACATTCTGAATTATATACAACTATAATGAGCTTCATTACATGGCATCCCCACCACAGAAATGTTCAAGAAAAGTCTTGACCTGCAATCCACTGGAGTGGGAGAAGAAAGATTTGCTTGTCCCAACCATTCCTGAAATCTTGGCTATCTGGCTAGTAAGTTCCTTTCCAAGGCCTACTATTTTGCATGATACAACTTTTCCAACTATATATAAAATGTTTTATCAGGTATAGCTGAGGCATATGAAGGGTATGGTGGCAGGACAGAAGATTTTCCATTGTTATGCTCCTACAGAGCTAAATAAGATAAAATAGGGGTAATAGTGTCATTTGGGTATCCTTAGTTGTAAAAACAAAACTATAATCTGCTGTGATCACCACACTGAAAGATTTTTGAGAGTTATCCTTAAGTAATCTCACTCCCAGGATGGGAATTACCTTTGTGTTAGCGAATCTCAGCCTGAACTATGACCTCAGAGGACAGCTATTCCATCAACCTAAAAGAAGAAAATACAGAACATAGCTCAGAAATGGATAGTCACTTGGAAAGTGTTCAATTCAGCATAAATTGGTTAGAGGAAAATTTAAGGTGAATGGGGGGGAAATGTCCACATAATGAGAGCCAGACTCAGACAAAATGGGTTTCCCAAGATGGCAGTACTTGGGCTCTCCTCTCACAGAATATTGATCCTCATCCCTGTCCTGCAGTGCATGAATATTCATGATTGTTTAGTTTAGCACAAAATTCTTGCCTGACACTTTCTATGGATGCTATTCGTCTTTGCATTGAATTTACAAAATGAAGAACATTGTCCAGAGGAGGCAGCTAGAGGAGCGGTTAAAAGATCAATGCTTTTCTCTTTGATATGTTCATTAATCTGAGCCACCCGATTATAGCCTTCCTTATCCTAAGCATCTCTGAAATCCTGCATGTCTGGCTGGAAGGTTCATCTCCAAATATCACTATTGTAAAATGTGACTATATTATCACACTTTCTAAAATATTAATATCTATACAACAGGAGCAGGTGGTAAAGGACATAGTGAACAGGGTAGATGAGTTAGCTTAGTCATACTCCCAATGGCAAAGCCAACCACTTGAAAATTATAGCAATGGTGTGCTTTTATAGCCTGAGATCACCAAACTGTAAGATCTCTGAGTTTTCTTTCTCTAACATCACCTCAGGATGAGAATTAGTTATCAAATCTCATTCTGCAGAGTGACCTCAGATGACTGCCATTCCATTCCTCTAAAAGGAGGAGGAGGAGAGAGAAAGCCTAGAACATAGCTTAGAAATGGATGGTGACTTAGAACGTTTCCATTCAATTTAGCATTTTTTATTAGAGGTAATTAAACTCAATTCAAGAAGTATGTAAAAAAGCATTAACTTTCACTCTCTCTAAATTATCCTCAATCCCAACACTCATGAGCACACGCTATACAACCATAAGAAAAAAAAAAGAAAAAGAAAACCATCATAACAAATATGCATGGTCAAATAAAGCAAATTCCTGCATTGGCTATGTCCAAAAATGCATAATTCATTTTGTATTTCGTGCCCATCTCATCTCTGTCATTAATCAAGGGGCATGAGTCATTTTTTTTTATCCTCTGGAAGCCTGGTGCTCTGTGGATTTCATGGAGGTTAACTTAGACTTGATGTCAGGAAAACTCTCATGACACTCAGAGCCAATACAATGAACTGCATTAGGAGACAGAAGAGATGCCCTCCAACACCACCATGAAAATGTTCAAGGAAAATCTGGACCAAAATCATCACGGCATTGGCTGAGAGGGCATGCTTCCTTGTCTCCATCAGCACTGAACTCCTGGCTATCCGGCAGAAAAGCTCTTCTCCAAGAGCCATGGGTTGTACTAGGTACAACTTCTACCACAATATACAAAATGTTCTATCTGTTACCGCTGAGGCACATAGAGGGCATGGTGGGAGGATAGATGACTTTATTGTTGTGCTCCTAATGCAGAACCAAATAATGGAAAATGGTAGTGATGGTGTGCTTTTGTATGATGTTGGTTGAAAAACAAAACCATAATATGCTAGAATCACCAGGCTGAAAGATGTGAGAGTTTTCCTTATCCATCCTCACCCCCAGGATGGCAGTTAGCTGTATAAGGATTTCTGAACCTCAGCACAGAGAATGACCTCAGAGGACAGCAATTCCATAAGGAGGAAGAAAATCTCTAACACAGTTCAGAAATGCATGGTCACTTGGAAGGTTTGCAATTCAGAGTGTATTATGGGTAAATTTTAGCTGACTGTAGGGAAAATGACTACATGATTAGAGCCAGCATCAAACAGAATGGGTTTCCTATCATGGCAGTACTTAAGGCCTCTCTTCTCACAGAATATCAATCCACAGTCATCACAGACTTGATAGGTTAGTGATCCATGTCCAACAATGCCTCCATATTCGTGGCTGTCTAGCTAGCAAGTGCATGACCACCAGCCTCTCTATAAACTATTCATCTTTGTACCGAATTTACAAAAAGGACATTGTCCACATGAGGCAGCTGGAGAAATGGAGGAAAGAGCATTGCTGTTGTCTTTGATCTGCTCGTTCTTTGGAGCTACCCAATTGTAGCTTGTAATACTGCAGAGTGCAAGGTGAAGTTGGTGGAAACAAAACAAATTCCAATCATGGGAACACAGACCTACAAGATCTCCCACATATTTTTTCTTCATCTAATCCAGCACACAATAGTGGTTCTGATTTTCAATCTCAGATACCAAAGGAACCTCCAAGGTCAACCAGTCTATCTCCCTGCCTCGAGAATGGAGTTCATCTACAACACAGCTGAGAAAAAAAACCCTCTATCTATTGAATTGAATTAAAAGATAGGAAGGGAATAAGCAATTATAGGTTTCCAACTGTATACCTCATTTGATCCTCACAATCACCTTATAGGGTAGATGCTACTGTTAATTAAACTCAGTTCAGAAAGTGTGTAAAAAAAAAATCACTCCCTTCAAACCTTACCCCTTAACCACATCCACCCCTGCAAAACAAATGATAAAAACAATTAAAAAAGAAATAATGATTAGAAAACGAAAAAAGAAAATGATCATAACAAACATACAAAATCAAATGAAGCAAATCCCCTCACCAGCCTTGTCCAAAAATTCACAATTCATTGTGCATTCTTAGCCATCACTTCTTCATGTGGAAGTGAGGGACATGCTTCAACCTTTGTCCTCTCTTTCTGGAAACCTTTCCCTCTGTGGATTTCGTGGAGGCAAATTTAAGCTTTATGTCAAGAAAACCATCTTGATGTTCAGAACAATGCATCGGTATAATGAGCTGCATTTGGTGGCATTAGAGATCCCCCTCCAACACCACCATGGAAATGTTGAAGGAAAATCTGGACCAGAAATCATCAGGGCATTGAGAGGGCAGGGTTCCTTGTCTTGACCAGCACTGAACTACTGGTTATGTGGCCGAAAGGTTCTTCTCCAAGAGCCACGGCTGTACAAGATGCAACTTTTATCACAATATATAAAATGTTGTATCTGGTACAAACTGAGGCATGTGGAGGGTATGGTGGGAGGATAGATGATTTTCCTTTGTGCTCCTACTGCAGAACTGAATAATGGAAAATGGCAATAATGATATGCTTTCGATGGGGTTGAATGAAAAATTAAAAATAATAACCTGTGATCACCATGCTGAAAGATCTGAGAGTTGTCCCTTTTCAGCCTCATCATGGAAATAAGTTTCATGTTGTCAATACAATGGTGGAAATGACCTCAGAGGTCAATTTTTCCATTCCTCTAAATGAAAAAGGAAAAAGAGGAAAATCTTGACAAAGTCAGAAATGGATAGTCAATGTAAAGATACAACACGCGTATTACATGCATTAGTTAGAAGCAACTTTAAGTTACATGCTGAAAAATATCCGAATAATTAGAGATAACCCAAAATAGAATGGGTTTCCCAAGAGGGCAGTACTTACAGCCTCCGCTCAAGGGCAGTCATCAGTCAGGGTCTGAATCCATTATCATCAGGGATTCTCCAAAAGTCTTTCCACATTCTTGGTTGTTTAATGACAAAGCATTTTAGCAACATTCTCCATGGGTGCTATTCTTTGCACAGAATCTACAAAATGAAGAACATTGTCCATGTGAGATGACTGGAGGAATGGTTTGATCATCATTGCTTTTCTCTTTAATTGCTTGTTCTTCTGAGACATACAGTTGTAATGGGCAGTACAGGTGAGTGCTAGATGAAGTTGGAGAAAACCACAAAAGTACAATCATGAGAACATAGGCCTACAAGATAGAGTAGGGCTGCTATGATTTTGAATCCCAGAAACCAAAGGGACCTCGGAAGTCAATCAACCCTGACTGAAAAATGAATCTCATTGAGAACATAAATGTGAAGTGAATGATCAGTTGAATTGAACTTAGGGAAAAGAAGTAATGGAGGAGGGAATTAGCATTTTTGTAGCACATACTATTTGCAAGACACTGTGATAAACCCATTTTATACATTTATCTCACTTGATCCTCATGACCATCCTGCCAGGTAGAAGCTACTTACTCTTCATTACACTCAATGCAGGGAGAATGTAAAAAAGCATTAACTTTCACTCTCTCTAAATTATCCTCAATCCCAACACTCATGAGCACACGCTATACAACCATAAGAAAAAAAAAAAAGAAAAAGAAAACCATCATAACAAATATGCATGGTCAAATAAAGCAAATTCCTGCATTGGCTATGTCCAAAAATGCATAATTCATTTTGTATTTCGTGCCCATCTCATCTCTGTCATTAATCAAGGGGCATGAGTCATTTTTTTTTATCCTCTGGAAGCCTGGTGCTCTGTGGATTTCATGGAGGTTAACTTAGACTTGATGTCAGGAAAACTCTCATGACACTCAGAGCCAATACAATGAACTGCATTAGGAGACAGAAGAGATGCCCTCCAACACCACCATGAAAATGTTCAAGGAAAATCTGGACCAAAAATCATCACGGCATTGGCTGAGAGGGCATGCTTCCTTGTCTCCATCAGCACTGAACTCCTGGCTATCCGGCAGAAAAGCTCTTCTCCAAGAGCCATGGGTTGTACTAGGTACAACTTCTACCACAATATACAAAATGTTCTATCTGTTACCGCTGAGGCACATAGAGGGCATGGTGGGAGGATAGATGACTTTATTGTTGTGCTCCTAATGCAGAACCAAATAATGGAAAATGGTAGTAATGGTGTGCTTTTGTATGATGTTGGTTGAAAAACAAAACCATAATATGCTAGAATCACCAGGCTGAAAGATGTGAGAGTTTTCCTTATCCATCCTCACCCCCAGGATGGCAGTTAGCTGTATAAGGATTTCTGAACCTCAGCACAGAGAATGACCTCAGAGGACAGCAATTCCATAAGGAGGAAGAAAATCTCTAACACAGTTCAGAAATGCATGGTCACTTGGAAGGTTTGCAATTCAGAGTGTATTATGGGTAAATTTTAGCTGACTGTAGGGAAAATGACTACATGATTAGAGCCAGCATCAAACAGAATGGGTTTCCTATCATGGCAGTACTTAAGGCCTCTCTTCTCACAGAATATCAATCCACAGTCATCACAGACTTGATAGAATAGTGATCCATGTCCAACAATGCCTCCATATTCGTGGCTGTCTAGCTAGCAAGTGCATGACCACCAGCCTCTCTATAAACTATTCATCTTTGTACCGAATTTACAAAAAGGACATTGTCCACATGAGGCAGCTGAAGGAATGGAGGAAAGAGCATTGCTTTTCTCTTTGATCTGCTTCTTCACCTGAACCACCCAATTATAGCTTGAAATACTGTAGAGTCCTGGATGAAGTTGGTAGAAACAGCAAAATACAGTCAGAGGAGCACAGATCTCCTGCAAGATCTCTAACAGTTATTATCTCATATATTACACCACACAGTAGTGGTTCTGATTTCCAGTTTCAGAGATCTCAGAGATCAATCCATACCCCCTGCCTTAAGAATGGAGCTCATTGAAAATATGGTTGGGGAGCAAATGATCAATTGAATTGAATTAGTAGAAGGGAGGCAAGGGCAAGGGGAATATAGATTGTCAACCCTGTGCCAGATATTCTAAACACTCTTTACAAATATTATCTTATAATTGAACTCAATTCAGAAAGTATGTAAAAAGCATTGTTTAACTTTCTGTAAATCTTCCCCTTTAACCACACCTACGTCTATCAAAAAATGATTTAAAAAAAAAACAAGAAAAAAAGAAACTATCATAACAAATGTAGAATATCAAGTTAAGTAAATCCCCTCTTTGGCCATCTCCAAAAATGCACGATTCATTGTGCATTGTACACCTATCACCTCTCCATCATGAAACAACGGGAATGTTTCATCTTTTATCCTTTGGAATCCCTCTTCTCTGTGCAGATTTCATGGAGGAAAGTTAGGCTGGATGTTAAGAAAACCCTCCGAACATTGAGAGCAATGCACTAATGTAATGAGCTGTAATAGGTGGCGATAGTGACCCCCTCCAACGCAATCATGGAAGTGCTCTAGCAAAGTCTGGACCAGCAATTATCAGAGGCTTGAAAGGGGAGAGTCCCTTGTCCAAATCATCTCTGAACTCTTGGCTACCTGACTGAAAGTTCTTTTCCAAGAGCCACTGTTGTGCATAACACTTTGATAATAATATATGTTATATCTGGTACAACTGAGGCACTGGGAGGCCATGGTGCCAGGACAGATGGTTTTTTAAAAGATAGAAAATGCTGTGCTTTGGATGCCATGGCGGGGGGGGGGGGAACCCTTAATATCTCTGATTACCAATCTGAAAGATCTGAGAGGTGTCCTTATGCAACCTCCCACCCATCATGATTGGATTAGATTTATGTTGTCTTAATTTCAGCCTGCAGAATGACCTTAGATGATAGCTATTCCATTCCCCTCAAAGACAATGGGGAAAGAAGAAAATCTAGAGCAAAGCTCACAAATGGATGGTCTATTGGATGATTTTCAGCTCAGGATTTATTGGTTAGAGGCAAATTTAAGCTAGATAGAGGGGAAATATCCACATAATTAAAGCTAGCATTAAACGGAACAGATTTCCTAAGATGGCAGTACTTAACTCCCCCTCTCATCGATTCTGGAACTGATCCTCACGGGATCTTTAGGGTCATGATTCATTTCTAACAGTGCTTCCATAGTCATGGTTGTTTAGCTTCAAAGTTCTTGACCAACAGCCTCTTTTTTTCTTTCTACACAATTTACAAAATGAACATTGTTCTTCAAAAAATGGTTGCTTTTCTCTTTGGTAGCTTATTCTTCTGGGCCACCCAGGTCTATCTCTCATGATTAGGAGTGCTTCATGAAGTTGATAGAGTCTAGTCTTGGTAGGCCTATGTGATCTCCAGCAATGTTCAATTTATCTAATCCACTGCATTCTAATGGTTCTAATATGTCCAGTCTCAGAGACAAGATTGTCCTCAGAGGTCAACCATCCATCCCCTATCTAATGCAGTATAGCTCAGTTGAATGCAGTTTGGTTCAAGAAATGTTTAAAAACAGTAACTTTCATACTCCCCAAATATTCCCCGAATCCCAACAAATTCAGACATACACAATATATACTGTACAACAATTAAAAAAAACAATAATAGCAAAATCTATCATAACAAATGTATGTGGTCGATGAATCAGATCACCTTGTGGCTAAGATTTTAGGTGGTAGACAGAGACAAGATAGAGCCTTGTCCCAAGCACCTCTGAAATCCTGTTTGTTTGGCTGGAAGATTAATCTCCAAATGCCACTGTTGCACATGATGTTACTTTTATCACAATCTATAAAATGTAACATCTGTACAGCTGGGGCAGATGGAGGGTGTGGTCACAAGCAGATAGGTTTGTCTTCACTATCCTCCTACAGAGCCCAAGAGTTGAAAATTGTAACAGTGCATTGGATGGTGTTACTTGAAAAAAACACAATATTTGTGATTGTCAAGCTGAAAGATCTCTGAGAATTGTCTTTATCCCACCTCACAAGCAGGATGAGAATTAGCTTTATGTGTTGTTGAATCTCAGCATGGAAAGAGTGACCTCAGAGGACAGCTATTTTATTCTCCTAAAATAAGAAGGAAGAAGAAAATCTATAACATGTCTCAGAAATGGATGGCCACCTGGAAGGTTTTCAATTCAGCATTTATTAGTTAGAGGAAAATTTAAGCTGAATAGAGGGAAAATGTCCACATAATTAGAGCCAGCCTCAGACAGAATGGGTTTCCCAAGATGGCAGTACTTTGGCTTTCCTCTCATAGAATATGAATCCACACTCATGATGGAATTGACAGGGCAGTGATCTGTGTCCAACAGTGCCTCTATATTCATGGTTGTTTAGCTACAGAGTTCTGACCGACAGCCTCTCTGGATATTCTTCTTTGTACAGAATTTATAAAATGAAGAATTTTGTTTATATGAGGCAAGTGGAGGAATGGCTGAAAGATCATTGCTTTTCTCTTTGGTATGCTTCTTCTTCCCAGCCAATCAAATCTAGTTTGCAGTATTGCTGAGTGCTTCTTGAAATTGAGGCAAACAACAAAAGTCCAGTCATACAAACACAGGCCTACGATATCTTGCACAGTTTTTACCTCAGAATCTAATCCAACACACGGTGGGGTTCTATGATTGCCAATGTCGGAGACCAAAGAGAGCTCAGACATCAACCAATCCATGCCCCTGCCAGAAGAATGAAGTTCATCTACAACTTAGCTGAGAAATGATCAGTTGAGCTGAATTAGGGAAAAGAAAAGAGGGAAAGGAAATAAGCAATTCTAGTTCGCCAAAGGTGTGCCAGGAATCCTGCTAAGTGCTTTTTACAAATATTATCTCATTTCATCCACATGACCACCCTATGAGGTAGATGCTACAATTAATTAAACTCAATTAAGAAAAAATATCTAAAAGCATTAACTTTTACTCTCTCCAATCTTACCCCTCTACCCTGGCGCGCGCACACACACACACACACACACACACACATACACGATAAAGGGAATTTGTTTTTTTGGCTAGGCATCAGGGTTAAGTGACTTGCCCTGGGTCACACAGCTAGTAAGTGTTATATGTCTGAGGCCGAATTTGAACTGACTCCAGGTCCGGTGCTCTATCCACTGCACCACCTAGCTGCCCCCTGATAAAGGGAATTTTAAAAAAAAAGAAAAAGAAACTGATTTTAAAAAGGAAAAACCATCCTAACAAATGTGAAAGCCAAGTGAAGCAAATTCTTCGATGGCCAAGTCTAACAAATCACCAAACTTATTGTGCTTGGTATTCTCATCACCTCTCCATCAGGAAGTGAGGAGTATACCTTATCTTTTACTCTCCAGAATCCTTATCCTCTGTATGGATTTCATGGAGGCAAATTTAGGCTTGATGAAGACAGATCTCTTCTACACAAGTATAATGAATTGCATTTGGTAGCAATAGAGAACCTCTCCAACACCATGGTAAATATGGTTCAAAGAAGGTCTGTGCCAACAACAGTATGGAGTTTGTGAGGGCAGAATTCATTTTCTGGATCATCTCTGAACTCTTGGCTATCTGGTAAGAAGGCTCTTCTCCAAGGGCCTCTATTGTACGTGATACAGCCTTTTATCACAATTTATAAAATGTTGTATCTGGTACAGTTGAAGCACATGAAGAGCATGGTATCAGCACAGATGGTTTTTCTTTGTTAGGCTTCTACTACAGAGAAAAATAATGGAAAATTGGAGTAATGTGCTTTGGATGGCATTGTATTGAAAAAGTCCCATAATATCCTGAGATCGTGAAGCTGAATGATCTCATTAGTGGCGCTCATCCAATCGAAAACTCAGGATGGGAATTAGCTTTATGTTGTCAAATCTTGCCTTAGAAAGTGACCTCAGAGGTCAGCTGTTCTATTCCCCTAAATGAAGACCTAAAAGGAGGAAAAGTCTTGAACAAAGTCAGAAATAGATGATTAGTATAAAAATATTCAATTCAGTAGAAATCGATTAGAGGCAGATTTAAGTTCCATGCAGGGAAAATGTCCAAATAATAAGAGCTAGCCTAAAACAGCATAGGATTCCCAAGATAGCCGTACTTACACCCTCTTCCTATGGGAAAGATCATCCATCAGAGTCTGGAGCGACAATCAGAGATTTGACAAGGTAGAGATCCCTTCCACACTTGTGGTTGTTTAGCCACAAAACACTTCACCAATATCCTCTATGGACACTGTTCTTCTTCACACAGAATCTACAAAATGAAAAAACATTGTCCACATTAGGCAGTTGGGAAATTTTGGTATTCACTGATACACTCATTCTTCTGAGACACCCAAATGTAGCTTGCAGTATTAGTGAATGCTGAATGAAGTTGGCAGTAACATCAAAAGTCCAATCATAGGAATAGAGGCCTACAAGATCTCCACAAGGTTTTTACCTTATCTAATCTACCACATAGTAGGGGTTCTATGATTTCCAATCCCAGAAACAAAAGTCACCTCAGAGACCAATTCATCACCCTGCCTGAAGAATTAAGCTCATCTATAACATAGCTGAGAAATGATCAATTTAATTGAATTAGAAGATGGGAAGAAGGGGAAGGGATTTAAAAATTATAGATTGCCAGTTGTATGCCAGGCACTCTGTTAAGCTCTTTTGACAAATATTTCTCTTTTGAGATTTGCAACAACCCTGTGGGGTAGGGGCTACTATTAATTAAACTCAATCCAAGAAATATATATAAAAGGATTAATTTTCATTCTCTTTTAATCTTTCCACTCAATCCTACCCAGTCCCCCTCCCACAATGATAAAAAAGGAAAGAAAACCATCATAACAAATATATGAAGCCAAGTGTAGGAAAATGCCCCACTGGCCATGTCCAAAAATGAACATCTCATTATACATTGTACCTCTCCATCAGCAAGTGAGGAGCATGCCTCCTCACTTATCCTCTGGAGTCCTTGTCTTCTTTGTGGATTTCATGGAAGCAAATTTAGGCTTGATGTGAAGAAAACTCTCTTGACTTTCAGAGCTATGCACAAGTATGATGAACTGTATTAGGTGGCAGTAAAGATCCCCTCAATCGAATAAAATTAAGGGATGAGGGAGGATTATACTCAGAGAAGAAGAAAGGGAGAGATAGAATGGGGTAAATTATCTCACAAAAAAAAAAGAAAAGAAAAGGATCTTACAGTGGAGGGGAAACAGGGGAAGGTGAGAGGGAATGAGGGAATCTTATTCTCATAGGATTTGGCTTAAGGAGGGAATAACATACGCATTCAATTGGGTATGGAAATCTGTCTTACCCTACAGGAAAATAGGGGGAGAAGGGGACAAGAAAGCAGGGGAATGATAGAGAGGAGGGCAGATTGGGAAAGGGTGTAATCGGAAGTAAACATTTCTGAGGAGGGACAGGGTCAAAAGAAAGAATAGAATAAATGGGAGGGCAGGATAGGATTAAGGGAAATAGAGTTAGTTTTTCACAACATGTCTACTATGGAAGTGTTTTGCATAACTGTACACAGACAACCTATATTGAGTTGCTTGCCTTTTCAATGAGGGTGTGTGGGGAGGGAGGAAGAGAGAAAATCGGAAACCTGAAGTTTTAAAAATGTATGTTTAAAACAAATGTTTTCACATGCTACTGGGAATACAGAAATACAGGAAATGGGGTACAGAAGTCTATCCTGCCCTACAGGAAAATAGAAGGGGAAGGGGATAAGAGAAGGTGGGGGGAAGAGATAGAAGAGAGGACAGACTAGGGGAAGGGATATTCAGAATGTATGCCATCTTGGGGTGGGGGGAGGGGTGAGATGGAGTGAAAATTTGGAACTCAAAAACTTGTGGAAGTAAATTTTGAAAACTAAAAATAAATAAATTTATATATAAAAAAAAGATCCCCTCAATCGCCACTGTGGAAACATTCAAGGAAAGTCTGGATCATCAGGGTAGGGGAGTTCCTTGTCCCAACCATCAGTGAACTACTGGATATCTAGGGAGATGATTCTTTTCCAAGGGCTGTTACTGTATGTGATACAGCTTTCATCACAATATATAAGATATTGTATCCAGTACAACCAAGACACATGAAGGATATGGTGGTAGGTAGATTATTTTTCCTTCTTATGTTCCCACTGCAGAGCCAAATAATGGAGAATTGGAGTAATGTTGTGCTTTGCATGGCATTGGCTAAAGAAAGATGCATAAAATCCTGGGATCATGAAGCTAAAAGATCTTAGTTGTCCTTATCCAACCTCAAATCCACAAACATGACATGTGTTCACGTACATACACACACACACTACACTTATTTTTAAAAATCAGTCTAACAAATGTACACGGTCAAGTGAATCAAGTCCCCTCATTGGCCATGTCCAAAAATGCACAATTTATTTTGCATTTCATGCCCATCATATCTCCATCAGGACAGGAGTGGCATTCTTCATCTGTGATCCACTGAAATCCAGGTCCTCTCCCATTATTTGAGAGATCCACATTGTAACGATATCAAGAAATCATCTTGACGTTCAAAGTTATGCATGAATTTAATTATCTGCATTAGATGTCAGTAGGGACTCTCTATCCCACCTCCATGGAAGACTTCAAGGAAAGTCTGGACTCCTTGTCCCAAGCATCTCTGAAGTTCTCATAGTCGGGCAAGAAGGTTCTTCACCAAATGCCCCTGTTGTACATGACGTGACTTTTATGATAAACTATAAAATGTGACATCTGTACAACTGGGGCCTGTGGAGGACATGGTGGCAGGAGAGAAGGATTCTGTCTTAGTCATGCTACTACTGCAGAGCAACGATGTGTTTTAGATGATATCATTTGGAAAACACCCATAATATTCTGGGATCAAATGAAATAATCTCTAACAGTTTATCTTATCCAAATGCATACTCAGGATGGGTAGTAACTTTATTTTGTTGAATCTCAGCATACAAAGTGACCTGAAAGGTTAAGTATTCAATTCCCCTAATCAAAGAAGAAGGAAGAAGGTCTTGAACATAGTTCAGAAATGGATGGTCAGTGTAATGACATTCAATTCCGTTTATGTTGCTGGCAGACAAAGTTAACCAAGATGTAGGGGAAAACATATCCAAATAAGTAGAGCTAGCCTAAAACAGAATGAGTCTCTCAAGATGGCAGTACTTACGCCTTCTCCCAGGAGATCACAAGTCAAAGTCTGGATCCAGATTCATCAGGGGTTTGGCATGCTAGAGCTCTTTTCCGCAAAGTCCTTCCACACCTTTGTTTGTTTAGATACAAAGAACTTAACCAGCATTCTCTACGGACACGAATCTTCTCTGCATAGCATCTACAAAATAAAAAACTATATGTGAGGCAGTTGGAGGAACAGCGGAAAGATCACTCTTTCCTTTTTGAAATTCTCATTCTCACAAACCATTCCCCTCTTCTGATGAATGAACTTCATATGCAAAAGGGCTGAAAATATGAGTGTCAGTTGAATTAGGAAAAGGGGTAATGATTTTTGTGGTACCTACTGTGTGACAGGCACCGTGCTTTTTTCAAATATTATCTCATTTGATCCTTACAATAACCCTTCCGGCTTACTTCCAGAGGCTACTATTAAACTCAATTCAGGAAATACGTCTAAAAAAACATTCACTTTCATTCACTAAAACTCATCCAGAGTTTTAGAGGTCAGAGTTCCTTGTCCAGACATCTCAGAAATCCTGTGTGTCTGGCTGGAAGGTTCTTCTTCAAATGCCACTGTTATATATGATGGGACTTTTATCATAATCTATAAAAACAACTGGATCACGTGGAAGGCATAGTGGCAGGAAGAATGGTCTCTTGGTTATTATTATGCTCCTTCTAAAGATCCAAATAATAGAAAACGGTAGCAACAGTGTGTTGGATGACCTGTTTACAAATAGTACACATGTTTGTGTGTATATATAAAGATGCAAGAGTCAACCTTTATCTACTCTCATGCACAGGGTGGGAGTTGGCTTTCTGTTGCTGAATCTATGTTTGGACAGTGAAGCAAAAGAAGGAAAATCTAGTACAAAGTGAGAAATGGATAGTCAATTCAGTTTGGCATGTATTGGTTAAAGGTGAATTTAAGCAGAATATAAGGAAAATGTCCAAATAATTAGAGCAACCTAAAACTTGACTTCCTCCCCTCGTTGGCAGTTACCAGAGTATCAATCCACAACCATCACAGGATTGACAGAGTGGTGATCTAGGTCCAATAACGCATCCAAATTCTTGATGTTTAGTTGCAAAATTCTTTGCCAGTAGCCTCTATGGACACTATCCTTCTTTGCGCAGAATTGACAAAATGAAGAACATTGTCCACATGAGGCGGCCGGAGGAACATCTTTTTAATATTCTCGTTCTTCTTAGCCATGCAGTTGTAACTGGTGGTATTGATGAATGCTAGATGAATTTGGTGGAAACCACAGAAGGACAATCATAGGAGTTCCAAGTTTTTGCCTTGTCTAATCCATCACACACTAGTGTTTCTGTGAGTACAAGTCTCAGAGGTTAAAGTGTCCTCAGAAACCAACCAACCAACCCATGCCCCTGCCTGATAAAGATCAGCAACATAGCTCAGAAATGAATGGTCAATTGAATACAATTCAATTCTCCAAGTATGTGTAAGACATTAAATTTCACAATCTCCATATCTTCCCCTAGCACACTTATACACAGTAGGACAATAAAACAAGAAAAAAATGTGTCATATCAAATGTTCACGGTCAAGTGAAGCGCTTCCCCTCGTTGGTCAAGTCAAAAGTCATTTTGTATGTCTATAATCGCTGTCAAGATGGGAGGGGCATTCTTTAGGCTTGGCCCATTGAAATTCTGAATTTCTCTGTTTAAGGAAGGCAAATTAATACTTGATGTCAGTAAATCTCTTTTGACATTGAGAGCTATGCACAAGTAAAATTAGCTACATAGGTGTCAGTAAGGGACTCTGACCTTGCCTTCATGGAAGGCTTCAAGGAAAGTCTGGACCAAAATCATCCAGGCTTTAAGAGGGCAGAGCTCCTCATCCCAAGAATCTCTGAAATCCTTATTTTCTGGCAATGTGGTTTTTCTCCAAATGCTCCTGTTGCACATGACATGACTTTTATCATAGCCTAAAAATGTGACATCTGTACAACTGGAGCAGATGGAGGTCATTCTGACAGGACAGCTCGATTAGCTTAGTCCTGGGCCCATCAAGATGAATGAATTCAAATGTCCACACTTACACTTCAGATGGGAAGTAACTTTATATTGTTAAATCTAAGCATACAGAGTAACCTCAGGGGTCAAGTATTCTAATTCCACTAATCAACAAAGGAGGGGAGAAAATCTTGAACATAGCTCAGAAGTAGATGGTCAACATAATGACATTCAGTTCAACTTATATTGCTGAAAGACAAAATTAACCAGGAAATAGGGAATTTTAAGTGACCTGCAGGGGGAATGTTCAAATAATTATTCAATCATTTGAGTTGTGTCCAACCCTTTGTGACCCCATTTGGGGTTTTCTTGACAAAGATGCTAGAATGGTTTGCCATTTCCTTCTCTAGCTCATTTTATAGATGAGGAAACTGAGGCAAACAGAGTTCAGTGACTTGCCCAGGGTCACACAGCTAGTAAATATCAAAAGACAGATTTGAACTTGGGGGTGAGGGGGAGGAGAAATGAGTCTTCCTGACTCCAGGCCCAGCACTCTATCCACTGCACCACTTACCTGCCCATCCAAATAATTAGAATTAGCCTATAACAGAATGGGTTTCCCAAGATATCAGTAATCACACTCTGCCCTCACTGGAAATCATCAGGTACAGTCTGGATCCGCAGTCATTGAAGATCGGGTAGAGTAGTGATCATTTTCCTAACAGTCCTTCCACACTCTTGGTTGTTTTGCTACCAAGTTCTTGAACAACAGCCTCTATGGGCACTTTTCTTCAATGTATAGCGTCAATGCTTAGTCTAGTTTGTAGGACTTGTGAATGCTAGATGAAGCTGATGAAAACACTAGGCGTACAATCAAGGAAACTCAGGCCTATAAAATCTCCAAGAATTTGAACCTCATCAGATCCACCACACAGTATATCTGGTGGTTCTGTGACTTCCTATTTCAGACTTCAGAGGTCAACCAATCCTGCCTGAAGAATGAAACTCATCTACTAACTCAGAAATGTAGGGTCAAATGAATTTGGTTCAATTCCACAAATACATTTCAAAGTAGTATTCTCCTTTACTCTCTCCAAATCTCCACCCCACCCTGACACACATATGGAGTCATTCACACATTCACAGTCACAAAAAAAGTGATGACAAATGTGAATAGTCACCAGAACCGAATCCCCTAGTTTTCTAGGCCCCAAACTGCACATCTCATTTTGCATTTTCTGCTCATCACCCCTCTATGAGGACTGTGATGGCTTTCTTCCTCTTTGATCCACCGGCCAGAATCCAGATCCTCTATATCAAATAGAAATGGGGACCACTAACCAATACATATGGATCCCCGCAGGAGTAGACTGACTTAGAAAACCAAATTTTAACATTTGTCTATGTTTTATTGTATTTTTATTTATTCTATTAAACATGTCCCAGTTATATTTTAATATGGGTTAGGTTGCATTCAGGGGTGTTGCAGGCTTCACGTGACATCACATCGCTCTATATGAATTGAATAGAGCCAAATTTAAGCTTGTGGTCAGGAAAAGCATCTGTGCATACATATAACAAATTGGATTTGGAGTGATTAGAGACCTCCCCCCCTCCACATCTTCTTCAAAGTATTCGATAAAACTCTGGACCAACTATCATAAGGGGTTGAGAATTGAGCTCCTTGTCCCAACCACCTGTGTCTGTCCCAACCATCTCTGAACTCTTAGCCCTTGGACTGGAAGGTTCTTCCCCAGCATTCTCTATTGCACAAGATGCAACATTTGACATAATTTATAAATTGTAGCATCTGGGAAACTAAGGGCACATTGAGAAAACGGTGGCAGCCCAAGGATCCTACTGCAGTTTCAAATAAAGGAAAATGGCAGCAATGGTGTGTGTGAACTGGCTTGTTTTTTTTAAAAAATCATATACTATCCTGTAATCACAAAGCTGAAAGAGCACTGAGAGTTCACCTTCTCCGCTCTCACAAGAGTTTTGGGAGTTACCTTTAATGTTGTTGAATCTAGATGTGGAAAGGGACTGGAGAAGTCGGCTATTCCATTTGATTAAATGACAAAGAAGGAAAATATAGATCAAAGCTAAGACGTGGAGGATCGGGGGGAAATATTCAACTCAGCACGTTTTAGTTAGAGGCAAACGTAAGCTTCCCGTAAGGGAAATGTTCACATGATTAGAGCTAGCCTAAACAGGAAGGATTTCCTAAGACAGACGGAGGTCTGTTATCCTCCTCTCATGGGGAGGCATCAGAGTCTGGATTCGCCATGAGAGTTTTGGCAGGGTAGATATCCTTTTCACAAAAGTCCTGCCACACTCTTGATTATTTAGCTACAAAGCACTTTACCAGCATCCTCTATGGACGCTATTCTTTGCACAGGAGGCAGCTGGACAAGTGGTGGGAAGATGATGGCTTTTCTCTCTGATATGCTCATTCTTCTGAACTGCTCAGTTTTACCTTGTTGGACTGGAAAATGTTGGAGGAAAAAACCAAGAGTCCTGGGAGCTCAGCTCTACAAGATCTCCAAGAGTTTCTACCTTATCCAATCTACCATAAAGTAAAACTGATGATTCTGTGATTTCTAGTCTAAGAGACAAAGTGACCTCAGAAGTCAACCGACCTATCCCCCTTTCCTGCAGAATATAAAGCTCATCTACAACATAGCTCAGAAATCAATGTTGAATTCTTTTAAATTCAATTTAAATTCTGTTGAATTCGGTTCAACACATATATTTCAAAGCACTAATTTTCCCTCCTTTTCTAGCTCTCCCATATCTCTCTCTCTCTCTCTCTCTCTCTCTCACACACACACACACACACACACACACACACACACACACACACGCACACACGCACCATAAAACAAAAAGAAAAAAAGAATTAAATCTTACTAAATACATAGTAAATTGAAGAAAATCCTCTCATTGGCCGAGTTGAAGAGTGCCCTTCTCCTTCTTTTTAAATCTATGGCCTCTCTGTCAAGAGCTGAATGGTGTTCTTCATCTTTCGTTCCCTGGAATTCTGGTGCTCTACATGTATTTGCTAGCAGAAAATTCAGGCTTAATGTCTGGAAAACTGTGGTTTCAGTCAGAGCTGTCCTTTAAGTATAATGAGCTGCATTTGGAGGAAGTAGAGTCTCTTTGGCCCAACATCTCTGGAAGTCTTCAAGGAAAGTCTAGTGGAACAACCATCCAGTTTTTCAAGTTGCTGATCCTTGTCCCAAAGGTCCTTCCATACTCTCAGGTGTTTTGCTGCCAAGTTCTTTGCCAACAGCCACTATGAACAAGGGGCTCTTCAGGAGAGAATTCACAGAATAGAGCACCTTGTGCAAATGTGGCAGCTGGAAAGGATGGAGGCAGGATAGGGGCTTTTCTGTTAGATCTGCTCATGCTTCTGAAAGACCAATTGTAGCCTGCAGTGCTGGAGAAATTCTGTTGATAGAGCAAAGGTACAATGACGGGAAGTCAAACCTGTTAGACGTCTCAGAGATTTGACCTCATCTAATACAGCAATCAGTATATCGGATGCTTCTATGACATCCAGTCTCAGAGATGACAGTGACCTATGAGTTGAACCAATGCATCCTCTGTCTAAAATAGAAAGTCCTCTTACAACATAAATCCAAAATGAATGGGCAATTCAATTTATTTCTACATTTTGTTTTTATAAACTTTATTTTGTTGCCCTGCTACTTCATTCCCCTACCCCAATTTAAAAACAACAAAATAAATAATAGATCACTCATAAGAAATATACACCCAGAGTAAATTCCCCGATTGGCCATGCTCCAAAACAAATGTCTCCTTCTGAATTGTAAATCCACCAACACTAAGTCAGGAGGTAAAGAGCAGACTTCATATCGGTCCCTTTGAATTTTGGTTCTCCCTAAGTATTTGTGAGAAGTAAATTTAGGCTTGATGTCAATCAAGGAAACCTTCCTAACATTCGGAGCTATGCAAAAGGATAATAAGCTGAATGAGAAGGCTAAGGATGCCCCATTTACCTAAATGGAAGCCTTCCAAGGAAAGTCTGGACAAACAAGGATCATGGATTTTAGAGGGTAGTGCACGTAGTTGCAACCGTCTCTGAAACCTTGACTTTCAGGCTAAAAGGTTCTTCTCTAACAACCCCTGTTTACATAAGATGCAGTGCTTACCAAAATCTATAAAATGTAGCATTTGGTAAAACTGGAGCACATGGAAAACAGGATATTTGGTTTGCCTTAGTTATCCTCCAACTGCAGAGACCACCAATTGAGACCTGATGCAGGGGTATGTGTTGGAGGATCCCATTGGTTGGGGAAAAAAATCCTAACACTCAGGAATCTTAGAGCTGAAAGAGCTCTCTGATTGTGGGCAACCTCCAATCTCATATCCAGTATGGGAGTACCTTTTTGTTGTAGAATCTCAGATAGGAAAGTGACTTCAGAGGCACCTCTTCCAATCCCCCAAAAGAAGGCAAGTCTAGAACAAAGCATAAAAATTAATGGTAAATGCAGTGGTGTTCAATTGCACGTGAAGTGGCTCAAGGCAAATTGAGCTGGAATTTATGGGAAACTATACTAATAACGTTCTTCTAAAGAAGAATGGGATCCCTAAGATAGAAGGGGAGCCTTCCTTCTTATCTCCTTGGAGGTTTCACAGTAGAGTCCTGATGTCCACTCAATCAGGGGTTAGCTGTGTTCCGTAGCCATCGTTATCCATATAGCCCATCTGCACTTCCTATTCTTTGGCAGGAAAGTTCTATGCCAGCAACCACTATGGATAAGGTCCTTATTTTTGGAGACTCCACAAAATGGAGTGCCTTGTTTAACAGTAGTGGCCAGAAGGAATGGTGGCAGCATTGGGGCCTTTCTGTTGCCTTGTCCCAACAGTCCCTCCAAACTGCTAGTGGTTTTCTTGGAAAGTTCTTTCCCAACAGCCTCTATGGATAAGGCCCTTACTTTGACAGAAGCCACAAAATAAAGTGCCTTATCCAACTGGGGCTGCTAGAAGGGGCGCTGGTGGGATGGTTCCCTATCTGTAGATACATTCATGCTTTTCTTCCACCACTTGTACCCTGAAGTACTAGTGAGTGCTGGACGAAGTTGCCCAAAAGAGAGAATTAAAATCTTGTGTGCTGAAAGAGAGAAGCAATATCATATAATCTCCAACTTGTAAGATTTTCTTAGAGCTTTTACCTGATCTAATCTTCCACTCCATGCAGCATATCTATGATTTCCAATCTCAAATATGAAAGTGACTTCACAAGTCAGTACATCCATCCCCAGTGTGAAGAAAGCCCAACTAGAACAAAGAACAGAAATGAATGGTCAATTGAATTCAATTCAATTCAACACGTATATTTAAATGCATTTATTTTATCCTCTTTCTCATTACCCACACCCCACGGTATAATACTGCCAAAAGATGAAAAAATAAAATCCTAATGCCAAATATACATAGAAAAATAAAGCGACTGACCACGTTGGCCGTGGGCAGAAATGCCAATCTCATTAAGCATTTGAAGCCCATCACATCTCAGTCCCAAGGTGAGTAGGGGGCTACATCTTTCACTCTCTAGAATCATGGTACTCTCCAAGTATTGGTGAAAGGCAAATTAGGATAGTCTGGACCATCAATCACCAGAGTTTTTGTACAGTAGGAATCCTTCCTTGCCCCCATCAGTTCCTTCATGGTCTTGGGAGTTTGGTTGCAAAGTTCTTCGCCAACATCCTCCGTCATACAAGATGGCCTTTGGGCAGACTCCAGAAAATGGGAGTGTCCAAATGGGCAGCTAAAAGGAACAGAGACAGAATAGGTGCTTTTCTGGTTGTAATGTTCATGCTTAAGACCAAGTAGTTGTACCCTATAGTACTGGTAAATGTCAGAGGAAACAGCTTGGGTGCACACTCATCAGGGGGGTTAGTAAGCTAGCAAACCATGTCCCAACAGTGCTTCCATACTCTTCATTGTTTAGCTGCAAAGCACCTTACCAATGGCTTCTATGGACCTTATTCTTCTTTTCCCAGAATCTACAAATTACAGAATATTGTCCATATGGGGCAGTTGGAGGAAGGATAGGAGGATCATTGTTTTGTAGAGAATTCACAAAATGAAGCACCTTGTCTAAACAATTTTCAGGAAGGGAGGGGCCCCAAGAAAGCTGATTTTCTCTTTCATGTGCTCATCTTTCCAAATGACTAATAGCAGCCCATAATGCTAGAAGAAGTCAGTTGGAAAAGCATTAAGTAAAATCATGGGACTAAAAGCATGTTACAGACTTCACAGAGACCTTGGCTCCACTAATGAACCAATCAGCACAGCAAATATTCCTATTTTTTTCCATTCTCATAGATGACAGTGACCTAAGAGTTCAAATAATCCATTTCCTTGCTGAAAAAAGTAAGATCTTTTACAACATAGGTCAGAAATAAATGGTCATTTCAATTCAATTTTACATGATTATTACCAAGCATTTATTCTCTCATCTTCTCACTTCATACCCCTCTCCTACATTTCAAAACAAGAGCAAAAAGTAAAAATGAATCCTTCATAATATACAGCCAATTGAAAAAAAGTCACTCATTGATCATGCCCCAAAATTTGATTCTGAAATGTAAGCCCATCAACTGTGAATTAGGAAGAGAATGGTATAAGTCATCTTTGGTCCTCGAAATATTGGTGCTCCCAAAATACATAGGAGAGGCAAATGTAGGCTTGATGGCAGGGCTACTGGTATCTCTTGACATTCAGGGCTTGCATAAGAAGAGAGAGTAGGGTCTCCTTCCCAACCTCCATGGAAGAGTACACATAATGTCAGGACAAAGCATCATCAGGGGTTTCAGAGGATGGTTAGTGTTTCTTATCCCCACTATCTCTGTATTTCTGGCTAGTGAACTGCAAGGATTTTTCTCCAACAGCCATTAGTGCACAAGATGCAACGTTTCCTAAAATCTAGAAAATGGAACATCTGGTACAACTAGGGCACATGGAGGGCATGGTGGCAGATTACACAGTTTTTCTTACTTATACTCCTAATTCAGAGCCTATCAATTGAAACCAATAGTGGAAGTGTGTGTTAGATGGGGTGGATTGAAAATAGATAGATAGATAGATAGATAGATAGATAGATAGATAGATAGATAGATAGATAGATAGATAGATATCACAGAGCTAAAAGATTTGACAGTGGACCATATCCAACCTCAAACTCAGCATGGGAAAAACCTTTTTGTTGTAGAACCTCAGAAAAGTAACTTCAGAAGCAACTCTTCCATCCTCCTATGAAAACAAGGAGTTGAGTGAAAAACACAGCATAGAAATGAATGGGGAATGCAGTTACATTCCATTCCACATGGATTGGCGAGAGGCAAGCTTTAGTTGGAATTGATGGAAAGATGTCCAAATAATGAAAACTATTCTAAAGCAGAAAGATTCCTACAAAGACAGTACTGCTCTCCTCACATCCTTAAAAGTCTTCCAGCAGTGTCCGGATACACAATCATCATGGATTTTGTTCCACAACTACCCTCGTCCCAACAGTCTCTCTGTACTTCTGATTGTTTGGCTAGAAAGTTCTTTGCCAACAACCTTTATGGATAAGGTCCTTATTTTGGTAGAATCCACAAGAGTGCCTTATCCAGCTGGGGTGGATGGAAGGAATGGTGGCAGCATTGGGACCTTTCTGTTACCTTGTCCCAAAAGTCCCTCCATGCTTTCTGCTGTTTGGCTTGCAAGTTCTTTGCCAATAGCCTCTATGAATAAGATCCTTATTTTAGCAAAATCCATCAAATAGGGTACTTTATCAAACTGGAGCTGATGGAAGGGATGGTGGTAGGACAGTGGCCTTTCTGTTAGAGATGCTCATACTTCTCTGCCAACCAGTTGTTCCCTGGAATACTAGTAAGCGCTGGATGAAGTTGGTTAAAAGAACAAAAGCACAATTATGGGATCTCAGGCCTGAAAGATACCTCAGAGTTTTCATCTGATCCAATACACCATTATCCAATCTCAAAAATGAAGGTGACCTTGTAAGTCAATCCATCCATCCCCAGTGTGAAGAAGGTAGATCACCTACAATAAAGCACAGAAATGAATGGCCAGCTGAATTCAATTAAGTTCAGTTCAACAAATGTTGTTAAATGCATTTATTTCCCCTCTCATTTCCCATACTTTATGAAACTGCCAAAAGAGAAAATAAAATCCTAGTACCAAATATACATAGTCAAACAAAGCAAATTTCCTTCATTGGCCGTGGGCAGAAATGCAAATCACGTTCTGCATTTTCAGTCCATCATTTTATTTCAAAGTGAGGAAGTTGCTACATCTTTGGCCCTCTGGAATCATGGTCTTCTATGTATTTGTGAGAGGGATATTTAGACTCACTATAGTAACAAATGTGCTATCAATAAGAGTACAATGTTTGGAGGGAAAAGAAGCCCCCACACCTGCATGTCTTCAAGGATAGTCTGGACCAACAATCAAAAGGGGTTTCTACAGGGTCGTGACTCAATCCAACAGATCCTCCATATTCTTGTTTGTCTGGCAGCAAAGTCCTTTACCAACAACCTACATTATGTAAGGTGTCCTTTGGGCAAAATCCACAGAATGAAGCCTGTTGTCCAAATAGGGAGGCTGAAAGGAATGGAGATTGAATAGGGGCTTTTCTATTTTTGATACTCATACTTCTGAGCCAGCCAAGTTCTAACCTATACTACTCATGAGTACTGGAGAAGTAGAGTATGGAAGGATACTCATCAGGATTAGTTGGTTAGCAAATGGTGTCTCAACTATGCCTCCCTAATATTGGTTGTTCAGCTGCAAATGACTTTACCAACAGCCTCTATGAACCATATACTTCTTTGTGCAAAATTTACAAATTGAAGAACACTGTCCACACGAGGCAGCTGGAGTAATGGTGGAGGGACCTTCTACTTTGATATGTTCACTCTTCCGAGTCACCCAGTTGTAGCTTGTGGTACTTGAGAGTTGATTGAGAGTTGATAACGTTGATGGAAACAATGAGAGTTCAATCCTAGGAACTCGGGTCTACAAGATTTCCTTTTTTACTTCATCTAATCCACCACACAGTACACCTATTGAGGCTATGATTTCCTATCTGAGAAAGGAAGGTGACCTTCGAGGAAAAACAATATATCTCACTACTTGAAGAATGGAGTTCATCTACAACATAGCTCAGAAATGGTCAACTGAATTCAATGCAATCCAATTCAACATGTTTAAAAGCATTAACTTTCTTTCTCTTCAATTGACAGAGAGAGAAAGAAGAAAAAGAATAAGAAGAAAACCATCAAATTGAAAGTACAAAGTCAAGTGAAACAAGGACCTTCATTGGCCACGGTCCAAAATGCCCATCACCATTTATATTTTAAATTCATCACCATTTCTGTCAAAAGGTGATTAGTTTGCTACCTCATTTGTCTCCCAGAATCCTGCTACTTCACCAGTACTTGATAGCAGAAAATTTAGTCTGGAAAACTGTGATATCAACCCAAGCTAGCCATAAACATAATGGGGTTATATTAGGTAATGGGGTTATATTAGAAGAAAGTATGATTTTTGTACCTTGACATCCATGGAAGTCTTCGAGGAAACTTTAGAGAAATGATTCAGGGTTCCTTAGGCCAGTGATCCTGTCCCAAAGGTTGTTCCAGACTTTCACTTCTTAGTCTGCGGTGTTGTTTGCCAACAGCCCCTATGGACAAGAAGCTCGTTTTGATTTAATTCACAAAAGAGAGCATTTTGTCCATAAGAGGCAGATGGAAATGATGGAGGCAAGATAGGTGCTTTTCTATTTGATGTGCCCAGGCTCCTGAAAGATGAATTGTAGCCTGTAAGAAGAAAACTCCAATCATGGGTACCTGTTAGTCCTCTCAGAGGCTTTACCTCATCTAATGCACCAATCAGTATACCAGATGCTTTTGGGATTTCAGATCTCAGTGATGACAGTGGCCTAAGAGTTCAATTAATTCATACCTAGGCCAAAAAACAGAAGTTCTTTTACAATATAGGTCAGAAATGAAGTCAATTCGATGCAGTTCTATATGTCTTTATACAAGGATTTCTTTTCTCTACTTCCCACTTAATATCCCTTGCTCATTTCAAAACAAGAATAAAAAAAGAAAAACAAGTTTCTTGTAATAAGTATATATTGGAATGAGGAAAATTCCCTCATTGGACAGGTACCAAAATATATCTTATTCTGAATTATAAGACCATCAGCTCTGAGTCAGGAGGTGAAGAAAATACTGAATTTCAGATTTCCCCAAGTATTTTAGAGAAGCAAATTTAAGCTTGCTGTGAGGAAAAACCTCTTGATCTCCTGAGCTATTTACAAGCATAATAATCTGCAGGAGGCGTAGTATTGAATACACACACGCACACACACACACACACACACACACACACACACACACGTGTCTATACCTTGTTGGAAGTGTTCAAGGAAAGTCTGGACAAACGATCATCATGGGTTTCATGAAGTAGTTAGTGTTCCTTGTCCCAATTGATCTCTGAGTTCTTGATTATCGGGCTAGAAGTGTTTTCTCTGACAGCCACGATTGTAGAAGATTCCATTTTTCACATAATCTATAAATTGTAGCATCTGGTACAACTGAGGCACGTGGAGGGCATGGTGGCAGGATAGATTGTTTTATTTATTGTTTTACTTTAATTAAAATAAGATTTACTTATGCTTCTGATTAAGAGCCCACCAACTGAAACCATAACAAATGTATGTATTGGATGACATTAGTTTAAAAAAAGCCAATCATCATAATATCCAGGAATCAAAGAGCTGAAAGATCTTTCTGACAGTGGACCCTATCCAACCTTAAGTCCACTATGGGCCAAACCTCTGTTATAGAATCTCAGAGATGAACGTGGTTTCAGGGACAATGCTTCCATTCCCCCAAGAGAAGAACAAGGACGCAAGTCTAGAATGAATGGTAAACAGAATTCAATGGCACATGGATTGGCAAGAGGCAAATCTAAGTTGGAATATATTTGAAGATGTCCAAATAATGAGAGCCATTTGAAAGCAGAATGTGCTTCCTAAGATGGCAGTAGTGCCTGCCTCCTGACCTAAAGTATTAAGCAGGATCTGGCTGCAGTATCATAAGGGGCTTTTCTTTGGTAGCAATCCTTGTCCCAGCAGCCTCTCCATACTTCCTGTTGTTTGGCTTGAAAGTTCTTTCCCATTAGCCTCTATGGATAAGGTCCTGATTGTGGTGGAATCCACAAAATAGAATGCCTTATCCAACTGGAGCTGATAGAAGGGACGGTGATGGGTCAGTGGCCTATATACATACTTCTCTGCCAACCAATGGTACCCCAAAGTGCTGGTGAGTGCTGGATAAAGTTGGTTAAAAGAACAAAAGTAGAATCATGGGATCTCAGGCCTGGAATATTCCCCCAGAGTTTTTACCGAATCCAATTCATTGATTAGAACAGCACAAGATGCTGTGATTTCCAACCTAAGATATCCCTGGGCATTTGCACAAATGCGAATCTCATTCTGCACTTTAAACCCACCACCATTCTATCCCAAAATGAGGAGAGGGCTACATCTTTGGTGCTCTGGAATCATGATCTTCTCTATGTATTCCACAAAAGGCAAACTGAGTCAGCAGTCATCCGGAGGGGTTTTTTTAGGGAAGTGATTCTTCATTGTTAGATGATGAACAACCTCTATACTCTGTCTCTTGACTATAGAGTTCTGTGCCAGCAACCTCTGTTGCATGAGACATTCAAAGTTTGGGCAGAATGTACAGAATGGAGCCTGTTGTCCAAATGGGGTGGCTAGAAGGGATGGAGGCAAGATATGGCCTTTTCTTTTTAGAATGTTCATACTCCTGGGACTGACTAGTTCTAACCTGTTCTGTCCTGGTGAGTGCTCAAGGAAGGAGAATCTGATTGGATACTTACCAAGGGGCCAATAGGTTGGCAAAACCATGTACTAACTGTGCTTCTAGCCTCGTGATTCTTTAGCTGCAGAGTATTTTACCAACAGCCTCTATGGACCAAATTCTTCTTTGCTTAAAATCTACAAATTGAAGAACATGGTCCACACAAGGTGGTTGGAGCATTAGGGTTAGATCATTACTTTTCTGTTAGATATGCTCATTCTTCTGAGCCGCCCATGTGTAGCTTGTCCTCCTGGAGAGGGCTAGATGAAGCTGATAAAGACAACAAAAGCATAATCAGGGGAACTCGGGCCCACTACATCTCCAAGAGTTTTTCCTAAATCTAATCCAGACAGTGGATAGAGCACCGGCCCAGAAGTCAGGAGGACCTGACTTCAAATCCAGCCTCAGACCAAACACTTGACACTTATTAGCTGTGTGACCCTGGGCAAGTCACTTAACCCCAATTGCCTAAAAAAAAAAAAATTTAAAACTAAATCTAATCCAAACAATGAACCTGAGGGGTCTATAATTTCTAATCTCAAAAATGGAAGTGATCAAACACCTGACTGAAGAAGGTAGTTTATCTACAATATCTCAATGTATAACTGAATTCAATTAAATTCAACAAGTATATTTAAAAGCATTAACTTTCTCTCCAACTCACACACACTCTCGCTCTCTCTCATGTTCTCTCTCTCTAACAAAAACAAAGAAAAAAGGAAAAAACAGCATTATATCCAGTTACCCAAGTCCCCCTCATTAGTAATGTTCTGCAATGGATAGCTAGTTCTGCATTTTAAGTTCTTCACATCTCTGTCAGAAGGTGAGTATTGAACTTCCTCTTTGGTCCCCTGGAATCCTGATGCTTCACCAGTACTTGGTAGCAGGAAATTTAGCCTTGATATCTAGAAAACTGAGCTTCCACTAAGAGTGATTCATAAGCACAGTGGGCTGTATTAGGAAGTATGAGTCTGCCACCTCAACATCTCTGGAAGTCTCCAGGGAAAATCTAGGGTTTCCTAGGGTAGTGATCTTTGTCTAGAGGTCCCTCAGGACTCTCAGGTACTTCACTGCAAAGGTTTTTCCAACAGACTCTTTGTACAAGTTACCCTTCTGTAGAGAATTGATAAAGTAGAGCACCATGTCCAAATGGGGTGGCTGGAAGGGATAGAGGCAAGATAGGGGCTTGTCTGTTTTGACATATTTGTGCTCCTCACTGGCCAGTGTAGCACTGGAGGAAGTTAGTAGAATGAGTAAAAGTAATAAGGCCTGTTAGACTTCTTAGAGATTTTATCTCATCTAATGTACCAGTTAATATGGAAGATATTTCTTTCATTGCTGCTCAGATGACAGTGACCCTAAAATTAAAAGGAAGGTCTTTTATAACACAGGTCAGAAACAAATCATTAATTCTACTTAATTCAATTCTTCAAGGATTTCTACAAGTATTTATTTCTTTAACTCCCTACTTCATTCCCCTTCCCCTCTCCCATATTTAAATACAAAAAAAAAAGGAAAGAAATCCTGGTAAAAAAAAGATACACAATTGAAATAATTTACAGAAACGCATATCTTATTCTGAATTGTAAGCCTAGAAGCTCTTGGTCAGGAGGTAAATAACGTTCTTCATTCTTTGGTTCCCAGGAATTTTAGTTCTGTCCAAGTCTTTGTGACAAGAAAATTTATGCTTGATCTGAGGAAAATCCATTTGACATGCAAGGCTATCTATAAGAATAAGCTACATGTGGAGTGTGTAGAGGGATCCCCCGTAAACACACCCCCAGGGGTGGGTTGAAGTAAAGACAAACAATAATTGGGGGTTCAGAGTGCCCACCATGTTGGAACACCTGGATATCCAACTGGAAGAGGTTTCTCTCCAACAGCCACTATTGTACAAGACGCAACGTTTCGTAAAGTCTAGAAAATGGAGCATCTAGTACAACTGGGGCACATGGAGGGCATGGTGGCAGGATGCATGGTTTGCCTTAGTTCTGCTCCTACTGCAGAAGCAAATAAATTTGGTAGGAGTGGAGAGTGTTAGATGGCATTGGTTGAAAAAGAAAACAAACAACTTGATAGCCAAGGATCACAAAGCTGAAAGATATCTCTGACAGTGGGCCGTATCCAGTCTCAAACATAATATGGAAGATACCATTTTTGTTGCATAATATTGAAAAGGAAAGAAACTTCAAAACTCAACTCTTCCAATCTCCCTGGAGAACAAGAAGGGAAGTCTACAACATAGCATAGAAATACATGGTGAATGTCACTACATTCAATTCCATATGGATCAGCTAGGAGCAAATTTAAGTTGGAATGTATAGAAAGATGTATAAACAAGGAAAGATTCTAGAACAGAATGAGTTTCCTAAGATGGCAATACTACCCTCCTCACCTTCTTGATGGTCTTCCCAAAAGGTCTGGATGCACAGTCATAAGGAAGTTTTCTTCATTAGCGATCCTTGTCCCAGCACTGCCTTTGTACTTCCATTTGTTGGGCTAGAGAGTTCTTTCTCAACAGCCTCCAAGGATAAGGTAATTTATTTTGATAGAATTCACAAAATAGAGTGCCTTATCCGAGTGGGGCGACTGGAAGGGATGACGGCAGGATGGTGACCTTTCACTTGCCTCAATCCAAAAGTCTTTCCATATTTGCTAGTAGGTTTGGCTGGAAAGTTCTTTCTCAACAGCCTCCCAAGGACAAGGCATTTATTTTGGTAGTATCCACAAAATAAGAGTGCCTTATCCAAGTAAGCCTGATGGAAGGGGATAGTGGCAGGAGAGGCGACTTTCTTTTAGATGTTTGCAGACTTTTCTAGCTACCATTTGTACCCTGAAACAATGGTGAGTGTCAGAGGAAGTTGGCTGAAGGAGCAAAAGGAAAATGAGGTGATCTCTAGCTTGTAAGAGTCCTCAGAGCATTTACCTGATCCACTCCTCCATTCTGTAAAGTATATCATTTTATTATTTCCAATCTCAAATGTGAAAGTGACCCCACATATCAACCCATCCATCCCTGGTGTGAAAAATGAAAAAATCTAGAAAAAATATCAGAAATTAATGGCAAATTGAATGTGATTAAATTCAATACAAGTACTTTTAAATGCATTTTATACTCTTTCTCACTTCCTACACCCCACTGAACAAAATTGCCAAAAGAAGGAAAAAATAAAATCCTAATGTCAAATATACATCGTCAAAGGAAGGCTATGACCTCATTGGCCATGTGCAGAAAAGGCAAATGTCATTCTGCATTTTAAGCCCATCTCCTTTCTGTTCCTGAGATGAGGTGGGGACTAAATCTTTGGTCCCCTGGAATCAAGGTCCACTTCGTGAGTCTGTGAGAAGCAAATTTACGGGAATATGGGTCCATTGTTGGTCAACAATCATTAGAAGGCTTTTTAGGGGAGAGATCCTTCATCCAACATTCCTTCCATGCTCAGTTGTTGGGCTGTAAATTTCTGTGCCAACAATTTCCATTGCACAAGGCTTTTGGGCAGAATCGACAAAATGAAGCCCACTATCCAAATTAGATGGCTGGAAGGGATGGAGGCGGGATAGGAGCTTCCCTTTTTGTGAGGCTTATACTTCTGGGACCAACCATTTCCAGCCTGTAGTACTGTTAAATGCTGGCAGAAGCACAGCCTGGATGGACAGCACCCAGGGGGTTAGTATGTTGGCACACCATGTCCTAGCTCTGCCTCCAAACTCATGGCACTTCACCAACAGCCTCTATTGACCTTATTCTTCCATGTGCAGAATGTACAAATTAGAGAACATGGTCCACATGAGGCAGTTGGAGGAAGGGTGAAAGGAATGAGGGTTAGATTGTTGCATTTCTATTGGATATGCTCATTTTGGGTGGCCACCCATTTGTAGCTTGTTGCCCTACAGAGGTCTAAATGAAGCTGGTGAAAACAGCAAAAGCATAATCAGGGGAACTCAGGCACACAAGGTCTCCAAGAGTTTTAAGCTCATCTGATTCACCAGACTAGTGGGTCTAGAATTTTCAGAATCAGAGAAGTGACCTCAGACTTCAAACAGTCCTTCCCCCTACCTGAACAAATGCACCTACAACATAGAGAGAAATGTTCAACTGAAATCAATTCAATTCAGTTCAGCAAGTACACTTAAAAGCATCAACTTTCTCTCCAGTTCTCTCTCTCCCTCTCTCTCTCTCTCTCTCTCTCTCTCACACATACACACACGCACCACCACCATTATCATCATCATCATCAAATCAACAAAAAAAAAGAAAATGAAAACCATCATATCAAATGTACCTAGTCAAGTGAAGGAACCCTTGCCATTGGCCACATCCCAAAATGCACATCTCCTGCTAGGTGGTGAGTAGCATGTTTCTTCTTTGGTCCCCCAGGATCCTGGTGCTCTCTCCCTACTAGTTAGCAGCAAATTTGGCATAATGTCAGGGAAACTGTGTTATCCAACTAAGCTATGATTAAGCATGATGGGCTGACAGATAAGGAAATTCTTCCACTCCAAAACCTTTGAAAGTCTTCAAAGAAAATTCACAAGAACTATTATCTGGGGTTTTCTGTGGAGCAATCCTAGTCCAAGAGACCCCTCCATACTCTCCAGTGTTTTACTACAAAGATGATTGTCAATAGCCCATATGGACAAGATGCCCTTTTGGAGAAAATCCACAAAATGCTGTGTGCCTTGTCCAGAAGGAGTGGCTAGAAGGGATGGAGGCAGGATAGGGACTTTTGTGTAGGACAGGAGTGGGGAACCTGCGGCCTCAAAGCCATATGTGGCCCTCTAGGTCCTCAAGTGCGGCCTTTTGACTGGATCTAAACATCGCAGAACAAATCCCCTTAATAAAAAGCATTTGTACAATTTGTACAATCATGGGAAGTCAGGCCTGTTAGACCTCAGACATTTTACCTCATCTAATGCATCAATCAGTATAGCAGATACTAGGGTGCTACTCAGAGAATAACCTGAAAATTCAACTCATCTA
Source organism: Phascolarctos cinereus (assembly GCF_003287225.1). Classification (NCBI taxonomy): domain Eukaryota; kingdom Metazoa; phylum Chordata; class Mammalia; order Diprotodontia; family Phascolarctidae; genus Phascolarctos; species Phascolarctos cinereus. The sequence continues at coordinate 29,280,423 of NW_027556291.1, forward strand.
ATCCATTCCCTTGATTTAAAAAAAGGTCTTTCACAACAAAGGTCAAAGATGAATTGTTTTTTCAATTCAAATCAATTCTTCATGTATTTTTACATGAGTATTTATTTTTCCTAGTTCCTATTTCATTCCTCTCTGCTTCATCCCCACCCCACATTTGTAAACAATAACAAAAAAGAGAGAAATGTTTGCCTCATAGTAAATAGTCAAATGAAGTAGTAAATTCCCTCATTAGAACTGACCATAAACGTTTATCTCATTCCGAAATGTAAGCACATAAGCTCAAGAGGTCAGAGGTCAATAGTTTTACTTCATCTTTTATCCTCTGGAATTTTGGTTTTCCCCAAGCAATTGTGAGAGGCAAATTAAGGCTTGATGTGAGGAAGCCCTTCTTGACCTCCTAAGCTATGTATACACAAGTATAATAAGCTACATAATGAGTGACTAGGGACCACACACACATATACTCTTCAATGGAAGTGTTTGAGGGAAGTCTGGACAAATTAATCATCAGGGCTTTCACGAGACAGATAGTGTTTCTCGGCCCCACCATCTCTGATCTCTTGGTTATCAGGTTGGAAGAGTTTTCTCCAATAGCCACTGTTGTACAAGATGCAACGTTTCATAAAATCTAGAAAATGGAGCATCTGGTACAACTGGGGCACATGGAGGGCATGGCAGTTTGTCTTTCTTATGCTCCTTATTCAGTTGAATGTTTTGGATGGCATTGGCTGAAAACAAAAAATAAAAACAAAAACAAAACAATACCCAGGGATCCCAGAGGTAAAAGATATTTCTGACAGTGGACCAAATCCAACCTTAAATCTAACATGGAAGATACTTTTTTGTTGAGGATTCTCAGAAAATAAGTAACTTCAGCAGTCAACTCTTACATTCTCAAAAAACAAAGAAGCAAATCTAGGACATAGCATAGAAATAGATGGTGGATGCAGTTATATTCTATTTCACATAGAATGGCAAGAGATCAACTTAAGTTGGAATGGATAGGGAAAAAAATGTACAAATAAAGACATTTATTAAAAAGCAGAATGGATTTCCTAATATGGCAATAGTACCCTTCTTACCTCTCTGATGGTCTTCCAGCAGAATCATTGTTGAGGGGACGGGCGGTCTCATAAATAGCCATCCTTGTTGCAACAGTGCCTTTGAAAGTCCAGTTGTTTGGAATGAAGTTCTTTCCCAACAGCCCCCTAGGATAAGGTGTCTATTTTGCCAATAATCAGAAAATAGAGTGCCTTATCAGAGGGGGGCTACTAGGCAGAATAGTTGACTTTCACTTGCCTTGTTCCAACAATACCTCCATACTGGTGGTGGCTTGCCTGAAAAGCTCTTTGCTAACAGCTTCTATGGATAAGGTCTTGGAGAATCCACAAAATAGAGTGCCTTATCCAATAGGGACTTCTGGAAGGGATGGAGGCATGTTAGGGGCTTCTCTATTTGTGGTGCACAATACTTCTGAAACAAAACATTTTTAATCGGTAGGGTGATAAGTGCTTAAGGAAGAAGATCCCAGATGGATACTCATCAGGGGATTAGTAGGCTAGCAAACCATCTCCCAATAGTCCTTCCACACTCATGATTGTTTAACTGCAAAGCACTTCACCAACAGCCTCTATGGACCTTATTCTTCTATGTTTGAAATTTACATATTGAAGAACATAGTCCAGATGAGGCAGATGGAGGAAGGGTAGAAGGAATTAGGGTTAGTGTTGCTTTCCTCTTGGATATGCTCATTCTCCTGAGCTACCCATTTGTAGCTTGACTTTTCTATAGAGGGCTAGATGAAGCTGGTAAAAACAACAAAAGCACAATCAGGGAAACTCAGGCCTACGAGAATTCCAAGAGTATTTACCTCACCTGATTCATCAGACTAGTGGGTCTAGAATTTTCAGAATCAGCGCAGAAAGTGACCTCAGAGATCAAACAATCCTTCCCTCTACCTGAAGAACTAAACTCATCAACAACATAGAGCAGAAATGTTCAACTCAAATCAATTCATTAAGTATGAACTTACTCTCTCTCCAGCTCATACACAAAATACATACACACATACACAGTGCAAAATCAACACCAAAAAAAGAAAATGAAAAGCATCATATCAAATGTACCTAGTCAAGTGAAGCAAAAGTTCCCATTGGCCACATCCCCAAAATGCACATCTCCTCTCAGGTGCTGAGTGGTGTGTTTCTTCTTTGGTCCCCCAGAATCCAGGTACCGTCCCACTACTAGTTAGCAGCAAATTTGGCATAACGTTGGTGAAACTGTGCAGTCCATCCAAGTTATCTATAAATATGATGAAGTGAAGGAGGAGGAATTCCCCCACTCAGAAATCTCTGAAAGTCTACAAGGAAAAGCCAAAGGAATCATTATCTGGGATTTTCTATGTAGCAGTCCTCATCCCAAATGTTCTCTCCATACTGTGGCTGTTTCACTTCAAAGGTCTTTGCCAACAGCCTGTGTGGACAAGAGGCTCTTTTGGGGGAAATCTACAAAATGGAGCACCTTGGCCAGAAGGGGTGGCTGGAGGGGATGGAGGCAAGATAGGGAACTTCGTGTAGGTAGGATATTCTCATGTTCCTCAATGAGCAATTGTAGCCTATAGCACTGGAGGAAGTTCCTTGAGACAGCATAAGTACAGGCATGGGAAGTCAGGCCTATTAGACCTCAGACATTTCACCACATCTAATGTACCAATCAGGAGAGCAGATACTAGGGTGCTACTTAGAGAATAACCTGAAAGTTCCAATTAATCCATTCCCCTGACAAAAAAAAACAGACAAAGGTCTTTTATGACATAGGTCAGAAGTGAATCATTAATCAAATGCATTTCAATTCAGTTCTTCATGTATTTTTACAAGTATTTATTTTCTCTAATTGCCACTTCAATCCTCTTACCTCCCCCCACCTCATTCTATATTTGAAGACAAAAAATGAGAAATAAATGCTTTGTAATAAATGCACAGTCAAATGAAGCGAATTCCCTCATTGAATCTGACCATAAACATATCTCATTCTGAATTGCAAGCCTGTTGGCTCTTGGATGGGAGGTCAACAGTGTGCTTCAGCTTTCATCTTCCCCATGTATTTGTGAGAGGTAAAATTAGGCTTGATGTGAAGAAAACCCTCTTGACATCCTGAACTAGGCTGCTACTTGAGGAGTGAATAGGGACCACACACACCTCAATGGAAGTGTTCAAGGAATGTCTGGACAAATATTCCTGTGGGGAAAGTTTCAGAGGATAGTTAGTGTTCCTTGGCCCCGCCATCTCTGAACTCATGAGCACTGGGCTGAATTCGTTCTCTCCAATAGCCACTATTGTACAAGACGCAACGTTTCATTAAATCTAGAAAATCGAGCATCTGGTACAACTGGGGCCCATGGAGGGCATATCGGAAGGATACGTGGTGTTTTTTATGCTTCTTATTCAGAGCCAACCAGTTGAATGTGTTTAAAGAGGCATGTGTTGAATGGCATTGGCTGAATAAAACACAACATAATACCAAGGGATCATAGAGCTAAAAGATGTCTCTGACAATTGATGATATCCTCAAACCCAGTATAGGAGAAACTTTTTTGTTACATATTCTCAGAAAGGAAAGTAACTACTGAGGTCAACACTCTTCCGCTCCCCAAGAAACAAAGAAGCAAGTCTAAAACAGGGGCAGGGAACATGCAGCCTCAAGGACACACGTGGCCCTCTAGGTCTTTGGGTGCTGCCCTTTGACTAAATCCAAACCACACAGAACAAATCCCCTTAATAAAAGGATTTGTTCTGTAAAACTTGGACTCAGTCAAAAGGCCACACCCGAGGACCTAGAAGGCCACAGGTTCCCCACCCCTGGTCTAAACCATAGTGTAGAAATGGATGATCAATACAATTATGTTCCATTCCGCATGGATTGGGTAAAGACAAATTTAAGTTAGACTAGATACAAAGAGGTACAAATAAAGAGAGTTACACTAAAGCAGGATAGGTTTTCTAAGAGGGCAGTAGTACTTTTCTCACCTTCTTGGTCTTCCAGCAGAGGCATCGGGAGCTTTCTTCAATGGCCATCTTTGTCCCAACGATAGCTTTGTACTTGCAGCTATTTGGCTGAAAGTTCTCTCCCAGCAGCCCCCAAGGATAAGGTGTTTACTTTGGTAATATTCACAAAATAGTGGTCCTTATCCAAGCGGGGCTACTAGGCAAGATAGTTGGCTTTCAGTTGCTTTGACCCAACAGTACCTACATACTGGTGGTGGTTTGGCTGGAATGTTTTTCCCAACAGCCCTCAAGGATAAAGTGTTTATTTTGGCATAATTCACAAAATAGAATACCTTATCCAAGCAGGGCTGCTAGGCAGGCTAGTTGACTTTCTATAGCCTTCTTTCTCCTAATGGTGCCTCCATACTGCTGGGAAATTCTTTCTCAACAATCTCCAAGGATAAGGTAATTTATTTTGGCAAAATCCACAAAATAGAGTGCCTTATCCGAGTGAGCCTGATGGAAAGGATGGTGGCAGGAAAGCTGACTTTCTTTTAGATTTGCACAGACTTGTCTGCTAAGTAATTGTATGCCAAAGCACCAGTGAGTGACAGATGAAGTTGCCTGAAAGAGAGAAGTCAAATCCTATGATCTCCAAGCTTTTACCTAATACAGTCCTACACTCTGTACAATATGTCTTTCTATGATTGCAAGTCTCAAGTCAACCCATCTATCTCCAGGGGTGAAGAAGGAAGCTCGTTTTCAACAAACATCAAATGGTCAATAGAATTCAATTAAATACTATCGTCTAATAGGTATTTTTAAATATTAACTTCCCCCCCTTCATTTCTCACACTCTACTCTATAATAATTCCAAGAGAAGGAAAAATAAAATCCTAATACCAAGTATACATAGAAAAATTAAGCAACTGACTTCATTCACCATGTGCAGAAATACAAATCTCATTATGCATTTTAAGACCATGTCCTCTGTTCCGAAGTGAATTAAGGTGCTATATCTTTGGTCTTCTTGAATCATGTTATTCATGGATTTGGGAGAGGCAATTTTAAATCAAGATCAACCAACAATCATTAAGAGATTTTTAGGGGAGAGATCCTTCATCCCTCCATACTCCGTTGTTTGGCTTCTGTGCCAAGAGCTTCCATTGTACAAGACATTTGGGCAAAATCCACAACATGGAGCCCATTGTCCACATGGGGCAGCTGGGAGGACTAGAAGCAGGTGATACTTGAGGGACCAACTATTTACAGCCTGGTGGTTGTCCAGAAAAGCACCCCAGACAGGCACTCAACAAGGGATTAGTTAGTTGGCAAACCATATCCCAACTGTGCTTCCAAATTCATGGTTGTCAAGCTGCAGAGCACTTTACCAACAGCCTCTATGGACCAAATACTTCTTTGCTCAAAATCTACAAATTGAAGAACGTGGTCCACACAAGGCAATTGGAGGAAGGTTAGAAGGAATTAGGCTTAGATTGTTGCTTTCCTCTTGGATATGCTCACTCTTCTGAGCTACCCATTTGTAGCTTTACCTTCTACAAAGGGCTAGATAAAGCTGGTGAAAACAACAAAAGCATAATCGGGAACTCAGGCCTATGAGAACTCCAAGAGTATTTACCTCATCTGATTCACCAGACAGCAGACCTGGTAGGTCTGCAATTTTTATTTTTTTTCTACTTAATGCTATTTTCTTTTTTCCAATTACATGTAAAGATAGTTTTCAACATTCACACTTAACAACATTTTGAGTTCCAAAATTTTTTCTCCATCCCTTCCCTCCCCCCTCCCCAAGGCGGCACACGATCTGATATAGGCTATACATGTATAATCATATAAAACGTATTTCCTTGTTAGTCATGCTGTGAAAGAAGAATCAGAACAAAAGGGAAAAACCATGACAAAAAAAGAGCACAAATAGTATGCTTCAATTTACATTCAGACTCCATAGTTTTTTCTCTGGATGTGGACAGCATTTTCTATCATACAGTTTTTAGAATCAAAGAAAAGTGACCTCAGAGATCAAATAATCCTCCCTACCTGAAGGACCAAGCTCATCTACAATATAGAGCAGAAATGTTCAACTGAAATCAGTTCAATTCAGTTCAGCAAGTATGTTTAAAATCATTAACTTTCTCTCCACTCACACATATACACAAATACACACACACACACACACACACACACACACACATACACCCCACCAACAAAAATGAAAACCATCATATCAAATGTATCTAGTCAAGTGAAGCAACACTCCCCATTGGCCACATCCCAAAATGCACTTCCCCTGCTAGGCAGGTGATGAGTGGTGTGTTTCTTCTTTGGTCCCCCAGAATCCTGTCCCACTACTAGTTAGCAGCAAATTTGGCCTAATGTCAAGGAAACTATGCTATCAATCCAAGCTATTTGTAAGCATATTGAACTGAAGGTAGGGGAAGTAGAATCTTCCCTACTCAGAAAGTCTCTGAAAGTCTTCAAGGAAAATCCAGGAGTTATTAAGTAGGATTTTCCGTAGAGCAATTCTTTTCCAACAGGTTCCTCCATACCCTTGGGTTTCTTACAACAAAGATCTCTGCCAACAACCTGTATGGACAAGGCGCTCTTTTGGAGAAAATCCACAAAATGGAGCACCTTGTCCAAAAGGAGTGGCTAGAAGGGATGGAGGCAGGATGGGGACTTTTGCATATGATATTCTCATATTCCTCAATGAGCATGTGGAGTCTATAGTGCTGGAGAAAGTTGCTTGAAAGAGCATGAGTAAATCATAGCAAGTCAAGCCACTTAGACCTCTCAGACATTTTATCTCATCCAATGCACCAATCAGTATAGCAGATACTAGCATGCTACTCAGAATAATCTGAAAGTTCAACTAATCCATTCCTCTGCCAACAAATCCACAGGTCTTTCATGACACAGGTCAGAAATGAATTGCTAATTCAGTTTCTTTCTGTTTTTCATGTATTTTTATAAGTATCTTTTCTCTAGTTCCCATTACATTCCTTTCTATCCCATTCCCACCTCAGAGTTGAAGACTGTTGAAGACAACAAAAAATGAGAAAAAAATGCCTTGTAACAAATATATAGTCAAATGAAGTAAATCCCCTCATTGGTCTTGTCTTTAAACATTTAACTCACTCTGAATTATGAGCTCTATCAGCTCTTGGCCAGGAGGTCAACAATATACTTCATATCTTTGATCTCTGGAATTTTGATTCTTCCCTCAAGTATCTATCTGTGAGAGGCAAATTTAGGCTTGATGTGAGGAAGCCCCTCTTGACCTCCTGAACTATGTATGCACAAGTATAATAAGCTACATGGGGAGTGACTACGGACCATGTACACACACACACACACACCCATGGAAGTGTTCAAAGAAAAGTCCAGACAATCATCAGGAGAAGGTTTCAGAACTAGCTAGCTGGCCCCACCATCTCTGATCTCTGGGTTATCAAATTGGAAAAGTTTTTTCCAACCGCCACTGCTGCACAAGATACAACGTTTCACACAATCAAAACATGTAGCATCTGGTACAGCTGGAGCCCATGGAGGGCATGGTGATACAATAGCTTTGTCTTATTCTCTTTGAATCCAGTAGTGGAGCTATATATTTAAAAAAACAAACAAACAAACAAACTATGATACTCAGGGATCACAGAGCTGAAAGGTATCTATGACAGTTGACCTCAAACCCAGTATGGGAGATATCTTTTTGTGATAGAATCTCAGAAAGGATAGTAACTTCTAAGATCAACTCTTTCATTACCTGGACAGAACAAGGAGTCAAGTCTAGAACAGCACAGAAATGGATGGTGATTCCACATAGAATGGGTAAAGGCAAATTTAAGCTGGAATGTATGGAAATATGTCCAAATAGAAACACATTAAAGCAGAATAGGTTTCTAAGATGCCATCAGTACCTTCCTCACCTCTTTGGTGGTCTTTCTAGCAGGGTCTGGATGGACAGTCTTTAGGAAGTTTTCTTTTGTAGCCACCCTTGTCCCAAAAGTGCCTTTATGCTTCTGGCTGTTTGGCTTGAGGTTCTTTTCCAACAGCCCCCAAGGATAAAAGGTGTTTATTTTGGCAATATTCACAAAATAAAATGCCTTCTCCAAGGTGGGCAGCTGGAATAGATCCTGGTAGGAAGTTTGCTTGCCTTGTTCCTATAGTCCCTCCAAACTGCTGTTGGTTTAGCTGGAAAGTTCCTTCCCAACAGCCTCTATGGAGAATATCCTTACTTAGAAAATCTACAAAATAGAGTGATATATCCAACTGGGCCTGCAAGAAGGGATGGTGGCAGGAGAGTTGACTTTCTTTTAGATTTGTTCACCCTTCTCTACCAAACAATTGTATCCTGAAGCACTGGGAAGTGCTGGGTGGAGCTGGCTAAAAGAGCAATAGGAAAATCATATATTGTCTGGCTTATAAGATTCATCAGAATTTTTAACTGATCCAATCCTTTACTCTGCACAGTACATCTTTCTGTAATTTCCAATCTCAAATGTGAAAGTGACCTCACAAGCCAACCCATCTATTCCTGGTGTGAAGAAGAAAGCTCATGTACAAAAAAGATCAGAAATGAATGGTCCATTGAAATCAATTAGATGCAATTCAGATATTTTTAAATGTTCTCTCTCTCTCTCTCTCTCTCTCTCTCTCTCTCTCTCTCTCTCTCTTCTCTCTCTCTCTCTCACACACACACACACACACACACACACACTTCCCATACCCCATTATACAAAACAGTCAAAGAAAAATAACACAATAATACTAAATATTCATGGTCAAACCATGAAAATGCCCTTATTTGGGCATGTGTAGAAATGCAAATCTCATTCTACATTTTAAGCCTGTCACCTCTCTGTTCTCAGGTGAGTGAGAAGGGCACTAATTCTGGAATCATGATCCTATTCATGGATTTGGGAGAGGCAATTTGAAGACAATATGGACCAATAATCACGAGGTTTGTATAGGAGAGATCCTTTATCTGAGCAGCTTCCATACCCGAATGGGGCAGATGGAAGAGATGGAAGGAAGATAAGGCCTTTTCTGTTTGTAACACTCAATACTTCTGAGCCACGCAATTGTAGCACGTAGTTCTGGAAAGGGTTAGGTCAAGTTGATGCAAACAAAAGCATAATCAGGGTAAACTAAGTTCTGTGGGATCTCCAGGACTGTTTAACTCATCTGATTCACTAGACTGCATACCTAGTGGGTCTGTAATTTCCAGAATCAGAGATGAAAGGGACCTCAGAATCAAGCTCATCTACAACATTGAGCAGAAATTGGCAATTGAATTCAATTAAATTCAATTCAACAAGTATTTTAAAAGCATTAACTTGTTCGTTCTCTCTCTCTCTCTCTCTCTCTCTCTCTCTCTCTCTCTCTCTCTCTCTCTCACACACACACACACACACACACACACACACACACACATCCAGAGTACAACACTAAAAAAAAGAATATAAAATTTATCATATTAAATGTGCCTAGGTAATCGAAGTAAATTTCATTGGCCACATCCAGAAATGGCCATGTCATGCCAGGAGATGAGGAGTATGCTACTTTGGTGCCCTGGTATCCTCATTCTCCATCAGTATTGCTAGCAGCAACTTTAGTTTTGATGCCTGGAAAACTGCTACCAATCCAAAACAGTTATGAGGTTTTCTAGGTTAGCGATTCTTGTCCCAGAAGTCCTTCCATGCTCCAAGGTGTTTCCCAGCAAAGTTCTTTGCTAACAGCCTCTATGGACAAGATGCTCTTTTGGAGAAAATCTACAAAATGGAGCACCTTGACCAAAAGGGGTGGCTAGAACGGATGGTGGAAGGATAGGATACATTTTTGTGTATGGTATTCTCAAATTCCTTAATGACCCGTGGGAATCTGTAGTACTGGAGAAAGTTGGTTGAAAGAGCAAAAGCACAATCATTGGACTTCTCAAAGTTCTTACCTCATCCAATGCACCAATCAGTACAGCAAATATTTCTTTTATTGTCATTCAGAGATTATAGCGACCCCCAGGATTCAATTAATCCATCCTCCTGCTGAAAAAATAAAGGTCTTTTACAACATTGGTCAGAAATGAGAGATTTTTTTCAATACACTTATATATACATTTAACAAGGCCTCATTTTCTCTAGTTCCTGCTTCATTTTCCATCCCCTTTTTGAATATAAAAAAAAGGAAAAAGAAATCCCTCATAACAAATACAGTCAATTGCAGTAAATTCCCTCATTGTTACTCTCCAAAACATGTATCTCATTCTGAATTGTCAACCCATCAGCTCTTGGTCAGTAGGTGAATAATTTACTTCAGCTTTAGATCTCTGCAATTTTGGTTCATTCTCCCCTAGGATTTATGAGAGGTGGCTTTAAGCTTCACGTGAGAAAAACCTTCTGGGCCTCCAGAGCTAAGCACAAATATAATAAGCTACATAAGGACGAAGTTAGGACCCCCAAAACACACACACACACACACACACACACACACACACACACACACACACACACACAGAGAGAGAGAGAGAAACACCTCCATGGAAGTGCTTAAGGAAAGCCTGGACAATTATTACAAGAAACAGAAGATAGTCAGTATTCCTTGGCCCCACCATCTCTGAACTCATGGCTCTCAGCCTAGAAGGGTTTTCTCCAACAGCCACTAGTGCACAAGATGCAACATTTCACACAATCTCTAAAATGTAGCATCCAGTACAGCTGGGGCACATGGAGGGTATGATGGCAGGATAGATGATTTGTTTTAGTTATGGTCTTTATTTAAAGTCAACCAGTTGAAACCAATACGAAAAAACCCCAACAATACCTACAGATCACAGAGCTGAAAGACCTGACATTTCACTATATCCAACCACAAACCCAACATGGAAGATATCTTTTTGAGATTATACAAACAAAAGCTAAGGGAACAAGCAGGCAAGTCTAGAATATAGCATAGAAATGGATGGTAAATAGTTATATTCAGTTGCATGTGATGGGCTAGATATGATATGATAGAAATGAAAAGAAAGTCATCTAAATAATGACAGCTATTCTAAAGCAGAATAGGTTTGCTAAGATGGCAACTATGCCTTCCTCACCTCCTCCGAATGTGTTCCACCAAGGTCAGGGCCAGACACACAATCATCAGGGGGGTTTTCTTCGATAGCCATCTTTGTCTCAGTGGTCCTTCCATACTTCCTGTAGTTTGGCTGAATGGTCCTTGCCAACAGCTTCCATGGATAAAGTCCTTATTTCAGCGCTATTCACAAAATAAAGCACTTTATCCAAGTGAGGCTGCTGGAGGTGATCAGAATAGGATAATCACTTTTCTGCTACCTTGTCCCACCAGTCCCTCAGTCCTGCTAGTGGTTTGGCTGCAAAGTTCTTTCCCAACAGCCTCTATGGATAAGGTTCTTATTTTGACTGAGCCTACAAAATAGAGTGCCTTATCCAAGTCAGGCTGCAGGAAGGAGTGGTGACAGGAGAATTGACTTACCTTTAGATTTGCTTGCTCATACTGCTCTGCCAGGTAATTGTATCCTGAAGCACTGGTGAGTGCTAGATGAAGTTGGCTAAAAGAGAGAAGCAAAATTGTGTGATCTCTGGCTTGTAAAATTCTGCAGAGCTTTGACATGGTGCAATCCTTCACTCTGGGAGTACGACATTCTATGATTTCCAGTCTTAAACGTGAAAGTGACTACACAGGTCAACTCATCCGTCTCCAGGGGAAGATCCAGGAACGTCATCTGCAAGAAAAGATCAGAAATCACCGGGTCAGTTGAACTCTAATTAAATGCAATTCAACAAATATTTTAAACATATTTATTTTCTCTCTCTCTCATTTTCCATACCCCCCTATACAAAACTAACCTAAACAAGGATAAAATAATATTCTAATGTCAACTATACATGGAGAAATGAGTAGGTGCTTTCATCTGGTCATGTGTACAACACAAATCTCATTCTACATTTTAAGCCTGTCTCCTCTCTGTCCTGGGGTGAGTCAGGCCATATTTCTGATCCTCTGGAATCATGGTCTTCTCCATATTTTTATGAGAGGCAAATTTCACATTCTGTGGACCAACAATCATCAAGAAGTTATATAGGGTAGTGACTCAACAACAATTTCTCCCTCCACACTCTTGGTTATTGAGCTGCAAAGTTCTGTGCCAACAGTCTCCATTTAACAAGACATCCATTGGACAGAATCCACGAAATTGAGCATCTTTTTCAAATGGGTTGGGGCTAGAAAGGATACAAGAAAGATAGGTACTTATCTGCTTGTGATGGTCATAACTTCTGGGTGAAGCCATTGTAGCCTGAGTGCTAGAAGGGGAAATTTATCAGTGGATCAGTAGACTAGCAAATCTTGTTCCAACAGTCCTTCCACACTTTTGATAAGCTACAAAGCACTTTACTAACAACTTCTATGGACCCGATTCTTTACTCAAAATCTATAAGTTGAAGAATATTGTCCACATGAGGCAATGGAAAGGTCAAAAAGCCTTGCTTATATGTTCATTCTACTGAGCCACTCAGTTGTAGCTTATCATACCACAGAGGGCTGGATGAAGTTGGTAGAAACAAACAAAAAAAAAACAGAATAAACAGAACTCAGGCCTACAAGATTCTCCAAGAGTTTTTGCCTCATCTGATTCACCAGACAGCAGACCTGGGGGTCTGTACTTGCCAGAAAACAGAGATAAAAGTAACCTCAGAGGGCAATACAATCCATTCCCCCTGCTTGAAGAGTCCAACTCATCAACAACATGGTGCCAAAATTATCAACTAAATTCAGTTCACTTCAGCAGTCTGTACAAAAGCATTGACTTTCTCTCCCACATACACACACAAAACACATCAACCAAAACAGAAAATTATAACCAGCACATCAAATGTACCTAGTAAAGTGAAACAAAACCCTCAATGGACATATCCTCAAATCCCCATCTCCAAGAGGTGAGCGGTATGCTTCTTTAGTCCCCCAGAATCCTGGTGCCCCGCCAGTTCTTGTTAGCGGCAAATTTACCCTTAATGACAGGAAAGCTGTGCTGTTAATCCAAGATATCCATGAACATAAAGGGGTTGTGTTAGGAAGAAGTAGGATTCCTCCTTTATCCAAGGTTTCCTAAGGTAGGAAGCCTTCTTCAAGAGGTCCCTCCAAACTCTTGGGTATTTCCCTGCAAAGATCTTTGCCAACAGCCTCTATGGACAAGATGCTCTTTTTGGGAGAATCCACAAAATAGAGCACCTTGTCCAAATGAGGCGGCTGGAAGGGATGAAGGCAGGATAGGGGTTTTTCTCTTTCATACTCTCATTCCTGAATGACCAATTTTAACCTGTGGTACTGGATAAAGTCGGTTGCAAGAACAAAAACACAATCATGGGAAATAAAACCTTATAAGCTTCTCAGAAAATTTGCATCATCTAATATATCATTCAAGAGAACAGATGTTTCTATTATTTCGACTTAAGAGTTGAAAGTGACCTAAGAATTCAGTTAATTCACCCCTTTCCTAAAAAAGGAAGGCCTTTTACACAATAGGTTAGAAATGAACGGCCAATTTAATTCTACATACATTTTACAAGCATTTACTTTCTCTAGTTCCCAGTCCATTCCCCTCACCCATCCAATTTGAAAACCACCGCCACCACAAAAATCCTGTGTAGTAAAGAATCAATTGAAGTAAGCTCCTTTATTAGTCCTGCCCCAAAGCATATCTCATTATGTGAAGAGGGTACTTCCTATATTTGATCTTCTGCAATATTTATTATTTTATTTGTGAGAAATATCCTGTTAACATTCCGAGCCATGCACAAGTATGCTAATCTGCATAAAAGGTAGTACAGACACCTACACACACATGTATACATATGCACACACATCTCTGTGGAAGTATTCAATGAAAGTCTGAACATAGAATCGGGGGGGTGGGTTTGGGGGGGGCTCAGAGGATAATCAGTGTCCCTTCTCCCCACCATCTCTTGGCTATTGGGCTAGAAGGCTCATCTCCAACAGCCGCCATTGCACGAGATGCAACGTTTCAGACAGTCTAGAAAATGGAGCATCTGGTACAACTGAGGCACGTGGAGGGCATAGTGTATGATTTGTATTTCTTAAGCTCTTACTTCAGAGCCAACTAATGGAAATTGATATCATTGGTGTATGTAAGATGGCACTGGTTGACAAAAAGAACATAATATCCAGGGATCACAGAGCTGAAAGATGTCTATGACAATTGACCATATTCAACTACTTTTACTTGCATAACCTCAGAAAAGTAAGTAACTTCAGGTCAACTCTTCCATTCCCCCAAGGGAACAAGGAGTCAAAAATCTAGAATATAGTATAGCAATGGATGGTGAATGCAATTATGTACAATTCCCCACGGTTTGTTTAGAGGAAAATCTAAGTTGGAACGGCATTAAAATAATAAGAGCTATCCCAAGGCAGAAGGGGTTTCCTAAGATGGCTGTAGTGCCTTCCTTACCTCCTTGAAGGTCTTCCAACAGGTTGTATGATCATCAAGAAGTTTTCTTGAGCAACCATCTTTGTTTCAATACTCCTGGTTGTTTGGTTCTTCTGCCAACAGCCTCCTTGGATAAGGTCATTATTTTGGCAGGATTCACAAAATAGTGCGCCTCATCCAAGTGGGGCTGCAGGTAGTAATTGGGGTAGAATAGTTGACTTTCTGTTGCCGTGTCTCAAGTTTCTCTGTACTTCTGGTTGTTTGGCTGGAAAGTTCCTTGGCAACAGTCTCTATGGATAAGGTCCTTACTATGACAGAAACCACCAAATAGAGTTCCTTATCCAAGTGGGGCTGTTGGAAGGGATGATAGCAAGATAGTCGAATTTCTATTAGATATGCTTCGACTTCTCTGTCAACCAGTTGTCACCTGAAGTATATTGGTCAGTTCTGGATGAAGTTGGCTAACAAATAAATAGTCCACCCATAGAATCTCAGGCTCATAAGAGTCCTCAGAGTTTTCATCTGATCTTAACCCTCTGCTCTTTTATTCTCTAATTCCTAATTTCAGATGTGAAAATGGTATCACGAATCAACTCATTCATCCCCAATGTGAAGAAGGAAGCTCATCTAGGAAAAAAGATGAGAGATAAATGGTCAATTGAAAGTCAGTGCAATTCAATTCAGTCAGTATTTTTAATTGTGGTTCTTTTCTCTCTCTCATTCATTTCCTACACCCCAATATACAAAAGTGCCAAAAGAAGGAAAAAATAATCTGAATGCTAAATAGACATAGTCAAAGGAAGAAGATACTCTCATTTGTCCATATGCAGAAAGGCAAATTTCATGTGACACATTTTAAACCTATCACATCTCTGTCCTGACGTGCATAGGAGAGAGAAAAACCTGTCACAGTAAATCTACATAGTCAAGCAAAGCAAATTACTTCAGTGGCCATGTCTACAAATGAATTATCTCCTGCATTTTAAGCCCATAACATCTCAGTTATGAGAAGGGTAATATACTTCATCACTTCTCTGGAATTAGAGTTCTCTGTATTAGAGAGAGGAAAATTTCGGCTTGATGTCAGGAAGATCAT
Source organism: Phascolarctos cinereus (assembly GCF_003287225.1). NCBI lineage: Eukaryota > Metazoa > Chordata > Mammalia > Diprotodontia > Phascolarctidae > Phascolarctos > Phascolarctos cinereus. The sequence goes on from NW_027556291.1 coordinate 29,295,985, forward strand.
GCTGCTATTCAGAGCTATGGGCAAGTGAAATGAGCTACATTAATATGAAGTAGGGGACCTCCACTTACCTGAAAGTCTTCAAGTAAAGTCTAGAGGAGGCAATCATCAGGAGTTTTGCAGAGTAGAGCTCGTTCTGACTGTCTCAAAACCCTGGGCTGACTCAAATGTTCTTCACCAACAGCCACCATTACACAAGATTTACTATTTACCACAATCTATAGAGTGTACAAATGGAGCCAGGTGCAGGTCATGGTGTCAAAACAGATGAGTATCACTAAGGCCCCTATTGCAGAGATGGTAAATAGTAATCAGTACTGCTTGATATGTTCATAAACAAATCTAATATCCTGGTGTACCACCTAGCTGAAAAACCTCAGGAGTTGAGCCTTATCCACCCTCACACCCAATATGGGAGTTTACTTCATCTGTCAAATCTCAGAGCAGAAAGTGACCTCAGATACCAGCATTCCCACTCCATTCAACACAGAAAGAACATAGCTCAGAAATGTGTGGTCAAGGCAGTCGCATTCAAATCAACATGTATAGGCCAGAGGCAAATTTCAGTTTGACATAGGGGAGATGTCCAGACAAAGAGAACTATCCCAAAGCAGAATCATAGTGTCCTGAGGTCAGTGTTCTGTCCCACCCCTTCACTATCAGTCCTCAAGTACGGTGTGGAAGCACACTCATCTAGAGGCTTTAAAAACACAATTCTTATCTCTGAAGAATCTAGTCATACTCTTTTCATTTCTTGTAAAGTTCTTAGCCAGCAGCCACTATGGATAAGAACCTGCTTTTCAACAGAATCTATGAAATAAGAGGACCTTATCCACCTAGGGCAGCTGCAAATGGAGGCAGCAGAGTTGCTTTTCAATTCAATGTAATTTATTGTTCTTGTGAATGCTGGATGAAGTTGGTTGAAAGAGCAAAAATACAATCATGGGAACTTGAGCTTCTAAGATCCCTCAGAATTTTTACCTCATCCTATCTGCTATAGCAGGAGCATCTATGATTGCCAATCTCAGATATGACCTCAGAGGTCAATCAGTCCAACCCCCAGCCTGAAAACTGAAGTTCATCTACACCAAAGATCAGAAACGAAGTCAATGGAATTAAATTGAAATCGATTCTGCATGTATTTTAAAAGCATTTTTCCCCTCCCCACTTTTCTGCCTTCCAACTGAACAACAAAAAGCAAAAGAAAACCATGGCAACTAATAGACAATGCATTTCATTCCACATTTTCAGATGGTATTACCAGCATGACCAACAAGAGATAGTTACTGTACCTCACCTTTGGTCCTCTGGGAAAGGTTCTCCACATTTGTGTTTGACATCAGAAAAACTATCTTTTCAATCAGAGCTGTCGACAGATCAAATGATCTGAATTAGGATGAAGGAAAGAGCCTCCATCTTCCAGGAAGTATTCCAATGAAGTCAGGATGAAAAATCAGCAGGTCTTGTATGTAAAGGGAGCTCCTTGTTCAACCACCTCTGAAATCTGAGCTCTCTGGCTCTGAAGTTCTTCTCCACCGGCCACTGTTGCACTAGATGTATCATTTATTATATGGAAAATGGAACACCTGGTACAACTGAGGCAGAAGGAGGGCGGTGGAGGAGAAACAGCCCTCTCTTAGCTATGCTTCTGTTATGGAGCCAACAATTTGTAACTCATCCACTGGGGTGTAGCTGATGAGTTTGGTTTAAAAAAAAAAAGCAAGGGGCAGCTAGGTGGCACAGTGGATAGAGCACTGGCCCTGAAGTCAGGAGGACCTGAGTTCAAATCTGGCCTCAGACCAAACACTTGACACTTACTAGCTGTGTGACCCTGGGCAAGTCACTTAACCCCAATTGCCTAAAAAAAAAATAAGTAAATAAATTTACTCTTTAAAAAAAAAAAAAGCAAGTTATATCCTGGGATGACCAAGCTGAAAGATCTCGAGAGTTATCTACCCACATACTCAAAATGGGGCTTACCTTTATGTTGTAGAATCTCAGAATGGAAGGTAACATTAGAGGGATATCCCATTCCTCTAATGGAAGAAGGAGAAAAATCTAGAAGACAGCTTAGAAATAGATTAGAAAGCAGTTGCATTCAATTCAGCATATATCAATTAAAAGCACATTTCAGGGGCAGCTAGGTAGCACAGTGGATAGAGCACCAGCCCTGGAATCAGGAGGACCTGAGTTCAAATCTGGTCTCAGATACTTGACACTTACTAGCTGTGTGACCCAGGCAAGTCATTTAACCCCAATTGCCTCACACACAAAAAAAGCACATTTCAGATGGATGTAGGGGCAAAATATCCGAATAATGAGAGCTGGCCTAAAGCTGAATAGGTTTCCTAAGATGACAGTGATGCCTACCTCTTTCCACTGGAAGTCTTTAGACAAGAATCTAGATCCACAATCATCAGGGATTTTGTAGAGGGGGTGATCCTTCTCTAAACAGTCCTCAGTTGTTTGGCTGCAAAGTTCTTTGCCAGCACCCTCTATGGACCCTATTCTTCATTGTGCAAAATTGGAGAACATTGTCCACAGGAAATGATTGGAGGAATGGAGGCAGGATCACTGCTTTTCTGTTGGATATGCTTATTCTTCTGAGGCAACCAGTTATAGCTGATAGGACCAGTGAGTGCTGGATGAAGCTGGAAATAACACAAGTGAAATCCTGGGAACCCAGGCCTACGAGATCTGTAAGAGTTTTTACCTAATATAATCTACCACACAGTACACTTGGACATTCTATCATTCACTGTTTCAGAAATGAAAGTGTCCTCAGAGGTCAATCAGTCCACTCCCCTTGCTGGAAGGATGAAGCTTATCCACAACATAGCTTTGAAATGGTCAACTGAATTAAATTCAAATCAATTTGACATTTTTTTAATTAATTTTTTCCCTAGAACTGCCCTTGTCAAATACCATACTACAACAGTGGAAGAAAGAAAAATGAAACCATTATGACAAAGGTATATATCTCATACTTCATCTTTGGTCCTCCTGAATCATGGTTCTTTCCATGTATCAGAGAGAGGATTGATGGCAGAAAGAAAGAAAGAAAGAAAAAGAAAGAAGAAAGAAGAAAGAAGAAAGAAAGAAAGAAAGAAAGAAAGAAAGAGAAGAAAGAAAGCTGTGCTGTCAGTCAGAGTGTAAATTAAGGTTAGACATGAGCTTAATTGGAGGCAGGATGTGCTCCTCCAACTTCCTGGAAAAATCTTCACAGGCTAAGAACAGTCATCAAAGTTTTTGTAGGAGAGTAAACCTTGCCTTCTTATTTGCTTGACTCCAAAGTTCTCCAAAGTTCTTTCCCAACAGCCTCTATGGCTAGGATCCTCATTTTGGCAGAATCTACAAAAAGAGAATCTTAACCAACTGAGGCGGCTGTAAAGAGAGTTGCTCTTCTGTTTGATGTGCCCGTTCTTCTCAGCCGTCCAACTGTAGTCTGTAGGCCTGGGAAGTGCTGGATGGAGTTCACTGAAAAAACAGAAGGACAATGACGGGACTGAGCTGTAACATCTCAGTTTTACCTCCTCCAATCCACCACTGAGGACAGCAGGGGATCTTTTTTTATTTCTAATCTCAGTGATGAATGTGACCTCAGAAGTCAACCAATCTATGCCCCTGCCTAAAGAATAAAGACCATCAAAAAAAGGCAGAAATAACCAATGCAATTCAGTTCTACATTTATTTTTAAAGTCCTTTTTCTCTCTCCCACCACCACTTCCACAGCCTCAAATAAACAATACCAAAGTAGGCAATCTCCACCTACCTTGGAGTCTTTATTTTACAGTTGTTCCAGCTGTCACTGAACTCTTGGTTTTCCGGCACAAATGTGCTTCTCCAAATGCCGCTATTGCACAGGAAGTACCTTTTTCAACAATCTATAAAAGGTAACATCTGGTACAACTGGGGCAGATGGAGAGTATGGTGCCAGGATATAGGCATCTGTTAGTTACTCTCCTAGTACCAAGCCAGCCAATGGCAAATGGTAGCACTGGTGTATGTTGGGTAAGGATGGTTGAAAAAAAAAGAAACATTATCCTAGGATCACCAAGCTGAAAGATGTCCAAGAGTTGACTTTATCGAATCTCACGCCTAGTATATCAACTTTGCTTTATTTTGTAGAATCTGAGCTAAAAGTCACAACAGGTCAGTTCTTCCATTCCCCTAACCAGAGAAGGAAATACATCTAGAACATAGCTCAGAAAGTTACACTCAAGACATAACACATTCAATTCAGCATATATTGGTTAGAAGCAATGTAAGAGTAATGGATAAGAAAACTATCCAAGTGCCAAGAGCTATGCTGAAGCAAATTGGATTTGCTGAGATGGCAGTAGTACCCCATAGCCACTGAGGGTCTTCGGACAGAGTAGACAGAGACGACCAATCCCAAGAGGTTTTGTAGAGTAGTGATCCTGGTCCAAACACTTCCTCTGGGTCTTCGGTGGTTTGGCTGCAGAGATCTTTGCCAACAGCCTCCATTATACAAGATATTCCTTTGAATGGAAACCACAAAATGGAACACCTTGTACAATGGGGGCGGCTAGAAAGGATGGTGCCCGGTGTCGCTGCTTCTGAACCAAGCAATGGTTATGGAAAGAATAAAAGTACAGTCACGTCTACCTCAAGAGAAAGAACCGATAGAATCCGAATGCAGATTGGAGCATACCATTTCTCACTTTCTTTTTGGTTTTAGTCTATGCTTTCTTTCACAGCATGACTAATATGGAAAAGTTTTGCATGATTACATGTGTATAACCTACATAAAACTGCTTGCTGTCTCGGGGAGGGGAGAGAGAAGGGAGGAAGGGAAATGGAACGCAAAATTGTAAAAAACTAAATTATTTTACATGTAATTGGAAAAAATAAAGTACAGTTTTTTTAAAGTACAATTATGGAATCTCAGGCCTGAACTTTCTGAGTTTTTTTTACCTCATCCAATCCACCACTCTATATAGAAGGTGAGTCTATGATTAACAGTCTCAGAGATAGAAAGGACCTAAGAAGTCAACTAATCCTGCCTAAAGTCAGAGGCTTACCTACATACAACATAGCTCAGAGACGAATGGTCAGTTGAAGTCAATTAAATTGAATTTTGTATTTATTTTAAAAAGCATTTATTTTTTTCTTCCTGCCACTTCCCCATTCCCATTGAACAAAAACAGCCATTAGAAAAGATTTTTAAAAAAAAACAACCCGTCACAATAAAGAGACTCACTGAAACAAAGCAAACTCATTCCCTAGTCCTGTTCAGCAGTGCCCATCTTGGTCTGCATTTTCAGTCCATCAGCTCTCAGTCAGGAGGTGGCATGGTGTCCTTTATTTATTCCTCTGGAACTATGGTTCCCTTCAAGTATTGCTGAGTGGCAAACTTAGGCTTCCTGTCAGGAAAACTGCACTGCCCATCAGCGCTATCCACAAGAAGAATAAATGAGCTCTTCGTAAGAATGAAGAAGGGGCCATTTGTCTCCCTGGAAGTCATCAAGAGAAGTCTGGACAAAGAACCATCAGGATTTTTAGAGGATAGTGTTTCTTATCCTAATCATCTCTATATATGCATGGTTGTCAACCTAGAATGAGACCCCCACTTTAATATAATATGTAAAGTAAGGTAAAACTAAGGTAGTTGGAAGGCATGGATGGTAGGATCGAAAGCCATCTCTTAGTTTTTCTCCTGCAGTAAAGGCAACTAAGTGGGAAAATCTGTCACACTGGTATGTATTTGATGAGTCTCATTGAAAAAGTAAACATAATACCTTGGAATCACGGAGCTAAAAGACCTCATAGAATTAACCTTGTCCAACCCCACACTAAGTGTGGAGGTTGGCTTCCATAGACTCTCAGAATAGAAAGTGACATCAGGTCAGTTATTCTATTCCCCTAACAAAAAGGAAGAAAATTGCGAAAACTCAGAAATGAATGATCAGTGCACTATGTTCAATGTTAGAAGCAAATTAAGTTGCAATGTATGGAAAGATATCCAAAGAATAAGGATTATCCTACAGCAGAATGACTTTCCTGGGAGATTAGTTTACTCTCCTTACCTCCCTGGAGTCTTCTAGCAGAGGCTGAATGCACAATCAATCAGGGGTTTTGTTGGGTAGCAATCTTTGCCCATTCTCCTGGTTGTTTGGCTTAGAAGTTCTTTGCCAACAGCCTCTATGGATAAGGTGCTCATTTTGACAGCATGTACAATAGAGTACCTTATCCAGCTGAGGCAGTGGGAAGGGATGGTGGTATGAGAGTTGCCTTTGCACTGCCTTGTCCCAATAGTCACCCCCTATTTCCAGCTGTTAGGCTGGAAAATTCTTTGCCAACAGCCTTCATGGATAAGGTTCTTATTTTGGCAGAATCCACAAAATAGAGTGCCTTATCCAAGTAGGGCTGCAAAAAGCGATGGTGGCCAGGAGAGTGGACTTTCTTTTGCCTCGTCCCAACAGTCCCTCTGTACTTCTGGTCGTTTGGCTAGAAAATTCTTTGCCAACAGCCTCCGTGGATAAAGTGATTATTTTGGCAAAATCCACAAAATAGAATGCCTTATCCACGTAGGGCTGCAGGAAGAGATGGTAGCAGGTGAGTCGTCCTTCTGTTGCCTTCTCCCAAAAGTCCTTCCATACTACTGGTTGTTTGGCTAGAAGATTCTTTGCCAACAGCCTCTATGGACAAGGGCCTCTTTTTGGAAGAATCCACAAAATGGAGGACCTTTTCCACATGGGGCGGTTGGAAAGGATGGTAGCAGGGTCTTTGTTTTTCTGCTTTATATACTCATCCTTCTGAGCCAACCAATCATAGTACATAGTATTGCTAAGTCTTGGATGAAGCTGGTTGAAAGATGAAAAGTACAATCTTGAGAAGTCAGGATTCTGAAGTTCTCTCAGAAGTTTTAGCTCTTAGATTCAATCTGCCAACCACTCGGTACAGTAGGCAATTCTCTGATTTCCAATCTTAGAAATAAAAGTGACCTCAGAGGTCCACCAATCCATCACCCTGCCTAAAAATGAAGCTTTTCCACAGCCTAGCTGAGAAAAATCAGAGCTCTCTACAAAGGCAATGAAATGCACTTGAAAACTGTGACCCTTCCATCCTATCTCCTCGGAAGTTTTCTCAAAATCTGGATAAACAATCATTAAGGGTTTTTTAGGGTAGCCCCAACCATCTCTGTACTCGATTGTCTGGTGATACAATGTTCTTTATCAATGGCCTCCATTGCCCAAGATGCTCATTTCAACACAGTATATTAAAATGTAACATTAAGTACAACTGGGGCAAGAGGAAATGGTGGCAGGAGAGATGGGCATCTCTTAGTTTTTCTCCTAGAGTCAACTAATTGAAACTGGTAGTAGCACATTGAAGGAACTTAAAATTGGAGGGTGCATAAAAGGGGAGAAGGGAAGAGGTAGAGAGATGATGCACCTTGATCAAATCCATGAGTAATAAAAATAATAATCCATAAGTAATAAATAAGGAAAATGGGTAATAAATAACTCCTATAGTTGCTCAGCAAGAAGGGCCACAGGAGAATGGGTGAGGTGATAAAGGGAGAGATTGAAATAGAAGGAAAGAAAGGAAACTACATCCTCTGAGAGTGTTATAACTCCACAGGCAACATCCCAGCTTAGGAGAAGGGAAATCAGAGCTCCTGGGAGCAACTGGCATCCAGAACAGTGGGAGGGCATTGACCCAGAGCGAAGATTGCATGGCAAATAGGGAAAAAATAATCATGGGGAGACCAGGGTTTAGAACTGGGCCAAAAGAGAAATTTCTACCCTCGGGCGACTTCTATCCTCATTACTGATCTCAGGAATTGATATTTCTAAGAATAAGCCACAAGAGAAGGGGGGTGAGGGGGGCAAGACCTATTAGGCATAAATTGGTTAGCAGAAACTCAAACTGTAAATGTTTAATCCCATAATAAACCAAAAAAAAAAAACAAAGGAGGGAATAAATGAGTATAAAAGAAGAGTTTAGAATAGACAGAAAGGGAATAGAATTAATAAAAAACAAAGTAAAGATTCTTTTCTAAGAAAAAGTGCAGAAAAAGAAAGTACTACTTATTCAACAAAGGAGTTTGGAGGGGATGGAAGGTTTGAAATTCACCACTTAACTGATGGGGGGGAGAAAGGAAGAATTAGATAACTAAATTAAAGAAATAAAGAAAAAAAGGAATTGATAAGTAAAACTCTAAAACTAGGGGGAAAGGAGACAATTGGGAAAGGAAGGCAGAGTTGAGGAAGTTGAGGCAGAGAATCTATGGGAATAAGGGTTCCATAAAGTAGATCAAGCAAAATTATTCATAGAGACAAAGTACCGACTTAAAAGAATTTATTACTTAAAAGAGAATGGGTAGCTCCCAAAAATCCTATGTAAATAAGTACTAGCACCACAAATGGAAGAAATAAAAACCTAATTCTCATAATTTTAAATGTAAATGTACTAATCTAGTAAAATGAAAAAGAATGACAGATTGTATAAGAAATCAAAATTTCATAATCCATTGCTTGCAAAAAAAAACCCCACATCTCAAAAGCCAAGTGAGACATAGAGCAAAAATGGTAAGATTGGAACAAAATTACTATGCATCAGATGAATCCAAAAACAAAGAGTTGCAATCATGTCCAAAAACAAAAATTCATAATTTAAAGATAAATAAGGAAGCTACTTTAGGTTAAAAGGAACCATAAACAACAAATGTATATCAATAACAAACTTAGGTACTCCAAAAGGCATAGCATCTCAATTCCTAAAGGTAAAAATAAATGAATTTCAAGAAAACATAGATAGTAACACAATAACAGGAGACATTAAGGTTCCTCTGTTAGAGTTGGACAAAGCTAACAGAAATGTAAATAAAAAGAAAAAGATAGAACCAAATAAATCTATGGAAAACCAGAGCTGAAAGATTTATGGCATCTTCTAAACGGTAGTGCTAAAGAACATACAAATGAAACTTTTACAAAAATTAACTATACATTAGGGTACGAATTAATTCCAAATAAATGTAAAAAGGCAGAAATACTAACCATATTATTTATAGACCATAGCACAATAAATTCAACCTTACTAGTGGGTCAAAGAACAAATCATTATAACAATAACTATATATGAAAAATGATAATATACAATATACCAAAATTTCTGGGATACAAATAAAAGCAGTCCTTAGAGGAAAAATACTGTATATTCATAACAGCATACATTGGCAAAACAGAAAAGGAAAAGGATGTTCAAAAATTTTTAAATCCAACAAATAAAACCCAAAATAAGTACAGAAAAAGAAAATGTTGAAAATTAAAGGAAACTGATTCAATTAGGAACTTAATACTATAGAAATTATAAACAAGACTAAAGCCTGGTTCTTTGAAAAGACTAACAAAATCAATAAACTTTTAAACCAAACTGATTAAAAAGAGGACAGAAAATCAACAAAAGAACATGAACAAGGTAAAATAACAAAATCAGAAGAAATTTAAAAATTATAAAACCTAATATGTATTGTTTATATGCCAACAAGACTGACAACAAAAGAAATAGAGAATCACCACATCAAAAATATAAAATTCCCAAATGAATAGAGATCTTAAATAATCCAGTGTCAAAAAGGGAAGTAGAGCAAGTTGTAAAGGAATTAATTACCAAAGGAAAAGACTGCTGGTCCTGATCAACACAGAGAAAAGAAAAATTCTATCAACCTTTTAAAGAACAAATGATACCAATATTGTACAAATTATTTCCAAAAATCAAAAAAGAAAGCATTCTACCTTACATCTTTTGGAGACAAATATAGTCTTAATACCTAAACCAGGGATAATTATAGAACATTATCATCAATGGATATTGATTCAGAATTTTTAAATAAAATCCTGTCAAACAAACTAAGGCAACTTATCCAGGAATTTATTTATTACTGTCAAATTGGGATTTAGACCAGGGGTGCAAAAATGGTTGAAAATTAAGAAAACTGATTTATCGATAATATTAAAAACAAAAATGTCTACAACCAACGAATTATTTCAGTAGATACAGAAAAGGCTTTTGACAAAGTACATTACTCATTTATGCTAAAACCCCTTCGAAGTATAGTCACAGAGGGATTATTTCTAATACTCTAAAAAATATCTATCTAAAACTAAAATCCAACGTCATCTATGAGGCGTGTATGCTAGAAGCTTTCCCGGGAAGTATGCATTCTCCTCATTATATTTGATATAGTTGCAGAAATTCCAGCAATAACAATAAGACAAGAGAAATTGAAGGCACAAAGATAGATAATATAAAGACAAAACTATCGTTATTTGCTGATCACATGATAAGTTACTTAGAAAATCCTTGGGATTTCGTGAAAAAATCTGTGAAAGTTATAAGCCGAAATTTATATATATATTTTTAAAGTAAGATCTACCTAATGGAGATCTGCAACCTCGTACCATCCTCTCCTCTGCCCTATAAAGTATATGGAAATGTTCATTTTATTAGGTGATTGTTAAGTTTAGAATAAAAAAATTTTTTTAAGTATATAGTAGCATGAACCGTTCTTGAGAAAATCATGCTTTTTAGAAAACTGGAAGGGCAGCTAGGTGGCGCAATGGATAGAGCACCGGCCTGGATTCAGGAGGATCTGAGTTCAAATATGGCCTCAGACACATAACACTTACTAGCTGTGTGACCCTGGGCAAGTCACTTAACCCCAATGCCTAGCCCAAAAAAAAAAAAACTGGAGGAAAAAATTTTACAAGTTTCTCTCATAAAGGTCTCTTTTCTAAGATATATTGGGAACTGAATAACGTTTACAAGAAAAAGAGACCTTCTGTAATTGATAAATGGTCAAAGGCTATGACTAAGCAGTTTTCAGAGGAAGAAATCCAAGCTATCAATAATCTTATGAAAAAAATTCTCTAAATCAGTAATAATAAGAAGTTAAAATTAAATAATTCTGTGGTAGCATCTCACACCCATCCATCCAGTTGGCTAAGATAGCAGAAAAGGCAACTGACAAAAGGGGATGTGGCTAAAAAGGTACACTAAAGCACTGCTGGTAGAGCTATGAACTAGTCTGATCATTCTGGAAAGAAATTTGGAAGTATGCACAAAAAATTATTAAACTGTGCGTACCTTTTGACCCCAAAGAGATCAAAGAAAAAAAAAGGACCTATATGTTCAGAAATGTTTACAGCAGCTTTTTTTTTTCAGGTGGAAAAAAATTGGAAACTGAGGGGATGTCCCTTAATTGGGGAATGTCTGAACAAATTATGGTATGTGAAGGTAATAGAATACTATTGTGCCATGAGAAGTAAGGAAGAAGATAGTTTCCAAAAAACCTGGGAAGACTTTTATGAAGTGATACAAAGTGAAGTGAGCAGAACCAGGAGAACAACTTATATAGCAAGAGCAATATTATAAGTAAAGACAATCAGATTTGAAAGACTTAGCAACTCTGGTCAACACAGTGACCAACTATGATTCCAAAGGACCTATAAATGAAATGTTATCCACCTCCAGAGAGAAAGCTGATTTTCTTCTCTTTCTTTTTCTTTTTTTTTGGCGGAGTGAGGTGGGGGAGAGGACATAGCAAAGGCAAGAATTTGCCATTCGCTATGCAAATTTGTAATGGGTTCTATTTTTCTTGCCTTTTTAAGGGGTAGAGGGAAGAAGAGGGGAAGGGAGAAAATTCAGACAAGAAAATACAATTGAATTTAAACAAAAAAGAAAAGTCATGTTTTTGCTCTTTGGGATCACCACTGTTTTGGGGCAGGTAAATTGATGAACCAAGACTGACCTATAGAAAAGAATTTTGAAATACCATATTGAGCCAGAGTTGACTTCAGTGCTTGAAAATAGAAGAGTTTCAACATATTTGGAATGACGATGGATTCTATCCACTCCCTCATCTCTGCCAGTCACCACAGGCCATGCTCAAGGAAAGGCCTTTAAAGGACCTCAGATGGAATCATTTCCATTCTTTAAAATTCAGCAGCCCCCAGAAGATTTCACTTACAACAAGGCCAAGGTCCAGTTGTTCTTTGCAGGAAAATCCAACAAATGCTCCTGGAACCCCCTCCTCTCCTGACTGGTTTGTAAGTTTCATTGATATTAAATTAAGTTCTCCCAGCAGCTCAGAGCGAGCACTTTATAAATAATACATCTCTGCCTCTGGCCACAGCTGGGAAAGTCAATTAATTGAGCTGAATTTGCATATCAATTCAACTTTGGAATGAAATCGGCCTTATTCAACAGCAACTTTCCATTTATTCTGGCCTAAGTGTGCCTAGGTTTGTAGGTGGTTCTAAGAGTATTTCATGAGAAAAGACCTTCAGTGATTTCGTTTCCAGATATATGACTACAAGTCAAAAAGTAGTGTGAGATTAAGAATCTCCCAGGGCTAGCCCTAATGCCTAGAAATTATGAGGCAAACATCATCATATGCTATTGCAATGGGAATTGGCCAATGAGGATCCAGTGGGGGGGGGGTTCCATGCTCAGCCATGGAGCAGGGGACCCACGTGAAGGCTCAGTGAAGCTGCTTCTGTAAACTTTTGATGAGATACAATCAATGGAAGGGCCTGGTTCTCCATTTCAGAGCATGTACAAGTATTCTGTGGCTGTTTCTTATGGTGAAGAAGACCATTCTGGTTGGCTACTAAGAAAGAAATGAGAACACGTAACATACCTCAGCAGAAGAACTTCCTTCCACTCTTTCCTTCCTATTGGCCATAAGGTCAACTCTGAGCCCCAAAGGGCTGGCGGAACGGAGTCCCTTGCCTCCCCCCATCAGGCATCAGATTTTAGAGACATGTATAAGGAAAGATGAATATGAAAGTGTGGTCCAGTCTTAACAGGAATGTTGTCAGGAGCACTAAAAGCTTGGAGTAAGAAAAGAAAGCCCCAAACAACAAAAAGAATTCTTGCTTGTTTTCTTTGGGGTTTTTAACTACATTGAGGAAAAGAGGAAGATCAAAGAAGGGGGAGGACCACTACTGGAATGGATGATGGGACTATGGCAATGGATGGGAGATAAAAGACGGCCTCTCAGCTCTCGCTTTGCTTCGGTTTTCTCTGCCAAGGAAAATTATCTTGAGCCTAGAAAGGGCAGACTGAAAGAGACTAATAAGGATTGAGAGTAAAGATAAATGACAAGAGAACTACTACCTTCCCTTGATGAGTCGGAGGCATAAGCCGCAAGTGCACTATATCCTCCAGGTACTGGAAAAAGAATGAAGAGATTTCATTGCTGAACCATCGTCACTGATCTTTGAAAGATGAAAGAGAATAGAAAGTGGGCAACAGTTTTAAAGAAGGGATCTTTTTTTAAGGTAAGAAAATGTATCTTCAACCTATATGCCCCCAAGTTTGACTTTCCTGAGGCGGGACAGGGTGGACTAAATGAAGCAATGAATCACCACAACCCCAAGGAAAGTAACTAGCAGAATGCTCTATGCCAGACACCTTCATCAGGTGAGACCAACTCTCTATTCAGTCAGTCACCAAAGGCATTAAAGTAAGTGTAGAAAAAGTTCTTAATCCACTTGGAAGGAGGGAAAAGCATTGGAAGAAATGAGATGATGCCAAAGGAGAAGTGCACGAATTGATTAAAGGGCCCCTCATGGCCTGTAAGACTTGTACCAAAACAGAAACCTAGTTGAGAATGTAACAGTCCAATAACAGGTCTGCCCAATAGTAGAACAGGTCCAGCTAAGAAATGGATAATGAATGCCTAGGAAGTAGGAAGAGATGATCGCAAAGGGCGCCATCAAGAACAAGTCACACCAAACTAACTTCATTTCTTTTTTTGATCAGTTTACTCAACTGCTAGGTCAAGGGAACACTATAGGTCTAGTATATCTAGATTTTATCAAAGAGATGACGCAGTCTTTCACACTGTTCCTATGTAACCCTCAGATGGCCCCAGCAAGTGGGAGGTGGCTGTATAAGTGAGGGACTTCAGCATTTCGGCAACTCTACCAAACCACACCTTCCTCTTCCCTTTAAGCAGCACAAGGGGCTTAGTATTCTTTGGTCCGTGCTTCTACTACCTGCCTCACTCCAGAGGCTTGAAGTTAACTGAAGGTCAGTGGCCTACCACTTTAAACCACACGAATCTTGCTAGGAGGTCTCCAGTGAAGGGCCCTAGGGATCTGTACAGATCTTTTTTTCCCCATTTAATAACATCTTTGAAAGGCTGTGTGGCTTAGTGAAGAGACCTCTTTCTGAAGACCTGAACTCAACTCCAGGCTCAGATCCTTATTAGCTGTGTGACCCTGGGCAAGTCACTTAATCTCTCTGAGCCTTACTTCCTCATCTGTAAAATGGATCAAGGCTGGGGGCAGGGTGGGGGTTGGGGGAGGTTGATGTACTTGGCCTCAAGCATTCCTCCTAGCTCAAATCTCTGACCCTTTGCTACCTCTCAGCACCCTGGGCAATTCTCTAAGGCCAGAAGTCATAGGTCTGCATTAGTGGAGAGAGATTCTAAGCTAGGAGTTCCCTATGCAGCTGAAATTAGAGGTCCAGACTAAAATAAATAACCTCCTTAGAGTATAATAATAACTAGCATTTATATAGCACTTTAAGGTTATCAGAACACTTTACAAATATTATCTCATTTTATCCTCATAACAAACTGGGCAAAGAGGGGCTATTATCATTCTCAGTTACAGATGAGGAAGTGAGACAGATGGGGTTAAGTGACTTGCCCAGGGTCACACAGCTTGTAAGTGTTTGAGGCTGGATTTGAACCCAGGTCTATCCATATTCCAGGTCCAGGGCTCTATTCACTGCCCCACCTGGATGCCTACACAGTATAGTCTTGGTAGAGGGATCATCACTAGGGCAGAGGGTATGTTTGGTCAGTTTGAGTTTTACCAGTCTTTATTTTTTTAACTCATAACCAAAGAATTCAGAGTTTCATCAAGAGTGTATTAGAATACCTGTTGTCCCTGCCCCTTCCCCCAACCTGGCCAGTGCTGAATGGAATCTCTCTCTGTCATTTTGGGGGGTAGAAGATGGTACCAGAAAGTTGGTCTGATTTGCTTTTCTCTGATTATTTGAACAGTTTTCAAGTTTCCTCATAGCAATTTCAGTTTTCTTCATTTAAGAATTCTATTTAACTAATTTATCCACCAAAAATTAGGCCTTACTCTTCTGATAAAATCTAGGTAGAATCTAGATGTTAGACTTTTTTTGTGTGTCAGATCTGGCTGCCAAAGACTTGGCCCCTCCCACATCCCCACCAATCAGGTTCCTTTTGAAAACTTCTAGACTGCATTGTACCAAACTCTTTTATTTCTAGATAATCAAATTTATCTATTCTGTCTCCTCCAACTTCTTCCAATAGTTGGAGAAGATTTTTTCCCCTTCTCTGGTGTCGAGGTAAACATATCATTCCTGTTTCTTCCCTTTTTAAATGGCCTGTTTTTGCAAACATTGATCCAACTGGAATTTATTGTAATGTAAGAGGCAGTGGGGCACAGGAGACAGAGAGCTCAATTTGCAGTTAGAAGACCCACTTCCAGATGCAAGCTCCATTCCTTTATAACCCCAGGGGATTTGGGACAGGAAATTTCCCCTCTCCAAGCCTCAGTTTCCTCACTTTAAACAAGATGACCTCTGAAGCCCTCTCCAGTTCTAAATCCTCGGGTCCCAAATGCTGTGGTGTGAGGTGGGGATCTAAACACAGCTTTTCACTATCCAATTTTCAAAATCATTCTTCCAAAAAAAAAATTCTTTGCCCTATGCTTTGTAACAGGGATCTATCAAAGCCAAATCTATTATGTGCCTTCACAAAGGATAATAATTAAAGCTGGCATTTCTATGGCACTTTCAAATTCTCAAAGCACTTTATATCTTCATCTCATTTTAGCCTCATGTGAAATAAGTTCCATGGGTATTATTAGCCCCATTCTACAGATGGGGAGACTGAGATTCAGAGAGGTATAACTTTGTAGGGGGCAGCCAGGACCATTGGGCCTGGAGTCAGGAAGACCTGAGTTCAAATCCAGCCTCAGACATTTACTAGCTGTGTGACCTTGGGCAAGTCACTTCACCCTGTTTGCCTCAGTTTCCTCATCTGTAAAATGAGCTGGAAAAGGACATAGTAAACCACTCCAGTATCTTTGCCAAGAAAACCCCAAACCAGTCACAAAGAGTCAGACCCAACTTAAAACGACTGAACAACAGCTTAGAAGGGTCACAACATTATTAGGGGTCAAGAGGCCGGATTTGCATCCAGGTCTTCCTGACCCCAAGGCCAAGTTCTCCATCTACTCTATGTGCTGTGACCCACCTAACAGAATCTGACAAACATTTGCTGATCAATCAATCACCTCTAGGCAAACCAACCGACCAGCATTTCTTCAACACTCTGTGGTGCTGCTAGTGACTAAGGGTGACAAGAACAATGTAAAAGTCCTTACTCACCCTCTCTAGGTGATGAGGCATTCCTTCTAGTCATGGTGATGAGGAGCTGGTAGTACAATCGAAGACATCGTCAGCTAACGGGATCCAAATCTCAAGGCTCATCGTCATACTGAACCCCCCACTTGACATGTGAAGAAACTGAAAGCTGTCATCAAGCTGGTGGGAAGCAAGCCGATCCTAGAACCTAAGCGCCTGAACTCCCAGACCAAAGCTCATTTCCACTGCACCGTACCTACATATTGCCAACTCATTTGACAGACCCGTCCATCCTCACATGAGCATAAATCCAGTTTCCCCCATTCCTTTCCTCTAGGAAGTCTGGAGACTCTGAGGAGACAGGAGCAGAGGGGATCACGCAGGGCTACAGAATGGAGCAGTCACTCCTATCCCATACACTGATGTTCTTCTGAGTATCCCTCCAGCACCTCTGAGAGTATCCATCCTCAAAGCTCTGAATAATTCCATTCAATAAATATTGATTAAGCCCCTATTCTGTTTAAGGACCTGAAAAAATGACAGTCCCTGACCCCGGGGAGTTGATCATCTATTGGGTTTGAGAAAACCAGACATGTACAAAAAGGTATAATGTAAAGACCGAACATAATGAAAGTTAAGGAGAGGGCAGCACTGAGCTGGTCTTATCTTATTTCTAGCATCCTACCCAGCATCCCATGGCTTCCTCTAACAACAGAAGGGAATACGTAGACAGGACCTCCTGGCAGAAAGATGACGCCCTACAGCACAAAATAAGGTATATGTTGACACATGACCAAAATATCAATTTGTTTTGCTTACCTGTACTTTTTTGTTGAGGGGGGTGCCAGTTGTTGGGGAGGGAGAGAGAATTTTTAAAGAACATTAATAGGATATTTTCCCAAAAGAAGCCCAAAGTGGTGCTCCCCTGCTGGGGGTCCCCAGGCCCAGTGAGCAGTGGGGATGGGGAGCAGCAGGGGCCTCTGATCCCTCTGGACTCCAAGATGGCTTTATTTTTGTAAGTGACAGTTTGAAGCCAAAGTCACCTCAAGGTGGGGGAGCTGGAAGGCCCACAAATCCTAAGAGAATACGAAACCCCCATAACAACGAGACAACATTTATCGTGGCCTGCGTCCAAAGCCTACTGAAAGCTAAGTTAATGTGAAAAATCTCTTTAATTCCCTTTTCAATTATTGCAGAGCATAGAGCTTCAATCCATGTTCCTTTCTGTTATGAACAATTCAACTCAGTTTCCAGTAATCCCTGTGCCTCTCACCTCCATCTGCTTCATGGGGGGGGGGGGAGGCACTCCTCAGGTCATCCAGGGGAGATCTTTTCTTTAACACCACACCTATTCCCATGACAACCCAGGGAACATGGTTATGCAGGAGCATTATTTAGAGCAGCGGAAGGGCAAGCAGATTGGCTGGACGGGTGTGGTGTGGTGTGCTCTTGGGAGCAGTGGCCAGGAACTTTCCGGAAAAGAAGATGGGCTTCTATTCAAGCAGGGGCAAAGGGCTAAGAGGCCCCCGGGACTTCAGGCCAGAGAGGCTGGCAAAGAGGGGACCCCCAATGACACCCAGGATTCAAGGGGAACACACACTGCCTTCCCTTTCTTCTCCCCTTCCTTCTTTCCATTTCGCCAGTTGTTCAGTTCTTTTTCAGTTGTTTCTGACTCTTCATGACCCCATTTGGGGTTTTCTTTGCAAAGACACTAGAGTGGTGTACCATTTCCTTCCCCAGCTCATTTTACAGATGAGGAAACTGAGGCAAACAGGATGAAGTGACTTGCGCAGGATTACATGGCTATCAAATGTCTGAGGCTGAATTTGAACTGGGAAAGATAAGTCTTCCTGACTTTAGGCCCAACGCTCTATACACTGCACCACCTAGCTGCCCCTTCCATCTCTCCAGACTCCCTACCAAAGCTCAGGTGGGATACATCTGGTTTTTCCCCTTTGCAACAAGTATTTAAGTGCCTCTTATGTGCACGCCCATAGGACTACATGTGAGATGGCATAGACCCTTCTGACAAGGAGCTTCCAATCTATTATAGAGACAGTTGTCTCAACTATAAAATGAGGAAGTTTTCCTAGACATGGAATCATAGACTTAGAGAAGGAAAAGACCTAAGGTACATATGTCATCTAGTCCCTGTACCCCATTTTACAGACATAGAAACTGAGGCGAGGGAGCAGAGATTGCCAGGATCCTAAACACAGGCTTTTGCCGAGCTCTGGAAGGCACCTCCCTGCCTCCCACACACATACCCATACCCCTTTCTCAATGTCACAACCAGATGCCCACACTTCTGGCCAAGCTGAGGAGAATCTTCTGGGAAGAGATCTTTTATCATGTAAATGATTACCCCCTCCTTCACCAGTTTTTGGTTCAGTTTCAGTTTGGCAGAGGCTTAGGCCAAGGATTTTAGGAAGGGAGCTGAGAGGACATCTGCTAACTCCCCTCATTTCATAAAGGAGGAAAGTGAGGCTTAGAACAGGGCCCCCCACTGCTTGGACATGATGGGATTCTGAATTGCCTTTGGTGCTGCAGCTGTAGACACCTAAGAAGCCCCCTGCCCAGCACAGAACCCTGCACCCACACTCCCCCCACCCCACGGACAAGCTGTCACATCTACCATGGGCTGCAGGGGCTGCTGGTTAGACGAGTGAAACAGGGACTCTCCCAGTAGTGACGACCTTCAATGAACATTGCCTTTGACTGAATGTTTGCAATCAAACACCTCAGTCAGGTTTAATGTCATGTGGCCAATTCAGCTCCCAATGGGCATTTTACTCATCAGGCTGTTTGGAAACGTCTGTCATTTTCAATTCTATTTCAACTACCCTTGCCTCTTACTAGCTGTGTGACCTTGCGCAAGTCACTTAACTTCAAAGCGTCAGTTTTCTCATCTGTCAAACAAGGGGGTTGGACCAGATGATCTCTAGGGTCCCAAGCCTATGATCCTGGGTCAATAGAAACCTCATTTTGTGCCAAATACAAATTGAGCCAAATCAGAAACCTTACTTTCATTTGGTTTTATCCACCAAGAATTTATAGAGTGCCTACTCTTGTGCCAGGCACTGTGCTAGGCAGAGGGGCAGAAGGACAAAAACCAAAAGTCTCATCATTTGAGGAGTTTACATTCTAATGGGGGGAACATTTAACAACTGGGAAGGGGAGGCAGGTCAATGAAGGCTTCCCAGAGGAAGTGACCCCTGAACTGAGCCTTGAGAGAAGACAAAGATTCCAAGAGGTAGAAAAGGAGAAGGGATTCCACTATTGGAAGGGGACAAAGCCGGGCTAAGGGCACAGAGCAAAGAGATGGCATGGCAAGTTCAGGGACCATCTAGGAGGGCTACTTTGGCTAGAGCATAGTGTGCTTAGAGGGGAGTTAGAGGACTTAGGGCTGGAAGGACAGGTGGGAATCGGGTTCTAGAGGGCCCTACTTGTCAGGCTTAGGAGTCAGTATGTTATCCTGGAGGCAATAGGGAACCTCTGAAGGGTTTTGAACAAGGGAGTGCTATGGTCAAAACCACACCTTAGGAAGATTTCTTTTGGCAGCTTGGAGAGGCCAGATTGGAGATGGGAGACTAGAGGCAGAGAGATTAACTAAAAATACTAAATAAATAAGTCCAGGGAAGAACTGATGACACAGTTCTCAAGGAACTTACAATCTATTCTTTGCTTCTTTGGCTTCTAGAATACTACACTATCTTCTCATTGAACCAACTCTATTCAGTACTTGCTAAGTGACTTGTCTAAGAACATGCAGCTTCTAAGAGGCAGACACAGAATTTGAAAGCAGGCCTCTTGTGTTCAGAAGGCAGCATGATCCAGTGGGAGAAAGCACTGGATTAGGAGTCTGAGATCCTGGGTTCAAATCTGGGCTTTGCCCTTTATTCATTGTTGGACCAGATGCCCTCTTCAGCCCCTGCCCCCTCTTCCACCTGTGATGTGACTAAACTCAACATTCTTTCCACCAGGCTGCTATAACAATCTGAGAACAGTCACTGGAATTCCATTGGAAATCTACTAGACTATAAATCTACTTCCAAACATTTCTGTGCCCATCCCCACTGCTCATGCCTAGCACGGGACCTTCCACAAACTATGCGTTCCTTCTTTGTTTGTGGAAGGAAGCCTTTGCCTTCATCCTGAACTGCACGGTGATCCTAGTTGGGGGCATAACCTAGGATAAAATCAATGTGGAGAATTCTCCCTCGCCTACAGAGATGGGCAATCCATTTGTACCTTAGAAAAGAGACTAGTTAGTATAGTGACAGGTTAAGAAACTTGCCCAGACTCGACCCCATGCTGCCTTAACACTAATTAATATCCTTTTTTTCCCTTTGATTTCAAAGAATTTTTTAAAAAATCTTTAAAGCCCAATCTCTACAAACAAGCAAGGAAGCAGCCCTTGATATCTATCCTAGAGTGAATCTTGACTGCTGTAAAGCAGCTGGGAATGGGGGGAGGAGGGAGGACAGCACAGATGGAACCTGGAAAGGGAGCATTTCAAGGTCTGTCTCGGTCCTTCCCCTAATCTCTCCCTTGTTGGCTTTCTGCATCTCTAACTTGAATGCCGAACCATCTTGTAGATGAATGTCAGAATCCAGGGAAGCGTCTATTACGGCAGAAATGCCATTGTCCTTGGAGCTCTTTGTCAATTCATCAGCTAAAATAAGTGCTCACAGCTCAGTCAATTGAGCCGTGCTTTCATCTCTGATGGTCCGGCAGCCCATTCCTCCCACCTTGTTTTCATTAGCTGGGGCCTTGACGCTCCTCAGCAACGTGGGTGTTATGGGTGTTATTCCTTATGCAGCTACAGCTTCTCTCTGTGACCTTGGGCAAGTTTCGGAGCCAGAGTCAGTTCAAATATTGCCTCAGACACTTAATTAGCTGTGTGACCTTGGGCAATTCACTTAACCTCTCTGTGCCCCAACCACGAAAGAGTTGGGATTTCCTCTTCGTTTCTTTCTGGCTCTAATTCTATGATCTAAGTCACTTCCCTTCTCTGGGCCTCAGTTTCCTCTTCTGCCAAATGAGGGACCTGTACAAGGACAGAGGATCAAGGCCAGGTAACTGAGTTCAAACCCAAGAGGATGGCATGATCTTCTTCCGGAACACTAATGCCCCAAAGGAGCAGCCCATAGGAATTTGTGTCTGTAACGGACAAGGTACTATTCTAGGTGCTGAAAGGATATAAAGACAACATTTTCATACTCTCAAGGTGGTGGGGCAGGATGTATGACAGGTAACAAACAGGTAAAGATATACATGAGAATCTAAGGAGGAAAATGGAGAGTCTGAATGAATAACTATGGGAAATCAGAGAAGTCTTTCCATAGGAGATAGTCCAAACTGAGTCCAGAGAACAAAGATTTAAGTGCTGGTCCTACACCTTCCTACCTCTGTGATTTTGGGTAAGACCTTTCCTGTCTGTGGTTCTCAATTCATTCATGTACAAAAGGAAGGGGGTAAGGATAGGATCAATATCCACCAGGGTTCTGGTTCTGCACGGCCCCCCCCCCAAGTATGTTAGGCTAACCCAAGCTTCCTAGCTATTGACTCCCTGGTGGCCTCAGGCCATGCGGCCATGGCTTCCGGCTGGCCTAAGGGACTAAAATGTCCTGAGGGACTTCAGACTTGGCAGATATCCTAAGGCAGGCAAACTAAACCCTGCACCCATTTGACTATGCAGACCACTCAAGTCTACCTGAGCTGAGCATAAAATTCTTCTTGAATATCCTTTCCCTGCTATGGCTAAAGAAACCTCTTTCTTTTAACTGGTGAATGACCTCCAAGTGTCCCGTTTGGTACCAGTATTGGACTGGGGGACCAGCCCACTAGAGGATGTTAACCTAGATGGCCAGCTCTAATATTCTCTGGATCTTGATTCTAGCTGATGCAGAGGACGATTTGAGAAAGAGGACGCTGGGGTTAAAATCAGATGGGGGAGTGTGAGTGAGAATGTGAAAAAGAAAATATTCACATCTCTAATTCCTTAGAAAGTAGTAAAAAAGGCAGGCTATACTCTAAGGAAATTTTTACTTTTAAAATAGGTTTCAAACCCATCCCAACCAATAAGTAAAGTAGATGTTTGAAAGCAGCCTCTAGACTCCAGAGTTCCAAGGAGGGGAGGTGTGCAGTTCACCAGAATCCCACGAGCACTTTTCCCTGGAAAGAGCTTAAAAGCTCTGGGGAAGAAGGGGGAGTCCCCCCTGGCCCAGGCTCCCCTCCAAACATTAAAAAGCTTCCCTATTGGGCTCCAGGGGAGAAAATAGCATGATAATTCAGGGCCCTGCTATAATCCTATGTATAGGGAGAGAATGTCAGATTGGGGCTCTCCTGAGAAGAGCAAGTGGGCATGAGCTGAAAAGGCTCAATTATAGGGTGAGGTAGGAATTGGGGGGGGGGGGGGGGTGAAGCAGCAGGAATCAGAGTTGGCCAAAAAAGCTCCCTGAAGGTGTGGGGGGCGGGGAGAGTGGTTTGAGGGGATCCTTAAGGAATTGACAGGATTTTAGGAGAGAAGGCATTTTAACTGGAGCAAATGCTGCAGGGTAGGATTGAGTTGGGAGAGAGAGGAAGAGGGGGGTAGCCCATGGGCACAAGAGAGTGGAAGGTAAGGAAAGCCCGCCTGGCTGGTGAGGAGGGGCTTGTACTCTACCCACATTGGCTGGATAGAGCAGGCCTTGGCAAGGCCAGACCCTACCCCATCTTGATTCTTCTCATGCCAAGGCCTCTTCTAAACTCCCCTGTCCCCTGTCCATTCTCCCTTCTCCCAGTTGTTCATGCAGGAAAACTTGGAGTCATTTAAAGTCAATTCAACAAATATTAAGCCTCTACTGCATACTAGGCACCAGAAACAAAAGGCAAAAAATTAAAACAGACTGTCCTTTAGAGGGAACCATTTTATCCACAGATAAATACAAAAAATAGATAGCAATATATAAAGTAATGGGGAGAGGAAGAGGCATACTAACAACTGGAGGAATAAGGAAAGGCTTCTTATAGGAGGTGGAATTTAAACTGAGGCCTCCAAGGGAATTAGGGATTCCAAGAGGCAGGTGAGGAATGAGAGTATTCCAGCCTATGCAAAGGTGTGGAGGTGGTAGATGGAATGTCACCCACAAGGAACAGCAAAGAGGAGAGTTTGGCTGGAACATAGAGTGGGCAAAGGGGAATAATGGACAATTAATCCTCTTACGATCCTTTCTCAGTCATTCCCTATATATGTCAGTCACCTAACCCTACCAATTTCTCCTTTAAAATGGCTCTCCATCCTGCCTCCTCATCCATTCTGACCATCTCACCACATCTGTCTACTTCTCTCTATTCTGACTGCACCCTAGCCCACCTCAAACCTAAATTATTGCCAAAGACCACTACCACCAGATCTTATCACATCCCTCTCCTGCTCAGACACCTTCCATGGCTCCCCAGTGACGGACTGTTGGATCAAGCCTAGGCTCCTTTGCCTGCCACCCAAAGCCCTGAAGGCAGCATGGTGTTCTGAGGACTCAGATTTGGATCTCACCTCTACTATAAACTAGATCCAGGGGACCTCACTAATCCAGCACCCAACCTGCTCTTCTAGCCCTACCTCACACAAACCAAGCCAAGTCAGTCTCCTTTCTATCCTTCCCCCTTTTCCCAGGATTCCACTCATTCCCACCTCAGTGCTTTTGCTCATGCTGGGCCTTTACCCAGAATGCTCTCCTTCCTGTCTCTAGGAAGTCTTTCTTAATTATCCCAACCCAGTGATTTGGTTATTCAGCAAATATTGATTAAACACTGACAGATTTTTCCATCCTCTGAGCTCCCCTAACATTTACCATCTCTGTTCCATCCATTAATCATCTCCTACCCAATACTGGGGAATTACGTTGTATGTCTTTCTTGCCTGAAGATCCTGACTGTGGTTTATCAGTTTCTTTATTCCTCATGCTGCTTAAGCCACTGCTGTGCACATTGTAGGTGCTCAATAAATACATGTTGAAGGAATGAATGAACGAATAAAGGACTTTGAATGCCAGCTGAGGAATGTAGACTTTTATCACTGGAGCAGGGCAGGGATGTGACCAACATGGCATTTTTTTGCAGGAGTGATCAATCACACGGGGATGCTGGAGGCCAAGTCTGTCTAGACTCCTGTCCAAAGGGATTTATTAGTAGAAGGCTCAGAAGAATCACAAGGTAACATATAACATGGTCCTGTAGCATGTGTGGCCTCAAAAGAGAATATTAGAGCTGGATTTCAGTGAACTAGACATGAATCGTACTGGTTAGAGCTGGCAAGGAAGCAAAGTGCTACAATAGGAAGAATTTGTGGTCAGAGCATCTGGGTTCGAATTCTGGTTCTCCCATTCATTGGCAAATCACTTTTCCTCTAGGTCTCAGCCTAGGCCTGTGTCAAATGAGGGAGCTGGACATCCAAAGTCCCGTCCAGTTCTAAATCTTTGAAAACACTCAGGAAACTGAGACCCAGCGAGCTAAGTGACTTGTCCAAGGGCACACAGCGGGTCAGCGGCAAGACTTTTTGAAAGCATGTGTGCTAAAGCCAGCTGATGGCTCCATCCCCCACATTTTGCTGCCTCCTGACATCCCACAGTCTGAAGCTGCACTGATAGTCTAATCTGTGGGTTATCTCCACATTGCTGGCCCATCTAGCCTCCTGCTGCCTTTATGGAACTATTAGTGCTCCTGGCTAGAGGGGGACTAGGCAGCTATGCTCTCTCAGCCCATCAGCAGAGTAGTTTGGCAATCAGTGTTAGATGAGAGAGCACAGGCCTCAGAAGTTTGAAGCTTTAGTGTGACCCCTAATTCTGGTCCCTTTCATTCTCTGCACCTCAGTAGCCTCAGCTGCTTACACTGCCTATTCCACCAGGTTGGTATGAGGACTGAGTGAGGGAATGCAAGCCATGAGACATGACATAAATGGCAAATATTTTGGAGAGGCAGCATGGCACAGTGGAAACTATGGCAATCTGCGAGGTAAAAGACCCAATTTCAAATCTTGGCTCTACCACTGTCAGATTTTAGGTCGCCTCTCTGAGCCTCAGTTTTCCTCACCTACGAAATGGGGCTAACACTATATGTACTTTATACCTTGAGGGAGAAAACACTTTGGAAATCTTCAAAACATTATAGAAATATGACCTATTGTTGTTTATTAAGGAAATTTTAGCAGGTGAGAACTTTATCCTGAAAAAGCTATCTGTGCTGTCCTATTCTAATCTGAGGCCTTGACGATTAAGAAGTCTGACCCTTTGTGCTGGGGAGAAAGGAGAAGATACTCGAATACCCAAATCAATACTTCCATTGCACTTGAAGAAAACCCATTTCTAGGAATCTCCAAAATACATTCCCCGGTAATGGCTGCCTTCATCCACAAACACTGTGCTGGGCACCTTCAGTAATACCAAGTCAAGTAAGACATGGGCCCTGCTTTCAAGGGCCTTGCTTATAGCCTAGTAGAGAAGACAGGATGTTGATTGACGTGGTGTTAATAGCTTGGGAGTTGTTTCTATCTGTCGCACCTTGAGGATTACGAAGTCCTTTCCTTGCAACCATCCGAGGATACGGTATTATCCCCATTTTACAGATAAGGAAAATGGAGGCCCAGAAAAAAAAGGAAGTGACTGACCCAAGATCACATGGATACTGAATGTAGGGTTTGACCCAGGACTTGAACCCAAGGCTTACCAATTCCCAAAACGTTCCCCACAGCGGGTGGCCCCTCAGAAGGAGAGTTGCGGCATAGGCACTCTGCCAGATGTGTGGTGCAGAGAGAAAATGCACCAGGAATCCACAGAAGAGAGGTCTTCAGTCCTATTAAACTAATTGAGTCTGAGAGAAGGCCAGAGGATCCGAAAGACATTGTAATTAAATGAAGCCGATCAATGCCAGCCCTTAGCAGCAACAAAGCCTCCAAAGCCATTGGCTGGGACAGGCACAACTGCTCTGTTTGAGGAGCCACAGAAATGAATTACGGCTGCAATTATGCAAGTGATAAAATGCTCATCTAAATGGGAGCTGTCAAGACTTCATTTGGTTAAACGCTCTGCCCAGAAGCCGGCCACCAGCCGCTACATCATTGCCCGTTTTTCTGGCCCGTGGTCCACATAATTAACGAGGACCTTTCTGGGCTCCTCCAGAAAAAGGCAATCCCACTACTCAATTGGGTCTCCATTTAAAGCAAGAAGGGGTGGAACTAGTGACTGCCCTCCATCCCTGAACCAGCTTCCCTAGTTCTCAACCATACTTTGAATCAGAAGATTGAGCAGGAAGGTGACTTACAAGCCATTTTGCCCAAGTCCTTCATTTTACAGGAAGAAACTGAGGCCCCCTGAAGGGCAGTGATTTGCCCAAAGTGACACAGATAGTCAGTAGGAGAGTTGAGATTTTACCCCAAGGCCACCTCACAACCTGCTCCCCAACCCAACCAGCACTGAGGATGACCACCTCCTGCCACCATTACAGGTGAGTCCAAGGGAGCCATCTTGGGTAAGGGTCAGATGATAGGATTTAGAGCTGGAGTATCTTAGATGCCTCCAGTTTCCTCATCTGTAAAACAAGCTGGAGAAGGACATGGCAAACCACTCCAGCATCTTTGCAAAGAAAACCCCAAATGGGGTCACAAAGAGTCAGACACAACTGAAAAGACTAAACAATAATCTTAGGTCTTAGATGGCATCTCACCCAAACTCTCTAATGTTATGGATGAGGAAATTGAGGCCCAGCGAAGAAGAAAAAAATTTGTCCATAGTCATACAAGTAGTAAAATAAGCAAAGGCAGGATTAGTAGCATGCTGATAAAATTTTCATACAATCTAAAGCTAATATGATGGATGATAGGATCTTTTTTGAAAGAGCTCGACAGGCCAGAATAATGGACTGAACCTCAGAAGAAACCAAATAGAGGTGGATGTGAAAGTCATACAGTTGGGTTCAAAAAACCAATTGTGCAAGTATAGGATGGAAGATGTTAGGCTAGGCCACAGTTCACCAAAAAGGACTTGGGGAGGGCAGGGTGTGGAATCAGGGGACTGCAACATCAAAATGATTCAGCTCACAGGTCATGTGATCTTGGGTGTCCAAAACAAAGGAAATGAGAGAGCCTCTGCCCTGGTCAGCCCACATCTCAAGGACTGTGTTTAGCTCTAGGTACCACACTTTAGAAAGGATGTCACCAGATTGGGGAACTCCCAGGGAAGGGCAACCGGAATGGTAAGAGGCCTGGAGAAGAGAAGACTTGGGGAGCACATGAAAGCTGTCCTCAAGTGTATACGGGAATCAAGATAAGACTTTCTCTATTTGGACCCAGAGGGCAAAGTGAGGAAGGTAGAAGGAAGGTACAGACATCGATTTAGGCTTGGCATGAAGCAAATGCAAGAAACCCTCAAAGATTGGAGAGGGCCATGCGGCCCAATTGTCAGAAAAAGAAAGAGGGTGGAGCCTGCAAATTATGGACCCATGAGGCTAGTTGGATTTCTGGCAAAATTACAGGTGAGCTAATTAAAGGGATGGATCGTGAGTACTTAGAAGGGAAAGTACCCAGCACAAGGGATCTTGTCTTGGAACATGTCCTGCCAGCCTGAACTTCATTCTTTTTTTGGACAGGGTTACTAAATCAAGGGAATGCCCCCCAATACCTGGATTTCACCAACTGTTTGCTGTTCTCTCGTGTTATTTTTGTGAACGAGACAGAAAGATGAAGGCCATGTGATCATCCAGTTAGATGGAGATACCAACTTAGTGAAACCATCCCAAGCAGAAGGAATTTCACCTCTCTACCCTCTGCTCTGTGAGGCCTTTCCTGACCTCTACCCTTAGCTCTTTCTCCCTCCTCATATTACCTCATGTGGCTTTATTTCTGAATGTGTTGTATCCCTCCCTCTGCTTCCCTCAGTAAAACGTGAGACATGTAACAAGGGATATACGTGTATGTACATATATGTACAAATACAAAGGTGCACGCCTGAAGCCAATGCAGTTGTCAAAATTTTCATATTGAAAGCATATGTCTGCAAACTACAGATCGGGGCTGCATTTATTTTGTTGATTGTCTAGACTTATGAAAGTGATGAAAAATGTTTATAATGCAGATTAAATTTGTGTGTCATGGAAACATTTTTGGTAGAACCAACACACCCTCTAAACATATATGTGTGTGTGTATATATGCAGCTTTGTGTCTGTATCTGTCTTATATATGCAAATACATATATATACACATATATATTCAGTTTTGTGTCTATATTCCTGTCTTATATATACAAATACATGTGTGTATATGTGTGTGTATATATATGTGTGTGTGTATACATACATATATATATTCAGCTTTGTGTCTGTATCCCTGTCTTATATATACAAATACATATATATACACATATATATTCAGTTTTGTGTCTATATTCCTGTCTTATATATACAAATACATGTGTGCGTATATGTGTATATATATATATATATGTGTGTGTGTGTATATATACATATATATATTCAGCTTTGTGTCTGTATCCCTGTCTTATCCATAAGTTACATGGTAAATATTTTCAACTAAATTGAAGTCTTCTTCAGACTCAACATTCCCAATTCTTTCGATGCTCCTAAGATGCTCTCTTGTCCCCTCACCATCGCAATCACTTTCTAGTTTGTTAGTCTAGAACATGGCCCTCAGAATGCTCTTGATGGGCTCCGGGGTAGAGAACAGCGGGGCTAGCAAGAGGAAGGAGGTCACTTCCTGTCTCGGGGATCTAGCTCCCTCACCTAACAAAATGAATGGGGCTGAGTTGAGGTGAGGTTCAAGGGCAATAATAAAGAGGGCCTGAAAACCCTAAATGCCTGTTCTCTTTCCTTTTCTTGCGCCTTCCTGCAGCCTGAAATAACGCTGGCTGGCTGCCCTGACTCTC
Source organism: Phascolarctos cinereus (assembly GCF_003287225.1). Lineage (NCBI taxonomy): Eukaryota > Metazoa > Chordata > Mammalia > Diprotodontia > Phascolarctidae > Phascolarctos > Phascolarctos cinereus. The sequence continues at coordinate 29,325,287 of NW_027556291.1, forward strand.
CTAAGTGTTGACTCCAGCTCTGGGCTCCTGCAGCCAGAGCTGGCTGCTGAATGGAATAGGTTAGCAGCTCAGTGGTGGTGGCTGCAAAGACCCATACTGTGCTTTAAATGGATTGGAAAGAGATAGAGCAAATTGTCCAGACTGAGTAGTACTCATACTATCTGTCTCATTCATTCAGCCAGCCGGTATTCATTATTGTTCATTCAACAAACAGGCAGTAAGTGCCTACTATGTGCTAGATGTGATGGGCGCTGGGGATACAAACATAAGACTCTCCCTACCCTCAGGCCTTGGGGGGGGTGTACAATATTTAGATGATGAGCAAATAAATAAAATGGGAAAGGCACAAAGTTAGGTAATCAGTAAGCCTTAAAGGCTTACTGTATGCCAGCCCCGAGGCTATAAAGGCAAAATAACCACCACCACTACAACCCAGCCCATTGTCGCTTCCCCGGGGGCTCATACTGTACTCTGCTTCCAAAACCTGTCTCTCACCCCCTTGTCTCCATTCTCATGGCCACAGCTAATCTAGGACCTCATGGCCTCTTGTATAGACAAAGACTATTGCTATTAAATCTTGTTTTCCATCCCAGCCCTCTGACCCCAACTAACTGGGTGACCCCATGGGTGGCCATGGGCAAGCTACATAACTGGTCCTCATCCACAAACAAACTGGAGCTAACAATACCTGTCCTACCTACTCCGTCCTAGGACAATTGGGAAACAGGACTAAGAAGGCATCCAGGCAGGAGGAGAAGAGGAAGCCTTGGGCTCAAGTCTCTTTTTTTTTTCTTAGTGAGGCAGTTAGAGTTAAGTGACTTGCCCAGAGTCACACAGCTAGTGAGTGTTATGTGTCTGAGGCTGGATTTGAACTCAGGTTCTCCTGACTCCAGGGCCGGTGCTCTATCCACTGGCTCAAGTCTTTTTTGAGGACTCCCGGGGATAGAGGAGCCCAGGTAAGTAAGTCACTGAGCCTCTCAAAGTCCCAGGCAATTCCCAGCTGAAAGGCTGATCTGAAGTAGTCATCTCCAGGGAAGTTCTTCCCCTTTTACAATGCAAATGCTCCAGGCAGGGGAAATCATCTATGCTTGCTTACCCAGCACAGAAGGGAAGCTTTCTTCCTAGGGTGTCTGGACTCTGGCAGCCAGAGGGTTAGAGGATGTGGGACGGCAAAGAAAACACAACAGACAATGAGAGAGGAAGGGGCAGGCCTCTAACAGACATGGCTGACCAGAGAAGAGACCATCTTAGTCCAATATTCAAATTTTAAAGAAGGGGAAACCAGACCCACACCAAGGAGAAGTGACTTGCCCAAGGTCACAGTGGCAGAGTTGGGATTCAAAGCCAGTGTTCTTTCTACTGCGTTCTCAGACATAGATATTTTGGAAAGACCCAGAGAACCTAATTTGAGCTAAAATCAGTCAATAACCACTTCCTAAGCACTTAACTATATCCGCTACTATGCTAAGCACTAGAGATATAAAGGAAGACAAAGACTCAGTTCCTGCCCTCAAGAAGCCTACATTTTAAAGAGGAAAACAACATAGTAATAATTAGGTACATAGAAAACATAGAATGGAAGCTAAGCTCAGAGGGATAAGGCATTAGCAGCTGGGAGGGGGAGGGGAAAAGGCCTCCAGCAAAAGGTGGGAGGCAGAGATGGAAAAGGAGAACAGAACAGACATGAAAACAGTCAGTGCAAAGCCACAGAGATGGGAGATGGAGGAACGGCAAGAAGGCCAGTGTGGCTGGATCAGAGTGTGTGGAGGGGGAAAGTGGAAGAAAACTGGAATAGAAAAAGGGGGCAGGCTGTGAAACAGGAGACCTTTATATAGCTCCTGGAGGTAAATAGAGAGCCATGTTCACATCTTCCTATGCTCAGGTCTGACCATGTCACCCCCTCTCTACAATAAATGGCTCCCTATCACCTCCAGGATCAAATATAAAATCCTGTTTGGCTTCTAAAGCCCATCACAACCTGCCCCTCTCTACCTTTCCAGTCTTGTTACACCTTATCCTTATACCCTCCCCACTACCTCCACCACCTGCCACCTCCACCACCGTACTCTGAGATCCACATATACTGCCCTCCTTACTGTTCCTCAAACATGTCACTTCATCACTGGCAGTCCCTCACGCCTGCAATGCTCTCCCACACCATCTCCACCTCCTGGCTCCCCTTGCTTCCTTCAAGTCTCGGTTAAAATCCCACCTGCTACAGGAAGCCTTTTCCCGTTCCTCTTAATTGTAATGCCTTCCCTCGGTTGATCATTTCCAATTTATCCTGTATATAACTTGTTTGTACCTAAGTTTGTTTGCATGTTGTCTGCCCTATGACTGAGTTCCTTGAGGGCAGGGAATGTCTTTTGCCTTTCTTTGTAAGTTGGTGCTTAGCACAGAGGGGGAGGGGTGACATGGTCAAACCTGAGATTTTTCAAAATCACCTTGGCAACTGAATGGATGGAAGGGAGAATGACTTGAGGCAGGGTGACCAATTAGAAGGCTATTGCAAGTGTCCAGGCACAAGTTAATGACTCTCCCCTCAACAAGGGTGGTGGGTATGTGAGTGGAAGAAAGGGGACCCAGATATTGTAAAGGTAGAAACTAGGACAAGATTGCTGAGGGCTTTTGTATTGGTGGGGTAAGGGAGAGGAGACAAGGACAATACTGAGGTTTGGAGCCTAGGGAACCTGGACTATACTGGTGCCCTTCCTGCCCTAGACAGTCAGTGAAGGCAGCAATGTGCTGGAGTCAGCCCAAACTGGCTGGAACCAATTGTTAGATTTCAGTGTGAGGATTTACAGCAGGACTACATTTGCTTTGTAGATTGGATGGTCTTAAGAAAGGGAAGGAGAAAATGTTAAAAATGCAGATTTTATTTGAAAGTGTGAATATTCCGGGAGAGCCAGTTGTTAAACAATTACTAGCATGCCCTCAGGTAGTGGGGCAGTTTGGGAAAGGGGAGGGGGGTGGGGGAGGATAATGAGTTCTCTTTTGAAGAGGGTAGCCAGTGTTTCAGATTCCACACTAAAAGCCCAGGAGCAGGGGAATGGAGAATCAAGGTCAACAGAGGGCCAGCCCAAGAACTCACCACGCTAAGGGACTAGCTTGTGGGTCCAGGACCAAGATGGGCCCCACAGTCTGGGGGAGAAGCCAGGCTGGTGGGAGTTCAGTAAGCTCAGCTGCCCTGGGAAGACCTTTATTTGGGGGAGAGGGGCTAGGCAGGGCTAGGTTTCAAATAGCAGCACTTACACATAGCTGGAATTGAATTGATGGTTGTTCATTTCAATTTAAAAAGATGTTACTTGGACTGAGAATAATACTGGCAGCTTAGAGACTTGGATTCCAGTCCCAGCTCTGACACTGTATGATGTTGGCTGAGATACTTCCCTATGTGCCTCAGTTTCCCCATTTAAAAAGAGGAGGATGGATTAACTAGATGGTCTCTAGGGCTTTCCCAGCTCTAACATTCTAGAAATCAATGGTTTTACACCAGGGGATACAGGACAGTATGCCCTAGGAAGAACACTGGGTCTGGGGTCAGAGAGCCTGAGTTTCAGCCCTACCTAGGTCAGCAGCCTACTTGCCATGTGAATTTAGACAAGTCGATCTCCCTTGAGCCCTGCAGACCACGTATTGTTAAGTGTCTGAGGCCAGACTTGAACTCAGGAAGATGAGTCTTCCTGACTCCAGGCCAGGCACTCTAATCCAAAGGGAAACTGCTGGCTCACCTTTCTAGCCCGAGATAACCAGTTCTATCAACTGGCAAGTAACTAAGGCAGAAACTGTGGGAACAGCTATGGACCAGGATTGTGCCCCAGGGTTCTGAAGAAGGCCCGCTGGCCGGCAGCCCAGGACCACTAGAGCTGATCCTGGACTCCGCACCACCTGGGGACAAGTTAATGTTGCCTAGACTGGAATTAGGCAGTTCCTAACTAACTCCTAACAACTGGGACCGCCCAGAAGGGCAGTATCAGACTGAGCCCTTGATCCCACTGCCTAGAGCTCACAGGAAATTTGCAGCTTCCTGTGATCCTTGAACACAGCCCTGAATACTCAAAGAATATGGTGGCAGAACCCCAAATAAGATAGGCCAGAACTATAATGAGGCCCTCCTGACAGTCCTGCCAGAAGTGCAGAGCCTGGCCCGAACACCAACTCCCGATTTGGGAAGTAAGACTGGGAATGGGGAATAAAGCCAAATCACCTACAAGCAGCAAAGCCTCAAACAATAACACAACACAGTTTGGCCACCAGATCAACTAGAAATCATCGAAAAATTAAAGTAAGAGTTTGAAAAGGAGTTTCAAATGATATTAGAAATGAAATGAGAGGGATAAAGAAAAGAATTGGACAAGAAATGAGAGTTTGAGAGGAAAAACTTGGAAAGAGAATCAACACAAGAGGTTCAATGACTCCATAACACAAGAAATATTTAAACAACCAAAACATCAAAAAAGTAGAAAAAACCATAAAGTATCCCCGATAGAAAATAACTGACCCTAGAAAACAGATCAAGAAGGGATAATTTAAGAATCATCGGACTCCCTTGAAAGCTAAGACCAAAAAAAAAAAAAGTCTGGACATCACTACTATTTAAAGGAAATAATGAAAGAAAACCACCCAGATCCTGTAAAGTACCAATAATAATAGCTAGCACTTATGTAGCTCAGGAGGTAGGCTGTTTCTGAATAGCTCCCAGCTAAGGATGGTTTTTACATTTTAAAATAAAGTTTGATTGTTGTTTTAAAATGTAAAATCCATTCTTAGCTGGGGGTGGGGGGGCCACCTAGGCCAAGAGGATCTGGTCCTCAGGCTATAGTCTTGCAGCCCCTTATTCTAATGTAAGAACCCTAATGGCATCAGAAGTTTCTAGTAAGACATCTGGTAATTCTCTTTTTTTACATTTTGATGGTCTTAGAAGAAAAGGAAGGGGGGGGAGGAGAAAGGGAAGGATGTATTATAAGAAATTAATAGTAGAATCCTAGAAATGGAAGGGAGATGAGTTCAGGCCAGCCTTCTATCCAGTGGGTGGCTTCCTTCTAACATCTATATGAACACTACACTTCAGTGAGACAACTGGATCCCACGAGGGGATCGTGATGGAGAAGTCCTTGTGTGCCTCTGAGTCAAAATCTATCTTCCTTCAGTTTCTCTCCACTGCTCCTTGTTCTGCTCTCTGGGGCCAAACAGCACAACCCTCAGATCTCTGGAGAGCTCTTAGTGCCCATCCCCACTGCCCACAGAGTTGCCATGTGCCATTTCCACCACCCACTGTCCTGAGGCCTAGCCTAGTTACTTCTACTGATCTTGTTTTATGGTTGTCCTCTTCTGGACGTACTGCAGTTTGTCAACATCCCTCTTAAAATCTGGTGCTCAGAACTGAATCCAGCATACCAGGTAAGATCTGGGCAGGGAAATGACCACTTTGGTTATTCTGGCCACTAGTAGGTCCTACTTGTCAAAGTGAATTGAGCCCTGACTAAGCTTGAGAAAATAGCTCATGAAGTTGAGACATTATATTATTATATTATATTACTGTCCATTTATAAAATATGTACTATAACTTACAAAGCACGTATGGCCCAACCCCAGCAGCTCTGGGCTCTCCCCCCAACAATGTAGACTGCAGCCTGTCCCATGTGACTCTTGCCCAGAGGTTCCCCAACAACTGGGGGGGGGGGGCAGGCCACCCAAGGCGTGCTCTGACTTTTCTTGGCTACAAATGGAAGCCCGGGACTGCCCACAGGTTCAAGGCTACTCTCTCCCTGTGCCCAGCCCAGCTTCTATTTTCCTCCTCCAAGGCTCTGGAATCTCTGATACCACCTCTCCTGCATATTTCCTTGTCTCTAATTTGTTGCAGGCTGTTCATACCCACCCCAGCCCTGTTAGCTGCCAAGCTTGGTCACCCCTGTCTTGTACTTGGACAGCTGATTTTTATGAACCCTGACATGAGACATTACATTTAACCCTGGGAAATTTCATCTTGCTGACTTCTACCCCACATTTTGAGCCTGTTGAGATTATTTTGAATCTTGATTCTGCCATCATATTAACCATCCCTCCCAGCTTTGTGTAATCTGCAAATTGGATAACCAAAGCTTCTCTGGCTCCATCTAAGATGGTTTTTATCAGGGTTTTTATCAGGAACTCTGATAAGTGAGCCCTTTTCTGGGTCTTTGGTGGAGGGAGGGAGGTGGGCTAGGCTAGGCTGGAGTAAAGCAGATGGCAGTGGGGGTGGGAGGGCAGGGACAGTGGCTGGGGTCTGCAGTCCTAGAGAACCAACAGGATTTTCAGGGCCAGGCACAGATATTACCTTACCCACCAGAAAAGCAAATCCTGATAGAAGTTGAAAGCCTCCTTGGACTTCTCTGAGCTAGGGGGATCATCTGATTATACTGGCTTCTGAAGAGTCACAAATCTGAGTTTCCCTGGCCAAGGGTGGGGGCTGGGGGGATCCCTCTGCCCTGCCTGGTTAAAGAAAAGCATTGAGACCTAGAAGAGAACTTGGCCTGGAGGGAGGGGGGGTGGTATGAAACTAGCCGGGACCCAGCCAAGAGGGGAAGAAGGTAATGGAGCTAGGGCTTAATTGGAGCCTGTCTCTAGGGTAATAGCTGAGCAGGCCCCCGCCCCAGTAAGGTTCTGTGTCAGACTCAAGCAGGAGACTTTGGTATAGGGTGGGAGTTGGGGGACAGCTTTGGATAGCTGGATGGACTTCAGGGGCCTAGAGGGCAGGAAGGCTTCACTTCAGTCCCTCTCCCCAGACTTAGCAAAGCACTTAGCTCGGGCAGGAGGACAGATCAGGATGTGTGGCTACACTGGGATGCCAAGCATATCCCAGGAATGGCCCTTGGGGGCTCTCAAAGGCTTACTGGAGTCTAACAGGGAATTCCTCAGTTATGGATGGGGAAGAGAGGGGAGGAAGGAAGAGGGGAGGCATTTTCTGCCTTTGATTAAGCCAGTAGAATGTGGCCCTATCTGAACTGGATTTGGAGTCAGAGGAATGGGGCCCAAAGCCTGGGCTCCTTTATTTTTAACTGTGTGACTTTGGGCAAGATTTCAACTCCCTGGCCCTCGGTTTCCTCCTCTGAAAAATAAGACTGGTGGGACAGTATGATCTGAGGGTCATTCCCCCCAGCTCTAAATCTATTCTTCACCCCTCTCCACAGAGGGCTCTCAGAGCACACGTCTAAATTCAGTCTCTTTTCCCCTTAATCCCTCCTCGGCCTCTTCCTGACTTCCCAGTGAGTGTGGAGGGTACCACCAACTCTCTCTCACCTCCCACTGCCCCCCAATCCAATCTGCTGATTCTGCCCTTGTAACATCTCTCATCTATGTCCCCTCTTCTCCTGACACTGCCACCACCCTGGTACAGGTCATCACCTCACACCTGGACTAGAGTACAATAATTGCCTGCTGGGAGCTCTGCCTGTCTCAAATCTCCCCCCACTCCAGTCCAGCCCTCCACTCTGATAACAAGTGCAGGGGTGACTCGTGGGACTCCCCCCACCCCAGCCCATTTAACAGACTCCAGTGGCCCCACTTCCTTCCAGGATCAAATGGGAAATCCTCCCTTTGGCTTTTAAAGCCTGTCATAAGACAGCCCCTCCTACCTTCCCAAGTCTTCTTTCCACCGTCCAAGACACTCCTCCGGACTCCGAGCATTCTCTGGCCATCCCCCATTCCTGGAACACTCCCCCCTCTTCATTTCCACCTCCTGGCTTAAACCTCGCCTGCCGCTAGAAGCCTGTCCTGATCCTACTTAATATGTTACTGCCTTCCCACTGTGGACTAGACTAGCTCCAATTTATCCTGTAGGCATCTTGTTTGCAAGTTGTCAGCCCCATTAGATTGTGATCTGCTTGAGAGCAGGGATTAGGGATTGTCTTTTCCTCTCTCCCTATATCCCTCCAGCGCTTAGCACTGTGCCTAACACTTAGTTAATTGCTTAATAAATTGCTTAAATAATTGCTTGTTAATTTGACTACTCGTTATCCCCCCCCAAGAGCTCCCCCCTTTCTAACTCTCTGGCACTAACCCTCTGTTAGAGGGCACCACCATCCTCCCAACCGCCTAGGCTGGAAAGCTCGGTGTCATCCAGGCCTCCCTCCCCACCGCCAATCTGCTGCCAGGTTCTGGCAATTCTGACTTGGGACCATCTCTTATATGTCTGCTCTCCTCTGACATGGCTAGCACCTGTTGCAGGCCCTCATCACCTCTTGCCTTCTGGTTGGTCTCCCAGCCTCAAGTCTCCCCCCACTCCAGTCCATCCCTCCACTCAGCTATCAAGTGATCTCCCTAAAGTGCAGGGTTGACTCATGTGACTCCCCACCCCACCCCACCCCTGTAACAAACTGCAGTGGCCCCCTCCTCTTCCCTCCAGGATTAAATATGAAATGCTCTCTTTGACTGTGAAAGCCTCTCGTAAGACAGCCCCTCCTACCTTTCCAGTCTACTCTATGCCATCCAAAGGCCTCCATCTCCACTTTGCTCTGGCTGTCCCCTATGCTTGGAATACTCTACCTCTCATCTAGATTCCTGCCTTCCCTAGATTCCTTCCAATCTCAGCTAAAATCTCACCTTCTACAACTAGTGGCTTCCCTATGTGACTGCCTTCACTTTATCTTGTGTGTAGGGTATTTCTGCGTAGCTCTCTGTATAAGATTGTGAGCTCTTCGAGGGCAGGCACTGTTTCCCCACCCCACCCCCCTTTTTTTCCCTCTTATTTACACCCACCATTTATTATTGCTTGGCACATAGCTGGCTGATTGAATGACTCCTCTCCCGCAGAGGTCCAATGGGGCACCCAGAGGGGAATGATATTACCACAGGCTCACTCCAGAGAGATGGGGGTGGTTGATTCTCAGCTATTGGTAGGAATATGGTTTTTGAATACTACTTAACAAATCCCAGGGTACCTGAAGGTGTTGGCAGAGGGCAGTAGGGTCAGCTCAATGAGCTCGTGAAGGTAGTGAGCTGCCAGGAGGGGTTCCGCCTCCCAACCCATCCATAAGTTCCAAAAATAAGAGCAGAAACTATTTTTGGTCTATACCCCCAACCCATAGCCCAATGACTGGCCCATACATAGCACACTTAAGTATCTGTTGAATGAAAGGCTGCTGGGCATTTTGGAGGTCTATCTGTGGATAAGGGTGGAGTGCTGGAAGCCACGTGATTATTACAAGGTCTATTACTAGGAGGGCCCATAGAGAATAGCTAGATGGCTGATCTTCCCCCCCACCCCATGTTACACATGAAGACTGTGAGGCCGAGAACGGGACTCACCTGAGATCTTCCTAAGTTGGCTGTAGGCTTCAGAGCCAGACTGCAGACCAGCGGTTCTCATTCCACCTCTTCCACCTTTCACCAAACCACAGTGCCCAGGAGTCTGGGCAGGTTAAGTGGTTTGACCCCACCAGAGAGACTGCAGTTCAGAAGAAGGATTCTAGTTCCTCAGAAGACTGGCAAGGGCAAGGCCTGGGCTTCTGTCCTGAAGGAAGGGAGTCGGCGCCTTATGCATTGGGGGCTCTGAGCACTAGGATAAAGAGCTGAGTTTCTGGAAACAGGGGCAGCTAGCAGGCTCTTTTCTAGTTAATCGAGAGAACACCTCTGAGCTATGAATAAGACTTGAGCTATGAATGAGAATGAAGACACCTTATTCTCTGCCTGGAGCCTGCATTTATCCGGTTAGCCTGGGATGCTCAGGTGGCAGCTGGGGTGGGGGTGGGGGACGGGGGACGGGGGAGCATTGTGTAACCTAGGGAGGCAGGTCATCAATTAGCAAGGTGTTTACCACTGCAAAGTAGCAGCTTCCCGGAAGCCCCCACTCCCCACAGAATTCCCAGTGGTAGGCCCTCAAAGACCATTATTTCTGTTTGATGCCCATGGCTGAGGCCCCCTTTTCCCCCTCCCACCCAAACACTCGGGGCCCTCATTGAACCCCCAAATCCAGCCTGACATTTTTAAGTACCACTATTCGCAAACCCCTATGCTTGGAGCTGGAACCCCTAAACCCAAAAGTACAAGATGGGCATGGGGAGGGGTGGAGGGAGTGGGCAACACAGACAAATTTAAAAAAATAATAATAAAAGAAGAGCACTTACGACTTGGACATCGGGAAAGGCTTCAGTAGGAGGTGTGAGCCATGTAGGATTCAGGTGAAAGTGGAGTATAGGAGGAGTCCATTCCTGCCAGGCATGCATGAGGGATAACATGTGCGGAAAGCCCAGAAATGGGCTATGAAATGTTGCTGTAGGGCAGGGGTTCTTCACCTTTTGTGTGGGGTGGGCCTCTTTGATAATCTAGTTAAGCCTTGGGTCCATTTTCAGAATAATGTTTTTAAATGCATAAAATAAAATACAGAGTATTACAAAGGCAACCATTGGTATTGTAATATTGTCGCCAACACATTTAACAGTTTTAACATTTTAAAAGTTGATGATGGCCCCTAGGTTAAGAACTCCTGGTGGAGGGAGGGGGGAGGTGAAGAGAGATGCAGAGCTCAAATTAACTTGAGCAGCTTTAAAAGGTCTGGGATCTGGTTTGGGCCTGTTGATTATAGAAGGGTTTGCATATGCCCAATTGACTCATTCTAAATTTGGTATTGAACAATTTGGGATTAATTGGTGGTTTGGGGCTGTTATGGGACTAATTTATGTGGTCAGAGCCACCCCTTTGTGCTGTGCTAGGCTTCATCACAGGCTTTGTCTATTTTGCCTTTCCCCCCTTTTCAGATGGATCCGGTTATGAACCTGCCCCCCCACACACACATATACACCCTCACCCCTCTTTGGGTGCCTTAAAGCAGAACCATGTAATAATTAATTATATGTGTTCTGATCCACACCTCCTAAAGAGAAGAGTTCCTGGACCCCACAGTCCCCAGCCCTAGCCTTGGAAAGACAATGGGGTAACTTCTAAGCTCAAAAGATGGCACCCATGCAGCTGGAAGCCATATGCAATCTCGGGTTACACAAAGAGTCTCAGTGCCCAGGACTTGGGAAGTGGGAATACCAATGGCCTCTATCCAGGGCCAGCTTACCCTACCCCTGAAATGTGGTTAGTTCTGGGCTCCACAGCCTAGGAAAGACTCTGATGATGAACTGGAGTGTGTCCAGACATAAGCAGTCAGGCTGGTGAGGAGTCTTAAACTTATGCCATATGTGGACTGGTTAGAGGAGATGGGGACAGGGAACTTGGAGAAGCCTTAGGGGGATCTGAGTGTCATACCATAGGGAAAGGGGAATGGGCTGCCCCAGGCCCCAGGGGGTTCCTTTCATCAGGAGCTGAGTTTGATAGGAGATTCTATTTTTGGTGTGGCTTGGACAAGACAGTGACCCTTCTAGCTCTGAGTCTCTGAGGCATGCTCTGGGTGGTGGGGGCTCCTAAGGGTTCCAAAGGACAGCCCTGCTTACCCAAATTCAAGAGTTTGGGGAGTCCTCATTCAGAAAAGAGAAGAGGAATTTTTGGTAGGGCTCACCTCTTGGAGAGAGGTGGGGACCACTTTGGTGGCTCCTAGAGCTGGGAGAAGTAGCAAGGGCACAAAGCCATGGAATTGACTAGCAAAATACTGGTCTTGGCCCTCCTGGAGTATCATGAATTATTTAGAAAATGCAGGTCCGATGGACAAGGGGTTGCCTCTGCAGTAACTCCGGGTGATTTCTTTCTGGGAGATGTCTAAACCCTTAAGATAGTACTGGAAGGCTGAATCCCTGTGCAGGGGTATGCAGGGAAATGTTTGATTAACAACCAGCTCTCCAAGAAAAAAAAAAAAGTACTCACAGCACACTTTAAAATTTAATCTGTGATATTAAGATTTTGTCCGTCACTTTGTTAATTAAGTCCAGATGATCAACAAAACAGTAAACCAAGTTCTGATTTGTAACGTTTGCCAATTTCTGAGATGTAAATAATGTTCATACTGAAAATGTCATAATCGCTTTAGGTCTGAGCTGGCTAGACCACACCCCTGTGCCTGTGTGGGTTCCTAGGTGAAGTGGCAGGAAGGTGATAATGGAACTCACCACAGTGTTGGAAAAATGCTTTTCTAGTGACTTCCAGAGGAGTCCAAGCCCTCAGGGTAGTACCATTTGGCTGGAGACCTGTATTCATCTCTGGAGCAAAAGCAGGATTCACCAGAATGCCAGGGGGTTGCCCCACTGGCAGCTGCTAGTTTGTTTCCCCCTTCCCCCAAGGGGAACCCAAAGACACAGAGTAATTATCCTATTAAGACTGGGCGTGCCTCTGAATCTACCCCATAAGAATGAGAAGAAGGAATGGGGGTGAGGGAGAGGTTGTATTGATTATGTGCCACTCTGGGTCCCTTATGTCCTGGGTCTTTTCTACATGTTCTATGGGGTGAAATAAAGGCTGTCCTACACATTGTGAGCTTGAGTGGTAACAGAATCTGGGCGCCCTTTTTACCCACATCTGTGGAGACCTGGGACAAGTTTTATTCAAGCTACCTTCTGAGATGGGGCAAAGCAAGTGAGAGAGATTCTCTGGAGGCTGCGCCCTGAAACTGAATTCAGTCTGTCTAAACCCAAGGTTTGGGGCACAGGACCCTGAGCTATATTGACTAGGAGGAACAGTGTGTAGAAAGGGGAGTTTAGATATTATAACAGAGGCAGTTGGGACCCACTAAAGCCTTTTGAGCAGGGGAAGTGGCCTGAGTAGATATGTGCTTTAGGAAGACTGTTGTAGCAGCTGTTGGAGGAGGATGGACAGTGTCCCCTGGCTCTGTGGGGCTTTTCCTGGATAATATTTACCATCCCAGCTCTGACAATCACTGACTGTGTAAGCTTGGGCAAGTTAGTGGTGTTAGTTACTTAGTAAGTTAATAGTGACTCAGACATGTTGAGGGCAGCCTCTGCCACTGACAGAATTGGGGTCTGGGTTCCCTGTCAACCATTTTTGCCCCATCCTTCCCAGATTCTTCCCAGATTCTGAGGTCTCATCCGTAAGATAAGGGGATTGAATGAAATCAGGGGTTCTTAACCTGGAGTCTGTGAACTTTTTAAAAAATATATTTTCAATAGAATTGGTTTCTTTTGTAATCCTATGCATCTTATTTTATGCACTTAAAACCAAAACATTTTGAGGAAGGGTCCATAGGCTTCAACAGACTGCCAGAGGGGTCTGTGACACAGAAAAGATGAAGAACTCCAAGACTAGATTGTCCCTAAAGTCCCTCCTAGCTCTGTGAACTTGTTGGCCTACCCACCCTCAGCCGCCACACTCCAGATGCTTTCTTTCCCTACCCCGCAAGAGTCCTGGCCAGGCTTCCATTCCCACAGGGGCCTGCAAGGTCTAGCTAATCTGAGAAATAAATTGATGCTAAGGTTTTGATGGCCAATTTCGTCCCAAAATAGAATGGTGTGCTATGGGAGGTAGTGAATTTCCCCCTCTCTGTGGGTGTTCAAGCAAAAGCTAGAGGCCCACCGGTTGGCTGATACGGCAGAGGGATTCGCTCTACGGTACAGCTTTTGATATTCCTGCCAACCCTGCCTTGGGTGCCAAATGTCATTTCACCTCTCCTAACCTCAATTTCTTTAGATGTAAAATGACCATGAGAACACATTCCCTGTCTACTCCATAGGCTTTACTAGTAGGAAAGCACTTTGTAAACCCTAAGGCTCCAGAGAAATGAGAGCTTTGATAAGGAGTCAATGAATGAATAGTTCTGAGAGAGCCATTTTTCCTCCTGCTAGTCTCTGACTCTGACTCCCTAACAGGTCAGTCAGAATCCTCCCTTGCCCTCCCCACCCCACCCCCAAGTATCCCAAGTGTTTCAAGGAAGTCAATCACACCTTTTTGTTTTTTGTTTTTTCTAATGCCACGAAAATACGTTTTATTGTTACATTAAACACACACTTTTTAAGGCAGTTAGATAATTAAAATCCAGTGCTTTAAGGCATGATTTCATATAATAAATCCAACTCTAATAGAATTCTTTTAAATAAATTTAAATTTTTATTCTTCTGACTTTTACGAAAGTATCACTATCTAGGTTTTAATATGGTGCTGATCTCTCAATCCTGTCCACTGATCATCTCAACTATTCAAAATTCTTGCCATTCAAGTGTCCCAGGGACAGCAAAGTGAGTGGCAGAGCTGAGAAAGGAGGTCAGAGTGGGGACCCCAGCAGCTAAGAAAGCCATTAGGAAACACTAAGATTAGCACCCCACCTCCTCACAGCCCGGAGAGGGGCTGGAGTCCAAAGTGGTATGGGCTAGGGGCTTCTCTTGGGTGATTCTCCCGGCTAGCAGGGCGACACCGCCCACCACCAAGTTTTTGTGCACTCCGGTCCTGATTCTCTCATGCTCTTCCACTGTGTCACATGGATCCACGGCTCCTTCTCTTACTGGCTGGTCAGCTTCATTGGGACAATCATCTCCATTTTGTTTCCTTTATCTTCTTTGTACCCTCCTCAGGCTCAGGTGGAGGAGGCATTTGGAGATAGGGTTCATTTGAATCGACTCCAATGTGGGTGGTTCGTATAGAATTGTGATTAATCCTTAATTATTAAAGTGCCATCTTCCTTTGGGAAAATCCACAGGAGTATAGAGAGAAGATAGGAGTGAATTTGCTACATTTGTCCAAGTGAGAGCCATTGGATGGAGGAGGGTGTGGATTTGGGGTTGTGGCCTAAGTGAGTGAAAGATTTGGGGTAGTAGCCCTAAGTGAGACTGAATCCTGACCAACTCTATGAGAAGAGGCATGATCCCAGTGCCATAGCTATAGGGGAGAGTCTCTTAGCAACTGAGATGGCCTTGATTTTCCCCGAAAAAAGAAAGCAACCATACAGAGCTACATAACCACAAAGAGAAATGAACAGGTCTGATGAGTGTTCATGGTGGTTGTTCATTAGAATGCTTGTTGAATGAAAGAAATGAATTTGACCACTAAGAAAACAGTGGGCCACAACTAGATTTTTTTTTTCCAGTGTGAGTTTGAGTTGAAGATTTGCTCAAAAGAGAGAGATTAGAATTCATCATATAGGCATTCTAGTAATAAATAAAGGAAAGATATGTCCTTTCCACATTAATACTTCTTAAGCAATAAATAATAGATAAATAGATGTGTGTGAGAATCTGTTCCTTAAATACCTCTTAAGCAATAAATAATAATAGGTATGTCTATTTTGTGAAGAAAGGAGGTTATGCTCCAATTTTTTGGCTGATTGCCTTGAGCTGGGACTATGAAAAATGCCAGTTGGGCAGCTCTCGGGCTGAATCCCAAGTACAGATCTGTATCTGAGCCTCTGAGCCCTGCCTACAATGCTGCTGTCCAACCTACTTCCCCTGCAGCACCTAATATGCTCGGCCTTCATTTGAAAAATCACTTCATTTCTGTGAACTAAACTTCCCTGGTTTTCTTTCTACCCCTCTGACCACTCCTAGTTCGAATTGGTCAGCCCATCCGGGTCATCAGACAGATGGGTTTTCTGCCTGAGAACTCATCAGTCACCCCCAAAGTGGCCTTCTACTCCTTCCCCCTTCCCTCCATCTCTTAGCCCCTTCTTCCTCTGCCCTATTCCCCTCCAAACAAGGCCACTGACAGCAATCTTTTCTTTGTCCATTTTATTCCACATGCCTCAATAGTATTTTTTACCATTTTGTCGAGAGTGTGGTAAAAGTCTCGACATGGACAAGATGGATGAGAATAGGCTCTGTTTGTCTCTCTTAATATCTTCCCGTGGCAGAAGCTGAGAGGGATGCTTCCAACATGGACTGGCCACTACCCAGTGGAGCATCCCTGAAATTAGGCTTCTACTCCAAACCTCTTTCTGAAATTTGATGATCTCATTTGTTCTATTTTTATGCCCGGTCTGGGAAAGGAAAGATGGACGGGGCCCTTTGTGGTTGCAAGATTCAATTACAAATGTATAGCAGACTCTGCTTGGGATCGTCCTCTACCTTAACTTTCCCGGAAAACCGAGCCCCTCCCCAACCCTGAAAGCCAGCACTTGCTCAGAGATTCTCTAGATAGAACATTGCCCCACCTGGGGGGGAATGAACACTTGTGACATTTGGAGAACAGCAGCAGTGTCCTGTCTGCCCTTGGGAATCTTGCCTGATGGCCTGGGCTCGGGGGAAGTGTTCCAGACCCCTCAGGGCACCATTCAACTGACTGCCCTGTACTAAGAATTAAGTCAGAGGTGAGCTTCCCAATTGAATTTAGTAGACATCAGAGTAACATTTTGCAGCTGAAATTTAGGAAAGATGCCATTCATTTAAAGTACTGGATTATCTCACCGGCTTCCGTGACTGCCATTTGAAGCACAGGTGGGCCTGCTTAAATATGTGTAAATTCACGCTCACAAAAACAGATTACTATGTTGTCATATTCATGCGACCAAAAGATACTTCATTTACAGAAGGCTTCACCACAAGCTTCTCTTATGAGCTCCCCCAAGTACATCAATTGGTTATCTAGACAGATAACTAGTCACTTAGCAAAGAGGCTGGGGGAGCAAAGATCACAAGAGGGAAAGAGAAAACTAGTGTGGGGAACCATTGACAAATGAAGATCAATCGGAAAGAAAGCTGAAGTAGCTTGGAAATTAGAATGGCAAACACTGGGGAACTTGAGTTCCCTAAATTTGTATTATGTATTTTTAAAGATATGCTACTATTACGCAAAGTATAAGGTACATTTGCACAATGAGCTAAAACACACTCACTAATTTGTACTTCTAAGCCTTCTGGTGTGATGTGTATAGTGTATAGGTTTGTGTCAAGTATATGTGTGCATGCATGTGCATATAGGGGGGTGTATGTGTGTATGCATGTGCATATACGGGGTGCATGTGTGTATGCATGTGTGCAGACTGTGTGTTGGAGCAGAGAGAAGTACGGTGCGTCAAGCAATTTAAGCGTATAGTATGCGGAGCAAACTTAGAACTGGGACCTGTCACTTGGCCATCACTAAGGACACTCAGCGAGACTTTGTCTTCACAGGTAGGTGTCGCCTTGAATGCGCCTGGCCCCAGCATAAGTCGGCTTGCGTCTCATCCTCATCTCACGGATTTGCTCCTGCAGGTCAACAACGAAGTAGTAGGCCGTGTCCTTGGTGTTGTGGACGATGCGCTGGTACTCCTTGCGGAAGTTCTGGTTGAGAGTTCCGTAGACCATGGCGTTCACGCAGCTGTTGAAGTAGGCCAAGTAGTAGCTTCCAATGTATACCCACTCTGGGACGCGTGGTCCAATCCCCAAAGGATCGAAGACCCGGGCAAGCTTCAAGAAATTCAGTGGGCCCCAGCACAGAGCAAACAGGATGAAGACCAGAAACATCGTCATGAAGTTGCGGACATCAACCAGCATGAACTTCGGCTTGGTGACCTTGACCCGATGATTGACTTGAATGACCAGGATCCAGATCCTTAGGTAACAGAATGCCACTACCGTCAGGGGGATGAGGAAGTGGAGGGCCATCACTCCAACGGCGTAGAAGGCACTAGAAGTGTGGACAAAGCTGCAAGTGTAGACTGTGGGATTATACTGCACGGTGGCCACAAAATAGTTGGGGATGAGAGCCAACATGGTCATCAGCCAGGTTATGATAAGGATGAGGATGGTGTTCCTTCCAGTGAAGATCTTCTCATATAGGAGGCTATGGCAGATGTAGCAGTAGCGGTTGAGGGCTATCACCATGATGTTAAAGACGGAGCTAACAGCGCTAATGCTTGTAAGGAGGCCGCTCAGTTGACAGTGGAGTTTTCCCATGGTCCAGCCATTGTTCAAGATGGCAATCAAGGTCATAGGGTAAGGATACACAGCAACAAGCATGTCGGCCACAGATAAACTGATTACAAAGACGTTCCCTGGAAAAGAAGGGTAGGAAAAAAAGAAACAGAAGGAAAAAAAGAGAAGAAGGAAGAAAAAGGATCAACTGCAGAACATTCAAATCTCATTGAGTTAGTCTAATTAACAGAAAAGGTCAGTTGGAATTAGACAAGACCTGAAGGATATTGAGAGGAAAAATTGAAAGCAATGAAATTCAGAGTGGACAGGACTGTGGAGAAACAGAGACACTTGTTCATAGCTAATGGAATTGCAAACGTGAGAGCAAATCTGGCAGCATATAGTACTAGGACCCTCAAAATCCATACTCTGGTGCCCAACCCTCCAGTGATGAGCTTCTGAAGTCTTATATTTAGTTAGGCTTGTCCTCAGGGCACAGATACCCAATCCCAAGCAGGAGCTGATCCTATCCTCAAAGCTTTTCCACTTTGGTGGACCTGCCAGCATTTATGCTCTGTGGGCCTGGTATACATTGTCACATATCCTGTACACCTCACTCTCTCCCACCACTACTTCCCCTCCCCCAACGTGAGGCGGGCAAGCATCGCACTTTCCATAGATGACGGGGCTATGGGCCCTATTTAGACCTCAAACGTGTGCTCAATGTACCCACAGCTGTGCTCCAAAAAAAAAAATGCAAAAGGGTTCCAACTGTTTGAGTTCAAATTGTGTCCCCGTTTTCAGAAAGCTGAAGTGGAGTGCTCTGAGCAGCTTGAGGGAAATGAGCCCTTGAGGAGAGGGAGGGCTAAGGAGAATGAAGGGTGCTAAAGACAAAACTTGTCCCTTCCCAAGGCCCTGGTAACATGGCTCCATTTCCATCCCAGACATCCCACAGTTCAGAATTTTCCCCATTTCAAATACAGATTAACATTGCCCAGCTTTAAATAAGTGAGGTCTCCTTTGAAAATCAAGAATGCTCCATGCCACAGGGCTGGACTCCAGATCCAGAGCCAGGCGGCTTAATGAAATTCACAACCATGCAGTCTGAAGGATTGTGCTCTTCTCTGGACTATCATTAAGACAATGACAAAAATATAACTTGAGATAAATGGCTGCAAAAGAGAGCATTAGGGATGCCATTTTCTTAAAAAGCTTTTTTTATGGGATCAGATATAAATGGGGCGGAAGTATAGGAAAGAGGAAAAGACTATGGTAAAATGGCTTATGGGCTGTGGCACTCCTAAGCTACTTCCTTGGATGAAGGTAGACATTTAAAGAAGTCTATTAACTCTTTCAGGATACTAGGGGTCTTTGCTGCTCTTACTAAGGATGCTCGGAGCCAGAGACAGTAGGCCAGGAACACATACAAGTGTGTTCCTCACAGTGCTGTCCTCATTTCCCAAGGTATCAGCCTTCCCTCCATTTCTATGTGCTTAAATATGGTTATCTTCCCTTAGCTTGAGGGTAGGAGCATTTGAGAGGAAAGTGACAAAGCAGTTTTCCTTTGTTCAGAAATCAGAATTGTGGCTGGGGCCCCCAATCCTTTTGCCCAGCTGGGCAATTAAGTCCATTAACAAGGTCATGGTTAGACAACATACCAAAGTTGGCTCTGAGGCAGTGACATATCTTTACTTTGGCCTTCCCTAGTCTGGAGCAATGCCTGCAAGGTTAGCATAACCAGTTAAGTGAAGCTCGCATTCCAATAAGACATTTTGCTTTTGGCACATCCACTGAAGCAGTGCAGCCTAACTAATGAAGGCATGATTAAAGATCGGTTGATGTTGGTAATCGATCAAAGGCTACTGCTCAGTCTTTTGCATATTACCCTTTTCTGTGATTGGAAATAAATTCCCGGCACCCAGACTGCCACCAGAGCTCCATTGTATAAATCAAGATCACTAACTCTTGTTCTAAGAGTCACTCTTCTGAAGAGGATTTTAATCTACAGCAAGAGAGCAAAGTGCTTTAAGACTGATTTGGAAAAATTTGTAATTTGTCAGTAGTTTGCCCTCTTGTTTTGATGCCCTCATCAGCCTGAGTAGAAGCAGCAGTTATTTGGTTACATGTCCTCTGCTTCGGGGTTTGAAAAAGTGACATTTGATTTAGAAACACTCAGTCTTGATGCTCTGAATTTCTTACTATAGTCTTTCTACTTCTACAAGCACCTCTTTCCATTTCCCAGGAAACATCATAAGCAGAGACCTTGATTCTGTCTCAATCTTAGATTGCCTAAGCTACAGATACATAGACTCATAGGATGTCAGAGCTGGTTGGGACTCGAGGGATCAGTTAGTCCAACCCCTGAATTTTACAGAAAGGGGGACTGAGGCTCAGGAAGGCTGATTTGCCTAATAGGTAATCGAGGAGTGACAGAGGTGGCATCTGGCCATTCTTTTTTTAGTTTGGGGCGCAGCATAGAGCAATGGTTCTATGGATTAAAGGGAGGTGGAGGCCAAAAAGAAAATATAAAAGGATATGGAGATACTGTGAAAATGAAGAAATAGTTCTTTGGGGGGAAAAGAGGACAGAGCCCTTTAGGATGGAGGTAGGAGGGGAGAAAACTTGTGAAATGTAGTCCCAGAAGAAAAATTAATTTAGTCGGAGACAAAAGAAATATTTAGCAGAAAAAAAATATCAGGACTTTGCTCCTGGAAGCCATTAATATTAGCATCTAGTTTATCATTTGCCTGTGAACAGAGTCCAGTCTAGCGGAGCATGCTCCAGATTATCTGTTGACTAAGTCTTGATGGATTTATGGCAGCCTCTTTCGATTTTGGAGCCTACTCAGTCTTCCACATTCAGCTAAATTCTCCCGGTTTTGGCCATGGTCCTTGCTTTGGGTTGACTCCAAGCACTCTGGCTACCTGATCCCAATGAATACCCCAGGGGGGGCTGCAAGCAAACCTGTCTTAGCATGGCCAAAGCTCCTCAGGTAAGCTAGCACTTAAAAAAACAAAACGATTTCAAAGAATATAAAGACAAGGGAACTAATTTTGTCCAGAAAAAAAAATGTTTTGTTTTGTTTTCTGGAAAAATCTTCCTGCTAACCAGGGCTTAACTTATGAAGTATTGTTTCATCCTTGAGAAAAAGGAAAATAGAAAATTTTTTAAATAGGTTTTAAAAGGGACTGGAGTTGAGGGCAGAGAGTCCAGGAAAACCCAGAAAGTGGTCTTCTTTGGGACTAGAGCCATAGGACAGAGGAATTTTAGAGGTGTCTAGTGTGAAACACACCCCCCTTCATTTTATGGAGAAAATAAGGGCCAAAGCTGGTTTTACAAAAGAGGAAACTGAGACCCAGGG
Organism: Phascolarctos cinereus; assembly: GCF_003287225.1. Taxonomy (NCBI): domain Eukaryota; kingdom Metazoa; phylum Chordata; class Mammalia; order Diprotodontia; family Phascolarctidae; genus Phascolarctos; species Phascolarctos cinereus. Next base: position 29,346,332 of record NW_027556291.1, read on the forward strand.
AAGGGATGGGTCTTATCCAAGGTAACTAGTAGCAGATTCAGGATTAGAACCCATGATTCTAAACCTGCATCATGGTCATTTTTTCTACCATATCACATTCTGTGTCACACACACACACACACACACACACACACACACACACACACACACATACACATACACACACACACACTCACTCTCTCACACTCTCACTCTCACTCTTCTATTGCAATGAGGGATGAGGATGATAAAGTGGAAAATAACTATTTCAAAGCTGATAAAGCCTGGTTTTCTTTCTTTGAAGAATCTTATTGATTGGGCCAAGAAATAACATAGGACCCTGGCAATTGAGAAGGGAATTCTGGCTCTGATTTTGCCACCAACTGGCTGTGGGACCTTGGGCAAATTACTTTCCCTCTCTGGGTTTCAGTTTGATCCTCTGCAAAATGATGTGGGGATGGACTGACTGATGTCAAGGTGCTGGAAGCCTGGGAAAGGCAGGCTTTTGGCATCCCAGGGTGTGGAAGCCTTTCTCCCGTTACCTTCCTTAAGGGAACAACAAAGCCTAGACAGAGCAACCTTAGTGGCAGAGATTGTGGCCCCTAGATCCCTAGATGCCCCTTGCTAGAAGAAAGAAGACTGGCTGCCTAGGTCCCCCTAGTCATGTATCTGAGGGGCCTCAGGATAACTTCCTGTACTTCCCAGTAATGTCTCCCCCACCCCCAAAAAAGGGACCCATAAAAGCTCAGGAAAAATAATACCCATTTGTTTTGCATAAATTTACATAAACTGTATAATATTTATGCCTAATTACAACTTAGTAACAAGTAGGCAGATCATTAAATAAGTATATTAATTTTGCTGCATGTTCTTCTTCATTCAGACCCTTACTAAGCACTTGGGCTGGGCTATGGGGGACACAAACCTGAATGGGTCCCAGTCCTTGCCCTGAAGAAGCTCCCAGTTGGGGGGGGTGGCGAGGGAAGGTAGGATAGACAGCAAAATGGGTTTAGAAAGAGCAGACCCAGGTTTTAGCCCCAGCTCTACCACTAACTAGCTGTTCCCAGCAAGTCCCTTCCCCCTCTCTGGGCTTCATCTGCTCCCATCTGCAAAAAAGGGGGTTTGGGGGGTGCTGTGGGGGCAGTAGGTAGGGATGGAAGGTTGGATTAGGTGATGTCTGTTCCAGCTCTGACATTCTTTGAATTGACACATACACAAATAACCAGAAGGTGTATTTAATTACAAACATTCTCTACTTTGTCCTGGACATTCAGGCTTCATAATTTGTGACTTGCCCCTAGTGTGGCTGTCAGTTCACAGCTAAAAGAAATTCCAGGGGAAAAAGCTATGACCGTTTAATAGGGTAATTTCTAGTGTCGGAGCCATTTCTGCAAATATTCCCGTAAGATGGAGTTTGCTCATTTAAAGACCTTTGTTGGGGGGGGGGAAGCGATAGTTATGTTTGCTGGAATGGGAGGGAGGGGGGCAGGTAACACTGAGCTCTGTATTTGAAAATCAGTTTAAAAAAAAAAAGCAGTTCAAGTGTCATGGATGAGGAACCGTATGGCTTAATCTAACAACATCTCCGTTTCCATTTTCTCATAGTTTAATAGTGAAAAGGAAAAATAGGGAAAGATAATGAGGGTGAACAAAAGAATACCTAAAGACTTGGGCACAGTAAATGTCCAATAAATGTTTGTTGAATGAATGAATGCATTCATGAATGAATGCAACACTGTCTCACAGCAAAGAAGAGATCTCCATGGAGGAAGCAGCTTTGCAAACAGATCACTGGTCCCTGAGGCAGATGAAGAGCAAAAAAATCGGAAATGATTCCTTTGGGGTTCTCTAGAGGGTAGGGAAGCTGGATGTAACTCTGAGAGAGCAGCTCAATTGCCATTACTTGTTTGCAAGGTTGCCTGCTGGCTCTTACACTTCCCAACTAAAAACATTTCCTAGCCAAGCTCTCAGAGGCGGTTTAATTTCATGCTGAGAATTTACAAACCGCTACAACAGATGTAAAGCTGTGAGGAGTAATTACACAGCTACTGCTTACCCAAGCAAAACCCGGGTTTGCATCTTTCCTGCAGATTAATCAGTGAGAAAGAAAAATGACAGCAATTGATGGTGCAAATTGCGGCTACAAGGCGATGTATTTAATGGGGGCTCGGAGAAGTTATGGGACAAATTGTCACTGCAAAGTCTCCCATCAGCCACAAATTATTAGGCAGACTTGGGATGGGCTCCCCAACAGGTTGACAGCAAGCTCCACAGAATCACAGGGCTAAAAAGGACTACGGAGGCCATCGAGGTCAGCCCATGCCTGCACAGGCATCCTCTCTAGCATCAGCCCCACCAAAGTGATTAAACGGCCTCTGCTAGAAGACCTCCACTGAAGGGGACCCTCCTAACTCCCAAGGCAACCCCTTCAACTCTGACCCTGCTCTGCACATTAGGAAATGGACCCACATGTGCCTCCAGCACCTTAGACTTATTGCACCCTGCTCAAGACAGCCCTTAACAACTTGAATGAATATACAATAAATAGATAACAATGACTCATAGTGAGTTCACATTTGCAAAGTGCTTTACATACATTTCATTTGATCCTCTCAGTGTCCCTGGGAGGTATTAGCAGTCCCATTTTATAGATGAAGAAATGGAGAGATTAAATGTCCTTGCCTGTGGTCCGCAGCTAGTAAGTGTCAGAGACAAGTCAAACCCAGGCCTCTCCTGATTCCATGTCTAGTACTCTTTCAATTTACATTATGCCACCTCTCCAGGATAGCTGTCTGTGATATCCTCTCCCCTTCCCAATCCACCCCCCCACTTTCCTCCTTCATTCTGGACACTATGCCTCTATTAATGGAGCCTGAGCTTTCATTCCATTTTGTTTGCCGTGACCAAAAACTGAAAGGATGAAACTACTTAAAATGACATGGTTGAGATTGTATTATTTTTGATCCTATTAGGCTCATGGATTTGGAGCTGGAAGGGACCTCAGGGACCACCAGTCAAGCCCCCTCTTTTTAACAGAGGAGGGAACAGAGGTTAGATGATTTGCCCAATGTCACCCAGCTAGTAAGTGGCAGAGGCAGAATTTGGACCCAGTCTTTTAAGTCCCATAATAAGAGATTTTTATCCAGCCCAACAATCTGATATATTAACTGCATTCTTGCTATGATCAAAAAACACCAAGAAGTTGCAGCTAAATGGAAGGGCTGAACAATGTCACAACAAATGAAACTGAATATATCTTAACAGGCAGGAAATTATTGGTTACCTACTGGAGAGTCATTTCAGAATCATCTGTCTGTGTGCAGGCAGGTCAATGACTGGTTAGAGGAGAGTTCAAAATCAATACTAAATTAGAAGAAAGACAAAGATAAGAAGGTACTGCATGCACTCACAAACAACTCCAACCTGACCAATTTCAATAAACTGCTGTTGACTGAAAAATGGGAAATGGATAAAGGTAAAGACATTGATTTTGATTATCACCATTTGGACAACTAAAATTAAATTTAAAATTTCTCCTGTCTAGTCCTCATTTCCTTGTCTATATAATGAAGAGTTTTTCTCTTCCAGATCTAGAGACTAGGCTCCTAGGTAATTGTGCAAGAATTGTTATCTTCCATATAGCACCTCATGGTTACAACCATAAAGTGGGTATCACCATAATTGCCTGAAGACTATCATAAACTCCTGAAAACCTTGTTGCAAAATATGTTTAACATACAGTTTCTTGCTCTATCCTCACAAACCTGTGAGTTACATATAGTGAGCATTATCTCCATTTTACAGATGAGGAAGTTTGGAAAGGTTAAGAGACTTGCTCACAGGCACAAGGCTACTAAACTAAATATTAGAGGCAGAACTCAAACCCAAGTCTTTATATTTTTAGTCCACTACAAAAGGTAGCACAAGAAGGAGGAAAAGAAAGAATGAAAGAGAGAAGGATGGAGAGAAAGAAAGGAAGAAGAAAAGGGGGAAAGGGAGAGTGAAGAAAGGAAGGAAGGGGGAGGGAAGAGAGGGAAGGTGGGAGAGAAAGAAAGGAAAAGAGAAGGAAAATGGGAAGGAAGAAGAAAGGAAGAGGTAGGGAGCGAAGAAGGGAAGAAAAGAGAAAGAAAGGGAAGGAAGAAGAAAGAAAGAAAACAGAAGATAAGAAACAAAAAGGGGCAAAGCATGGTTTAAGCAAGCATTCTGGCACAAGTCACAAAGAGCTGGTCTTCTCTGGCCTGCCAGGAGCTGCGCTCAAGCACAGCAGGGCTCAGTGGAATTAGCAGTTTCCTCAAAGGAGAGGGCAATGAGTTCTAATCCTCCCCATTTCCTGTGCAGCTGTGGACAAATTTCTTACCCTCCGGAGGCTCTTGTTAACAACTACTTCTTGGAGTAGTTGCAAGGCATAAAAGAAGCCAATAAAATGGAGTGAACAGCAGGTCAGCAATTCTAAGTGCTTTCTAACTTCTCAGAATAAAAAATTCCTGGTTTATAAAACATTTGCCTCAACTAAAAACTGGGCTTTCTAACAACACTATTTTTCCTCGGCTCTAATGCCAAATGTAGCAACAGGATAAAAGCTAGTTGGTGTTGAGAAGCAAGTTCAGAAAGTCTCTACTCTGCTCCAGAAAGGGGGTGGGGGGGGGACGGGAATAAATCTATGTTACCGACTCTACAATTCAATACCAACCCTTTCTAAAGTTGGGGATGGGTTTCTACTGGGATCTAATTTTATACCCTCAACTATAAAAACCCAAACTGCTTTGGTTAGAATTAGCAATTCTCTACACAAATGCTCTAGAATAAAAAGAAATCCTCTGTACTAGGTACTTGTCAGATTTTTGCCACATTATTTTCCATTGGCCACGAGAGGCTTTTTCCTCTTTGAACCACCTGGACTTGGGCAGACTTAGACCTACAGCCACATGGTGCAGGGAGAACAGAGGCCCCGCTGTGGGGTCTAAACTGCTGAGAGCGGAGGGGCCGGGGGGGGGGGGGGGGGGATTCTGGTTTTGCCACTTACTAGCTGTGTGACCTGGAGCCCTGTCTGGGCTTCAGTTTCCTCCTCTGTAAAATGAGGGGGTTGAACTACATGACCTCTGACATCCCTTCTAACTCTAAATCTAGGACCAGACTCGGCTCCAACGACCTGCCTTCACAGAAACACAGCCTTTGTTTCCCATACAATACATTAGCAAGAGAGTTGCTGGCTCCCTAGAAGGCATTTTCTCAATTCATTCTGCACCCAGCCTGCCAACTTCATCTAAAACAATTAAGTGGATTAGGGGAGCTTTTGCTCAAGTGAAATTTCACAGCACAGCCTGAGGTTTGAGAGGAAGCCAAGAAGCAAAGCCACACAGTTAATGACAGGGATTGAGGTGATGTCCTTATCACTCAATGAGGAAAGAAAGAAACCACCGAAATCAGTTCAAATTTGTCTCTGCTTTTACACAAGCTTCCCTAGTGCAAAGAGCCCAAAGGCTGGCCCAATTTGTATAGGGCACCTGGGTCATACCACATAGCAGGCCATCTTGCTAAACACTTCTCAAACACACTCCCCCCTCCAGGCCCCAAAGGCCACAGGCATAAAAGACACCTTTTCCCATCTCCAGCAAGCCATACTAATCAAAAGCTAAAAACTTATCCATAAATTCAACACAACACATTGACATCGGACATGATATTCCGGAACTTCACAAAAGGTGACCACCCCCGCTTCTTTTTTCCAATCTTCATTTAGCTCAGCAGATTTTTAAATAATAATAAGCCCCCCTCCAAGAAATTCATTTGTTTGCTGGGGAAAAAACAAATGGCTGAAAAGCCCTTTTCAGATTATAATAAAGGAGGGGGCAGGAGCAGTGGGCTTTAGGGGGCCCCATAGAAGAGGTATGAGGTGTCCCAAAGCTCCATTTGGCATAAACAATGTCCTTTTCATGGACGAAAAAAACCTCATTTTTATTTTAAATTTAAATTTAAATTTCACTGATGTGTAATCTATATTAAACAGCTTGACACATTGGCCTTATTTTCTTCCTTAATATTTTAATATATTGGAGGGGGCTGAAGTCAAGGAAAGAAAATTGCTTCTGGAGTCAGGGAACCTAGGTACGAATCTCAGCGTTGCCATTTACTAGCTTGATGACCTTGGGCAATGCCCTTAACATGCCTAGATCTCAGTTTCCCTCTCTGTAAAACAAGGGAGTTAGGCTAGATCAGGAGTTCTTAACCTTTTTTGTATCATGGACCCCTTGGGCAGTCTGGTGAAGCCTATGGAAGCTTTCTCAAAATCGCATTATAAAATGCACAAAATAAAATACATAAGATTGCAAAGGAAATCAATGATATTGAAACACAGTTATCAAAATACATATTTTTTTTAAAACAGAAACAAAAAACAATTTTACAAATTCCAGGTTAAAAACCTCTGTTTTAGGATCACAGATTTACAGCTAGAAGAAAGCTAAGAACCTTTGAATTCATGTTGATTTGAAAATTAATTGAAATGTCATCTATACATAACCACGTGTTATAGTGGTATGGTTTGTTTGTTTTTTTCCCTTAGGTGAATATTTTAATTCATTGGAGAGGACTGTGCCTAGGCTGGTGACAAAATCCTGTTCTACATACACACACACACACACACACACACACCCCAAAAAGGGGTGCCCAAATTTGTACACCCTGCGCCTTTGCACTCCCTCCAGCCCTAAAGAGGAAGGCCCCCCACTATGCTAGAGCTTCCAAAGTGCAACTGCCTGAGAAAGGGAGTAGACTGCAGAGCAGTGCACAGCGGGGGGGGGGGGGGGGGGGGGGGGGGGGGGGGCAGCCGGAGAAAACCCTGGGAAATGCACCATTTACACTCTCTACATCACTGCAGCCATCCTGGCCACTTTAATTCCCATTCCACTGGCCAAAAACCAGTCAAATATTGCAAGCCACAAGCAGTCATGTAGCACCTCATAGTCCAGCCCAAGGTCTCCCAAGTCCCCTATCCCTGACTGCTGTAAAGGCAAAAAAGCAGGGCCTTGAAAGGCCAGCCAGGGTTTTGTTTAAAGCATTCCCATCAACAAGTAAATACATCTCCTGTTTGTCACTGCTTGCATCTCTCCCTTCCCCCTTGTCACCTTCTCCTTTCCCTAAGTACTGTTCCCATTATTTGCAATGATTTCCACACAGGACCGTTGCTAGGCAGTCATATAGGCTATAGTACCATCATCTGGGGGTGACAGAAAAAGAGGGAGTGAGAGAGAAAAAAAAACATGAAAGGCTTGGAAAATCGGGCTGGGATGCAGGCTGCAGGCTGCTGTGCAAGTGAAGAAGCCGAGAGGAACCATCCACGGGCAATGAGAAAAAATGTGAAATTACTGCCCATTCCTGAAAGTCTTGTTTCAGTGTCTATTTCTTAGTTGCTAATGCTTTTAACAACGCAAAATGCCCTTAGAGTTTAATCGCATTTCCTTCCTGCTCCTTGCTTCCCTATATGAAGGAAGACAACACAGCCAATCTCTGACTGTAGAAGCAGCCTGTTAATTAAGGTATGAGGAGTGGTAGCAGGCTGACCCTGAAACCCTGCTGCTTCTGCTGAAGGGGGAGGGTCGTGGAGCGCCCCTGGGGAGCTGGGGCAGAAATACTATTCTGCTGTTTTGCAGGGGCACCATCTGTCTCTTGGGGATTTCTCACAAATTCGTAGAAGAGAGAGGGAAAAGAAAAACAAGGCCCATGATGGATTTGGAGTCAGCTCAGGCTGCTGGTCCTATAGGAAGGTCTGAACTATAGAGCTGGGGGAAGGGGGGGGGGGCTTGGGGCTAAGATTTGCCACCTTCCCAGAAGTTGGAACAAGAGCCAAGACTGGCCTCTTTTCTGGGAAGATTCTGCCCCCATCTGGGCAGCTTTTCAGTTCATTCATTTCAGTGGCAAGGCTTGTTGGCAGCTGTGCCTTGGCTAGCAGCCTCCCTCCTAACAGGCAGTCGTCACTAATTCCCAGCGCTGGTTCCTCTACCTCCCTACAACTCCACTGCCGGCTGCTGCTCAGCCCAGCCTGGTTGGGGGAGGGGGATTTGGCCCCACACCTCTGGTCTTTACTGGGGCTCCTCATACTCCTGCCTAAGGCATAGGTCCCTGGAACTAACTGGGTGGCACTCTCACTGCATTTGGAGCTGGGGGCTGTGATAAGCAGAGACTCCCTTCCTTATTGTTAGGCTCAGAGAGTAGAGCCCACTTAGACAAGTACCCTAGAAGAGGGGACTCATCCCCACCGACACCTTACATGGCATGAGCCTCAGTTTCCTCCTCTGTAGGATGGGTGGGTGAAATTTGAAGTACCCTGCCCACTTGCAGCACTGCCCTGTATTCAGCTCACATCCAGACATAGAAGTGCCCGCTTCCTCCCAGACTCTTGCTAGGCTCCACCTCTCCTCCCCCAAACCTGCTTGGCTCCTGGCATCCCCAATTCTGTAGCATGGTTGTCTACCCTACCCTAGCCACTGCAACTTTGCCATGGCCACTGGGGGAAGGGGGTAACTCATTTCCCCAAGATGGCCAGATACTGCACCAAGGTGTGCCCACCCAGGGCATCGTCTTTGCCAGCCGTGCCAGGCTTAGCCAATCAAAGCAAGGTGCGTGCCTTGGTACACTGGCTAAGTGTTCTCATTGGCCTCCCTAGGGAAATCCAGCCACTTTGCTCCCTCCACAAGGCCATTAGGTCACCCCTCTTTCCTTGCCAACTGTACCCCTATGAATTGATTGCTGTAAATGGTCACCTCCCTTGCCCCACAGCTCTGCCAGGTTCCCATCATCATTATTTTAGAGCTGGAAAGGCCTTTAGAAGGTATTTAGTTTGCAGCTTGCCTGCCTCCCCAACACACACACACACACACACACACACACATACACACACACACACACACAAACGATACTGGGAACCCCAAAATGGTTGAGCTTTCCCAAATTCCTATACTGGGCAGCACCTAAGCTCACCTAGCTCCTAAACCCTGCTCTTCACAGGCCCTAGCTCCTCAGGGGATTGCTATGAATGAATAGATAGCTTTTCCCTCTCTCTACTCCCCCCCTCATTTCCCTGCTTGGAGGCACTGGTTCAGCAGCCCCTAGATATAGCCCTGACAACCTGACACTCATCTGCCACCTTAGGAGGGCAGTGGGGTTCCACAAGGGACCCCTAACCAACTTCACCCCAATATTTATTAGGGGGAGAGCTCACCAGCCTCTTCCCTCAAGTTGGCAGTAGGGTTCATACTTAGGCTGGATTTAATTCTGCATTTACCTGGGTTCTCTCCAACACCAGACAAGGACAGTAAAGGACCCTCTACCACCTAGGCACTCTGAACTTTACTTGGAGAGGGTGTTTCTAACCCCCTCTACAGAGGAACCCATACTTAGGTTCCTTTTAACCCCAAGGGTAGCCTACAGAGACCCCACCACCACCAACTTTGACACCCAGACATTTACTGCCCCTCCCTTCTGCAGAGCAGCACATATTTAGACTAGGTTCATCTGGTCTCTGTCCAACCCCCTAACAATTTAGACACCCTGATATTTAACTGAGGGGGAGAGTAAGGAGGCTCTCTGTACCCCACACTCTGCAGAAGAGTTTATAACTAGGCTCTCGCCAAAGCCTGCAAGGACCCCCTACCATCTTAGACACCTGATATTTGGGAGCTCTGCCCCTCTCCCTCTGCAGAGGAGGGAATGTTTAGTGTGGCTTTAGCTAGGCTCTCTCCAAACCCTAAGGTAACCTGCAAGGACCCCCTACCAACTTAAATATTGGGGGGGGAGGGGCTCTGCTCCTTCCCCTCTGCAGAGGAGACCATACTTAGGACAGAATTAGCTCTAGATACCAAATTGGCCAGTAGGGGATTGTGACCTCTCCCCAAGTTACGTAGCCCCTTCATTTCCTGAGGGTGTTTCTGAGCCCCCCTCCCATGGGCTCTGCAGGCTTTGGCTATATTCCCTGGCTTTTGCCTGCCCAGGTCTAGGGGGGTGAATGTGTCCATTTTGCAGTCCCAGGAGTGGCGGCCACGCAGACCCTCAGAAGCTTTTCCCAGCAGTGCTGGGGAGTTGAAACAGGCACAGGAGCCAACCCCCACCAATTTGGTGTCCCGCGGGGAAGGGGGAAAGAGGGGAGAGGGGGAGGAGGGGAAGGAGCTGCCTCTGCAGCACAGCACTTCAGTCAAACACACACTTTTTCTTTCTTTCTTTTTCTTTTCTTTTCTTTTTTTCTTTTTAAAGACGCTTTTCAGACAAGCACTCTTCCTAGCCCTAGGCGAAGGAGCCTGTCTCCCAGATGTCTTCCCAACCCCAAGCCTCAGACCCCCATAGGGACTTGGCGACCCCCACTCATCCCACTTCCTGGCTCTGCACAGCTCCCCAAAGCCCTGCACTTAATTAATTTCGCCGTGTTTGGCTCTGGCAGCCCTAGGCAGGCAACTTCTCTTGCCTGCTTCCAGCCTTGGGACCCTCTAAGGACTCAAGGACCCCTTCCCAATCAAACACAGACACATTCCTGTCCTTTCCCCGGCGTCTGTTCACAGCCTGAACACTTACCTGGGCTCGGTCCTGCTCTGGACGCCAAGGAGAGCGGCTCTTCTTTGCCAGCCCCAGCAGAGCGAGTGTGGGGACCCCGGAGGAACGGGGAGGCTTTTCCAAGCCTCCTGGGGGCTAGCTTTGCAGCCAGCCGCTCCCAAGCCCCTCGGCAGCCTCACCACTTACCTGCTCGGCTCTCTGCCTCTGTCCAACCTCAGGACAGCAGCCCCCCACTCCCAGCTAGGGATCCCCAGGAACCTAAGCTTAGAGACCCCGACATTTAGTCTTGGGGAGCGTCTCTTGGTCCTAGACACCCGCCCCTCCCATCTCCCTGCATTCAGAGCTGGATTCAAGCTCCAGACACTCTGGCTGCTATGCGGACTCACGGGCCGCCGCCGCAGGCTGCGGGAATCCTAGTGGCTCCAGCCCCTGCCTCCTCTCCCTCCCTGTGGTCACCCCCGTCCCAAGCTAGCCCTGGGTCCCTCCTGAAATGGAGCTCGGTAAGAATTCCTTTACTCTGGCATTTGCCTGGCCACAGAGTGGCCGTAGAAGGTGCGGCCAGCTCCGGCCCTAGACTCTATCTCGCACCCTCCACTCCCACCCCCCAGGCTTGCTGGTGGTGTGCAGCTCTTGGGCAGGTGGGCACTAACTCTGTAAGGTCTCCTCACTGTGCCGTTATGCCAGCCTGGCGTCGCTGGTTCTCTGGAACCGGGGCTACCATAGGCATGGGGGACATAGATAGCCAAGGAGGGAGCAGGGGCACGGCACACGGGACTGCAGCGGGGTGCAGACAGCTTACCGAGGTTGCGGAGTCTGTCGTTCTTGGTCACGGCAGCGATGACAAACGAGTTGCCCACGAGGTCCATTACGATGGTGAAAGAAAGCAGCAAGGACAAGAAGCTGGTCAGGAACACGTTCTGGGGCCGAGGGGTCTTGGGCTGCCACCAGTCAGGGACAGTAGTAGTGTCATTGTGAGCCGCCTCCATGGTGGTGGAAGCTGGGGAAAGAGGAGACAGAATGAGAGCGCCGCCGCCACAGCCAGCATCCCACCCACCCAGTCCAAGCTCCCGGCCCCCAGCCGATACTCCCCGGACTCGCCCAAGTCCAGGGGAGGGCTGCTAAGTGTCTGCCGACTCCCTCAAGCTTTTGTATCCCTAAGTTCTCTCCGAAGGGGCGGCACCAAGGGTCCGTCCTGGGGAGGGAACTTTGCCTCAGTCTTTACCTGCTCACCACCCGCTCGCCTGAAGACGCTCCCACCTCCAGCTCTGGAGCGCTCGAATTTCCCTGGCACTGAGCTTTTGTCTCCAGGGCGTGGTGCCCAATGGCATGTCGGTGTCAGAGAAGCGAGAGCTTAGGAGCTCTCTGGCGGCTCCCCTACAATCTGGTGCCTCCCGAGCCCTCTGAAAGGCAGAAAGGCTACTGCCGCCGCCGCGCACTTGCGCGGATGCCAGAACCCCTCAGACAAGCAGTGCCGCCTGCACGGAGTGCGGGCTCTTGAGCCCTCCCCCTGCCAAGCGCAGCTGCTGCTTACAGAGTGCGGGCTCCCGAGCCCGTAGGAGGAGCGCAGCCGCCTCACACAGAGCGCCCAGAGAGTCGCCAGGGCAGTGTTGGGGTCCAGAGCCCTCAGGAAGGGCGGTGCCGACTCGCAGAGTGCCAGGGCAGTGCAGGAGTCCAGAGCCAAAGGGATGGACATTGCCGCCGGCGCGCAAAATGCCAGTGCAATTCCAGGGCACTATCGGGGTCCCGGAGCTCCCAGGAAGGGTGCTGCCGCCTTGCACAAATTACTAGAGCATTACCGGGGCTCCGGAGCTCCCGGGATGGACACTGCCTCAGCGCATCTCGTACCAGAGCAATGCTAGGGTACTGCTGGGGCTCCGCAGCCCCCACAAAGGGCGCCACTGTGCACAAAGTGCCGGGTCTCTACCAGGACTCTGGAGCTCCCAGGAAGGGTGCTGCCATGGTTCTTAAAGAGCCCGGGGGGGGGGGCTCCTAAGCTTCTGGGATGGACAATGCCACCGCTCATAAAGTGCGGGGACACTGCTGGGACGTCCGAACCTCTGGGAGGGAAGTTGCTGCCGAACATAAAGTGCCGGGGCATTGCTGGGGCTCCAGAACCCCAGGAAGGGCGCTGCCACCTAGCACAAGGTGCCAGGGCATGGCTGGGACTCCCAAGTCCCCGAGAAGGTGCTGCCGTTTCCCATAAAGAGCGCATAAAGTACCAGGGCATAGATAAGGGAAGTTGGAGCCCGGGAAGGGAACCTGGAACCCGGGAAGGGAACCTGGAGCCCGGGAAGGGAACCTGGAGCCCGGGATGGGAATCCGGAGCCTGGGAAGGAAATCCGGAGCCCGGGAAGGGAATCGGGAGCGGGAGAAGGGAACCTGGAGCCCGGGAAGGGAATCGGGAGCCCGGGAAGGGAATTGGGAGCCCGGGAAGGGTGCTGCCGCCAAGCATAAAGTGCCAGGGCATGGCTGGGGCTCCGGAGTCCCCCGAAGGAAGCTGCTGCCTTGCATAAAATGCCAGAGCATTGCCGGAGGACCTGGAGCCCCCAGGAAGGGTGCTGCAGCTGTTCCTGTACCGAGGAGAGTCCGAGATCAGAACAGAGCTCAGAAAGCATATGGAGACCAGACTTCGTTGCCTTGCTCCCACTCCATCCCCCAAATTCCTGGCTTGTCTCAGATCCAATTGTGGGGGGATCCCTGGACTCCTCTTCTCCCTCCACTTCTCTTTCCCTTTCTCCCCATAAGGAGGAAGAGGAAGAGAAATCTGGTCACTTATCCAACAACAACAACAACAAAAATCTGGGTTTCTTCACCTCCCTACCCTCACTCCCACCCCCCACGCCCCCACCCCACCCCACCCTCCCTGCCAGTCCCTCTCTGAAGCCACAGTCAGGGATAGTCCCCACTACCGCTATGCCGCAGGCAGGCAAAGTGCTGCTGGTTTAGCTGAGCTCTGGAAAAATCCCCCGGCCCAGACCTCCACCCCCGAGCCGGCTGGCAGTCCCTTGCCACAGCCTCGGAGCTTACAGTAAGGGTTGTAATCCCTGGAGGCAGCGCCCTCCTGGCCAGCAGCGCCGGTCACCGCAGGCAGCAAGTCCCCCAGCAGCCGAGATGCGTTCGGCAGAAACATCGCTGCTGAACTGAGTCGGCCGAGGTGGCCGAGCTTTTATAGCAATCTTTACCACCTGACTTCCGACGTAACACCTACGACATCAAAATTAATGACAGGGGCAACCTCCCAAACACCTGTAAGCACTTAAACCCCCTTGGGAGACCTTTGGCCACCCCCCTTTTGGCAGAACTGACTACGGAGTGCCTACAATAGCCCCAACTCCCTTTACACAAAGTCTGAGTGGCAATCCTAGCCCAGGCCTGAACTCTTAACAGCAGGAAGCCTGTGCCTGGTCTTTAAATAGGCATCTCGGTCACCCAGGGCTGGAGGAGTCAATGCAATCTGGCACATCTTAGCTAGTCCAGCAGCTTAAATGGTCTAGCTCGCAATGTTCAAAGGGAACTTCCAAAGGCCGTGAGAGGATTCGAGGGGAGGCAGCGTCCCCCTCAGGCTAATGAGCCAGGCATTCACACCTCCCCAGAACAGCCTGCACCTTCGCATTTAAGCCCTCTCTCTACGTTTTTGGTTCCACTCACTTTATTCCTGGTACCCCGAAGCTATCCACAAAGTGCAAAGCCCTGCCCACATTGATCCACGTCCAACTGCAGGTGGTTCGCTAAACATCCAACGTTCGTCAACCCCCCCCATCCCCACCCCATAACTTTTACCAGATCATTAAGTAATTGAGGTAGGGATCGACAGATTTCAGATGGAACGCAATCCTCCTAAGGTTAGGGAGCTGGTCTCTAAACTGTTTAAGGCACCGAGAGCCAAGAGTCTTGAGCTTCATCAGTCAGTAGGTGCCAGAGCTTGAATTCAAACCCTGAACTTCCCGAAGCTTCAAGCACCCTCCATCCAATGTGTAAACCTGAAAGTTCTCTGGCCCACTCCCAGAAAGGAGCATGGTGATGTACAGGGTGCAACTCCCAGAGAGCCCAGAAAATCATTTCCACCTTTACTTGGAACTCATTACGTGAATGAAAAAGAAAAAAATTCCTACCCCAATGGATAATTTGTCCTTTTTCATTCCCAGACAGAAACCTCAACTGCCTGGGTGAGCAAGGAGTCCCCCAAATACTGGGTGGCCCCAAAGTGACCCAAAATAGTTCTTTCAATTAAGAATTGCTTCCTTTGATCTTAAAACTTTTTTTTAATACTCACAGATTTTTAAATTTAAAAAAATTCGGTCACTAAAAAAAAGTTAGGGCCTTATTATAAGGACTTGGGGTGGGCGGAGTGAGGGGGAGATCTTAGAAATAAAGTCCAATTCCCTTTTATTATTTGCTTAATTATTTTTAATGTGACCACAGATTTTCTGAGAAGATAGGGTTGGCCAGAGTTCATGGGATTATAGGCCTAGAGCTGCAAAGAGACATTAGACAACATTGATTCCTACCCCACCCCTTTTACAGATGATGACAGTGAGGACCAGAGACCTTAAGTGATTTTTCCAAGACACACAGCAAGTGGCAAAGCAGAATTTTAAAACTAGATCTTCTGGCTGAAGATTCAGCTCTCTTTTGACTCCACCACAGAACACAGAGGTGAAAAGGATCCTGGGACATCATCTAACATGACCCCCCACTATTGGGAGTGGGTAGGGGTTTTTTGTTTTGTTTTGGTTTGCTTTGCTTTTTGCTTTTGCTTTATAATTTTGAATTACCACAAATTAACCAGAGTTAATAGGGTCATAATTTTAGACCTGTAAGCAACCACACGAGAAATTTAGTCCAAACTCCATATTTTACATGTAAAGAAATTGAAGACCAGAGAGGTTATGAGTTGGCAAGCATCACACAGCAAATTATGGAAGAATGGGGTTTTGGGGCCTGGGACTTCTGGCTTAAGATCAGAGTCTTGGATGTGCCACAGATGTTACAGCTTGAATGTATCTTAAGGCTAAACCTATTCCAGCCCCTCCATTTGATTTTGTTTTGTTTTATTTTATTTGCTTAATAAAAATTTTATTACCAAAAATTAGATAAAGTGATTTCATCAGCCAGAATTTATAATCTCAGTTTTAGAGCTAGAAGAGGCCTGAGACAACATTTAGTCCTACCCCCACATTTGACATAAGGGGAAACTGAGGACCAGAGAAGTTAGATGACTTGTCACACAGCAAGTAAAGAGGAGAAGAGGGTTTTTCAGGCCAGATTCTTTATCTCTGGCTCCAGTCTTTCTGCTTCCTTAAATCATCTATTCCAGCCTGCTTTCTAAGAGATTAAAGAAAAGGCTAATTTAAAAAATGTTAGTGCCAATTTTCAAGGGTGATTGAATTGGCCAGAGTTCATAGGCTCACACTTCTAGAGCTGAATGGGGGGGGGGGTCTTAGAAAACATTAGCTGTACTCCCTTATTTTATAGGTAAGGAAACTGCAGAACAGAGAGGGTGAGTAACTTGGCCAAGATTACACAGCAAGTAAGTAGCAACACAAGGGTTTTAAGCCCTGGTCCTCTGGCTCTAAATCCAGTTTTTCCCATTGAACCAGAGGCTTGAAAGCAAGACTGTTGTGGAGAACCTCTAATACAATCAGGAATATTGATATTGTTTTTCTTTTTCTTTTTTTTTTCTGTCTTGCTAAATAATTTTTGTTATTGCCACAAGTTAGCAAGAGTTCCTAAGATCACAGTTTGGGAGCTAGAAGTGGGAAGAGACCTTGGGATCATCTGGTCTAATCTCATTTTAGGTGGATTCCTCTTTTTCCTAAAAGCCTTTTAATTATTACTGTAAATTCACTAGGAGGACTTCATTAGCCAGGATACAAAGGATCACATTTTTGGAGCTGATGGAGACCTAAAGAGTCAAGAAAATTAAGGTCCCTCAGAGAGGTTAGAAGACTTGTCCAAGATCACACAGCAAATTTCTGAGTATGATTGTTGTAACCAGATGGCAGAAGACATCTTGGAGATTACCTCCTCCAATTATTCTCCTCCCCTCCTCTCTCTTTCTCCTTTCTCTATTTTCTCTAAATATAAATATATAAAAATATATATAATAAACATAATAATAAGTATATAATATATCTTAAATTTTTATTGCCAAAAATTATACGAGATGATTTAATTAAAATTCAAAACATCAGAGTTTCAGAGCTAGGAGAGTTCTTAGACAACATTTAATCCAACCCCCGCATTTTTTAATTAAAATATTTTATTATGATTATAAATTAAGTCAGATTTCATGAAATCATTATTTCTGAAGGGAAGAGGGCTTTATATGTTGTTCATTATTTACTCCAGCCTCTCCTTTTACAGATAAAGAAAGTGAGGGCCAGAGAGGTTAAGTGACTAAGCCAACATCACACAGCACTAGAGTAGCAAAGCAGATTGCCAGCTCAGGTTCTCTAGCTGCCAACTCAATTGTGTTTCTCCCAAACTAAGCAATTTGGAGCTGGAACTCTTGTTCTTGTAAATCAGCTGGTATAGTCCCATTTTAGGTAGCATTTTTTGGTAAAACTATTTTAATGATGACTATATATTAACTAAGGGGATCTAAGTAGCCAGCTGAGATTAGCCATAGCCATGTTTTTTAGAGCTTATTGAGATCTTAGACATTCAAGAAAACCAAAAAAAAAAAAAAAAAACCAAAACAGAAAGGTTAGGTAGCTTGCTCAAGATCACACAGCAAGTAAGTGACAGGGTCCAGCTCTCTTGCCCCTGTACCCAGTGGGCTGGGAGGGCATCTGATACAATCCCCTCCTTAGATTTGAGGGGTTTTATCTTTATTAAGTCTATAAATTGAGATTATTTTGCTAAGCAGAGTTCATGGGATAGTAGGTGTAGGGGAAGTAGGGGCCTGAAACAATAGCTATTCCAGTTCAATAGCCATTGTACTCCATATTTCCACATTAACCATTTCAAGGAAATCATTTTCCAGAAAAGAAATTGAAGACCAGAGAGGTCAGGTGTTTTGGCCAATGTCACACAGCAAGTAAATTTCCAAGCAGATTTTCTTAGACTGGGTTTTCAGGTTTCCAAACTAGCTCTCTTCCAGCTGTTCCTCTGTACTTATTTGGAAAAGGGATCCTGCAGATTCTCTAATCCACCTATTCATTAGGGATTTTTTTCCTAAAATTTTTTTCCTATTGCTAGAATCAAGCCTAAGGTGATTTTAATGAGTCAGATTTCTTGGGATAATAGGCTTTGAACTGGAGGAGACCTTAGAAATCATATTGTCCAGCCTTTTCCTTTTACAGATGAGGAAAGTGAGGACCAGAGAGGTTAGGTGACTAACCCAAAATCACACAGCAAAGAAATGACTGAGCAAAGGTTTTGGAGCCAGATTCTCTGGCTCTGGCTCTGGCTCCACCTCTCTGGCCACTGCCCCTCAGGGGCTTCAAGATCACCAGGTACAATCTCTTGTTTTGGGGGTTGTTCTGCTAAAAAGTTTTACTATTAAAAGTAATTAAAGTGAATGAATTAGAGTTCATAACATCATCATTTCTGAGCTGAAAAGGGCCTTATACAACCATCAATTAATCCAACTTCCTCAGTTTTTTTCTGAAAAGATGAGAATCAGAGAGGTTGAGTGATCTCCTCCAGATCACACAGCAAATGAGTAGCAACCAAGATTTTGAGTCCTCCTAAAATGTGGAGATATGATTTCCAAGCCTGTTTTCTAAATTGTTCAGTGCATAGGAAAAGGAACTGGAATGTGACCTTTTCCTATGCACTGAATAATTTAGAGCTGAAAAGAGGCTTGAAAATCATATCTCCTCATTTTAGGTGGATTTTTTTTTTTGCTAAAATATCTTAATGATGACTATAAATTAGCTAAAAGGGTTTAAGTAGCCAGAGGGCTTTGGATCATATTTTTATAGCTGACGGAGACCTTAGCCAGCATTTAGCCCAAATCTCTTATTTCACATTTGAGGAAACCGAGGAACAGAGACGTTAGGTGATTTGCCCAAGATCACACAGCAAGTAAATGGCAGAGCAATAGTTCTTGGGTCAGATTCTGTTGCTCAGGGTCTAGCTCTCTTGCCTCTGTACCCAGTGGGTTGGGAAGGTATCTGGTATAATATACTCGTTAGATTTGGTTTGGTTTTGGTTTAAAAAAACCACGTCTATAAATTAATTAATGCCAATTAGCTAAATTCCATGGGATCATAGGTTTAGAGGTGATAAGGGGCCCAAGATAATATTCCAACAAAATCAATTTGCAGAAGAAAAAGTTGGTCACTTATCTTATGAAAAAACTGAGGACCAGAGAGGTCAAGTATTTTGGCTAATGTCACACAGCAAGTAAATTTCAGAGCAGAATTTTTTAGACCAGGTCCTTGGATTCCTGAACCAGCTGCTTCTTTGCACTTAGATGTACAACATATCCTGCAGATTCTCTAGTCCAGCATACTTATTAGAGGGTTGTTTATCTAAAATAGTCTTACTATTGCTATAAACAAGGTAAAAGTGATTTAACTGGTCAAAGTTCATGGGTTCATATTTTTAGAGTCAGAGGGAGCCCTAGAAATAATTTAATCCAATCCTCTTGTTTTACATTTGAAGAAACTGGAACAGAGAGGGTAGGTGACTAACCCAAGATCACACAGCAAGTGGTATCAGAAGAGAGGCCAGATTCTCTGGCTCTGGGTCCTGCTCTCTTGCTACTGCTCTGCAGGGTCTTAGAGATCACTTGATGCCATCGCCTCAGTTTATTTTGTTTCATTTCCTTAAAAAAAATTTATTGTTCCTATAAACTAATTAAGGTGATTTAATTATTCCTAGTTCATAAGATCATCATTTTTTAGCTGAAGCGGGCCTTGTACATCATTTAGTTAGACTTCCTCGTTTTCCTGAAGCGGATGTTGTAGACCAGAGAGGTCAAGGAACTTGGCCACAATCACACAGTAAAGGAGTAACAAAGCAAGGTTTGGATTCCAGGGGCTCTGCCTCAGGTTAGTCTCCTTCCTTTGTACTTAATGATTTCAAACTGGAAGGATTCTTGGAAACCATCTAGTCTTTAGGTGTTTCTTTGTTTTTCTAAAATATTTTAATGATGACTGTAAATTAGCTAAGGGGATTTAAGTAGCCAGAGGGCTTCGGATCATATTTTTAGAGCTGGTGGAGACCTCAGCCAGCATTTGGTCCAAGCAGCTTACCTTACACTCAAGGAAACCAAGGAACAGAGAGGTTAGGTAACTCTCCCAAGATCACACAGCAAGTAAATGGCAGAGTAATGGTGCTGGGGTCAGATTCTTTTGTTCAGGTCCACTGGAGGGCATCTGGTACAATAGCTTTGTTAGATTTGGTTTTGTTTTTCTAAAAAAAAAATTATCTCTATGAATTAATTAACATTAGTTAATTAACCACATTTCATGGGAGCATAGGCTTAGAGGTGGTAGGGGCCTGAGACGATATGTATTCCAACAAAATCAATTTATAGAAGAGAAAACTGAGGACCAGAGAGGTCAAGTGTTTTGACCAATGTCACACAGCAAGTCAATTTCAGAGCAGGGTTTTTTAGATCGGGTTCCTGATCCAGAAGGAGAATATCTAGTTCAACTTACTCTTTATAGTTTATTGTGGTTTTTAAAAAATATTCATCATTATTATAAATATTCTAAGATTTCATTTTATAGATGAGGAAACTGAAGACCAGAGAAGGTAGATGACTTGGCCAAGACCACGCAGCTAATAAATAGCAGAGGATCCTTTTTCAAGCCCAGATTCTCTGGCCCTGAATCTGGCTCCTTGTTTTAGATTGGTTTTCTGTTGTTTAAGATATTTTCTTATTACTAGAAATTAAGTTTTATTTTGTTAAAATGTTTTTATTATTTCTAGAAATTAATTAGCATTACTTAATTAGTCAGAGTTCACGGGGTTATTGGTTGGTTTGGGGGGGGGGGGGTTGAGCTGAAGGGGGCCTCATACATACATCCCTCATTGAATAGATAAGGACAGTGAGGACCAGAGAGGCTAGGGAATTTACCCAAGATCCCACAGTAAATGGATGGCAAAGCAGATTTGAGCCTAGCTCCTCTGGTTGCCAGCCCCATTCTCTTTAACAAGCCCTAAAGGATTTTGAAGCTGGAAGGAATCTTGGAAATCATTTAGTTCAACGTCCTCATTTTCAGTGGATTTTTCTCCTAATTTTTTTCTTATTACCGTAAGTTAGTTAAGGTGGTCAAATTAGCCCAAGTGCATAGGATTGTATTATTAGAGCTGGCTCTAATAATAGCCCCACCCTCTCAAATCTGGCCTCAGACACAGGTATGACACCTTGTTTGCCTCAGTTTCCTCATCTGTAAAATGAGCTGGAGATGAAAATAGCAAACCATTCTAGTATCTTTGCCAAGAAAAGCCCAAATGGGGTCACAGAGAGTTAGACATGATTAAAAAAAAAAAGACAGAAGGAATTTAGTCAGAGGCCAGAGTATCATCATTTTAAAGCTAGAAGGTACCTTAGACCAGTGGGAACTGTGGCCATTAAATCATACATCAGGATCCTTGTAGGCCACCATATTAACTTTAAAAACCATATATTGACATTATCTCCATTCTATTTTTATCTGTTTCATTAAATATTGCCCATTTACATTTGTGTCTGGTTCAGGCTACACAGGAGTGCTGGATCATGTTTTTTTGTCTGTTTGTTGTTGGGTTTAGGCAATTGGGGTTAAGTGACTTGCGCAGGGTCACACAGCTAGTAAGTGTCAAGTGTTTGGTCTGAGGACGGATTTGAACTAAGGTCCTCCTGACTTCAGGGCCGGTGCTCCATCCACTGTGCCACCTAGCTGCCCCTGGATCATGTTTTTGACAGTATCTGGTCCAATCCCCCCATTTGATAGATGAGGAAACTGAGAAGAATGACTTGCCCAAGATCCTCTAGCACCCATTTCAGCTCTAATTCACATGCTTCTTTGGACTTAGAGGTGAGAGGGGATGTAGGAATTTATCTGTTTCAACCTCCTCCTTTTAAACTAGGTTTAAGACTTGCTATAATTGTTGTGGTTGTTTTATTATTATTATTATTATTATTAGCCCAAATTTTCTAAGGTGATTTAGTAAGTATTACCTACAGGATGAAAGGCTTTGAGTTGGAAATGTAAGATGGACTGGGCCGTTCTTCCCAAGTTTCCCATCATTTCCTTTCAGCATTGAATTCCTCTTTGCTGCCCAGAGTAAGGTCCAGAATTGCCACTTTCCTTATCACCTTCTCAAGAATGAAACTGTTATTAAGAAAAGCCAGAAATAGGTCAGGTGCTTACTCCAGTAAGCTCCCAGATAGGTGACATTCCCAGCTGGTACCACATCAGGCCCAGGTACCATATTTGTCCAAACAAAACAATAACAGCTATCACTTTAGCATCTACTTAATGATCTCCACTGCTGCTTGTGATACCAGAATGTCTAAAGAGATTCCAAAGTCTATCGGAGAATTCTCCAAATCTCAAAACAGAATTAATTTTCCATCATTATTTGTTTTGAAGGCAGGGAGAATTTGTCATCCTCACCATTTTGAAGGGAAGTTTTGGAAAATCATGTAAATGTGGCAGCTCTCTTCCAGGGCTTTAGCAATACCTCAGGGTGCCACTGCTCACCCTTCAGGGCTACCCCTAGAACCCTGAGGACAAGACTCCTCAATGGGAGTGGAAGTTAGGATGCCCTGTAGCTTAGGGGCCATGTTCAGTTCCATTCGACAAACATTTGTTAAGCGTCTGCTTTGGGCTAGGCATTATAGGGGTAGCTGGGGATACAGAGAAAAGCACAGTAATTCTTACTTCCTGTCTAGAAAACGTACACAAGTAAAGACAAAGTAACATCAAGAGAGAGTACTAGTAACTAGACAGGAAGATTGGGCCCAAAATGAAAGTGGACTGGCCATGGGGGTCATTGGTTCTTCTCAAAGCAGAGAATGGAGTTGTTACCAGGCCAGGCCTAGAGAAAGCAGCAGCAATGGTTCTGGCCAGGCATCAAGAGGGAATTGTCTAATGAGAAGAGATTCAAAGGATTTAGCTTATTGGAAGACAAAGGAGATAACCCTAGCACTATGAAAAATAATGAACAGTAAAAAGCAGAGGCCGACTGGGCATTCCTGTCCCATAATGCTCCAAGGCACTTGAAAATTAACAAGACAACGGCTTGAAAATGGATTGAGAAAGGATATAAAGTCCATATTGACCCCCATGTTCAAGAATGTTAATAAAGCAAAGAGCATGGAGAGGGTATGAAGAGTGAAGAGGGTATAAAGAGATCAGCTCAGCCTCAAGGATACCTTGTTGATCTGGGAGTTCATATGACCTCAAACAATCAAGAAAAGCTGCACGGTGCCACCATATTGGTATGGACAAGCAGAATAAAAATGAACCTTCCAATCTGCCTGGTACCTGGAGGATAGGAGAAATTTGAGCCCTCAAGCTGACCTTGGCCCTTAGAAATGCCTTTGCCCAGCTTGCCTCTGGCACCCTGCCATCTTCTACCTCACCCAAAGCTACGTCCCATTCTCCACAATAACCCTCACTGGCCTTGGCTCTAAGACACCTGGATTTGAATCCCACTTGGGACATATGCAACTTTGAGCAACTTACTTTCCCTCTGTAAGCCTCAGTTTCCTGATCTGTAAAATATAGATGGTAATACTTCCCCTGAGCAGCTTACGGTCAGGCAAGCCACTGGCAAACCTCAAGGTGCTAAGAGAAATGGGATCTGTTGTTGGCATTGCCCAGGAAAAAGCAGACAGGTTTAACTCTAAAGAAAGACTCCCCCCAGGCAAGTCGGTTTGCCTTTTGGCTCCACAAACTGAGTTATTTCATAACAGGGTGTTTTGAGCTGTAGCTGTAACTAAAGCAGGCCTCCTCTTCTGGGCAGGGTAACTCCTCAGGCACTGATCCTGAGAGATGGCACACATGAGATATGGGGCCCAGCCTAGGCAGCTGTCCTGCTCATGGGTGAGCTGATGCTGGAGAAAGCCAAGAGCACTTAATCAGCCACATGGCCCTGGCTGGTGACATGGACTTTGCCCTGGGGGATGCTAGACAGGTTAACACGGGGAACCCAACGTTCTGCTGGGGCTATTCTCGCCTTTTTCACGTCTCCCGCCCTCCCAGAGCACCCAGAAACCTGATGGACACAGAGTACAGAAGGTAGCCTTTGTTTTTTTTTTTAAGTAACTAGCCAGGAGGGTGACCCCATTAAAAGGTGGTGCTCTGGACAGCGGATACTGGCTGCTGGGCTCATTTCATAACGAGCACTGCATCTGTAGAGCACTTAGAGGTTTCCAAAGGGCTGTACACCTGTCTATCTGCTGTTATCTGTCCACCCGCTATCGCCTGTCCATCCACTATGCTATCTCCTTTGACTCTCATTGGCAACTCTCTAGGGCAGAGAGGTCATACACATGAGCCCACACCATTCCCCAGTGTAGCTTCCAATGTCATTGGGAAATATTTAAAAGAAAAGAAATGAAAATACAAGGGGGCAGCTAGATGGTGCAGTGGATAGAGTACTGGCCCTGAAGTCAGGAGGACCTGAGTTCAAATATGGCCTCAGACCAAACACTTGACACTTACTAACTGTGTGACCCTGGGCAAGTCACTTAACCCCAATTGCCTAAAAATAATAATAAAAATACAATAAAAGAGATAATATCCCAAGTCAACATGCAGCCTGCAGGGATCCTGATGAATGGATAGTGGTCCCAGTTCCTATTTACATTCGACATCACTGCTCTAGAGGATTTATCATTGTTATTATGCCCATTTTCCAGATGAGAAAATTGAAGCTTAAAAGGATTAGAAGTGATATGCCCAATTTTAAAAAAAAAGGAATGCTGAAAAATTTTATGTGTATTGAGAAAAAAAATCAAATAAAAATAAAAAATCCAATTTAAAATCAAAATCAAAAAATAAAAAATCAAAATGACTTGCCCAGGGTCACAGAGCTGGTAAGTAGCAGGGATGAGTTTGGGTCTGGACCTCCAATTTCAGGATTCCCATCCTGGCCTATTGACCTCTAACTTTGAGTCTGAAAGAGTTTCCAGAGGTCTGCAGGGGCTACATGGCCTGCCTCTGGTCACACAGCTTAGAAAGGTGACAAGGGCAGGTTTTGAACTCAGGTCTTCCCAACATCCATGCCAGTACTGTATCCACTATACCACATGACATCCAGTGGGAAGTAGGCAAGGTGAGTGTTAAGTAGGGGCTTTGGGAGGTGCTGAGTGGGTACTCGAGACACGTGGGGGCCCAGGTCCCAACATGAATGATTTCACTATCACTGAGGCCGGGGGCAAGGGAGTTTCCATCCCCCTTATTCTAACACACTGCCCCATGGAGCTGGCAAAGGGCACACTGCAGAACATAGATTGCCTGAAGAGAGCATTGCGGCAGCCCGGCCTCATTGGTTCCCACGTCTTGGCCCTGGCCTTGCTGGGCCAACTTGGGCAAGCACTGCTGTGCCTTGGCTTACTGAGGTTCCGTGAGGGAGACTGAGCCAAATGGCTGAGCATGTTAATCTGCAAAGTGCCCTCTGGGCAAAGACCTGGGATCAGCCAGCAATAGGGGAGGACCATGCCAGCACTGGTGGTGCAGTGCAGACCTCCCAGCTCTAAAGCGCCCTGCACGGGAGCGAGAGAATTGGCCTCTGGTTTTGTCTCTGCTACCATGGAGCCCTCGGACAAGTAATAGGATTTGCAGCTCAATAGACTAGGAGTTAGCAGGGCCCTTGGAGGTCATTTAGTCCAACACTCCCCAGCCCCTCTTTTGCAGATGAGGAAACTGAGGCCCCAAAAGAACAAGGGAAGTTGTCCATTAGTCTCACAGTTTATCAGTGGCAAAGCTAGGATTCAACTTCAGGTCCTTTGACCCCAAAGCCAGCACTCTCTCCATTGACCCATGCTGCCCCTCTTCTCTGGACCTGAGTGTCCTCTTCTAGAACATGGGAAAGGGGGGTGGAAGGCCTAGCTGGCCTCTTAGAGCCTCCAAGCTCTGGTATTCTAGGATTCCTCATAGAGTTGGACAATCTGGATCAGACTTACAATGGGGTTCTTCAGTACTGAGTTCTCCCTTCCACTTTCATCATGCTATCTTATCTCTCCCCTTTTTCACGTTCTTGAAATCTGTGCCTTCCTCACTACAGGCTGCATGACCTTTACCCCAGTGAACTTTTCCTGATTGAACGGAAGCAAGGCCACTGGGCCCCTGCACAGGCCTCAACCCAACTCAATGAGCATAATCACCCTGAAAATTGTACTCAGTGTCAGTCAACAAGCAAATTCCTGCTCTCAGGCAGGCAAAGGAGTCAACATGCAAACAGCTACGTACAAATAAGATCTAGACGGGACAGGTTGGTGATAATGGGGAGGGTGAGGGAGGGAAGACCAGCAAAGGCCTCCTACAGAGGCAGGGACTTGAGCTGAGCCCAAGAAGGCAGAGATAGAGGGCCAGAACATGACAGACAGGGCACATAGTAGGCACTTAATAAATGTTTATTGACTGACTAACAGTGCAGAGGTGTGGAGACAATAGATGGAGTGTCTTGAGAAACAAGGCGGCCACTGAGGAGAGGAGAGGAGAGGAGAGGAGGTAAAATCTAACTCTAAGAAGACTGAAAAGGTAGAAAGAGTCCAGGGTGTGAAGGGCCTTCAAAGCCAGATGGAGCATTTTAGATTTGATTCTGGAGATAATAGGGATCCACTGTAGTTTATGGAATGGGGGGAAGGGGTTGTGACGCGGTCAACTGTGTACTTGCAGATAACTCTGGCATCCAAGTATAGGATGGACTGGAGTGGGGAAGAGATCTGAGGCAGGGAGACTAACTAGAAACGCAGATTGATACATATCTCTATTCCCAAGCTCTTGCCTTCTTATTACCTTTTACTTTCACAGGGCAGCTAGGTGGTGCTGCAGTGGATAGAATGTCAGCCCTGGAGTCAGGAAAACTCTTCCTGAGTTCAAATCCCTCCTCAGACGCTTCCTAGCTGTGTGACCCTGGATAAGTCACTTCACCCTGTTTGTCTCAGTTTCTTCATGTGCAAAATAAGCCAGAGAAGGCAATAGCAAAACTCTCCAGTATCTCTGCCAAGAAAACCCCAAATGGGGTTACACAGTTGGACACTACTGAAAAATGACTGAACAACAAAATGTAATCCCAGTCTCTATCTTCAGCCTCAGCTGGTTTTTGTTCTAAACCAGGGCTTCTTAGACTTTTTCTACTCTCAACCCCTTCAGTGCACAGTTTAAGAAGCACTGTAATCTAAACCATTCTGCTATGGAGGGTACTCACTATTTGTTTTCAATGTAGATATACTAGCCTTGGACAACTCACTTCTTTTCTCTAGAACAGAGTGAGAGCGAGAGCTAGGAGGTGGTAATCAGCTCTTTGTCCTAAGGTGATCCATGCCTTCCCTAGCTCAGAGCCACTATTCCTGTTCCCCAACAGTAGTATCAAGCTTAAATAGAAAGGGAGCCATTAAATCATCTATAAGGATCCCCATGGGCAGCATATTGACTTAGTTTTAATGTTTTATTGGATTTTTATTTATTTTGTGAGCTATTTCCCAATGACATTTTAATCTGGTGCCAAGGAGGTCCCAGCAGCCTATGTGTGGCACCTCTGCTCTTAGAGTCCTGGCCCTTGTCTGGCTCCCAGGGAGTCACAGCATGCTGTGGGGGCTGGCATCTCTCTCTGCTACTTCCCACCCTCCAACTGAATTTGTACTGGCCATCAGATTGCCTCTTCTGCCTTGCCCTCAGTTTCCTAGTCTGCAAAATGAAGGAGTTTGATTAGATGGTCCCCAAGGTTCCTTCTAACTCACATTTCATTCTATTCTGTCCTGCAGATGGTAATTGATTCTTGGTGAGTAATGTTTGGGAAGAATATTTTTCTTTTCCATCATTTTCGCTCTACCATGACCCACTGCTACATCTCCCTTGCTCACAGTTGGCTGCTAGCCTCGTTTCCCAGTTTGAAGGTAAGAGTTTAATCAGACTAAGGTATCATTGCCTCTTCTCCATCTCCCCCTTCTCCCCCCCCCCACCACCACTGTGGCTTAGCTCCAGTTTATTCCAATAGCACATGTATCCTGAGCACTAGAAATCAGTCATTGAACGGGACCTCACACTGGCCTTGCAAGAATACAAAGGTATAGTATAAGACCCCCAGTTAGCTGCCAAGAAGAAGCTGCCCCATAAGTAGTGAGCTCCCCATCACTGGAGGTGTTCAAGCAAAGGCCAGAGGACCAACCTGTCAAAGGAGGATGGTGTAGAAAAGATTCCCAAACCAGACAGGAGGTTGGTGTTTATGATCCGCAAGGTCTCTTCCAACTCTGACCTCCTCTAAGAAGCCAATCACTCAACCTGACTTTAACAAATGGACTCATTTGGGCCACTAAGAGAAATCAATAATAATTAGTGAATGCCTCTGAGAATATCTAGTGCCACAATTTCTCCCCCGTGACAGGAGTACTGTGCTTAAATTTTTAAGCAAGTTATTCACAGAACGGATGTTAAGAGTGAAAAACCAATGTGGTCGAGTGGCTACGGTGATGGACCTTGAATCAGGGAGGCCTGGGGTTTCAATCCTGCCTCAGATAGTTCATAGCTGTGTGACCCCTGATTTCCTCCTGTGTCAAATGGGACCAATGACGTGTGCTTTGCAACCCTTAAGGTGCTCTTAAGGAGGTATGATGGGGGAAAGGGGAATCATTCATAACCGCTTTGAGCCCAAGCTGGAAGGAAATTTCAAGGAAATATCTTTTTTTTCTTTTAAAATTTTTTTATTCTGCACTTCAATACCAAAAAAAGAGAATATTTCCATATATAAAGTAGGACAGGAAAAGAGGCTTACATATGAAGCCACTGTTCTCTGTTACATATAGTTTGCTGAAAAAAAAATCTACTTGGTACTTTCAAAGCTGTCCTGCTCATCTGTGTTTCCTTCTGGACTTCCTTTTCTTCTCCTCTGTGCATTTTAAAAAATACTTCCATGCCCTATTTTCTTTCTTTTTCTTTTTTGCTGGCAACCTATCACTAGATTCCTTCTCCTTACTCTTCTCCCCCTCTCATTGAAAAAAAAAAAAGGAAGAAAGGAAAAACAGAGCCCAATGACTAAGCCATTTTGAGAATGAGGCTTGTGTGCCACTGACCCAATTGTGACTGAAGCCAGCCCAGGGCTTCCCACTAGCTAGATGGGGTAATCACACCCCAGTGGTGGTAAAAATACCTAGTGGTGGGCACAGTGCAGGAGACAATGGCATGGATCACAAAGTCCTCTGCCTCCTGGAGCATGGGATTGAGTTACAGCTGGCAGGGCCCTCAGGGACTAGCTTGTCCAAGCCCTTCAGAAGAGGAAACTGAGGGAGGTGAGGATGATAGATCTAAGGCTGGAAGGGACCTCAAAGGCTGTCTGATCCACCCCTCTTCATTTTACAGATGAGGAAACTGAGGTCCAGACAGGAAAAGGCACTTGCCCAAGGTCAGACAGCTAATAAGTGGCAAAGGTAGGGCTCAGACCCCAGCTCTTCAACTCCAAATGCAGGGCTTTTCCCATGACACCACATAGGAGCTGGCCAAACCCTTCAGCATTGTTGGCATGCCTTCCTGGCTGACAGTGAGGAAAGGTATGCTGGAGCCAGCTTGAACCAGCTCACAAGAGCTCATTGTTAATCGTCAGGGTTAGCATATATATTTCGGAAATAGGCAAACATTACAAATCAGGGCTTGACTTGTTCTGTGGAATGTCTAGAATTAAGAAAGTGAAGGAGAAAATATTAATGATGTAGATTAGGCTTAGAAAAGCAGTGGGCTTTTTCCAAGAGCCGGACAGTGAACATTTACTAGCACACCAGGCTACAAAAAAGCTAGGCCATCCAGTTGTCTACTCAAATAAGGCCCAGGCAGGTTTGTTAAAGGGCATTTTGTGTCCGACAAGGGCAAGATATGGTAGTGGCCTGAGCCCAGAGGCAGATGTCCAGATTGAAGTCTTGCCTCAGGCACCTACTAACTAAATGACCCTGGGTCAGTCACTAGCCTTCAGGGAGTCTCATTTTCCTCCTCTATAAATGGAGTAGGGAAGGGTGGGGATCACCACACTATACAACCTGGGGAATGCTTTGCAGGCCTTAAAGTACAAGCGCTAGGAAGGAGACCCCTCCCTCAGAAACCCCAGGGCCCAGAGGGCCTGGTGAATGGGCTGACTGTCAGAGGGGCCTCGGGACTTCCAGGTCATCATCACCTGGGTACCAGCAAGGACATCCAAGTCTCTACGGGAGGTTGAAATGTGCTCAGAACTGCATTCCTCCTTAAAATACACATTTATCTACCTGCAAAGGCAGCTTTCCTAATAGGGAAAGGAAACCCAGATCACAACTGATTGCAGAGGCAGCTCAGCAGCCTGGAGCTGACTGCAATCCTTGCTCCGCCTCCCTGAAAGCAGCTGCCTCAGCTGTGGGGCTCTGCTGCCCCCAGCTGGGCATGTCCTTAGAAGGAGTCCACTTGTGGCATCCTGGAGGGGAGGAGAGAGGCTCCCCCTACACACACACAGGCTGGATGCTCTTGGTGCTATCGGGGTGAACCCCACAGGCATCCTCTCTGACTGCCCCATATCTCTAGCAGAGCTTAGGAAGTCTCACGCAATCAGGTGTCTGACTAGGAGTTTCCCCTTCCATGGAGGCAGGATGAAAAATAAAAGAGCCCTGGCCAACCTGGCATCCAATACTGCCTCTGATGCCTACTACTTGTATTGCCCTAGGCAAGTCATTTTACCTCCATGGACTTCAATTTCCTCCTCTGTAAAAAGATGGAGCAGGCCTACCCCCGCCTTTAGAGATCCCTTTTAACCATACCTAGAATGCTGTGATGCTAATGGTAGATTAAGTTAGGCCTTTCAATGAGTGGGGCAGAATCAGTTGGGGGTAGGTAGGGAGAATCAGAATAGCTCCCCCTCCCTCCACCTGGTAGGATGCAATCACTCTGGGACAAGGAAGAGCCTGTCTCTTCCAGATTCTGGGCCCCAAATCCTCATGGCATTGCTGATGGGAGAAGGCAGAAAAACCTGATGGTTGAGGAGGGCAACCCTGGGGGAGAGTCAGGAGCATCAGAGGTGGTACCAGACAGCATGAAGCTGGAGGACCAGAAGACCAGAGGTTTGCCTTAAGGAAGAAGAGATCCTCTACCATCACCACTACTCTGGGACAAAAGTCCAATTGCTTTTTTTTTTTAGGCAATTGGGGTTAAGTGACTTGCCCAGGGTCACACAGCTAGTAAGTGTCAAGTGTTTGGTCTGAGGCCATATTTGAACTCAGGTCCTCCAGGGCCAGTGCTCTATCCACTGCGCCACCTAGCTGCCCCTCCAATTGCTTTTGAGGGATGGTACATATTTCTATTCACCCTCTTCTTGGAACAATATTTCTCCTGATAGTACTTCATGCAAATCCTTGGCATGGCTCCCTGGTAGGGTAGGCTGGCCCCAACACTCCAAAGCCCTTCCTACCTCTAATATTACAGATGGTTGCTCTTGACACACAGAAATGGTCCAGTGGTGGACCAAGTATCCCAAGCATTACTCAGGTTACTCTTCTTGTCCACATAGGGCAGGGGAAAGTTAATCAAATTCCTCAAGGCCACCATTTATATTACTTTCATCCAAGGTCACCAACTCTGAGGGTAGATTTTGATGTAGTAAATGGAGCTTAGAATCAGCTACTCTTTCCTTCCTTCCCCAGGAAGGACCCATCCTGATGTGGGGAGCTCAAAAGATATTAACATTCAAACTGTGGGGCATTTCGAGGCATTAGACAGGGCTTTTGGGTGCAGAAAGGGCTTCTGACTAAGACTCCTTCCTCACTGATTTGCCCCGAAATCCTCAAGCTCCCTGAGGCTCCTGGGAGGGACCTTCCTTCCCGTGCTACTATACAAAGAGCTCTGTATTCCAGGCTTTGGCATCATGTGTTTCCACTTGCTAACGGGTCCCTGGCATATGGTAGAAGAATCACAGAATGATCGAGCTGGAAGGGACAAGAAAGAAAGTGCTGCAGCCCAGAGATGGCAAACAATTTGGTCAAGGTTACAGAGCTAGGAACCTGAATCTAATTCCGTTCACAAAATAGAATCAGAGGATCTCAGAGTTAGAAGGGATTTCAAAGAGCCATCTATCTAGTCCAACCCATATCTGAATGAACAGTGCTTCCAACCTTGGAGTCACTCTCTCCTCTTCCCCCTACCTCATCCCATCCCCAACCCTCCAATATCCAATCAGTTACTAACTCCTGTCATTTCTACCTCTTCACCATCTCTCACCTCAGTCCCCTTCTCTCCACTCACATGGCTACCCCTATAGCTCAGGTCTTTATCACCTCTTACTTGGACTATTATACTAGCCTCATAATTGGTCTTTCTGCCTCCAATCCTTCCTCTTTACAATCTTTTTTCCACATAAGTGCCAAGCTCATATTACTAACGTCCTTTGTTTTTCATTCAGAGTCATACACAACTGGGCTCCAACCTGCCTTTCCAAGTTGGCTACAACATTATTCCCTTTTGCAAACTATGATCCAGATAAACCAACCTATTTGCTGTTCACTGTATACAACATTCCATTTCCCACCTACAAACCTTTGCACAGATTCTCTGGATTCCATGCCTAGAATTCTATCCCTCTTTGCTTCTGCCTCCTAGAACCCCCAGGTCCTTTAAAGGTTCAGCTTAAGTTATTAGTACTCGGTAGAGATGTAAGGGGTAGAGATGGAGCACTAGCCCCTCTGGTGGGAGGGCTTGCCAAGCCCTTTTCAGGGCTGCTCATCTACCTTTGGTGTCCATCTGTCCCCCAACTCTCACCTGTGGCTCCAAGAAGGTGTAGCATTGCAGCGGCCACACCCCTGTAAAACCATCTCAACAGGATGGTTGAGGGTAACCAACAGGCTCCAAACCTGTCAGTGAGTTAGGGGGGATGTCTACCCCAAGCAGGTGAAGACTTCCCTGGCAAAGTAGGTGAATGAGAACAATTCATTCCAATGGTCATGAAGGCAGCTAAAGCAGGTGCTATAGAGTGCTTAGAGCTTGGTCAGTCATGGAAGACACCAAGGTCACTCACTGCATCCTAGGCCATCGCCAATCCTCATAACTTTTGTCCTACCACTGGACTTCAGTGACTCTGGAGGAGAGAGCGAGGCTGACAACTTTGTACAACTCTGCCTCACTGAAACCCAGTTTACCACCCTGTGATGTCATTGGTCCTCTTTGAAACCAAAAGATGGCAACAACAGTCTCCCCACCCCCATCAAAGTGTCTTTTCTTTTGTACCTTTGTATTTTGAGGGTAGGGACTGGTTTACTTTTTCTCTCTTATTCCCCATTCCTAGCATACAGTAGGTACTTAATAAAAGGCTGTTGTTTGATTGATTAAACAAGAATGGAATTGTACCATCCCTGACTGAGGGTCATCCATCCTCTCCTTGAAGACCTCCAATGAGGGGGAACTCACTACCTCCCAAAGCAGCCTATTCCACTATGAGACAACCTTAATTGGCAAGAAGACTTTCCATCCATTGAGCCTAAATCTTCCCCAGTGTAACTTCAAATCACTGCTCCTCCCCCTGCCTTCTAGGGCACAGTGGACATGAGTCTCCTCCCTCTTCCACCAGACATCCCTTCAAACACTTGACAACATTATTGTTTCTCCCTAGAGTCTTCTCCAGGCTAAACTCTCCCAGTTCCTTCCAGGGATCCTCCTATGACATGATAAAGAACAGTGAATTTTGAGTCAAAGGGCCTGAATTTGAATCCTGACTCTCTGACTAATTCCCTGGGAGCTCTTGGGCAAATGAAACATCCTTGACACTCAAGTATCTCATCTATATAATGAGGGGTTGGAGACCCTGGAAAGTCCCTTCCAGCTTTCAATTCCCCTTCCCCATCCTGGTGGGTGTCCTCTGATGTCCTTCCTAAACTGTGGAGGTCCAGGCTACCCATAGTCCTCCACCTGTGCCAACACAAGCATTCATCCATAGGGTTACAGGATCACAGAACGTAGGATCCTCAATTTAAAAGTGAAACAGATGAGGAAACTGAGGCCCAGAGAAGTTAAGCAATTTTCTTAAGGTCACACAGCTAGTAAGAGTCGGGGCAGAATTCAATCTCAGGTCTTTCTGACTCCAAATTCAGCACTCTAGCCATTTGATGGGTACTCTATCCCCAAGGCCCTGGTCAGGTACTGGGGAGACAGAGAACACAAAATACAGAGTATTTGCTGACCTTAAGGAACTTGCATTTTAACTCTGGCCTTCAGCTTCCCTGGGCTCACTGGGTTGCTGAGACATATGGGGGGCTCCCAGGAGGTTCCTGTCTTTGGGGGGCTTCGATAAGTTTGCTCTTTACCACTTCAGCAGATATGTTGGGTTAATGGCCTCCTGCTAACAGGGAGATGTCATTAATATATGTCACACTTGTCATCCACTAGCTTAATTCCTCATATGTAAGGCCAATTTCTTTGCACCCCGTGTGGTGGCATGAGAGTGCTGCCGACACAGATTTCCTCGAGCATAAGCAAGAAGCCGCCAAAATAATTAGCCCTTGCCGTTTCTTGCTTTCAGAATCTGAACAAGACTTTAGGGTAGGTGGTTATAGACCAAACTGGATGAGGACATAGCCTCCAGTGGGATAATTGTTGTCAAGGAGAGAAGGAAACATTAACAAACTCAGTTAGATGATTGGTCTTCTCTCCTTTTACACAAGCTGATTGCTAATTAAAGTTTAATGAGCAGTCTGTGTTTTTTGGTGGACATCTCCAGGCTGGCCCTCTTGGCAAGTTCCCACCTTTCTGGTTTTCTCTAACCTCTACTTGGGCTCCAAGAGCTTTCCATCTGATGCAGGGGACTGGCCCTGCCCATGGAAATCCCCCAACACACTTTCCAGCCCTGAATTGGCAGCCTGATGTGCCTGGAAATATCTGTGTCCCTGTTGTAGGGCCCCTGGCCTCCAGGGAGAGATGAGCTTGCCACCTAATCCCGGTACACAGCTAATCCTGAATGCCATCGGCTTCGCCGGGCCCTCGGAAGCCTCTCTCCCAAAGAGTGCGAGCTTGGCTGTCCTGCAGTCTTCTGACGGCCACCACCTGTTGTTCCCCACCCCCTACTCCCCAGCTCCCATTGCAAAAGGAAAAGCAGAATGTCAGCTTCTGCTGAGTCCAAGCAAGCCCACAACCAGCCATGGAAAACTTACCAAGAGCCCATTACTGTAAATCACAAAGAAGAAAGCGAATAAGAGGGGAGAAGCTCCCAAGTGCTGGGGAAGGGAGGGACAGATTGACAGCTTCCCTTCATCTCTCAAATGAGGGGGCTGGTGACCTCTGAGGGCCCTTTTAGTTCCAGATCTCTGATCCCATGAAGAAGATATCAAGAGTAAAACCAAAACACCCTTGAGAGGAGTGGTCCCCCCTGCTTTGCTTTGAGAGGAAACTGGAAGAGAATGTCCCAGAATCTCTCGTCCTGCCTATTCTTCCTTCTCTTGGGAGGCAGCTGGATCCAAGCTTTCTCTTACATCGTGGAGGGGCTGTTCCTGGCCTCATCTCCTGAGCATCAGAGGATATAGGACTGTAAGGGAAGTGGGGAGATCAGTAAATGTAACCCCCTAATAAAGCATACAGCAGCCTTTTGTGACGCCCTGTAATGCTAGTACCTTCCCTCCACTATTATCTCTAATGTAGCCTGTCTTCAATCTGTTTGTACATCATCCTTTACATATTAGGCTCTCCCTCATTAGACCGGGAGCTCTTTAAGGACAAGATCTGTTTTTGCCTTTGTATACCCAGAACAATACCTACAATAGTAGGTGCTTAATACTTTTTTGCTGACTTGATGGGAGTGTCCAGTCTCACTAGGGTATGGGTTGGGGGGATGGGTAGCAATGAGAAGGAAGCTGCCTTATACTCATTCAATTAGACAAGCATTTTTTAAGCAACTACTCTTAGGTGCTAGATCCTAGAGGGCCTCTAGGGTTTGTGGGGCCTCAGAATTTTTTTTTTTTGCCAAGCCCCTGTCTGTATAAGCAATTTGACTGAAAAATCTATTCCACGATTCATGAGCCCATGTAAGATATATTGATTTACTGATGAAGATTTAGAATAACTAGCTTACGACATTCACCTTTTCAGAAGAAGTATTGTGATTTAGAACACTGATCTATACAGAGTTAAAATGACTGTCTAAATTCAGATTACTCTAGTAATTCACGTGACTAGGCCACTTGAGTTCTAATTCCATGTCCACCACTGGCAGTTAAAGAGTGAATTCCCCCTCCCCCTATCATCTTGACTATTAGAAACACTACTGCATTCTGCTGATATTCCACCACGATGGCTCCCCCCAACTCCTATGCTCAACACACCACAAATACCCCTCACTTCATTTTCTGAAAGTATTTTCACCACCATTCAACAGCTGATACCAGAAGTTAGAATAAATACATCAAACAGCCCACTATCATTTCCCAATAACACACATTCTAAGAAAAACAGAAAATTTTGCAACAGCATGTGTCTATGTGAATAAAAACATTATCATAGATCAGAACTCTCATTTGGCACATTTCCCTAAAAAAAAAGGCTCTTCATAGTAGGGCCCTAATAATGATATTCATTTTCATAAAATAGATTGTTTTAAAGATAATTTTTGTTGTATTTTACACTAAACTTTAAATTGCTATTTTTATATATATTCATTGTATTGGCAGCACAGATAAAACAGCAAATGAAATGTGAAAACTGTCTTTATGCTGTTTTTTGAAATCTCAGATATTGTAATTATCTTTTTTGAAATTAATAGAATAATCACTTTGTATTACATATATAAAACATATAAAATTATAATTTAAGAAAATGAAATCAAGTGGAACTTACAGGTCAATTGTTGATACAAATTTATAACAATATTTTCATATTAGATACCGCGCCATACTTTGGGGTGAGGAGGTTCCACTATAGGGCAATGTAAACACATACCAACACGAAAAGTTCAAAATTAAAATATTCAGGTCTATACAGAAACTATCCCTACCCAATATGATGGTAACCATCTGTCAATCTTTCCCTTCATTAGATGGGATAATTTTTAAATTTAAATTTATTATTAAATTTACATACAAGATTAATGATTACAATATATATTTTAAAAACAAATTTGAAAAAATAGTGGCTTATTTTGTAAATTATTAAGAATTTAGGTAAAGCACCCAGAATTTTTAAGCAGCCAATGAGGGACAGATGAGAAATTCTAAGAAGGAAACCCAGGACATCCAAAGCAGTTAATGGCTTAGTACATAAGACAGTATGCTCCTAATGTCAACATTTAAAGGTTAATACTCTCAAACTGCAATGTAATATATGGCATCCCATCTCCTTCCTCTGTGGCTTTACACAGGCTGTGTCCCCCATGCCTGAAATCCTCTCCCTCCTTATTTTTCTCTCTTCAATCCTTACTACCCTTTAAATCTCAGCTGAGTTACCATCTCCTTTAAGAGGCCTTTTCTGGTTCCCTCAGTTGTTAGCTCCACTTCAAATCTTTCGGACTTATTTTGTCTATAACCTGTGAACATGTTGCCTACCCCTAATAAAATGTTGTTCATCCTTCGTTCTCGAAGAGGACCAATGTAAACTCATGGAGGACAAGGATAAAATGTTGTTGTTCGTCCTTCCTTCACTAAGAAGAACAATGACAAAACGTAAACTCAGGGAGGAAGAGGTCCTTTTTGAACTCCTTATCTCTAGCAAGAGTAGACTCTTCCTACATGCTTACTGATGAGTCTCTGACACTAAGATAAAGATACAGTTCTTCATGGAGCTTACCAGTTAGGACATGTATGCAAATAATGATAATGAAGGATAGGTTAAACAGAAAGAGCTCAAGAAGAATTTAGGTCGGAGAAAACTTAGAACTAGCAGGTCTAAGGCTCCTCAGCACCTCCACTGAACCCTGAAGGAAAAGAAGGCTTTTGCCACTTGAGATGCACAGAAACAAGACCCAGCAGAGAGAGTTTGGAGAAAAACTCCTGGAATAGAATTGTATAAAACTAGTTATGCAAACAAAATGCAAGAACAGCAATATACAAATTCAAATAAAGTATGGAACGAAATAACTCCACCAAAAAGAAATGAGGCAAAAAGCAACAAAAATGTATATGTGCCATTGTAAAGAGCGAGAGAAGACATGGGTTTTAAGTCCTGTCTCTGATCCATACACACTGTGCGACCCCAGGCAATCCAAAATCTCTCAGTGCTCTTGGTAATTTTCTAGGTCTATAAATTGCAGAGAAGATGAAAGCCAGTATTAGTAGGAGGGATTTCCTCCCTTAGACCAATGAATTCACCCTTCGGGTTCCTATCCGAAAAGTGATT
Organism: Phascolarctos cinereus; assembly: GCF_003287225.1. Taxonomy (NCBI): domain Eukaryota; kingdom Metazoa; phylum Chordata; class Mammalia; order Diprotodontia; family Phascolarctidae; genus Phascolarctos; species Phascolarctos cinereus. The sequence continues at coordinate 29,384,278 of NW_027556291.1, forward strand.
ACTCTGGTGAATATAAAAATGTTCACTGACTCATGATCTATCATTGATTATTGTCTTGAGTATCTTTCGAGAAAGTAGCTAAAAACATCACATGTTTAGTGAAATATAGAAATGAAATTATCTTAAGGATTAATTACTAAAACATTTATTATTTATAAGTCTGCCCTATCAGCCAGGACATATGCAGTTTTTTAAAATAATAAAGCATATTTAATCATACTGTTCTCACTAAGAAGTTAATATTTTAGTGAGAATAAAGAGGTTTGTAACATTAATAAATCAAATCAAATAGTTTAAAATTGTTTATTTCACTTTTATCGCCTTTTAATGTCCATTTTGTGTATGTTTCATAATGTAATATATTAGTATAGTAGTACACGCACATCATTTATGGATAAATAATTTTTTTTTACTGATAGGAGAGCACTGTCAAAATCATTTGGAGAACCCTGGCTTAGGGCACTGAGAGTTTAAGTGACTTGCCCAAGGTCACACAGCTAGCCAGTGTCAGGGGCCACCTTCTTCAAAAACAAGCAGTCTCTCCAAAGCTCCTGACTTTGAATTGAAATCTACCTCCTTGTAGACAGATTCTACCCAGTACTTCTAGTCCCCTCAACTCAAGCATCAGAGAAAGAAAGAGTGTACGTCCAAATGGAATATTTCTGAAATTGCAAACGTAGGGCTTGAGATAGTCACATTAGGTGCCACAGCAGACAGAGTGCTGGACTTGCAGTCAGGAAGATCCAAGTTCAAATCTTGCCACACACCCTAGCTGTGTGTTGCTATGCAAGTCATTTCACTTTTCTTGTCCTCAGTTTCCTCACCTATAAAATGGGGATAACAGTGGCAACTACCTATCTGTGCCAGGGGGACTTACTCTCCCAGGAACCAGTTTCCTCCCACCCCCATTTCAGTAATTGTTTTGTGCCTAGGAAGAAGGAGGTCCCCTTCCTGCCCAGCTAAGCACTCAGCTTTCCCAGGTCTAAGCGGGTATCAGCTACACACCTAGGATACAAATACAAAAATGAAACAGTTCTTACCCTCAGGGAGTTTACATGGGGGGTTTCCCCCCCTCACCCTCCCCACCATTGCAGCAACATGCAAAAAGATAAGTAGAAAATATAGGAATAAAGATTGGACCTGGGCTTTCACTGGCAGAGGAAACTAGAAAGTAAAGGAACTCCCTTTTACCAAACTCAGTCGGCAACTTGTCATCTTAAGGAACAGAAAAGTGAAATGACTTGGCCAGGGTCACACAGGCAGGATGAGTCAGAGGTGGAGCTTAAAGCCAGGTCTTCCAGGCTCTCTATCTTCTACTGCTCTCAAGCAGAAAATACATATAAAGTTATCTCAGGGGAGCCACAGGGCCAGCTAGGAGTGCAGAGAGGCAGGGAGCAGGAAGGACCACAGAAGGCAGTGGAACATAAGCTAAGCCTTCGAGGAAGCTGGGATTCCCGAACTGGAGATGAGTGGGGTCAGCAGGAAATGAGGGGTGCAGCCCCAGTCCCTCCAAATGCCTACACTGCAACAGGTCAAGCACTTCAGCCCAAAACTATAGGAAGTCAAGGAAAGCAATAGAGGCAGACAGGGTGGCTATTGAGGGAAAGGAGCTCCCTGCCCTGGCCAAGCTGGACCCTGAGGCAAAAGATCCTAAGAGTCACCTGGCTTAGCCTTTCAGGTGAGAGATAGTAGAGCCAGAGGGGCTGCTACTGGACCAGGCCAGAAGCAGGAGCCTGTGAAGGCCCTGAGCTCCCCGTGGCCTTCACCACAAGTTGTCTGTGGTCAGGAGTCCCAGAAACAGAAACCAGTGGATGGACAGATAGATAGCTAGATACACAGATACATAGATAGATAGATAGATAGATAGATAGATAGATAGATAGATAGATAGGTAGATTATTTTCAATGTAATTTGTTTCCTTTGTAATATGATATACTTTGTTTTATGCATCTAAAAATATTATTTTGGGAAGATATCTCCAGATTTCCTCAGACTGTTCAGAGTAGGTCCTCATTCAATACTTGTTTTCTTCCTTCCTCCTTCTCCTGACCTTCTGAGGGACTAGATAGGATAGAGAAGAAATGAGGAGGAGGGGAACTCTTCCCCATTCCTCTGGGATGTTTCCACTCCCCTCCTACCCACTACCCCCAAACCTCAATGAGAGGTTGTAGAATTAAAAAGGAGCAAAAGGCTTCCTTGCAGCAACAAGCCTGGAATTAGCAGGCCTATTTGGCTGTGGAATAATGAGCACCAGGGAAGTCTGGAAGCCCCCTGGATTCAGAGGTTTCAGGCCAGACAGCTCAGTGAACAGTCCTGTGGGAGCCTGCAGGAGGGACGGGGGCTGCGTGACCTCTGGACGCTCCCACCACCCCATCTGGATGGGCTGCAGTGACCCACGGGCGTCCCCAGCCTGGGGCCCAGGACTCTATTAGCTGATGCTTTGGCCCCATGAACTAGCTCGCCAGAGGCAGGGATGGCTGCTGCCTGGATGACATTGTGATCCCATCCAGGCACCGTGCCTGCCAGGCCGGCTAGCCGAGGAGCCGCCTGACAAGAGAGAGAGACCTCAGCAGTGGCCTTGGCCTCTCCTGGCACCCTTCGACCACCCGCTGTAAGGAGCTCTCCCGCCCTCCTCCCCAAACAGCCGTTTCCAGCTCCCCTCCAGCCCTGGGCAGCTCTTTGCTGGGTGGATGGTGTATCCTAATCAAGCCAAGCCTGGAGCCCCTGCTGGCTCCTGCCGTGGTCCACAATCTCCTTTCACTGCCTGGGCCATCCAAGCATGTTTATTTCCCCAAGAAAAAGGTTCTTGCTATACACTCGCTGTAGTTTAATGAAATAATTAAGTTCAAACGAGAAAAGCTGCTCCATAATTGCCCAAGCTCTAGTCCCAAGCAGATTGGCACTGAGGAGCCCTTCTCCTCGAAAGGGGTGTTATGTAGAAAAGCTTCCCTGTTCCTATGCCTGCCAATGACCTGTGTTTTCACTCAGGGCCCTGGGAGCTGACCCACTGTGCTGCTGGCATGGTGTCCAGTAAGGTGGGTGACTTCCTGGCACCACTGGTCTGGGCACAAAAGCCTATCTGACCTCCCCTTCCCCCATGGCACTGATTCATGCCTCAGGCAGTCTCCCCCAGCCCTGTGCTCCTACCCAGCTCCTCTCCTAGGGCTCTCCCTGGCTCTTGGCCATTTGTACACCCTTCCTCCCCAGAATCTGGCTTCTGGGATATCTGTGTGTGTGTATATTTTGGGGGGAGGTGTTGCCTCACGCTGTTTCCTCTAAGTGATGGACAAAGCCCCAGCCCTATCCAGCAGGACATAGCCCCTCTCCTGGGGTCCTTCCTATTATACAGGGCAGTAAAGCTTAAAATGGCACTAAGACTTTGGGGACACCCTGTATGTACTTGGAGGGGCCTGTGATCACCTCCACTGGGGTCCTCCCTCCAGAGAAGCAGTTTGTATAACTCATCCATGCCTGCCAGTCTTGGACAACTTTTGCCCATCCCTTTCTATCAGTCCCCCCTCTCTTGAGGTCTACCCAACACACTGGGGGCTGGGGGGGCGTCAGAGGTGCAGGGCCTTCCTCTGTGTCTCTTGAATTAAATGGATAGGGTTGGTTATTGTACTTCCTGGTCCCATTCATCTTACATAGACTTAGAAAGCTTTGTGCTTTATAGTGCAAATCATTTCACATTATTAAATGTGGCATCTATGGTCCTTTTGACAATAAATCGGGTTTTAGACTCGTTAGTCAGAATCATAGCCCCCTGTGATAAGGTTGTCTCTGTGAGAAAACCTGATACAACCTCCAGCGTTGGGACTTCCAGAAGCAATTTGCAGGCTCGTTACCCACTGGAAGTGGGGGCCTACAGGCTGCACTATGTAACTAGGCACCCAGGGGATAGGTAGCAGCTGCCAATGGGCCAGACCCTCTCATGCAAGAGGGATGGTTTCAGCAGGATCCCTTCAATAGGGTGCTTGAGCCCTAGGACGGAGGCTGCCCTGGGCCTGCTTGAGCTTCTGAAAGAATGGCAGGCGTGGACAGCTCCCCAACACTGCTATGCCAGCCTTGGGCCCCACAAGGTAGTCGACCTGCTCCTTCCTCGTGGCCCCCACCAGGGATGTTCTGGGATCCACACCCTAACCCTTAGGTTCCTGGTCTTTGGATAGAATGTACACTCTTGAGAGAGCTTAAATCAGGGACTTCTCTTCCCTTCCTGAAAAGCTGGGCTGTCCAGTGGAAAGGAGGCCCAGGGGAGAGGATCATAGAGCTGGAAAGGAAAAGAGAGCTCATTGCCTCCAGATCCCTCATTTACCCGAGGAGCAGTGTCTGGCGTGAAGAACAGAGAGGAGGCATGCCACCTGGTCAGGGTGTGGCAGGGAACAAGTTCTAAGAGGACAGGAAACTGAGGCCTGGATGAGAGCCTCAGGTCACCCAGGGAGTAAGTGCGAAGCCGGGATTCAAACCCAGGTCTTCCGACTCTGAATTGACCATTCTTCCCATGCCGCCACACTGGTGAGGACTGTGCCCACCCTGCCCAGGAACCCCTGCCCCGTCCCTTGTGGCTAACAGGCAAGACAAGCCCGAGTGCCATCCCTGAGGTGCATGGCTTGGCCCAGAGGAAGCCTCCTGCTTGGGTTCTGGCCCCACTGCAGCACCGTTGAAGCTGGGCCCAGAGGCTGCCTTGCCTGATGGTTCCCTGCCCAGTACCAGAACCACACCACTCCCTGCCTCTCATCCTGGCCCTGGGGGCCCCACACATGGCCCCATTCTCAAGTACCACCCACCCTACCTTCCAGGCAGGAAAGCTGGGTACTGGCTGGGGTTCATGCAGAGGTCAAGTTTTAATGGCATGTGGTTTGGTTTGGATTTTCTGCTCTCCCCACCAGCCAGACTAGACCCTGTGCCCCCAGCAGCTGCTCTGACCCCCCTTGGAGAGTGGACCAGTGAGCCCCTTATTCTTGCAGGGTCCTCGCTCACAGCTGCCAGCCCTGGGCGGTTCTCCCCCAGCAGGGGTCCAAGAGCCGGCTGGGGGGGAGGGGCAGCCAGCCTCTGTGCTGGTGGTAGCCCCAGCTTCCCCCCAGCCCCGTGCCCTTGCCTGCCCAGTGGGTGCTGCTTCCTGCCAGGCCCTTGTCGCCTCTGCTTGCTTCCAGTCCCTGAGCCCTGCCCTCAGCCTGCTTTCTTTGGGCTCCCTTCTGCCCACCTGGCCCTCGTGCCGCCTTTAGGTGTCTAGGGGCTGGACTGGCCTGCTCATCCTGGCTTTGTTGCCTGTCTGCTCCTTCCTGTGTGCCCGGGCTCTCCTCATGCCAGCCTTGGCCTGCTTCCTCTGCCCATGCTGCCCAGCTTGCCCCTTTCCCCTTGCCACAGAATTCCTGGACGGGAGCATTTGCCCACTGGACTTACAGTACTCCTTGCATATCCTGCCCATGGGCCGCTTGCTGCCCTCTGGGCACTGGGCCCATTGCACTACACACACACAGGGCCCTTTGACTAGTAAGCTTTCTAGACTGGCCTGGCCTGGCCTGCCGAGGCCAGCAGCCACCCACCCCAGCTCTGACCCTCCTGCCCGGGCAGGTGTTCTCCCCCAGGCTCGATCTCAAGGGAGCCCTGATGGGTGGGAGTCACAGTCACTGCCTTGCCACTGAGTTGCCCGTGCCCCATTCCAGCTGCCCTGAGGCCAGACTGGAGCCTCACTGAAATCTCCCCCGCTCTCCAGCCCAGGAGGCACTCAGTGCCCCAACGGGGGAATCCCTGCTGCTGACCTTTATGGGTGCCAATTTTCCCCTGCACACCAGGGATGGACTAAGTGGTCTGGCGGCCGTGCCGCCACCTGTGCAGGCCGGCTCTGGCCCCTGGTGCCCGTAGGAGCTCCAGCAGACCAGGAGGGAATTCCTGGGGCACCCCACTCCTCTTAATTCTGACTCCCCTGTGGCCCAAAGACATCCTCAGACCATCCAGCAGCTTGGGGCACCCCAGCTGATGTCAGCAGGGTATCTGCCTGGGGGCTCACCCCACTTGTTTTCCATCCTTCTTGGAGACCCAATGGAAACTCATTAATGAGGCGGTGCCACCAGGATTGGCCTTCCTTCCAAGGTACAGTCGTCCTACCCGGATGCCTGGTCACTAGACACATCCATCCATGCATTCATTCATTCATTCATTCGTTTGTCACAGGATTACTGGAACATGGCTTAAGAGGGGAAGGGAAAGGAAGGGAAGAAGCATTTATCAGGTGCCTACTGTGTGCCCAGCACTGTGCCAAGTGCTTTACCAATATCATCTCACTGGATCCTCACAACGACACTAAGAAGGAGGTGCTGGCTGGGCTTTGTGACTCAAACTTCTCCTCACTCAGTCCTCCCTCCCCTTCCTTCAAGCCCAGGACAGACCATCTCATACCCATCCCCCACTGGCCCGCCCCATTCAGTGACCTGTAGCTTCCTATAGCTCAGAGATCAGCCACAAAATCCCCTGGCTGGCTTTTAGGCCCTTGCTGACCTGCGCCCTGCCTCCTTTTCCTGTCTCCTTCCACCCTCTCCCCTCCATGCCCTCTACCATCCAGTGACACTAGCCTCCCGGCTGTTCCTCACCCAAGACGCTCCATCCCCTGACTCTGGGCTTTTGCCCTGGCTGTGCCCCATGCCGGGAGTGCTCTCCCGCCTGGTGGCCCTCACTTCCTACCACCTCAGCTCCAACCCCACCTTCCGCAAGCAGTCTTTCCCAGTCTGTCTTCACAGGCGGGCCTTCTCTCTGGGGGCTCTCTCCCACGTTCCCAGCCCCCACCTCGTATGTACTTGGCTGTTTGCGTCTTGTCTCCCCTTAGACTGCAGGCTCTGTGGGGGCGGGGCTTGTTGTTTGGGCACCCCAACAATGAACACAGGGCCTTGCACAGAGCAGGGCTTACTGGGTACTTGCTGAGCTGCCTCACTCTCGCTGGCTTCCCGGGGTTCAAAGACCACTCTGGCAGCCCCCTCCCCCCTCGTGACCCTGGCACTACGCTCAACACTTGTTCCCTGGAATCAGACACTTGATAGCTGTTCCTGGCCTTTGTTGGCAGTTACTGAATCCGGCATGGAAACTTGCCCCTCCTGCTGCGTGCAAGGGGCTGGTGTGGGCCCCGCACACTCTCAGGGGTTTGCTGGGGACGACTGGAGCCTGTTTCCCTGTTTCTGGGTATGTGAAGGGCTCCATTTAGCCTGGGATCATCTGCTCCCAATGCTTGGGATACTTGGGTAAATGGAGAGAATGCATCTGTAAGCTGATCATTGATTGATCTGTCAGCTGGACATGCCTGGGCCCTGGGGAATTCCAGGGAGCTGAGATCCTGTAATGGAGAAGGGGACCAGAACCCCCCGGCTGGGGCTAAATCCTCTTAGGGATTGACTTGCCACACCAGGGAGCTGGAGCACGAGGAGCCCCAGGGGAGGAAGCCACTCTCAGCCCCACCTCTGGCCACCCGCTCCTTGATCAGCCTTGCAAAAGTGACTTCCCTCCTTTGAGCCCCAGAGCTCCTCAGTCCCAGGAGCAGCCCAGGAAAGGGAGCCCAGGGCCCTCACCCTGGCTGGGTGGCTCTTCCCAGGAGGCAAGGCTGGAAAGCCTTACTTCCTGAGCCCAAGTCCCATCTGCCTAGAGCCCTAGAGGCCAGGGAACTCAGGTTTGAGGGAGTCCTAGGCCAGGGAATTCACCTTGGCCACCGGCTTCCATTGTATTGTTGAGGCCAACATGGCATCCCTTCTCCTGGGTCCATCGCTACCCTCTGTACCCTGAGCCCAGCTGCATTTTCTCAAATCAGTTCAAGCCCAGGAGCCCGTGATGCCCAAGGCTGGAGCTACACGGACCAAAATCACAGCGGTCCCTGCCCTCAAAAAGCTGAGATTCTCCTGTGGAGACAGACACATAAGGGACACTGAGGAAGAGGAGGGCAGCAGGAACGACCGGGGAGGGGAGGGAAGACCTCGCAGCCCAGGGGGCGTCTGTGCTGAACCCCAGTGGAAGCCAGAGATTTGGGAGGGAGAGACCAGAAGGAAGCTGCATTCTAGGCATGGCCTTGTTCCTTGGACTGGAGGCAGGGCATGGAGTGCCGAGCTCTGGGAGTAGGTGGTAGGCCAGAGTGACTGGAGCACAGAGTCTGTGAACGGGGACTGGGAAGGGAATTGGGGAACGCAAATGCTTGTCATCAAAAAGAGGGAAATGAATGAAAAACCCCATCGAAAGGGAGAAGAGAGAGGCCAGAGGGAGCCGCAGGCCTCAGTGCTAGGCTCAGCAGTGTGTGCTTTCCCTCGGAGGCCACGAGAAGCCCCGAAGGCCTGCGCTAGGGACTGGCATGGCCAGACCTGGGCCTTAGCAAGATGCTTTTTGGCAGCATCGAGGAAGATGGAGTGAAGTAAGTAAGGAGAGACTGGAAGCCAGGAAACCAATTAGGCAATTGGGGAAATGGCAGAGTTTTGAGGAGGAGGGGGAAGAGGTGATCAGAGCTGTGCTTTATAAAACTGAGCCTGGCCATGGCATGAAGGATGGATTAGAATGGGGAGAGAAGAGGTTGCAGGAGGCAAGGGGAGCGTGGAGGACCGGCAGAAAGAAGGCAGTGGCTGGCCAGAGGAAGGCAAAGGAGGCAGAATAAAATGACTGCCGAGATGTGGGGGAGAGGAGGGGCACGAGGACAGAGCTGAGCTTGTTGGGGGCAGGGGATGAGTCCAGCTGGCCACGAGGTGGATGGGAGGTGTTTGGGGGCCATCATGGTAGAGATGGACCAGCAAGCAGATGAACGGACAGAAACGGATCACGGGAGAGATCAGAACTCGGCGCAGGGACAGACAGACAGACCCGGGGTTCTCCTCCAGGAGACGAGTGAAAAGACCATGGGTACCAAGGCTATTTGCAAGGCAGAGAGAGAAATGGACCTGGGCCAAAAGAGGAGGGGAGAGGAGGCCTCCCGTGCCAAGGGATGTGGGGGGGGAGCAGGAAGGGGAGGCAGAGAGAAGGCTCTCAAGAGAGCACCTGTCCCACCAGGCCAGGGAGGGGAGAGGTGCAAGAGGGGCGGCAGAGCTCCAGAAAAGGGCAGAGAGAAGGAGGGCTGAAAATAGCCCCTTGGTGTTGGCTCCCAAGAGGTCAGCGGTGACCTTTGCAAGAGATGTTTTAGCTGAGTGGCCGCGGAAGAATTTCTATTGGAGGGGAAATTGAGGGGCGAGGGGCCTGCATGCAGTAACCTGAGCAGTCTGAGGCTCCCAAATAAGCAACAGATGAGGGTGACAGCCAAGGTGCTATTTCTCTGGAGAAGGGCTGACAGTTGTCTCTGCTGTCATGGGAGCTGGGGGCAGAGACCATTCAGAATGTCTCAGGAGCTCCCCTGCTGAGTCTCTGTGAGGCTCTGGCCCCGTCTGCCCTTTCTCCCCGCAATTTAGACCGGGGACCCTCCAAAGGAGGCAGCCCATCTAAAGAAAGGACTTTGTGCTGGACCCCAACCCACTGACCCAGTGCCAAGAGTGCCTGATGGGCAGGCAGGGGGAGGACCCGGGTTTGAATCTGGGATCTGCAGCTTACTGCCTGTGTGACGGTGGCCCAGTCACTTCCCCTGTTTGGGCCTCAGGTCCCTGGTGAGTAGAGGGGATTGGCCTCCATGACCTCCAAGGTCCCTGTCTCCCTTCAGCTCTAAATCTTTGATCCCCAAGTTGGAGAGAACCTCACAGGGCATCTTCCAGCCCACACCAGAACAGGAAGTCCCCTCTGCGCCATCTGCATCGAGCAAACATCCAGTCAGTGCTCAAAGTCCTCCTCGAACAGGGAGCTCACTACTTCCCAAGGTGCCCCTGTCCACTTTAGGACCCAGCCCTAACTGTTCAGAAGTTTTATTCCCTTCCTTCTAAGGAAATTGGGAAGGTGTCTCTGAGCCTGTGAATCTCGCTTCCATTTCTCCCCCTCCTACAGTCCGGTCTCCCTCTTGAGTCTTCCTCTACACCTCTGCACGTCTGGCCGGTATTCAGATTCTTTTGAGAAAAATTACTCTGATTTCTGCCCAGTTTTCCACCCACCACTGAGGCTGGCTTGTCCAGTATGGTCGAGTTGGCATTCCCTTTGTGTACAGGTTGGACCGGATGGCCAGCTCTGCTTCTGCAAGGAGGGTCGTTTGTCCAGTGCCCACAAGTCATTGGCAGAGAGGCCGCTGCTCCCCAAAGCTCGTGGGGGCCTCCGTGTGATGACCGGGCTGTGGGCCAAAGTCAGTGGAGGACGAGAAGCACAGTGAGGCGGCTTCCCTTGAACCTAGACCAGCGCTTGGGAGGCGAGGGGTTTCAAGGTAGAAGCTCAGGGATTCATAAAGAGAGGGCGCCTTCTGCCCCCAGCTTGCATTCCTGGCGTGTAGATTCTGGGACTGACTTGCCTGCCATGCGGGGAGCCAACATCATCCACACAGCCCAATGAACATTGGTGTGCGCCAGGCATCGCAGGTACATATTGGGGAGACCGAGGCAACACAGTGAGAAGACCGCTGGATTTGGGGTCAGAGGGCCTGGTCCTTCTCCTGGTTCTACCTCTTACTACTTCTGGACCCTCTAGCACGTCTCTTCATCTTCTGGGCCTCAGTTTCCTCAGGTGTACAGTGAGGACAGTGGACCAGGTGATCTCCAAGGTTCGCCGCAGCTCTAGCTTGCCAACATTGTAAGGAAAGGGGAACCTGCCAGGGTTGGGGCAGAGAGCGGCGAGGGAGTGGGGCAGTGTGGCCCTGTATAGGCTACCTCTCAGAGCTCTGCTGAGGACCTGAAGGAGCCAGGGGGGTGGCCATGTGTGTGGAGAACAGGGGATGCAAGAGAGAGAGGCCTTGGGCAAGACCCTCAGGGCATGAGCCGAGGAGGAGGCCTTCTCCAAGTCAGCCATCCCTCTCACCAGGGAGATGAATCACTCCCCAGCTTCTGAGGAAAGCTTACAGGCCACTGAGTCTCTGGCATAAGAGGAGTCTCCAAGAGCAATGGCACAGATGTATGACAAGGTGTTATACAAAATAGGAGCGGGGAACCTCACGTAACTGCAGCTAGTCTGGCCCACATTTGGTAGCACTCTGCAAAGCCAGGGACACACAGTATCAGCTCATTTCATTCTCTGTAAAGCCCAGGGAGTCAGAAGAACTGGCTTGAAATTCAAACTCTGTCTGCTTCCGAGCTGTGCAATCCCTCTTAATTCTAGTGTCTTACTTCTCTTGATTTTTTTCCTTTATGTGGTTTGTTTGTGCATAGTTTTTCATAGGGCCTCCATGGCACCCTAGAAGGTACTCTATAGAGTAAGCAGAAAGAATGTAATGCAAAGCTGGTCTGCAGGAAAGCATTGAGATGTTTCCCAGGACAGTGGGCCCTCTGCTGAGGTGAGGAGGGGCTGCCAGACACAGCTCAAAGATGTCCCCAGGTCCAGGGTTCTGTCCCTTCTGAAGACTCTGAGCTGGGCTTTGGGAGAGCCTATGATCCTCTCTGATATTGGCACACATTGGCCTGGAGGAGCTCTGCTGTCCTTTCAATTCAACAAGCATTTAGTGAGCACTTACTGTGTGCTTAGCATCATGCCAGGCACTTCCCTGCCCTCAGGAAGCTTACATTCTTACTGGGGTGAGAGACCATGGGCAGAACACAACATCTCCTCTCAGAAGGTGATTTCAAAATAAATTCATGAGGGTGTGGCATTGAGCTGTGGGTTGATGGATTCTAGGGATTCTACAAGGTGGAAATGAAGAGGGAGGGCATTACAGGCACAAGGGACAGTTTGTGCAAAGTTCTGGAAGTGGGAGATTAAGTGGTATGTTTAAGGAACAGCTAGCAGGCCTGCTGAATTGGCAAGCAATATGAAATAAGACTGGAAATACAGGTGAGAATCATATCGTGGTGTGCTTGAAATGTTTGCATTTTGTCCTAGAGACAAGAGGAAGGCATTGAAGACGTTGGAGTAGAGGAGTGGCAGGGAGATCTGAGACTCATTGATTCTATGACTCTACAATATCTCTCGGTCTCAATCTATCTGTCTGTTCCCCAAAGCCCTTAGGTTCACTGGAATGGTCCATTCGGGATCTTTGCCCCAGGCAGACCAAGTCAGACTATTACATCCGTTTCAGGAAGGACCTTGGAGAGCTGAGAGCAACCAGAGCAGACTGACCAGGACAGTGAGAGGAGTGGAGATCATACCATACAAGGATCAGGAGAAGGGCCCAAGCATGCTGAGCCTACAGAAGAGCCATAGTGGGGGCATTACAAGTCTCTTCAAGTATTTCAAGGGCTGTCATATGGAAAAGGGATTAGCATTCTGCTGCCTGGCCCCAGGGGGCCCAACTCCCAGGAATGGCTGGGAGGGAAGAGGGGCAGATTTGGGCTCCATGTAAGGAAAAGCTGCTAGCAATTGGCCCTGTCCCAGAGTGGAATGGGCTGCCTCAGGAGGTGGCCTTGGCCCCACCCTAGAGGCCCTTGAGCTGAGGTGGAATGACCACCTTTGGGGGGACATTGACCATATCAGAGTGGACCATGAAGCTCCACCGAACTCTGAGGGTTTGGGGTATCCCACACCTGGCCATAGAGAAAGGGACCTTGAAATTGTCCTGGGGTTTTGTTGTTAGCCTGAGCCTGAGGCTTCACCCCACTTTGCAGCCCTGTAGGGAAGGCTGCCTCATGGTGCTACATTCCCACCTGCTGTGTGACAGCTGACTAATTTATGAAACACAGGTGCTGGCTGCCTTCCCCAGGCCTTGAACCCTGCCAACATCACTCACTGCCTAAGGCCAGATGCTTAGAAAGTCACACTTTACCATGACCTCAACAGCTTCTCATCCTCTTTAAGCAGGGACAGGGGAGATGGGTGCCTGAAAGCAGTCAGAACCCAGCTAGCTTTTCTCTCGCAACAGGTGGGAGCAAGCTGGAATGTGAAATTTCATAGTTTCATGGTTGCAGAAGATTGAGAGCTGCAAGGACTCTCAAAGGTCATCTACCCCAGTCCCCCTCCTCGTTTGTCAGAGTAAGAAACTGAGGCCCAGAGGAGTTCAGTGACTTGCCCTAACGTCCCAGTTAGTAAGTAGAAGAAGCAGAATTTGAACCTCTGTACTAAGCATTACTTCCACTGTACCTTAGGAGCCAAAATGACAAAGGGTGCAGATGAATCTTAGGACAAAAGAAAGAGAATCCTAAATGTGTCTGAGAGAATTGCCTTGGAGGGACTGCAACATGAGATGTTTGGTAAATGGCTCCAGTTAGCTAACTGGGTGGTAAATGGGAGGCTCTTTGATTGGCTGCAAGTCCTAAGTTCTAGGTTGGCATCTATAGCAGAGTCTTCAACAGAAGGATTAAAAGAAAGGAACAGCAGGGGGGCAGCTATGTGGTGCTAGAGCAGATAGATAACTGGTCTAGGAGTCAGGAAGACTCATCTTCATGAGTTCAAATCTGATCTCTGATACTTACTGCTGTGTGACCCTAGACAAGTCATTTAACCCTGTTTGCCTCAGTTTCCTGTTCTGTAAAATGAGCTGGAGATAGAAATGGCAAACCATCCAGTATCTTTGCCAAGAAAACTCCAAAATGGGGTAACGGACACAACTGGAAAAAAAATGACTGAACAACATCAGTTCACAAAGCGTTCTTAATTGGGGGAGGGGAGTGGGGCAGAGGAACAAAACTCAAGTCTCAATCAGCAGTGTGCAGGTAAATATTTAACATCCATCTCTCTACAAAAAAACATACATTGGATATAATTTTAAGTTTAATCTACGTTATTAATGTTTTCTCCATCACTTTCTTAGGTCTGGAAAACAATAAATCAAAGTGTTTCCCAGTTTCTGAGGTATAAATGCTCTCGCTGAAAATTTAACAATAGGCTTTCGGTCACAGCCTGTTCCAGATCATCTGTGCACTCGGCATTATCTGGATATCTTAGCCCAATAGTTTCTCGGCCATGAATTTTCCAGATCAGTGCTTTCCAGTGTGGAAACAGATTGATAGAAGTTATAAATTCTAATCCTTAGGGATCTGCAGACATGGAATGCCCCCATACAAAGGGAAGTGGAGCAAATTTTACAGCAAATTGGAGGAGAAAACCCTTATCTTCCTATGACAAAATCGCTACAGAACACATTTCTGGTGCCCAGTGAATACTTTAAGGGAAAATGGTGCTGGCAGAGAGGGGCTGGACTATAGGCACCGAATTTGACATGCTCTCAGAAATGGTCAATGTGTTCATTTATTTTGCTTAAAACTATAATTCAGGGCACCAAGGAAAGGTTCTACTGGGAGTGGGAAAGGAACAATCATTGGGAAGTGCCCGCAGGATTTTTAAAAAGAATATCTTTATATTTGTTAAACTTTTTTTTCCTTCAACCAGGGATACTTCCAGCCAAGAGAATGTAGTTAATGTTTTTCCCATTGGGTAATTCAGGCCAAGAAATACTCTAATCTCACAGTTTTTGAAATCTGACTTGCAAGATTCTGAAGGACAATAGACTGGAATGTGAATGTGGAAGATTCATGTATACAAAGTATACAAAATACTAACTGTCTTTTTTTGGATATGAGGCTGAGATAGACAACAATCTTCTCTGCCTACTGTTTCTCATGCCACATTTCAACAACTTCCTCCCTCCCCTTACCATGTCATTGTCAAGGTTGTTTCTCTTTTCATAAAATGCCAGAGCTGGAAGAGACCTTGGAGGTGAGCCAGTCCAAGCCTTGCATTTTACAGATGGGGAAGCTGAGGTACGAGGACCTTAACTGCCTTCTCTAAGGAAACCGAGGCCCAGAGAGGGGGAGTGACTTGCTGGGCTCACCCAGAGAGGTAGCGGCCAAGTCCAATTCCAAGCCAGGGATCCTGCCCTCAGATCCCCTGAGCTCTTTGTCTTCCCCCACAGCTTCTTCCACTATCCCTTTACTGCTGCTCCTTTCCAGTTGGTGGCACTGGCCCGAGATGTAAGATGGCAGCATCAAAGACCCACACACAGCATCTCAGAGGTGAAGGGGTCCGGGAAGGCATCCATCACACTGAGTGCCAGCCCCCTGGGCTCACTTCTGTTCCCCACCCGTGACTTTCTTACAGCCTCAAGCCTTTGCACAGGCAATCCCCCAGGCCTGAAGTGCCCTCTTTTGTCGCCCCCAGCTCCCTTCTAGGCTCAGCTCAGGTGCCACCACCCTCTACACAAGACCTTCCCTGGGGCCCTCCGCCCAACTGGTAGCCCTTCCCCCACACAGGCATTCTTGGTGGATCTTTGGAAAAGCAACTGAGAATCACACAAAGAAAATCACTAGAGGGGCAGCTAGGTGGCACAGTGGATAGAGCTCTGGCCTTGGAGTCAGGAGGACCTGAGTTCAAATCCAGCCTCAGACACTTGACACTACCTGGGTGACCCTGGGCAAGTCACTTAACTCCAATTGCCTTATCAGGAAAAAAAAAGCAAAGGAAAAAAAAACACACACACACACAAAGAAAGTCACCAGAATGCCCCTACCTTTGGCTCTGAGAGTTCCCTGCCAGCCATTTACTCCAAAGAAGGCGAATGACAAAAGGAAAGAATGTATATAAACCAAAATGTTGTTAAGAGCACTTGGTGTAGAAGCAAAGAACTGGAAAGCAACTCGACCTGCATTGGTGGAGGGATCGCTAAATGAATTGTGGACACCAATGTGGCCCAGACATCCCTGTGCTGCCTTTTGGCCTTTCTTTGTCTCCCAGTGCTTAGCATGCTTGCCTGGCATATAGTAGGGCCTTAAGAAAGGCTTGTTGACTGACTGGCTGTAGGAAAAGACAAACATTCTGGACACATGAAAGCCTGATAGAGTGAAGTAAGCAGAGGCAGGAAAACAATGGACAGGATGAGGACAGCACTGTGTAGAGACAGAGCTACCTCTGTCTCCCTGCAAATAATTAGAATTGTAGAATGAGGAAGCTTGGCCCCAGGAGGAGACAGGGGAGGTACCAGGCCCTGCTGCTGGCGCAGAGCCAGGGGCCCGGGCAGGGCACTGTAGAGAATGGCAGAGGTTTGCACTGTGGTGAGAGATTGGGCTGAGGTTTTTCCCCTTGGGACCCCCCAGCTGCTAATGCCTCCTCCCTAAGCTTCCCCCCATGGGTTGTTCTGTGTGTATCTGGCAGATGCAAAGGGATTTACCCATCATCTCCCTCTTCAGCATGTAGACTCCTTGTGGCCAGGGATGGTCTTTTGCCTTTCTTTGTATCCCCAGGGCTTAGCCCAGTGCCTGGCACTTAGTAATTGTCTGCCCACTGACTGATTTCTTTAAAAAAAAAAGGTCTTTGTTATAAGGGTAATTCTCTAGTGGAAGCAATGGGGTTTGATCTTTGTGCTCTTCAGACAAAAGAAATCAAGAAGAATTTACTTTTTACATTGTTAGCACTGTCCCCCCCCCCAGCTCCATCCTGTAAATTACTTTGGTGAGGCAGTATGGGAAATGAGTGCTGGATCTGGGGTCTGGAGGCACCTGGGTTTAAATACTGAAAGCTCCTCCTGTGAGTAAGCCATTTTGCTGCTCTGGTCCTCAGTTTCCCCATCTAGAACATGGGGATAATAACACTCTCAGTAAGTGCTCCCCTACACACCCCCATGAGGCCCTGCAGCAGGACTTTGATGGGGGAGACCTCAGGAAGACTCACCACTAGGAAGCCAAGGCCCAGGGACTGGATTTCCTCAACCTCCCCAGGCACCTCTCATCATGTGGTAAGGCTTGGTACCATGTGCATTTCCATTTTGCTAAGCCTTCGATTCATTCTCATTTTATTAACAGCCCCAGTACAAGGTCTTCATTACTGCCTAATTACCTGGGCTGACTTTCCCTGGTTTTCATATTAAAGACCAATTTATAGAAAGCATTACAGTAGCTCAGCCATTGAAACACCATCATATGCGGCTCTTTTCCCTCTTCTTCCATTTAGGCAGCTAGGGAATGTCTGGAGGGACAGGCAGCCTGAGCTAATTCCTGATATCATTGCTTACTTCCTGAGATTAGCAATTGATTCCTGAGATGGCCCCCAAGTCACTGTGGGCATAAACTGGCCCCCCCCCAACCACCTTCCAACTCTTGAGAGAAAGCTGGGCAAAGGGCAGAGATCCAGGCTCAGAGACCATGGAAGATGCTGAGGCCTGTGCCTTGCCAGGCAAGCCAGCAAGCAGTTATTAAGCCCTTACTATGTGCCAGGCACTGGGCTAGGCCCTGGGCAAGCCCAAAGAGAGGAAAAAGCACTTCCTGACCCCAAGAAGCTGACATTTTAACCATTCATTGGACAGAGGGTTGTGTACAGGCATCACTGGATGAGTACTGCTGATTGATTCTTGTTAGAGAAAGAAGCCTCAGCACCTGGGCGGGGTGGGGGGGGGGGGGGGGATGGGGGATGTCAACCTTGACTCCTCTAGCTGCCATGCCAGGCTGGGGGGGGGTCTGTTTCCTCAACTCCTCATCTGCCTCCTCTTTCTGTCAAGGTGGCCTGAAGGTCACTATCCTGTGTTAGGCCCTCATCCCCCCTACCTGGACTATTGTTATGACCTCCTCTCTGGCCTCCCTCCCTTCAGGGTCTCTCCCCTCTGCTCCAGGCCCATGACCCCTCTGCTCAGCACCTTCAGGGCCTCCCGGGTGTCTGTGGGGAAGCCGAGTCCTTAGGCTGGCATGCAGGGCTCACTCCCAGTGTTTTTCTCCATCACTCCCTTTCACACAGCCCAAGGAGGCAGACAATGGGAGGCTGAGCTGTTCCCCAGCCTTGGCCTCCCCTCATCTGCCTCCTCACCTCAGGGGCACCCTCCCCCATGAAGCTGCCCTTGATCCCTGGGCCTCCCTGGCAGTCTCAGGCTCCTCCCTTGTCCCAGGGCACCGGGCCTGCATTTCTCCTTTGCCCCCTTCCACTCCAGTAACAATAATAGCTGCCATTTGCTGAGGAAATTGGTTGTAGAGTGCTTCACAGAAATCATTTCATTTGCTCTCTGACCCAATCCTATGAGGGAGCTCTGACAGATATCATCCCCCCTATTTTAGAGATGGGGACACAGAGAGAGAGTCAGGTTAAGTGATTTACACATTGATAGTGTCAGAGCTAGGATTTGAACCCAAGACCCAGTTCCAGAACCCAGATCCAGGCCTCTTTCCCCTACAAAGCTCCCTGAGCTCAGGCCCTCTGTTAGTTGCTATCTTGGAAGTCTCAGAGCATAGAGCCCAGTGCCTTGCAGACAGTAAGTACCTGAAAAAATGTTTCTTCAGATAAATGACAAAAAGTTCTCAGCTTCAAGGAATCCTTTGCCTTGAGATAATGGCATGGAAAGAGCCCTGATCTGAGGATGTTGTCCCAACTCTGGCATCACCTTGCTGTGTGACTTTGGCCAGGTCACTGCCCTTCTCTGGCTGGACCCCTCTCTGGAAGGTTGGGATGGGACTGCGTGCTATTCAAGCTGCCTTGGGGTTCTGATTCCTCGGGACTTCTGACTGCACAGGGCTGGCTAGTGACAGAACTGGAATAACGAGGGAGGCGGGTAGTTCCTGGCCATCACGAACAGAGGGCCTGGTCATCCATCTCACTGTTGATTCCCTGGGACTCAAGGGAAGAGAAAGGGTGGGAGAGCAGAGAGAGGAGAGGAGGGAGGGGGGACAGGGAGGGAAGCATGGGTGCAATGTGACAGGAAGGCCAGGAGAGAGTAGCACAGGAATTGGCTTGTGTGGCTCCAGTGGGTCACCTCAGTCCTAAAGCTTCAAGGGTCTTCCCTCCCTGGACCTTCTTACCTTTTCCAGGAGGCAGACACCTTGAGCCTGAGGCTAGAATGGCCTGCTCCCTTTTCAGGCCCTTCACTTTGGGAGCTGCAGTCAGTCACCTTATACCTGATGTTTTACTACCCTCTGCCTTTGTAGGCATTTGTACCTAGGTGAGTAGTAGCAGTCACCTCCCCCCTCAGGCTTCCAACACCATTGACACCATCTCTTCATGAAGATTCTCTCCTCCTCAGCCCTTTTTGGTCTCCTTTGCTGATTCATCATCATCTAACTCATACTGCCTAACTGTGAGTGTCCCCCAAGTCTCTGTCCTGAGCCCTCTTCTCTTTCCTCTCTTCCCTCTCTTACTTGCTGATATCAAATCCCATGCGTTCACTTACCATCTGTGCACAGATGACTCCTAGGTTTGCGCAGCCGTCACCAGTCTCTCTCCTGAATTCCAGCTCCTTGTCACCTAAGATGTCCACGAGACATCTCAAACTAAACATATTCAAAGTCAAACTGGTTGTGGTCCACCCAAATGTGTTCTAGCTAAGCCTTCCAGCTCAGCCTCTGGGGACTATGTAATCTGTCATCCTCAGTAACTCACTTCCCTTTGCTTCCCATATCTAATCAGTTACTGTTGGCTACTGTTTCTTTTCTCCACAACACTGGTTACCCACCTCCACACCATCCACACAGCCCCTATCCTAGTTCTGGGACTCATCTCTCCCACCTCAAGGCTCTCCCCATTCCCATCCATCCTCTGTATAGATGCCAAGGTCATTTTTTGGAAGCACAGGTCTGATCAAGTCATCCATGTGTTCGACAAAGTCCAGTGATTCCCTATTGCCTCAAGGATCATAAAGAAGCTCATCTGGCTTTTCATGCCCATTACAACCTGGTCCCTTCCTACCTTTTCAGTCTTCTTCCACATTATTCCTCTCCCTAAACTCTGTGACCTTCTGGCTATATTGAACAAGACACATTTTGTACATATTGGGGATATTATAGGTAGAGTTACAACTATGCCTGTTGTCACCCCCATCAGATGTAAGCTTACTTCTGTCTTCAGAGCTCTTGCATCTGGCATGGCTGGCACAAAATAAAGTCTTAGTAAATGTTTGTTAACTGACTGACAGGCTGACCTGGACTCCTTGGCTCTTTTGTGAAGACTCAAATCAATAACTCCTTGGAAAGTGTTTTCTACCCATTATATATTTACATATACCATCTCACTTGATCAATCTCATAAAACTTGAGCAACCTGATAAAATTGGTGGTATCCTATCTTACAGATGCAGAAACTGAGGCTCAGAGAGTTTAAATGACTTGGCCAGAATTACACAGCTAAGTTTCTATGCCAAGATTGGCTTGTAGTCTTCCTAACTTCCTAACAAGTGCCATTGTCCATCCCCTACTCCAAGAAGCCTCCCTTAAATACTGGTTCTTTAGTTTCTGGGCCCAAGAGGTGTATAGTCTTAGAACTGGTAACCTGGCTAAGTGTTAAAAGGCAGGCAACGGTGGAAACAGTAAGATGAGTGTTCTTATATTCTAGAAAGTTGTCATGTCTCATAGGAGATAGGAAATGGAGCCAAATTCTCTGCTGGCTTCCCCATCTGGTTTCCATTCTTAGCTTTTGTGTTACAAAGGGTTTGAGCTTTGTCCCCTCCCTCCATGTGGTGCTTAGGTTCCTGGGTGGGGTATGGGGGGGGCCCAAGGAAGGGGGTCCTTCTTCCGGGTCCTGTATTAACTCCAGGAACCACTTGCTGTTTTGCCTTATAAAACATTTAATCTTCTCCTCACATGCTATAAAATTATGCCTCTGTCCAGGCTATAAAAGGGAAAGCTCCCTACCTGAGAAGAGTGGGAGCCCAGCAAGCTCCCCTCTAAGTCTTGGGAACCTCCAGGCAGGAGCCTACTGGAGCCATTTGCCAATCTAGGCAAAATATATCACAATCCCATAAATTTTTTAATCTGACTTGCAAGATTCTGAAGGACAGGAGACTCAAATGTGCATCTTGGAAGATTCATGTACATACAAAATAGTTAATTTTTTTTCGTTCTGATACTGAGGCTGAAATAAAGATAATCTTGCAACAGATAACTATAACTATTGTTTCTCTTCTTGTTCCCTTGAGACATTTCAACATTTCCCTACCATGTCACTGTCCTATTTTTTTCTTTGCATGTGTTCATAAAATTCTGGACCTTGGACAGACCTCTCCAAAAGACCTTGAAGATCATCTAGGCCAAACCTCACGGGGAAACTGAGGTCTGAGGAAGTTATCTGACTACTCCAGGGAAACCGAGGCCCATAGAAAGGATATGACTTGTCAGGAAGTGACTGCCTACAGTCAAAACAGAATGTTGTAAAATTAGAAAGAATGAACGTAGACAGAGAAGAGATATGAGGAGATGCCCAGCCCTGCTCCTTTGCAGAATTTGGGGTGCACAAATAGAGAACATGGCATTGAATATCAGATTTTTTTCAATATGTCGATAGGTTTTGCTGATTTTATTTTCCCCTTGGATTGTCCCTCCCCCCTCCCCCCAGCTGCTAATGCTTCCTCTTTGAGAGGCCTTTCCATCTATTTCCTATGCACCTTGCACATGCATAGTTATGTATATATTGTCTCGCTCGTTAGAATGTAGGCTCCTTGAGGGCAGGAATGTTGTTTGGGGCATTCTTTGTATCACCTGTGCTTAGCACAATGCTCAGCACTTAGTAAGTACTTACTAAGGTTTGTGGATGGAATGGCTGATTTCCTTCTGTGAAAAACTTATTTGTTCTAAGTAATAGCTCCCTGAGAAGGGAGTAGCTGGAGCCAAGCCAGGGGAAATTTGCATGCTTAAAACAAAAGATATCAATAAGAATTTATTTTTTACATTATTAGCATTGTGCCACCCCCCCTCCCCCATTTCCATCACACAGATTACTTTGATGAGCTAGAGACAGTGTGGTCTGCTAGAAGGACTGTGTTGGACCTGAGGTCTGGAGAAACCTGGGTTTGAATACTGGCTCTGAAACTTCCTCGTCTGAGGACCCTGAGTAAGCCATTTTGTTCCTCTGATTCTCAGTTTTTCCTTCCAGAAAATGGGGATGATAAGCATTGCCAAGGAAATCAGCCTTACAGAGTCACTGGGAGGAAAGGGCTTTGCCCAACCTTGTAGTTACAGACATTCCAGTTACTGCCACTGTCAGACCTTGGAAGCCCAGGGTTCCCCTACACGCCCCCGTGAGGCCCTGCAGCAGGACTTTGATGGGGGAGACCTCAGGAAGACTCACCACTAGGAAGCCAAGGCCCAGGGACTGGATTTCCTCAACCTCCCCAGGCACCTCTCATCATGTGGTAAGGCTTGGTACCATGTGCATTTCCATTTTGCTAAGCCTTCGATTCATTCTCATTTTATTAACAGCCCCAGTACAAGGTCTTCATTACTGCCTAATTACCTGGGCTGACTTTCCCTGGTTTTCATATTAAAGACCAATTTATAGAAAGCATTACAGTAGCTCAGCCATTGAAACACCATCATATGCGGCTCTTTTCCCTCTTCTTCCATTTAGGCAGCTAGGGAATGTCTGGAGGGACAGGCAGCCTGAGCTAATTCCTGATATCATTGCTTACTTCCTGAGATTAGCAATTGATTCCTGAGATGGCCCCCAAGTCACTGTGGGCATAAACTGGCCCCCCCCCAACCACCTTCCAACTCTTGAGAGAAAGCTGGGCAAAGGGCAGAGATCCAGGCTCAGAGACCATGGAAGATGCTGAGGCCTGTGCCTTGCCAGGCAAGCCAGCAAGCAGTTATTAAGCCCTTACTATGTGCCAGGCACTGGGCTAGGCCCTGGGCAAGCCCAAAGAGAGGAAAAAGCACTTCCTGACCCCAAGAAGCTGACATTTTAACCATTCATTGGACAGAGGGTTGTGTACAGGCATCACTGGATGAGTACTGCTGATTGATTCTTGTTAGAGAAAGAAGCCTCAGCACCTGGGCGGGGGTGGGGGTGGGGGTGGGGATGGGGGATGTCAACCTTGACTCCTCTAGCTGCCATGCCAGGCTGGGGGGGGGGTCTGTTTCCTCAACTCCTCATCTGCCTCCTCTTTCTGTCAAGGTGGCCTGAAGGTCACTATCCTGTGTTAGGCCCTCATCCCCCCTACCTGGACTATTGTTATGACCTCCTCTCTGGCCTCCCTCCCTTCAGGGTCTCTCCCCTCTGCTCCAGGCCCATGACCCCTCTGCTCAGCACCTTCAGGGCCTCCCGGGTGTCTGTGGGGAAGCCGAGTCCTTAGGCTGGCATGCAGGGCTCACTCCCAGTCTTTTTCTCCATCACTCTCTTTCACACAGCCCAAGGAGGCAGACAATGGGAGGCTGAGCTGTTCCCCAGCCTTGGCCTCCCCTCATCTGCCTCCTCACCTCAGGGGCACCCTCCCCCATGAAGCTGCCCTTGATTCCTGGGCCTGCCTGACAGTATTCTCAGGCTCCTCCCTTGTCCCAGGGCACCGGGCCTGCATTTCTCCTTTGCCCCCTTCCACTCCAGTAACAATAATAGCTGCCATTTGCTGAGGAAATTGGTTGTAGAGTGCTTCACAGAAATCATTTCATTTGCTCTCTGACCCAATCCTATGAGGGAGCTCTGACAGATATCATCCCCCCTATTTTAGAGATGGGGACACAGAGAGAGAGTCAGGTTAAGTGATTTACACATTGATAGTGTCAGAGGTAGGATTTGAACCCAAGACCCAGTTCCAGAACCCAGATCCAGGCCTCTTTCCCCTACAAAGCTCCCTGAGCTCAGGCCCTCTGTTAGTTGCTATCTTGGAAGTCTCAGAGCATAGAGCCCAGTGCCTTGCAGACAGTAAGTACCTGAAAAAATGTTTCTTCAGATAAATGACAAAAAGTTCTCAGCTTCAAGGAATCCTTTGCCTTGAGATAATGGCATGGAAAGAGCCCTGATCTGAGGATGTTGTCCCAACTCTGGCATCACCTTGCTGTGTGACTTTGGCCAGGTCACTGCCCTTCTCTGGCTGGACCCCTCTCTGGAAGGTTGGGATGGGACTGCGTGCTATTCAAGCTGCCTTGGGGTTCTGATTCCTCGGGACTTCTGACTGCACAGGGCTGGCTAGTGACAGAACTGGAATAACGAGGGAGGTGGGTAGCTCCTGGCCATCACGAACAGAGGACCTGGTCGTCCATCTCCCTGTTGATTCCCTGGGACTCAAGGGAAGAGAAAGGGTGGGAGAGCAGAGAGAGGAGAGGAGGGAGCGGGGACAGGGAGGGAAGGATGGGTGCAATGTGGCAGGAAGGCCAGGAGAGGGTAGCACAGGAACAAATGTTTTTGCAATAATTGCAATTGTTTACTCCTACCTGAGGCTTGACTGACCTCTCCTTACCTAGGCCTTTTTTACTTTATATGGCTGCAGTAGATCACCTCAACCTTTAGGCTTCCCTAGGCTTTTTTTTTTTAACCTTTGTGACATCAGTGAAATGACTTCTATCCTGAGGCTTTATGGGCCCTCTCCCTCTCTTGGCCCTTTTACCTTTGGGATACCTAGTGAGGTACCAGCTTTTTTTTTTAACCTCTGTGACTGTAATGGGCCATATCATCCCTGATGTGGCTCAAGGGTACTGTGACTGACCAAAGGGTAAGGGGACATCTAAGGTCACAGAGGTTCAAAGACTGAAGGAGGTCAGAGGTGACCAGCTGGAGCCCCACAGAAAGGAGGGACACTGAAGCCAGGCCAGCCTTTCTCTAACCAAAAGTGATGCAAGTAAACTTGGAAAGGAAGGAATCAGTTTTTAGTTTTGCTCTTTTAAAAATCACAGTTTGAATTCATTTTAAAGGATGCTGTATTCCTTTTAATTGTTCAAATTGATCTAAAATCTTCAGTTTCCCTTTTGCTCCAAAGGTTTTAAGGCAAAAGTTAGGGGATACGTCCCTTTTCCCTCTCTGTAGGTCTCACCACACTCCATTCCCTTTGTCCTCATTTCAGTCCTTAGCCACCACAGCCCAGAAAACCACCTCAGAGCCCTTCCCCCTCTGCACTCCTTCCCCCTGCAGTCCTGAAAGTGGCCTAACATTTAGAGATTTGGGTAGGGTTTCTAACTCTGGTGCTGAGTTTGATGAGACATGGCTTGCAAGCTCATAATATCTTAAAAAACCGAAACTAGACATAAGGGGGAGTATGTGATGAAGAAGAAGCCCAGCTGTCGTACAAATCTGGCTGATGTTACCACAATGATGTTAATTAAATGGGCAAACCCATGACTGTGTGCCGTTTGCCCGATTGAGTTACAGCCTGGCCCCAGATATGCCTGAAGGCGCCCAAGGCAGTTCATGAAGAAGTTGGGGCTGTCAGCACCATGGCAATGGGCACTTGTGTCTGCAGACTCCTGGCTCACTTGCTAACAAAATAGATAGGCCTCCACTCAGGAGGACTGCAGTGAGGTTAAATAAAGGCAGTTTTAGGAAAGGGAAACTGAGCAGAATCCGTCACAATCTGTTCTCATGTTCAAATGCGTGAAACCATTAGGAGTTATCTATGTGAATGGCGAAAACTCATTCTCCCAACATGGTCTCCCAGAGTACACTGCTTTGAATCAGAGCGGATATGGAAGCTACTTGTAAAATCCCCCATCCCCCCTAACATTGAAGCTTTTGATTATCTAAGAGAAAACACAATTAACACTCAGAGATGTCTCAGGTCTAGGTCCCGCTCCCCAAGGAGGCCACAGAGAGAAGAAGTGAAGCCTGCCTCCAACTCTGAAGGTCATTCCATACCCTTTAAGTAGACTTTTAAAAAACACATCAAGTGTTCTGACATTTTGTGCACATACAAGATATAGATTTGCTGTCAAACGGGCTTGCTATGATTAAAATATTACTGTTTCTTGTATAAAATAGGATCTCCCCCAAATCCCTGAAAAATAATCAGTGCTGATATATGGGAATTTTTGTGGCCATTTCTGTGTCCTCACCTTAACTATCTCTCCAGTTCTTTTACCCTTCCCCAAACAACCCCAAATCTTTACTTTTACCTGGTCAATTTGGGACCCTGGGAGGAAAGGGATGATTCAAAAACCTCTGATTTTTCTGCTTCATATCCCTCCAGTTTACATTTTTTCCTTGGACATTTTTTCCTTACACACGTAGGACAGACTGATTTTCTCATCCAAAAGGACAGACCATAAAACTAAAGAGTATGTGTATTTTTCAGTTTATAATAGACCACATCAATGGAACAGAATGTGGTTTGACTCAGTTTCTGGAAATACTCATGTTTTCAGAAGGCGTAGAGGAATGTGATTGATATACTCAACTCTTTCTCTGCTGAAAAGTAGGGGAGACTTTCCTTGCTCCCTTGGATTTGGAATATGATGCCAAATTCTGCCCTAAAAAGCAAACGATGTTGCAAAAACAGTATCTTTCTAATGTAATATGGATGAGATTCCTGGTGCTTTGCTATAAACCCATCACTGTGGGGCTAATAGCTAGTAAAAACAAGGAAGCCATATTGCTTTTGGAGTCCTTAATAAAGACTTTTCAGATATGAAGGGGAATTTCAGTATCAGAAGTCTGAGTAGGAGGTGACATCTTGAAACTCACCACTATGTCAGTGGCAAGGTAAAGGGCCCCTGAGCATCTATCGCCTCTGCCCCTTGGGCCCCACACCCTCTCCTTCAGAATGCCTTCATCAGTCAGGTTCCTCGGGGTCCCCTGCCATTAGTCAACTCAACAAAAAGCCTTTATCCTATATATAAATGTTTATTTATATGTATATCCTATGTAAGGGAGAATGCTGAGTTTGGCATCGCCCACAACATAATTGTATGAAAGGTGAGGGCCACGAGGGAGATGGCTTCAGAGCCATCAAAAATCAAATTATCTGTATCTTGATTCATAAACCCACAGGGCCCAAGCCCTAGGTCTCTCAGGTTTTCACTCTATTCTGATTGGCCAACCCCTGCTACTTATTTGAGACATCATTTCTTGTTTCCAGGTCGCCGCTGCCTGACTCCCCACATTTTGCTGGAAGCTCCTGGTCCAAACCACAGGACAAGTGAAATAACCTGGGGGACCATGACGACTTCAAGAGAGGGGATTTGGGGCACGGGGTCAAGTCCAGGGGATTCCCTTCCAGGTGCCCCCGTCCCACATGTCCAGACTTCCCTCCACATGAATCACAGCCTGGACTTTCACCGCTGACATCTCGCAGGCCTTCAAGCTGTCACCCTAACTACTGGCCCAAGGGCACTGCATGTGTCCAGTATCTCCTGTAGATGTCCAACTTGAACAGTCTTAGGTACATTTCTACTGCTTGCCCTGTTAGCACGAAATTCCATCTGCTAATTTAGCAGATGCAGTGAGCAACAGAGCTCTGGACTAGAGATTGGGAAGACCTGTGTTCAAATCTTGCCCGAGGTACTTAGCAGCTGTGGGACACTAGGCAAGACACTTCACCCCTTCTCAGACTCATTTTCCTCATCTATAAAATGGGGGTAATTAATAGCCCCCATTACCACAGGGTTGGTGTGAGGATCAGATGAGTTTATATATGGAAAGCACATTGTAAACCTTAAAACACCATAAAAATGTTAGCTAGTATTGTTATAATTAATTCATTCCTCTGTCCTTTGCTTCCTCTCTGCTTCTCAGACTCCTCTATAGTTGTATCCACAGCCCCTTTTAGGCCTTCCCCATCTGCAAAAAGCATGAATCTTCATCCCCCCAGATGGCCCAGAAGAAGCAGGTCAGCTCCCAAGCTACAGCATACCAAGGGACATACACCAACCAAATGGGGACCAAATCCTCTAATCCACTGCCCCCCACGTTTAGCCTCGCTTCCACATTTAAGGGTCCCATTGGCCATTCCTCTGCTCAAACCTCACTTCTAACATATAACATATGTTAGAAACATATAGAAACAAACATATAAATGTGAAAGGTCCAGAAAGGTGCTGACTGTGTCAGCTACATCCAATAGGTCTTTTGTTTGAAGTTTGGGTTTGAACCAAGGAAGGAGTCCAACCTTACCACTTGGTTGATCAGGGCTGTTTATTGGCAAGGATACTCACCAGGAAAAAAAAGAAAAAACAAACTTCAGCCTGTAGTCACCTCTGGTTCCCCAGAATCAGCAACACCCATGGATACAAAGCAGCACCATATCTGATTCAGATGGTAGATAGTGATGTTCCCAGCAGTGGTAGAGGACAGAGGAGGCTGGCAGATGCTACATAAGTATGAAGGCCACCGCCTACATATATTCAAAGATGTAGCAATGCCTGCAAATAACAGTTACTATTTGCAGTCTGCCAGGAGGCTAGCAGATGCTACATGAGTATGGATGAAGGCCACTGCTTACTGAGGCATGTAGCAATTTCTGCAGATAACAGTTCACTATTCCCAGGGATGGCCAAAGGCTTCTGACAAAGCATAAGCTATAATATTTCATCCAGAGTGCTAAAGTTGGAGCCCAATAGATTCCCAATAGGCCCCAGTAGAATCCTCAATTCTTAGCTTCATACCTATGCATACATACATATGTGTGTGTTTGTGTGTGTACATGGAGGGGATGTGTGTGTGTGTGTGTGTGTGTGTGTGTGTGTGTGTGTGTGAGAGAGAGAGAGAGAGAGAGAGAGAGAGAAAACATATTCTTCCAAACAAGTACCAAAGCAGGGCCTCCTATTAAATGTGCCTTAATGTCATGCCTTGGCACCAAGTCCCCTCTTGGGACTTAGGGTTCACCTCCAAGGGATAACTCTGAGCATGTCCCACAGTCCTCATTCAAGAGGGATGGTGCTGGCTTCATATATCCCAGGGCAAGGAGGGAGGGAAGATCACAGCCCCCTGAAAGCAACATGGTAGAGGAGTAAATAAGTTTATTCATATGAATTTTTCTTTGTTGAGATTCAACCAGTGTTCTGTCAGTCACTGTAGTGTGTCTTTCTCACAGATGGAGAGTCACAGGCAAGGTTCATATCACAGAATCCATAATAAAAACGAGTATGGTATACAATGGTCCATTGGTTATTTTGATCTGTCTGGGTAGGGTCAGTCTTCAAGAACTAAACAACACCATGTCTCAGAAATCTGAGCCGGATTTCCATTAACTTGAAACCCAGCTGTCCACATTATCCTCAGAATAACATGGCTGTGTTCTTTGCTTGTATCCTTTGACAGAAGGATGTTGTTCAGGATTCCTTTAATTATCTGATGAAATAGGATGGGAGATAAGGACATCATGGATAGAAAGGGCCTACATACATCAAAATATTCATAGCAGCATTTTTAATGACAGCAAAGAACTGGAAACCAAGTAGCTTCCCCTCAGTTGGGGAATGGCTAAACTAACTATGATGCATGAAAATAGCGTAACGGTGAGAAAATGATGCACAAATATTACTGTGCTATAAGAAGTGATGAATATGAAGAATTCTAAGAAGCATGGAAAGACGTACATGAACTGATGGAGAATGAAGGAGAACCGGGAAAAAACTATATACACAATGACTACAAAATGTAAACACAAAGAACAAAAAAGAAATGAATCCCGATTAATGACCAAGTTTGGCCCTGGAAAAGAGATGAAAAAATCAACTTTCCTCTACTCTCTGCAGAGGACTCTGGATGTGGACGAATGTCAGAACATGACAGAACACTGTCAGATATGGGCAATGTGGTGGTTGATTTTGCTGAGCTGGTTTTTTTCCTCATTCTTTTAAAAATCTTTATATAATGACAACAAAGAAAAACAGCTTTGAAAGACTATAGAAGTCTGATCATTGCAATGAGAAATAAGGACTCCCGAGGACTGAAGAGAGGGCATGATACCTACCTCCTGATAGAGAGGTAATAGAAAGGGCCAACTCCATTTTTGCACATGGCCAACGTGGAACTGTGTTTGACTTGGCAATGCATATTTGTTATGAAGTTGGGTTGGTTTTTTTTTAATTCTTCAATTGGGAGGTAGAGAGAGTAGGGGAGAGAATGGAGGACAGAGAGAGGGAAATGCTTGTCAAAAACGAATGGAGAGAGAAAACACAAATTAGAAAAACTAGGGGGAAAAAAGAGGAGAGATGGCCATAAATGCAAAGGGACTAGAAAATTGTGATGGCACCAAAGAAGCACAACCACAAGTGAGATTATGTAAGTGAAATGAATGAGCAGTGACAAAAACATAAATTACTAAAGTTGACAGAAGGAAATAAGTCAGCTTAAATAAACCAATCTCAGATGAAGAAATAAGACACATCATTTATGAACTGTTTGGTAAAAAAGTATCTGGGGCTGATTGGGTTCATGGGTGGATCTTTTCAAATCTTTACAAAGCAAAACAAACAACTGACATATTACATAGAATGATTTTAAATACACAAAGTGATGACATGATATGCAGTTCATCTTAATCAGGTCAATACAGTGTAGATTTTTAAAGTAGAGATAGCACTGAAAAATCAAATGACAGACCCAAGGTCACTAATAAATAAATGTAAAAATACTAAGTGAATATTGGCAAATAAAATAGAAAATCTTCCAAAAATTATTCACCACAACCATAAAAGTGTTATCCCAGGAATGCGAGGATGGTTCAGTATAAGAAAAATGATCAATATACCATTGTATATCAATAAGAAAACTTATTTTAAATTATGGAATCCTAAAAATAGGCAGAAGTATTTGATAAACTGTAGCATACATTCATGATTTCTAAAAAAATGAAGAGAACAAAAAACCTTCAAAAGAAAAGTAAAAGAAGAATTTTTTCCTTAATATGATAAAGAGTACCTACTTAAAATTTCATTAACATTCTAGGCAATGGAGAGACATTAAAGGAATTCTCATTACAAACTGGAAACAAATAAAGGGTGAAATGATGAAAATATAATAAACTCAGATGTTGCTGGTAGCACTTCACCTTGGTGCAGTATTTTTGAAGAAAACAATTGCAGAGACCTTACAAGTCTGTAATCTCACAACTCTGAATGTATCCCAAAAGAAGTAATTAAAAAAGAAAAAACATACCTATTTTTTAAAAAGATGTTTATAGCACCTTTACAAAAACTCACCATGTGTCAGGACACAAAAATACCTTATGAACAAATGCAGAAAAGCAGAAATAATAAACACATGTTTTACTGACTAAAATACACTAAAATTATATTCAATAAGCAGCATATTTTAGAAAATAAAATCTTTGTTACAAGGGATGGTTCACTGGGAAGGGGAGAGGGTATGAAGATGTTATAAAAAAACCAAAATATATTAATAAAAATAAAATTTCAAAGAGGTGTTAATAGAACCTTAAAACAAAATGATGGGAAACTAACTTGGTTAGTACTGGCATTTTTACCATATTGGTGTAGCCCAGTCAAGAAACCATTATTTCTGGAGAAATTCTCTCATAATGGTATTTCTATAAGAGCTCATAAGAAGCATGTTGGTAAATTAACTTCCAGGTAGTTAATGTATTTTGTCTTTTCAAATGGAATTTTTTCCTATCCTTCTCCTTCATCTTGTCGTAATACAGACTTGCTGATGATTTCGGTGGGTTGCTTTTATATTCAACTTTGCTGTTTACATTTTCTTGATTCTATAAGACATCCTAAATAAGTCATCATATCCACAAAAGGGATCATTTTGCCTATACTCACTAATTCTATCTATTTTTCTTTTCTTGCTGCATCACCACTTATACATATACATATATGTATATATACACAAGTGTGTATATATACATATACCATGTACATATGCACTACATGCATACATGATAAAGGGAATAGGGATCAGGGACTGGACCTGTGATTTCAATGACAAAAGGGAGAAATCTCTGATGAAAAAACTCCTTCTACTAATGCAGGTTCCCAACTCCAGCTGGGACTTCTAGTCTCAAATAGTTGCCTAGAGCACTGAGAGGTTAAGTGATTTACCCAGGATAAACACAGACACAAGTTACCAGAGGTAACACATGAACCCAGTTCTTCCTGGCTCTAAGGCCAGCCTGCCCCCCAATATTATGTTATACTGTCTCTTTAATGTCTAATAGTATAATCATTTCTAATGCTAAAAATACTAGTGTAGACTGTGGGCATCCTTGGTTGACCCTGAATATTATTGGGGCCATTTCTAGTGGTTTACACTATTATAAATAATTCTCATTCTTATTTTTAGATAATTTGTTGTATTAAGCAAAGTTCTTCCCACTTCTAGTGTTTTTAACATAAGTGAATACTACATATTTTATCAGAGGCTTTTTTTGTATTTATGGACAGAATCGTGTAATTTTTACTATTATTAATATCATTTATTAGATTTATATTTTTCCTACCCATACTTGTATTCCAAGAATAAATATAACTTAAACATAACAAATCTTGTTTAATCTATTACTGGAATCTCTTTGATAATTTTTTTTAAATTTTGCAAGCATATTAATTAATGATAACAGAATTCTTTCTCAGTTTTACCCTTTCCTGGATTGGGTATAGGGACCATATTTTTCTCCCAGAGGGAGTGTTGTAGAGATTCTTTCTGTATTTTTTGAAAGTTTATTTATGTAGCACAGGAATGATTTGTTCTTTAAATGTTTATTAGAATTCACTTTTAAATCTTGGTCCAGTAGATTTCTTCTTTGCGAGTTCATGACTAGATTTCTCAAATTCTGTTTCTAAGATTGACTGTTTTTAGATTCTCAACCACTTCTTGTTGAGTAGACTCCCTCATTAAAATTTCTGTTTTGTTGGGTATAATCACTTCTGGTTATTTGCTTTATTTCTCCTCCAAAGTAGTTTCTCTTTTTCTCTTTTTGATCAAATTTGCTAATGGCCTATCAATTTTGTTAGCCTTTTCTCTGGGGATAGAATAGATAATTTTTATTGATCTAAAAACATTTTCTAAACTACAAAAGAACCACAGAACTGAAACATACCCCCAGCTCAACACGGCTCTACATATGTGGGTGCCTGGAAAGGGATGCTGAAGTGATCCCAGCGACTCACAGTTAGGATTTATCTAGAAAAGCTTGACGAAGGAAGAGAACCTTGCCAATAGGAAGGAAGGGAAAATGCCCGAGTTCCCTATACATGGCTTGGCTGGAGGTACTGTCTCAGGATCTGAGACCTCCTGTCACCCTAACCAGAGGAAATCAAGAAAATGTTCTGACATTTTACTGCCAATAAGGCTGGGTCTGGGCCTCAACTCTTGCTGTAACTGTCCATGTGTGGGAACTGGCTAGTCCTTTTTCTCAGGCACTGAGGATTCACACCATAATAAGCAGATTTCCAAGACTGACTCAACTTTATTTCCCTCAGCCAATGTATCTCTTAGATCTCATCTTAGGGCAATGCTTCTTAACCTCTTCTGGGCCATGGACATCTTTTATAGTCTGGTAAGTTCATGGACCCCTTCTCAGAATAAGATTTTTAGACATAAAATATGTAGGATTACAAAGGAAGCAAATTATATTGAGATGTAGTCATCAAAATATTAAAACCTAAGTTCACAGACCTTAAAAAAACATTTTCTTGCCTTACATTTTAGCTACCATTAGATTTAGTGGTGACCATGACCTCTGCCTAAAATTAAAAGCATACAACACTAAGAACTGACATATTTCATAGAAGAGTACTTTACATGAAACACCTAGAGGCCCCTAGAATGGGGTGACTTTCTTTTCCCTTTTCTATTATTCTTTTCAAATAAGTCTCTATAGATCCTGTTTCAGTAGGAGGTAGCCAGATAGCATATGTATAAAGGCAGAGAATACCTCCGGAAGTCCTGGAGTCCTTCCTAGAGGCAGAATTGCATGCAAACCAGCCTTGAAAATTACCTTAAAACTCTGTGGCCAGTGAGGTTACAGACTACTTCAGGAAAATCGTGGCCAGGGTGTTCAGTAGCTAGGTGGCGCTGCAGTGGATAGAGCCCTGGGCCTGGAATCAGGAAGACTTGAGTTCAAATCAGAACACAGACACTTACTAGCTATGTGACCCTAGGCAAGTCACTTAACCTCTGTCTGCCTCAGTTTCCTCAAACTTAAAGTGGGGATAATAACAGTACCTACTTCCCAGGGTTGTTGTGAGGAGATCAAATGGCATTTAGTACAGCACCTACCACACAGTAGGCGCTGAACAAATGCTTATTCCCTTTTCCTTCTTCCTGTTATCTAACTTAAATCCTTCCTTCTACAAATTAAGTCCATTTGTCTCTGAAACAGAAGGGATGGTACCCATTCTTCTAGAAGTGTGAAGAGTGCTATTAAGTCTCCTATGTTGTCTCTCCTTAGGCTAAATGAAACCAATTCCTCTAGCCTTGCCAAACCTTTAATCATTTCAATGGCCTCTCTCTTTCTCAGCTCTACTCCAAGTACTCCAGATCATGTAATTATAGTGAGATAGCCCAAACGTGTCATTACTTACGTAAGGGTAATGAGAACTAAGCAATAGTTTTATTTATTTTTTAATATAAGTAATTTATGCACAGGTATGATATTTATGTTAATAGTGCCAGTAGCAGGGGAATGTCCGTGGCATTACACACAGAAACCGGATAAGCCCAACCTCGTTTCTCAAGCTTTCCAAACTACCTCCACCATCTACCTTCCCTCAACAGAAAATCCCTCCTCATACTTTACTGAGAGAACAGGGGCCACTCACCATGAACTCCTTTTCCCCCAACTCTCCATCATTCCCCCTTCTCTGATCCTTTTCTCCAGTCTCTGATTAAGAGGTGGCTCTTCCTGATAAGTCCCACCCTTGATCCCATCTCCTTCTGACTCCTCTGGCAGACTGCTCCCACAATCACCTCCTCCCTCATTCTTCAGCCTCTCCTTATCTCCTGGCCCATTTTATACCACCTACAGACATGTCCTTAAAAAATTTGACTGTTGGGGCAGCCAGGTGGCGCAGTGGATAGAACACCAGCCCTGGAGTCAAGAGGACCTGAGTTCAAATCTGGCCTCAGACACTTGACACTCACTAGCTGTGTGACCCTGTCACATCACCCTGTTAGCCTCAGTTTCCTCATCTGTAAAATGAATTGTGGAAGAAAATGGCAAAACCACTCCAGTATCTTTGCCAAGAATATCCCAAATGGGGTCATGAATGGTTAGCCACAACAGAACAACAGTGACCTACCTCATCCGTTCCCATGGGCTCAGTCATCACCTCTATGCAGATGACTCCCATATCTAGAGGTGCAGCCCTGAGCACCAGGCCCATGTCAGTAATTGCCATTGGATGTTCTATATGATTCATAAACTAAACAGTCCAAAACTGAGCTCATGGTATCTCCTCCACCTTCTTCCAAACTTCACTATTTTGGTCAAGGGCACCACCATCCTTCCAGTTACCCAGCTCACAACCTGAGTCAGCCTTGAATTGTCCTTCTGTCTCCCCCCCCACATACCCTATTAGTTACCAAGTCTTGTTGACTCCAGCTCTATAACATCGCTCCCATCTCTCCCTTTCTCTTCACTCACAGCCAAGTTCAGGCCCTTATCACGTCTCATCTGAACTATTGAAGCAGCTTTTTTATTGGCCTCCCTCCTTCAAGTCTCTTCCCTCTTCAGTCCATCTCCCATCCAGCTGCCAAAGTGATTTCCCTAAAGCAAAAATCTGACCAGGTTATTCCCCTGCTCAATAAAATCCAAAAGCTTAAAGGCCTGAGAACTCTGATCAACGCAATGATATCCTACAAGTCCAGAAGACTGCAGATGATGTATGGCACCCGCTCCTGCCAGACAAGTGATGGATGGACTTCACATGAAAAATGAGACATACATTTTTGGACATGGCCAATGTGGGAATGGGTTTTGTTAAATATACGGATTTTCTGTGAGTGTTTTTTATTATTTTTTCATGAGGGGGTAGGGGAGGGAGAGATAATAAGTGCTTATAAAATAAACAAATGGACCCAGTGGCTGTCCATTACCCATACGATCAAATACAAACTTCTGCTTGGCACTTACACGTCCTTCACAGCCTGGCTCTAACCTACCCTTCCAACCTTAATATATGTTATTACTCCCCACCTTCAGACACTCTGTGGTCTGGTTAAACAGGCCTTCTTGCTGCTGCTCCACGTACACGCATGCGCACACACACACACACACACACACACACACCCCCTCCTTCCTTGGAGCCTTGGCACAGGCTTGTCCCCCATATCTGGAATGCGCTCCCTCCTCATCTCCACCTCTCAGAATTCCTAGTTTCTTTCCAAATCCAGATCAAATACCAGCTAGTACATGAGGCATTTCCTGATCCGCCCCCCCCAGCTGCTACTGCCTACACCTCCAGACCCTTTTATTTTGCATTTATTTCCTATAGACATATATACGCTATATACGTATATAGATATATACACTATATACATACATAGTGCTTAACAGAGTGTCTAGGACATAGTAAACACTTAATAAATCCCCCTTCCTCATTTTATTTAGGCAGCTGGGTGACTTGCAATATAGATTCCTGGGCCTGGAGTCAGAAAGACCTGACTTCAAATCTGCCCTCAGAAACATATTAGCTGTGTGACTCTGTTTGCCTCAGTTTCCTCAACTGTAAAATGGGGATAATAACAGCACCTACTTCCCAGGGTTGTTGTGAAGATCAAATAAGATAATAACTGTAACACCCTTAGTACAGTGTCTAGAATGTAGTAGGTGTCATATGAATGCTTATTCCCTCCCCTCCACATGATTGTACCAAGGATTTTGTTTTTCTTTCGTTCACAATGGGGACTGGGGGTGAGGGGAGGAAGGCAGATTTTTGTTGATTTAAGGTAGCTAGGTGGCACAATGGATAGAGCACTGGGCCTAGAGTCAGGAGGCCCTAAATTCAAATGTGACCTCAGATACTAGCTGTGTGACCCTGGGCAAGTCAATTAACCCTGTTGGCCTCAGTTTCCTCATCTGTAAAAAGAGCCGAAGAAAGAAATGCAAACCCCTGCAGTGTCTTTGCTAAGAAAATCCCAGATAAGGTCACCAACAGTTGGACACGACTGAAAAGATTAACTGAACAATGACAAGAGTTTTTTGTTTTGTTTTTTTTACAAAAAGAAAAGTACAAAGACAAGAAAAATGCTGAGGCACTAGAGCCCTCCATGGAAGTCCCCTCTCCCTTTTTATAACTGCTAAAGCCATTGAGGCAGTTCAGGTACAGACTCACCATGGCTTGGCACAGGGACAAACTGATGATAACTTCCTAGAAAGATGTTAACAACTCAGTTGAAATACAAATACATCTGAATATTCCAAGATGCTCTTTACCTAAATTTTCCCCTCCAAAATGGAGTCTACAAATGAAATTAAAAATTTGTTTTTTAAGAATAATT
Source organism: Phascolarctos cinereus (assembly GCF_003287225.1). Classification (NCBI taxonomy): domain Eukaryota; kingdom Metazoa; phylum Chordata; class Mammalia; order Diprotodontia; family Phascolarctidae; genus Phascolarctos; species Phascolarctos cinereus. The sequence goes on from NW_027556291.1 coordinate 29,421,290, forward strand.
TAGAGAATGACCCACTAAGACATGGAAGCTTCCAAGAGGGCATACTTAGGTTCCATGAATCCCAAATATTTTGAAGTATCCAGGCTTATGTCAGTCAATAAACTTTTACTAAGTGCCTTTTGTGGGCCAGGTACTGAGCTGGGCACTGGGAATGTAAAGAAGGACAAAAGACAGACCCTGCCCGCAAGGAATTGACAATCTAATGCTCGGAATGTCAAAGTGAAGAAATTCACCGAAGCCCAAGTAAACAGAGGGAGTAACCATGACTCTCCCAAGGGGACCAAATGCTTCCTCTTCTAATCAGTGGCGGGGGAAGATAACGTCTGAAGATCTAGTTCGTGGAGGGCAACCGCATTTATTCTAAAATTTCTCCTTTGGAGTCAGTATTCAAAGACAGAATGCTAGCCTGAAGGTCTGATTGAAGGTGACTATGGAGCAGGAGACTTCAGATGAACCATTCAGGGATAGCAGGTACCAAAACGTTATTACTACTCACAAGGGAAGAGAAGCGATGTCAAGGGGGAAATCTCCCTGAGTATCTATCCCCCATAACATCTCACCCCAGTCAAGGGCAGCACATAGTGGGGGGTGGGGAGTTACCAGACATGGTGCTGTGCAACAGCTCTCATACCCTGGTGGAAGGACTAGATAGAATCCCTACATGTAGTGTTATATAGAATTTTAGCAAAAAAGTCAATGTGACTGTAATGAGAGACTACTCTGTTATCTATAGGCCCAATACAATGAGGATGTTTTCTAAATTGCCTAACAAAGAGTGAGAAATGAGGGACGGGGGCAGAGAAAACTTAACCCCAATTTCGCCAATCTAGCAAGAGGCTGGGAGGGTGAAGGGTGGAAATTCTCAGTCTCTGGGTTTATTAGTCTTGGCATACATGCATTCTAGGGGGCTAGGGCCATACTATTCAAAATAGCTTTCACCGGTCAACAGTGACTTTTGGTTTTTTTTGCTTCTCTCTCTATATATTGTTTGTAACAAAAGAAGAAACCAAGAGAGATTCTGATCACATTGATGGTATGGTCAAAAGTCTTTACCTAATGATAACACATTCCCATAATTCTCTAGCATCACATCCCTAAAGAGAGATCTCTGATCTGGGTTAAATTGAGGCTATTTTTCACTCCTGAAATGCACAACCACATCCTTGAAAGTCGCTGATTTCTAAACAAAAGTTCCCGTCTTTCCAAAGTCAATTTCACGGCAGCTTGCTCCAACATATCTTAAAGGCATGGAGTGTGTAAGTGTTAAGGCAGAATGAGAAGACTGACACAGAACTAGAAAAACCTAAGTCACATGACCTACACTGTCACACCTGAGCACCCTGCTCCTGGGCTTTCCTTGTTGTTATTGTTATAATAGTGGAAAACTCAGGGGCACAGTGGATAGAGAACTGGCCCTGAAGTCAGGAGGACCTGAGTTCAAATCCAGCCTCAGACCAAACACTTGACACTTACTAGCTGTGTGACCCCGGGCAAGTCACTTAACCCCAATTGCCTTAAAAAAAAATAGTGGAAAATTCAAAGGGGAGTATCCAAAAGTGATTTTTTCTTTCTTTTTTTTTCTTTTTTTATCTTAAATTGAATCTACCATTTATTAGCAATTAGAATCAATCAAAAGGAAGTATTTTTAAATATTGTGCCAATCACTTATAAAACTTTAACATCAGATTCCAAAAAAGAAGTACTCATTTCATTTGTTATTCAATAAATATTTATTAATTGATTACTATTACTCTGGAGAAGGAATGATATAGTGGAGATAACATTATTAGGAGTCAATTAACCTGGGTCCTATTTCCTCTTCTGCCCCTACAGAGTTATGTGACCTTAGAGGCCTTGATTTAACACAAGTGATTTTTTCAAAAGCATTAATAAACCTTATTTTTTTAAAGCTATACATGTACAATCATATTAAACATATGTCTACATTAGTCATGTTGTGAAAGAAGAATCAGAAAAAAAGAGAAAAACCGCGAGAAAGAAAATAGTCTGCTTCGATCTGCATTCAGACTCCATAGTTCTTTCTCTGGCTGTGGTTAGCATTTTCCATCATGAGTCTTTTGGAGTTGTTATCATCCTTGCATTGCTGAGAAGAGCTAAGTCTATCAGAGTTGGTCATCTCACAGTGTGGCTGTTACTGTGTACAACGTTCTCCTGGTTCTGCTCACTTCACTCAGCGTCAGTTCATGTAAGTCCTTCCAGGAATAAACCTTATTTTTTAAAAAAAAGTCAGGTTGCTTGGGTTCCAGTATTAATTTTCTCCCTAACTGCTAAACAGTGAAGCTCAAAGGAACCTAGTTTCCACATCTGTAAAATGGAGCTAAGCTAAAACAGTAAGTCCCCAGAAGAAAACTTCTTTCTCTGAAAATACATATTAACAAAGTAGAGAGAACATAAATGAACTGAGGATTTGATTTTTTTTAAAAACTAGAAAATATCTTAGCAAACTCAAAACAAGGAGAAAACTTGAAAATCAGAGGAGAAAAATTCATACAGCAGAACAAAAGTCAAGAATCCTAAGGGTAATAATGGAAAAACGGGAGTGGGGGAAAAGTAGAAGGAGGCCTACCAGTACCCGATCTCAAACTATACTATAAATTGGTAATCATGGAAAGGATTTGGTACTGATAAAGCCATAGACAGATCAATCCGTGGAACAGATTAGGTACAAACACAGGGTTTGAAAGACCCCAGTTACTAAGGTAAGGACTCATTGCTTGACCAAAACTGCTGGGAAAATTGGAAAGCAATTTGGCAGACACTGGGTACACACCTAATATTCACACCACATACCAAGTTAAACTCCAAATGGATACATGACTTAAACATAAAAGGTGACAACATAAACAAATTAGAAATTAGTTTTTTGCCAACAGTTCATACTGTATACTAAGATAACTTCCATATATATATATATATATATATATATATATATATAAAACTTAGATATAAAAAGTCACATCATGAACAAATTATAGGAACAAGGAAGAAATTACCTTTTAGATTAATGACTAAGGGAAGAGTTCATGTCTAAACAAGTGATATAGGACAAAATAAAATGGACAGTTTTGATTATATAAAATTAAAAGGGGTTTACACAAACAAATCTATTGCAGTTGAAATTAGAAGGGAAACAGGTAAATGGGGGGGTAAGATCATTTTAGTAATGTTTTCAGATAAAAGTTCTGACATCCAAGATATATAAGGAACTGAGTCAAATTTATAAGACTATAAGTCATCCAGATCTATATATAAGGGAAGAATTTATAACCAAATAAAAGAGAGCATTATGGGATACAAAATAGATAATTTTGATTATATTAAATTAAAAAGGTTTTACACAAACAAAAACCAATGCAGCCAAAATTAGAAGGAAAGCAGAAAACTGGGGGAAAAATTTTACAGCCAGTGTCTCTGATAAAGGCCTCATTTTTGAAATCTATAGAGAACCGAGTCAAATTTATAAGAATACAAGTCATTCCTGAATTGATAAATGGTCAAAGTATACAAACAGGCAGTTTTCAGATAAAGAAATCAAAGCTATCTATAGTTATATGAAAAAATGCTCTAAATCACTATTGATTAGAGAAATGTGAATTAGAATAACTGTGACACCACCTCATACCTATCAGATTGGCTAAAATGACATAAAAGGAAGAAGACAAATGTTGGAGGGGATGTTGGAAAATTGGGACACTAATGCACTGTTAGTGGAGTTGTGAACTGATCCAACCATGCTGGAGAACAATTTGGAACTATGCCCAAAAGGCTATAAAACTGTGCATACGCTTTGACCAAGCAATAGCTCTACTGAGTCTGTATGCCAAAGAGATTGTACAGGGGCAGCAAGGTGGCGCAGTGGATAGAGCACTGGCCCTGAGTTCAAATGTGACCTCAGACACATAACACTTACTAGCTGCGTGACCCTGGGCAAGTCACTTAACCCCATTGCCTAGCCCCCCCCCAAAAAAAAGAGAGAGAGATTTTACAAACAGAAAAAGACCTAGACTTACAAAAATATTCATAGCAGTTCTTTTAATGAGGGCAAAAAATTGGAGATCGATGGCTTGCCCATCAAATGGGGAGTGGCTGAAGAAGCTGTGGTATATGATGGTGATGAAAGACTATTGTGCTATAAAAAATGATGAGCAGGCGGATTTCAGAGAAATCTGGAAACTTACATGAACTGATACAAAGTTAAGTGAGCAGAACCAGGAGAACATTATACATAGTAACAGCAATATTGTACAATAATCGACTATGAAGGACTTAGCTATTCTCAGCAGTACAAAGATCCAAGACAATTCCAAAGGAGTCATAATGAAAAATGCTATCCGCCTCCAGAGAAAGAACTGATGGAGTCTGAATGCAGATCAAAGCATACTATTTTTCACTTTATTTTCTTTTCGGTCTGTGTTTTCATTCACAGCATGATTAACTGGAAATATGTTTTGCATGACTTCACATGTATAACCTAAATCAAATCGCTTGCCTTCTCAAGGAGGGGGAGAAGGGAGGGAGGGGAGAGAATTTGGAACTTAAAATTTAAAAAAACAAATGTTAAAATTTCTTTCTATATGTAATTGGAAAAAATATTAAAATAAAAAAGACTATAACACATCCCCTAATAGATAAATGATCAAAGGATATAAACAGGCAGTTTTCAAAAGAAGAAATCCAAAGTATCAACAGGCTTAAGAGAAAATTGCCTAAATCACTAATAATTATAGAAATGAAAATTAAAGCAACTTTAAGCTTCTACCTTACTCCCATCGACTGGCAAAGATGTCAAAGTAGGAAAATGACAAATATTGGAGGGCTGCAGCAAAGCAAACCCATTAGCGCAGTATTTGCATAGGTGAGAATTGATCCAGCCATTCTGGAAAACGATTTAGAACCATACCCCAAAAAGTCACTAAACTATAAACACCATCGGACCATACCACTATTAGATCTATATCCCAAAGAGATCGAAGAAATAAGATATTTACAGAAGATCTTTGATAGTTGTCTCAAACTAGAAACTAAGGAGGTTAAAAAAAAGTGATGGTATGTGAATGTAATGGGGTGTCATTGTTCTGAAAGAAATGATAAAATGGGCAGACAGTTTCAGAGGAAACTGAGGCGACTTATATAAATTTATGCAGAGAAAAGTAAGCCAAATTAGGAGAAAATATACATACAATGACAGCAACTTTATAAAGAAAAACAAATTTGAAAGATTCTAGAATTCTGTTAAAGGCAACCTATAAACTCCGAGCACAGAAAAGTAAAGATGAAACCCATCACTCACCTCCTGCCAGAGAGGAGAGAAAATGAAAAGACAGAAACACCTGCTTTTAGGCATGACCAAAGGGGCACTGAAACCTCAGCTAATTTGTCAAAGTCATGACAGTCACAAGGTCTGCAGAGGCAGAGGGGATATGAAGCCTCAAGTGTAAAGTGAATGACTAGGGTCACACAGGTTGAAAACACAGGATGGTAGGGGGCAGAGAGGTGGCTGATCAGCCCCATTAGAAAACAAGCATGTCCAGTTCAGTCACTTCTGCCCACTTTGGGGGAACTGGGGAGACACCGTCTCTCTTTTCAGGGTGCCCAGTTTTCACGGAAGGAGGGAAACGGCAGTTCTGCAGGGAGGGGAGCAGGGATGAAACCGGCTGGAGTTGGAGTTTGCCTGGGGTCCCCGAGCTGGAGCTGGGGTTCACTCCAGCTGAGGTGGGGCCTATGGCTGGGCTTGAATGTGCCTTTGCTGCTCTCTGCTGGCCATCTCTCCAACTTGCATCTGCCCCTCCCTGACACACAGTAGCAGAGCTCAGCCAGAACCTGCAGAATGGACATTCTGCCCAGCTCGCATACCTCCAAACCAAGTGCTCTCTTGTCAACACAATGCTGTGGCCTGGGGCTTTCTCCTCTTTGGGCCCCAGTGTCCTATTCACTAAGATGATGAGAACTGGACTCATTAAATAATTAATCCAGTCATCTCTGACTCTTCATGACCTCATTTGGGGTTTTCTTGGCAGAGATACCAGAGTGGTCTGCCATTTCCCTCTCCAGCTCATTTTACAGATGAGGAGACTGAGGCAAACAGGGTGAAGTAACTTGCCCAGGGTCACACAGCTAGTAAGTAGCTGAGGCCAGATTTGAACTTAGATCTTCCTGACCATACCACTTAGCTAACTGAACTATTAGATAACCTCTAACAGCCATTCCAGCTCTGATATCATGGCAATCCCAGGTTAGAATATTACAGGGAACAGGACTGAAAAAAAAAAAAAAACAAAGATTAGAGAGGGGCACTGAAAAACAGATCCGTACACCCATAGGCTTCTTAATCAAGGTGTTTCCCAATAAGATGAAAGGCGTCAGGGACCTGTACTCATTGTGACACAGACATGGGAACCCAAGTACATTATGTATTATGGAATATAATGAATCTTTCCTTGTCAGGACCCATCTCATCATGGCTTCCATATCACTAAAACCTCCAGGCCAATCCTTCCATTAGGAGTCAATTAAGGCTGTGCAAATGTCATTTGTTAGCTATTAAAGCCACATACTCTATCATCACATGACCTAAGATTAAACACCCTTGTTTTCCCTCTCCCAAAATTAAAACGTTTCTATTAGGCCAGAACTATTGCGGAAGACAGACCTGAGTCCTAACTGGGGACAGAAGGTCAGGGCTTTGCCTCAGGCCTCCACATGGAAGCAATTGAGGTGGAGGAAGGCCCTGGGAGACTGAGCAGGAGTCCGATCATTGGCAGTGGGGAGATAAAAGAAGGGAGGGTAATGTACAGCTATACTCCTGCATCCTTGTTCAGCTCCATGTGCCCTTCTCCAACCCTCACCAGACACTGGCAGCGCCCTCCCTTAGGCAATGTTCTTTCCACTACTACCACTGCCCCCCCAACTCCTACTGCAATTGGGTTTTTTTTTCTTCATTGAATAAATTTACTACTCATGCTTCTAAGGCAGATATAATAATCTGAGTTTCCAGGATGGATGGAGACAGAGCCATGGAAGTTTAGAAGATCCTTAAGAGTTTATCAGAAACCCATAGCTATTCCCTGGGTTTCTTCAGTGTCCCCAAAACATGAAAGGATCTAAAAATATGAAAGGATTTCCTAGAGGGGACTTAAGAGATGATACAGCCAATAATCAGGCAGCTAGGTAGCACTGTAGTGGATAGAGTGCTGGGTGTGGACAGAGGAAGACCCAAGTTCAAATCCCGACTCACATTTATTAGCTATGTGAACCCTGGACAAGTCACTTCACCCTGTTTTGCCTCAGTTTCCCTAATCTGTAAAGTGAGGTAGAGAAGGAAATAGCAAACTTCTGCAGTATTTTTGCTCGACAACTGAAAAAGATAAACAACAATAAGTATCCAATAGCCAGACAGAAGGTGGTGGGGGGAGGGGTATTGCATGAGATGGGGTATTGAGTAGGCAGAAAAGTTTGCAATCTGTACTCCTAGTCCAAGTGCCCACACTGCTCAAAGTCACCAGATCCTACAATGTTACAGTGAGAACAAGAACCATGTAGGCCAACTGAGGCCCAAAGACACTGAATAACTGGCCTGGAGTCATGAACAGCAAAGATGGCAGAGCTGAAGCTGAAATCTTGAATGCATGCAAATATTAGAATCAGAGAAACATAGGGCATTTCCTTGGGGGCAGGGATTGATTATATTTTGTCTTTCTTTCCCAGTGCCTACTCCCAATCCTACGTGGGCCAGTACCATAAGGGCATCTGATAGTTGTTCCTTGAAATCAATTTAGTAGACTCCAATTATCTCACAGATGAGGAAACTGAAGCCTAGAGAAATGACTTATCTAAGGTAACACAGCAAATGGAAGCATTAGGATGACATTCCCAGATCAGGGCTCTTTCCACAAAATTACCCCATAACAAAGGGTTCCTTTTCAGTCATGAACTTTTTGCAATTAAAATCAAAAAATATTTTTCATGTGCCCACTATTATCTGCAAAACACTGTACTGAGCCTTCAGAAGTCAAAGAAAACAAATGACACAGGGCCTGAATTCAAAGACCTCTGTCCATTGCATTTGATTATAGCAGAAAGAGGACTGGATCAAGAGTCAACTGAGTCTCAGATTCGAATTCTGCTCCTAACACTAGGAGTGTAACCTTGACCACATCATTTAACCTGACTCTCTCTCTCAGTGTCCCCATCTCTAAAATGGGGGGGATGATATCTGTCAGAGCTCCCTCATAGGATTGGGTCAGAGAGCAAATGAAATGATTTCTGTGAAGCACTCTACAACCAATTTCCTCAGCAAATGGCAGCTATTATTGTTACTGGAGTGGAAGGGGGCAAAGGAGAAATGCAGGCCCGGTGCCCTGGGACAAGGGAGGAGCCTGAGAACACTGCCAGGGAGGCCCAGGGATCAAGGGCAGCTTCATGGGGGAGGGTGCCCCTGAGGTGAGGAGGCAGATGAGGGGAGGCCAAGGCTGGGGAACAGCTCAGCCTCCCATTGTCTGCCTCCTTGGGCTGTGTGAAAGGGAGTGATGGAGAAAAACACTGGGAGTGAGCCCTGCATGCCAGCCTAAGGACTCGGCTTCCCCACAGACACCCGGGAGGCCCTGAAGGTGCTGAGCAGAGGGGTCATGGGCCTGGAGCAGAGGGGAGAGACCCTGAAGGGAGGGAGGCCAGAGAGGAGGTCATAACAATAGTCCAGGTAGGGGGGATGAGGGCCTAACACAGGATGGTGACCTTCAGGCCACCTTGACAGAAAGAGGAGGCAGATGAGGAGTTGAGGAAACAGACCCCCCCCCCAGCCTGGCATGGCAGCTAGAGGAGTCAAGGTTGACATCCCCCATCCCCACCCCCACCCCCACCCCCGCCCAGGTGCTGAGGCTTCTTTCTCTAACAAGAATCAATCAGCAGTACTCATCCAGTGATGCCTGTACACAACCCTCTGTCCAATGAATGGTTAAAATGTCAGCTTCTTGGGGTCAGGAAGTGCTTTTTCCTCTCTTTGGGCTTGCCCAGGGCCTAGCCCAGTGCCTGGCACATAGTAAGGGCTTAATAACTGCTTGCTGGCTTGCCTGGCAAGGCACAGGCCTCAGCATCTTCCATGGTCTCTGAGCCTGGATCTCTGCCCTTTGCCCAGCTTTCTCTCAAGAGTTGGAAGGTGGTTGGGGGGGGGCCAGTTTATGCCCAAAGTGACTTGGGGGCCATCTCAGGAATCAATTGCTAATCTCAGGAAGTAAGCAATGATATCAGGAATTAGCTCAGGCTGCCTGTCCCTCCAGACATTCCCTAGCTGCCTAAATGGAAGAAGAGGGAAAAGAGCCGCATATGATGGTGTTTCAATGGCTGAGCTACTGTAATGCTTTCTATAAATTGGTCTTTAATATGAAAACCAGGGAAAGTCAGCCCAGGTAATTAGGCAGTAATGAAGACCTTGTACTGGGGCTGTTAATAAAATGAGAATGAATCGAAGGCTTAGCAAAATGGAAATGCACATGGTACCAAGCCTTACCACATGATGAGAGGTGCCTGGGGAGGTTGAGGAAATCCAGTCCCTGGGCCTTGGCTTCCTAGTGGTGAGTCTTCCTGAGGTCTCCCCCATCAAAGTCCTGCTGCAGGGCCTCATGGGGGTGTGTAGGGGAGCACTTACTGAGAGTGTTATTATCCCCATGTTCTAGATGGGGAAACTGAGGACCAGAGCAGCAAAATGGCTTACTCACAGGAGGAGCTTTCAGTATTTAAACCCAGGTGCCTCCAGACCCCAGATCCAGCACTCATTTCCCATACTGCCTCACCAAAGTAATTTACAGGATGGAGCTGGGGGGGGGGACAGTGCTAACAATGTAAAAAGTAAATTCTTCTTGATTTCTTTTGTCTGAAGAGCACAAAGATCAAACCCCATTGCTTCCACTTTTCCTGCCCAGAGAATTACCCCTTATAACAAAGACCTTTTTTTTTTTAAAGAAATCAGTCAGTGGGCAGACAATTACTAAGTGCCAGGCACTGGGCTAAGCCCTGGGGATACAAAGAAAGGCAAAAGACCAGACTCTACATGCTGAAGAGGGAGATGATGGGTAAATCCCTTTGCATCTGCCAGATACACACAGAACAACCCATGGGGGGAAGCTTAGGGAGGAGGCATTAGCAGCTGGGGGTCCCAAGGGGAAAAACCTCAGCCCAATCTCTCACCACAGTGCAAACCTCTGCCATTCTCTACAGTGCCCCTGCCCCGGGCCCCTGGCTCTGCCCAGCAGCAGGGCCTGGTACCTCCCCCTGTCTCCTCCTGGGGCCAAGCTTCCTCATTCTACAATTCTAATTATTTGCAGGGAGACAGAGGTAGCTCTGTCTCTACACAGTGCTGTCCTCATCCTGTCCATTGTTTTCCTGCCTCTGCTTACTTCACTCTATCAGGCTTTCATGTGTCCAGAATGTTTGTCTTTTCCTACAGCCAGTCAGTCAACAAGCCTTTCTTAAGGCCCTACTATGTGCCAGGCAGCATGCTAAGCACTGGGAGACAAAGAAAGGCCAAAAGGCAGCACAGGGATGCTCTGGGCCACATTGGTGTCCCACAATTCATTTAGCGATCCCTCCACCAATGCAGGTCGAGTTGCTTTCCAGTTCTTTGCTTCTACACCAAGTGCTCTTAACAACATTTTGGTTTATATACATTCTTTCCTTTTGTCATTCGCCTTCTTTGGAGTAAATGGCTGGCAGGGAACTCTCAGAGCCAAAGGTAGGGGCATTCTGGTGACTTTCTTTGTGTGTGTGTGTGTTTTTTTTTCCTTTGCTTTTTTTTTCCTGATAAGGCAATTGGAGTTAAGTGACTTGCCCAGGGTCACCCAGGTAGTGTCAAGTGTCTGAGGCTGGATTTGAACTCAGGTCCTCCTGACTCCAAGGCCAGAGCTCTATCCACTGTGCCACCTAGCTGCCCCTCTAGTGATTTTCTTTGTGTGATTCTCAGTTGCTTTTCCAAAGATCCACCAAGAATGCCTGTGTGGGGGAAGGGCTACCAGTTGGGCGGAGGGCCCCAGGGAAGGTCTTGTGTAGAGGGTGGTGGCACCTGAGCTGAGCCTAGAAGGGAGCTGGGGGCGACAAAAGAGGGCATTTCAGGCCTGGGGGATTGCCTGTGCAAAGGCTTGAGGCTGTAAGAAAGTCACGGGTGGGGAACAGAAGTGAGCCCAGGGGGCTGGCACTCAGTGTGATGGATGCCTTCCCGGACCCCTTCACCTCTGAGATGCTGTGTGTGGGTCTTTGATGCTGCCATCTTACATCTCGGGCCAGTGCCACCAACTGGAAAGGAGCAGCAGTAAAGGGATTAGTGGAAGAAGCTGTGGGGGAAGACAAAGAGCTCAGGGGATCTGAGGGCAGGATCCCTGGCTTGGAATCGGGCTTGGCCACTACCTCTCTGGGTGAGCCCAGCAAGTCACTCCCCCTCTCTGGGCCTCGGTTTCCTTAGAGAAGGCAGTTAAGGTCCTCGTACCTCAGCTTCCCCATCTGTAAAATGCAAGGCTTGGACTGGCTCACCTCCAAGGTCTCTTCCAGCTCTGGCATTTTATGAAAAGAGAAACAACCTTGACAATGACATGGTAAGGGGAGGGAGGAAGTTGTTGAAATGTGGCATGAGAAACAGTAGGCAGAGAAGATTATCATCTATCTCAGCCTCATATCCAAAAAAAGACAGTATTTTGTATACTTTGTATACATGAATCTTCCACATTCACATTCCAGTCTACTGTCCTTCAGAATCTTGCAAGTCAGATTTCAAAAACTGTGAGATTAGAGTATTTCTTGGCCTGAATTACCCAGTGGATACATGGGTCTCCTAACTAGATATCCCCAGGGCTAGTGGGAAAGTGGCCTGGGACCCACCACTCCTAAGTGAAGAATTTCCCCTTTTATAACCTGTACAGAGGTACAGAGACTGAGTAGGGGAACAGCCAATAGCCCCTGGGGGTGATGCAGAACCAGGAGCAGGGACCCCTTCCTCCAGACCCATTCAGACAGCCTTGGAGCCCAAACACCAAAGGTAGAGGGGAAGTGAGAGGAGGAAGTAAAAACCTTCTGTAACACTCACAAGAGACCCAAATCTGATAGCAGTTGTGCCCCATTTCCTTGTCCCTCATGAAAGCTAAGAACTTCTTAGGAATGTGGAAGACTCCTCATGTTTCTGCTTCCATCACTGCCTGACTCCAAGAACTCCCTTTTGGCCCAGAATCTAAAGAACCAGGTTTTAGGAGATGAAGAGCAAGACCTAGAAAGACATAGAGATTTACTAGCTTTGTAACCCAAGCCAAGTCACTTAAATCTTCTGAGCCTTAATTTCCACATCTATAAAACAGGAAAATAATGAAGGTTGTTGAGAGGATTGAGGGAGATAACATATAGGAATCAAAATGTGTAAAGCACTTTCCAAAGAGTTATTATTTATTTAAGGTTTCACGAAAGGAATGAAAACAGTTCAATCAGTCAGTTAACAAGTATTTATTAAGCCTTTACTTTGTGCCAGGCATTATGCTAGGTGCTAGAGATGCTAAGACAAAATCCATACTGTACCTGCCCTCAAGGAGCTTACATTCTAATAGGTGAGACAACATGAATAGGTATCACTGTATACTTAATATATACAAAATTATTACAAGGTTGTCATAGGAGGGAGGGCCCTGGGGGGCAGGGGGGTGGTCATGAAAGGCTTTATACAGTAGGTGCCATTTGAGTTGAGTCTTGCAAGAAATCAGAGATTCTAAAAGGCAGAGGTAGGGATGGCAAGCATTTCAGGTACTTCACACAATTGATCCATAGTAACAGAGGTGGGAGATGGGATGATGGGCGATGATGGGAGGTCAGGATAGCCAGATCACAGGGTTTGGGAAGGGGCCTAAAATGCCAGATGAGCTTATATCTTTAGTCACTGGAATTTGCTGAGTGGATGGAAGTTACGATCAGGCCTTCGCTTTTGAAAAATGACTTTGGCGGCTATATGAAGAATGAATTGGAACTGGGAGGGCTTGAGGTAGGAAGACTATTGCAGTAGTCCAGCTAGGAGGTGATGGGACCCTGAACTAGGCTAGCACCTGTGTAAATGGTGTGGGGGTGAGTACTCAGTGTAGAAATGTTGTGAAGTCCTGTATAATCTATATCGAACTGCTTGCCTTCTCAATGCAAGGGAGCAGGGGGAGGACGGGAGAGAATTTGGAACTCAGAGTTTTAAAAATGAATGTTAAAAATTGGTTTTACATGTAATTGGAGAAAAATTAAAGTTTAAATTTTTAAAAAAAGAAATGTGATGAGGGAAAAAGCATTGGCAATTGATTGGATATGGAAAGTGAGAATAAGGAGGTGAAAATAACAAATCTGGATGATTGGGA